>NC_050583.1:17562182-18162182 GCF_013368585.1 Megalops cyprinoides | reverse complement strand
GATCAGGATTGTGGCTTTCAACAGGATACACCCCCAACAGCTCAACAGCTGCTATGGACTACTTCATCTTTTGATGAGAGGGGGCAGCTGCATGGTTAGTGTCAAACCAGAATCCTTTCAAACGGCAGTCTACAGTCTTTCATCTCTCATCTGTAAGATGTGGAAATGTGGGAATTACTGGTAACTGATCACATGATTACTCTTCCTCCACACTTGGTTAAGACAGGTGCCTGCTGAGGAGAAAAGAATGAGATGTTGAGAGCTGACCCCTGCCTTTACCATAGTAACAGAAGCAGGGTACGGAAACTCACTGGGGGGGAGAGGGTGTAAAGATAATTATATTCTGCAATGCTGGAGGGGCTTCAGTCCATCATTAGTCCATCATTTGTTAGTTATTCAGTATTGGTTGTTTCTCCCATCCCATCAAGGAAAACGCCATGGAACCATATTGGAGAATCAGCTGCCCGCGGGTAATTTCCTTTTAGAAAATCAAGGAAGCTGACTTAAACAGTCACTGCAACACCGTGAATGGTACACAGTCAGCACCTTCATGGTTTTCCAGCATCACATATTACTAGAGTTCCTCATTATTGGGCCATTATAGAGTCGGTTTAATCAATATGTGATTATGTGCAATCAGTCATGCTAAGCAAAGGCCTGAGAGTGAAGTTATGATGTCAGTGCGGTTGGCCGGAATGAGGGGGAGGTGCAGACAACTGTGACAAAGAGCACCCCGACGACACACGGGCCAGTGCTCCTGCTGTGTTGTCATGGCGACACAGCTACACCCGGCCACGGTCTGGACCGACACTCTGCTCCTCAGTGTGCCGGCGATAATGGGTTCAGAAGACAGCGGAACTGTGTGACATGCTGCGGCGCCAGGGCCGTTCGGAGGTGCGAGGGACGGGGATGGAGTGAGCATTTCGGTTTCGGCCCAGAAACTGTCTCCAGGGAAATCGCAGCTCCATTAAAACTGACCCCGTTAGAACAGAAGCACATTGGGCAATGGCTGCTCATGCTGCTTTCCTATGGCCACAAATGTCAACTCGAAGCTTAATCACTCCCATGTTTCCCACGGGAGGCAGGCCATTTCAGTTCATTTCAGTTCAGTCCAGAAGAGAGTGCCCTCTGACGTCCACAGGTTTATGCCTGTTCTGAGATGCTGCACTGCCTGTTTAAATCACAGATCACTGGGGGAGTATGTGAGGAGAGCTTCTGGGTAATCACATACCAAAAACTGGCACTGTTTCTGACAAGCAGACAAAGCACAGACATTCCTCTATCATACTGTATTGACCAAAAAAACCCAGATGTATGTATCAGTGCAATATTTTTTCCTCAGTATTTCTTTTCCTTGTGTTGACAGATTGCTGGAGAATGAAGCAACTCATGCATGCACATAAAAATAGAGAGGGTAATCTGTCCATTTCTCTGTCCCTTACTGATAAACTCCTGACAGACACCGTGCTGAAATGCTATTGATATAGGAACAGAGAGAGATCAAAGGAGTGAACAGTCGCATTTCTTAAGGAACCCTTATCTCACACCCAAGCGACTGCAATGCACCATGGGAATTCTCAGAGCTGGGCTCCCTGCAGGACAGTTAAACAGGACTCAGTCTCTCTCATGACAGTGCAGGCATGGAGGAAAATAATTTAACCAACAGAGCTGTTTCCACGGAGAAGTCGTGATCATTTTATCTCTCTCGATGCTCCAGATGCAGTGCCTCCATTCAGAGGGAGCGATCTGCTGTGCAAATGCAAATGACCTGGTGTGACAGGGAGGGGATATTCAATTGCCCTTGCCTGACAATTCATTTAAGCGAAGATAACAAGGTCCGAATGGCTTTGTGAGTCATTGCGGGCATCGCCAGCGTTCAACAAGAGGTGTTACACAGCGTCACTTTTTTCCATCTCACTTTAAATGAAACATAATAGTCAATCAGCACATGCGCAAACATCCAATCCACAAACGGTGCATATTACGATCACATTCATTTCAATCAAAGGCCTATTGTGCTTTAAGGGAGTACAAAGAGAGAGCACCGAATGAATGAAAGGGAATGAAAGTAAGTCACAACTGTGATATGCAAAACCTGGCCGGCACACCTGTTCCTCCTAAGCAAGCCGTTTGACATGGATTCAACAGGCAGAGTGTCTGCCCTCCTGGAGGTGTAAAAGAATGGGCGAGAGAGGGAGCTCAGGGCCCGCCTACACATTGACTGTGAAGGTAAGACGGCGTCATCAGTAACCACGTCCTCATCCTCACCTCAAACTTCTGCCTGAGCTCCAGGTTCCCGTCATCCTCCTCCGGGATGGGCACGTTGTAGTACTCACCCTCTTCCTGGTTCAGCATCTTGTACCTGAAGTACAGAGAGAGAGAGTCCACACATCCTCATGGAGGGGCCGAAGAACCTGCCTTCAGCGCACGGCAGTATACCAGTGCTCAGTAATGACCACATTCTTGTAGCAGTTGGATAAGGCCCTCTACAAAGATGGATGCTGACAGTTAATGTTAACACCAAACTCAAGGCACAAATTCTAAAAAAAAAAAAAAAAAGAAATCTAGAGCTGCCTTACAAAAAATGTGAATAATTCCTTTTTGCATGAAACCACATATTGGTTTTTTATTATTGCACTGTTAGAAAGTGGGACATCAAAGTAAAGAACACACAATTTGTGCGTATTATTAACAATATTAATATTGACAGCATTGTGAGCTGTGCATTGAATCACTGGTGTCATTGAAACCTAGTGTAGAAATAGTAGCTGAACATTCTGAGCAGCTGGGAGCTACAGTGTGCCTCTGCCTGCACTGGGAGGTCTCTTTGTGTTACTTTGAAGCAGCGGACAAGCACACTGGACTACTGATAGAAGGACCAGAAGTGACCTTATGTTTGTTTCCAACCTCATGCTACTTTTCACTCAACACAAATAAAGTGAAACCAGCAGCTTCTTCTGTACCGGTGGAAGGGCACAAACCGAAGAGGGCTTCAGAGCAGATAAAATGGAGGTCGTAAGTGGAACGGAACATTCATCCCAGAGACAGCGCTCTTGCACTGCAGATGAGGGGACGCTGCGCTTTGCTGAATGGTCCACCCTCTCCCACGGAGGTCTTATTTATATCCTCCAGGCCCTGGTGCACACCTCTTTATAAGTCACAGAGCCATGCAGCTTCAGTCAGAGGGGAACTGCATTATTCTCACATTGGCACATATTGGATCGCTTTTCACACCGGCTGACCATAAGCTGCCACTTTGAAAGAGCACAGAGCCTACCAGCGAGCATACATCCCAGTGCACATGGCTTTGCTTCATGTTTGATTTACACCCATGTGCTCTAGGGGGATAAAACCAGCCAGCAGACCTCCCCAAAAGCCACATCCTCGCAGTGGAAAAAGCCCACAATACAAGGAAACAGCCTACAATACAAGCTCACTCTAGATAACAGGCAACAGGTCACAGTGTCTGTCTTGGCTCTAAACTCCATCCACCAAAATCCATCTGGGGATCGCAACAGCTAGACTCCAAGAAATGCATTTTCCCCACACTAACTAAGCATAAAAACAGAGAATTAAACTGTCAACTAAGCTGCCACCCACCATCAGTGGCTTTTTGCACCAACTGAATCAGCCTCACAGAACCCCCAGCTACCCCACCTGACCAGCGCAGCTATGAAGGGTTCAAATTTGAAAGCATCAGCCAGTGGGATCAGACCGGCTCCACTAGAGCATGGAGGTCCTGGAGTGTGCATCAGGATTGCGAGGCGGTGGTATCGTGTCGCAGGATCTGACTGTGGGCCGAAGCATGGCGGGTCCTTACCAGCCGCATGCCGGTGCCTTCATCAGCTCTGACACTCCAAAGGACAGGGAGCCCATGAAGTCATTCCTGGTGGTCCGGTCCCAGTCCCACACCTCCAAAGACAGCCTGCGATCCTTATCTGTGGGCTTGAG
This sequence comes from Megalops cyprinoides, assembly GCF_013368585.1. Lineage (NCBI taxonomy): Eukaryota > Metazoa > Chordata > Actinopteri > Elopiformes > Megalopidae > Megalops > Megalops cyprinoides. The sequence goes on along the minus strand of NC_050583.1, from coordinate 18,158,231 downwards.
CTTGCTGCAGACGGAGCGACAGAGAGAGAGAGTTACAGAGGAAAAGAGACAAGGAGTTACAGAAAAACAAAATCATTTGATTACATGATTACTTAAAGGTTTTGTTATGTTATGATTATTATCATATGTATTCATTTATTTCATTTGAAATCTATTATCATCATCATCTTATCATTCCATTTTGTTTGATATTTTAAGTTATGCTTGGGCAACTTAAGGGCAACTTTATTGTCATGCCAATAAAGTCTATTGAATTGAACTGAATTGAGAAAAAAGCCAGAAAGACAGTGAGAGAGAGGAGGAGGAGGTTGAGAGATGGAGGCAGAGACTGAGAAAAATGGAGGGAGAGAGTGAGGGGTCCAGCCTCTGCTACTACAGTAACAGCAGCACTCAGATAGACAGGGCACAAACAGCTCACACAGACACACTCACACACAGACACACATACTCACCCTCACTAACCCTCACTCACTCACACTCACACACTCTCACACTGTCTCACACTGTCTCACACTGTCTCTCACACACACACACACACACACACACACACACACACACACACACACACACACACACACACACACAGTGGGGCTGCTGAAGCTCCAGCTTCACTCACAATGTGAAAGACTCATTCCAGACGGGGTTCAGGGAGGAGCGGATGGTTTTGGTCTTCTGCTTGGTTTCATTCTTGGGGTCGGGGATGAGCTTCAGCTTGACGTAAGGGTCTGACAGACCATTGGGGTCCATCGGGATGAGATTTCTGCCCTCAACCACTGTATAAAGAAAAGGTTAATTGTACAGTTAGATACAAGCGTTTTAACAATACATATAATTAGTCTGTAAATGAATTTCAAACATTTGTAGTAGTTTTCATTGTTTTATTCACAGTGCTTTAATTATGTAAATGTCTCAAGACAACAGCAAAGAGAAATCAAAACACATATTTCATCTGTTTTATAGAAAGAGATGCAGATAAAGACATAAAGACAGGCAGACAGACTGACATAGACAGCATTACCTTTTGTACAAGTATTAAAAAGTTACACATACGTTTGTAACACAGGTTACACAAGCATTAAAAAGGACTACATTACATTTTGCTGTAAAAAAAACAAGGTAAATTAAGTCACTGGAGGGAATCCAGACTGTGGAGTGGTGAATGTGTCTGATGCAGCCACCATTTCATCTCACGGCAGATTCCTGTATTGTAGTCATTTAATTCCGACTGCAAGATGTATTCCATGTTCATGCCCTGCTGCAGTTTCAACAGATCACAACCTACAGTAAACATTTGTATTATGCACGTTTTCACCAGAGCGGACTGTAAGCTGTTTGTAACGCACTCTACAAAATCCGTTAATTAGTGAGACTGCCTCTCTGGCCACTCTTTTGTTTCTAGTCTTGTGATGTCAGACTTGACAGGTGAGTCTATATAAGCAATGACGGTATGAGGGGAAAAATGTAACAGGTAATAAATGTGAAAACATTCATTTGGTTGCTGCAGGTCGGTGGGGTACCCCTTCTCCAAATCTGGTGTAGCGAAATGCAAGGATGCTTCCATTCACGCTACTATAACACCAAGTGGAAGAAGAGAATGAAAAATCCATCCCCGTGATGCAACAACGGAAGAAATCAAATTCTGTACGCAGCACACATCTCCTGGGAACCATACCCACCAGTACGTTATGGGTGTTACACACATAAAACTACAATAAAAGTGATAAATAGAAATATAAATTAGTATATGTGTACAACACTGAAGCTGGATCCTCTCCATGTAGGAATTAAGCCTTTATCAGAGTGCTGCCCTACTGTTTAAGTGCAAGCTGTTATTAGAAGAAAAAACAGCAGCAGCTTACGAGCTCATGATACTCTTTGTAAAGGTGTCTGAATTTTCAGCTATTTGGAGAGCCAGTGTATGGGCCAAGTCGGTCTTTTCATTATGAATGTAAAATGAAGAGAATACAGGTAGGAGAGCCTCCATGCTTTATCCTTATTTCAGCTTCAGAAGCTGATGGAGTGGCTCAATTAAAGAGACAAAACCACAACTCTAACGAAAACAGAGAGGCTCTTTTGCTCACTGAAAGACATCAGCTTTATTCATATGCTATTGGCCCATACCAAAGGTCCAACGATAGTAGAGAGAGGTGCCAGATATCAGGGGCATGATGCAAACGGATACAAAAACGACAGTGCTCAGACATGAATTACAACTCAGCTCAGCTGCTGCCGAAGCAGCAGAGACAGTTCAAAGGTCGGACGATGACTTGTTGCAGTAGATCACAAATGGTATTATATCACAGATCCACTGCCAACACATATTCTGTGCTGCAGAAGAGCAGGCTCGGTGTACCCGGTGTACCCTTTCTGGCAGCCTGACTCCTCCTCAGCCTCTCGCAATAACTGCAGACACACCATTATGCTGCTGCAGTTGATTAAATATTTCCTTTATTACTCTAAACACAGTCTACATGAGCCAGACACAATCCTTTGACTCCTTTCAGTAAACTGTGAAGACAGATGATTTCTACACTTTAATTTCCCTGTGTGTTGCTTGGTTTCATCAGCTGAGTCTGTGCGAGACATTACTGCTCATTTACTGGAACGCCAAAGAAAGAAATACATAAACACATATTTGTATTCACACATGACGACTAAGTGGTCCCCGAGAGCGAGCAGCACCTGTCTAGATAAGGGGAAAAAAGTACTGAAAAAGGAAACCATGTTTATTGTTGTTGGAGCAGACATTCCCAGTGGAACGCTGCCATTCCCTGCGCGAGCCATCTTCAGATGTGCTCTGGAAACGGCGCCCAGACGACAGGCGTATTAGCACTCCATTAGCACACTGGAGGAGCTTGTGTTCTCCGAACAGTGTGCCAAGCCAACCGTTTGGCTGCAGCGTGGAGCTGGAGCTCTCTGCTAGATAGACGTAAGAGTAGCGCATGCACAGCAATCTCTCACGTGCTGGCTACCGGTCGAGAGTGCGGCACCATGAACCAGCCCCTCCTTTTTTACTCACACAGTTGAGTGTTGCATCACCAGACAAACCCCTCGGTGAGCTGCCTCCAGTTGAGAGAGGAGATCGTTACTCTCAGGCTGTAATTCAGGCTCTTAAAGGGAGCTGACATACAACACCTTGTAATCAATTCATTATAAGAAGGAGTGTTCTTTTTAATAAAAAAAAATCTGTTCACATTGGGGACCACCCTTTCCTCTTTTTTGCCCTTTGTGCAGAGGGATAAATTAATGCAACCCCCGGGCTTGTTGAGTTCTACCAATTTAAAAAGACAATTCGATCACTCTAGTGTTAACAGGTCATCAAGAGGCTTTTGTTTGTCCCATGAGCACCTGTGGTGGAGGATTTTCGCCTAATCCAATTTGGACGGGGAAGATCCAGTGTGCTATCATTTCAGGAGGGGATGATGGGGTGGGGGGGGGGGGGGGGGGGGGGGAGCAGTTAGTAGTGTCATCTGATTCTCCACAGTGTATGCGGTAGGTAAATACACCCATGTCCACTGCCCAGGACCACATCAACCCTGAAACGCTGACATCCCAGCTTTGCAACAATAATGGTAACAGAGTACAATCACCCAAGGCTTGTCTCAAGCACCCACTCTGTCTTCTTAACAACACTACTCCTTCCTGAATGACCACGGAATGACACTGCTTAAAACAAAAAGTCTGCATGCCAGATTCAGGAGATGGCCTACAGTTAATGCAGGTTGAAACGGGAGGGCAGGGGTGCAGCGATGTTTGCTACAGTTGTGGCAATTTGAGAATTTTGTCCCCTCCCTCCTGTTTCTAGAAAACTGGAACAACCAAATAAAAAACACCAACAAAATCTGATATTTGAAAAGGACAAGGGGGTAAGCGCAGGGTACACACAGACCCCCAGCAGCTGTCCGCTCTCAAGTGGAGGAGCTAATGGTGAGAGGTCATCTCTGAGGCAGATGAAGGCTCACATTCTTAGCATACAACACAAATGTACCTCCTCAGATGTGAAGTAGAGTGAGCTCCTGAGGCGAGCCCAGACACCTCTGAATGGTAGTTCTTTATAACAGCATTATTTCAACTGCCAGACAAAAAAACAAGGATACAGGGAATGTAGCAATGATGGCTGAAATTACACTTAACTGCACATATTGAGTACAGTAGATTACAGCTGTTGTGGTAATCAGCAAGAAAGAACCTGTAGAGAATGAAGACAGAGAACATATTGTTTTTTTCTATGCTGCATTTATGGTAAAGAGGAAACAAAAAGTTTAGAGACTTTCTACAGTTTTTGCAAAGAACCCAGCTGTAACTTCACCTGACAAAGATAAAGGTTAAGTTTTGAATATTTAAAACTCTGGGCTGAAAAATATATGTAAAGTGCTGCTTTCTTGGTGACCTTTGCAAGCAGTCTAGTATACATTTTATTTTTGAAATCTCTTGAAAAGCAGAAATGTTAGCGGTTGCTTGAAAAATGCTGGATGATTAAGTGGCAGGAGTTCTGCGATAGTCAAGAATAAGCGGGTGCAGAGAGCGAGCGTATCTTTCTGTGACGTCTCTGCGGTGGCGCCTTTGATGGAGTGGCACCGCGTACAGACGGCAGCTGGTGTCACTGGTATGTAGTGGAAAGCAGGGCTGCTTCAAGGGGGCAGGGTGACCGCCGTTTTCCTCTCCACAGTTTGGTCATGCTCAGGTTGTGGCAAGCGTGCTGCTGTGTATCAGGAGAAACGCAGATACGCAGATGAGTGGGAACCCGTGTGTGCGTGTCCCGGAGAACAGAAATGCAACAGGGCTGGGATTCAAAGCCTGTTCGTTAAGTACGCCTGACTAAGGGATCGACCTGTTGGAATCTGAAAGTCGGAAGTCACCCATACACAATGAACTGTATTTTCATTGTCTCACCACAACTGCAGTCAATAACAAACAGCATCAAATGTGTTCTTGTTTAAAATATATAAAATTCCTTATCTGATTTTAAATACGAAAACAAAGCTGAGGAAATGAAAAAAAAAAACATTTCCTCAGCTGCTGCGATTACAATTTTGACCAATAGGAGGAACTCTAGTCCTTTGATTCTGTCAGCTCTCGCCAGCTACAAACTCTAACAGAGTTGGCTCTGCCTCAGTCTCTTGCCATTTCAGTCCGCGTGTTACCAGATGTTAATCTGCTCTGCTCAACAGACTGATTTGTATATTCCGGTACCACGGTTACCGTATAGATTATTCATTTACAGTCATTATTTGCAACAGGGGCTGAGTCTAACCTACTTCAGACCAATCGTCATTTAATCGAAAGCCCAATGGAGGGCAGCACCGTGAGGAAAAAGTAAATCAGTGTCAAAAAAGGATCAATAATTCAGCCCTCCTCTCTCTTGAATCGAACAAGTTTCATATTAATTTTCTGCTCCAGACTGCGGGGTCACTCTGTTAATATTACATATTGTCATTTAAAAGTGAATTAAAGCAGCAATTCACAGTCCCCTTTGTCCATTCACACACTGGGACACACACAAGTGAGGATTTTCTCCGCTGGCGTTGCTTGGATACAGCTTCCAGCCTCCAGGAGAGCTCCTGCCTCCTTTTTTACTGGCTCGGATTAAAAAAGATTAAATCGTCGCCGCGATGACAATATCAATATGGCCCTTGTTTAAAGAAACACAGTCTGCTCGGTGTCAGACGTAGCGATACATCAGATTACGGGTGCCAATAACCGGGGGGGGGTGGGCTTGGTGTGAGTTCTTTCACACCTGTCTTGCCTTTACCTTATCTGACCGTCTGCTGTTGGAAGCCCGCTTGCTTTCAAACATTACTGTTAAGATTCTCTCTGACAATGCACTCCTCCTCAAACAGACTGCTTCTGGCTTCTTGTGGGAGTCACTGTGCATCTTCAAACAGTTTTAAAACATATAATACAGCTAGCCTGTACTGCGTCCCACTGACCTGCAACACGCATACGCAGTGTATGATATGAGACGCTGATAGCTGTACATACAAACCAGAAAATCCTTTATGAATAAGCTCTCCTCAGAGACAGCGGTTAGTCATTTAATTTCGTAAACCTCGGGTGGGTGATGAGCCCCCCACAGCAGCTCATCACTATGAGCAGACAGAGAGGAGGGGGTAATCAGCCCGTAACTGGGGCCAAGCTGCGTGCATCTACCAGCAGCGCAGTGTGAGATGCTGAGAGCAGGGAGAGTCGTGCAGCAGCACAGCACCACAACTCAGAGTCGTGTCCAATCGCAGGTAGCCAGTGCATATCACAGGAATATAAATGAGTTTTCCCCGTCTGGCTGGAAGATGAGCAGGTATCTTCAGACATGATGGCAGGATGGCAACAATCATGACGATGGGAACCGCGTACCCATGACGTCCAGAGCAGAGCTCAGAGACCCCCTGAACTGTTGGCTCACGCTTATTATGAGCTGTGTCACCAAATGACTCCAGTCAACCAACTTGAGAGAACCGCAAACTAGCAAACACACAAAGGATCCTCACAGAGGCAAACCGTGGCCTGAGGTCCAGCTCTATCAGTCCTCCCCTTCTGGTAGATATTTCATAAATCTTGAGAGGGAGGCACTTGGCAGGCCTCGTTGCTGCACTCCACCAAAGAGCCAAAAAGAGAAGGTCCGCATCGGAGATCGATCAGCCTCGCTGCTAGGACAAGCCTGGCCGTGAAGGGGCGTTATTGACAATAACTCTTCTGTGGGCACTGGCTCTCTGCCTCTGATCCGCCTTTAGTGACTTTTTAATACACTGTGGATGTCTTCTTTATGGGAAGTGTTTGATAACAAAGAGGCATTCATTTCACTCAGCAGAATCCATTCTGATCTCTGTTTGCCATTCTTTTCTCTGTGGGGGAGAGGCCAATTTCTGGAAAACGCTGGCCGAGTCTGCCTCTAGGGCCCCAGTAGGCATTACACCCAGCAATAACGTATCCATGTTACTGCAGGCCTATCAGCCAGTGGAACAGGTGACTCAGTGCAGATGGCCATGTCACGTTTAGAAGTCAGTAGGTTTGGTTTCTGGGAGTTATTATTGTGGAGTCCATTATGACTCTTCCCAGAAAAGCCAGGCAAACATGCTTCTATGGGATACAAAAATGTGTTACATGACCTCTGATGTCATCTGCCATTTCACTTTCATGTCTGTTTTATCATTTACTGTTTGTGCTCCCTCATGTCTGATCATTTCAAGGAGGAAAGTGCAGAGATTCAGTCTGAAGGGATTTGGATAACACAAACCACCCAGTAATTTTCTAGCAAACAATCACACATTCATTTTATGCTGGCAACTTCTAACTTTGGCAGCAGACACCATTGGCCACAGTTTGCCAGGTAGGTAGAACTTCTGACTTCTGACTAGGCATCATCAGCAGCCATCCTAGGTCATACTGATTTTAGTTTTCTTTTCTGTCGTTATTTTATATGAGCATTGCTATTATGATGATGACTCAACCCGGCTGTCATTCTGAGCAAAAATTAAGAACAACAAAAGATTTATGGACTGCAAATAAATAATCATCAGAAAGCAATGCAGAGTCTTTGAAACTACGTGCCTGGCCTTAGACACGCACATAAACACGTGCATGCGCACATGCGCGCAGCACAACACACACACACATACACACACACACACACACACACACAGAGGGTTTTCAGTAAATTGAATTCACCCAGTGATTTAACACCATGGACATTGGAATGCAGTTCTCTCTTTGTTCTCTGTTTCCCAGAAACCTTTCATTCTGGGTGCTGCCACTGCCTCTCACTCGAACACAGATCTAGATCTTTCCTTCTTTTTTAGGGTTCTTTCAAATAATGTCAAAGGCTTAGCTTGAGGATGCTGTCACACTGAAAAACCACAAACAGGCTTTTTCCACTTTAGACTCAGCTTTCTTTTCTTATTTTAGGCACGGTTTTCCCTATTCTTGCCTATGGACACACCAAATCTCTCCATAGATACATCACTACATAACACTGACATATTTGCTGCAGTAAAGCGAACCTCTGAATTGCTTCAGACTCTATATTCTGGTGTATACTGACTTTAATACAGAAAAGAGGTCAAAATCTGCAATGCTTTGCACTATGTATCAGATATTGGACCAAAAAAAGCACATACATTGCCAAAGCCTGAGCAACCTACAATTGCTGATGCATGCAGTATATAAGCACACACGCAGTATATTTGCAGGTTGGCCATGCATACAATGTTCAGTAAGGCCTGTTCTTATGAGACTCCACATCATTGGCTGCTGGTAGAGGAAGCAGCCCCAGAGACAGTGGTATCCCTCATGCAATCAGTAAGTGGGTCCCTCAGCAGGGATCAGCAGTACCACATTTTACCACTAGGTGACATAAAATCTAGCAAATAAGTCAGAGCTCCTGAACAGTGTCTGTTCTGTTACTGTTACCAGTAATAAACCCAGAAGGTGTAAGCTCCATGTTCGTCAGGCATGGGTGAAGACTCTGGAGTTTATGCATCATTTTGGAATTAGTTCCACATGCATGGATGTATGTCTTTGACATTACTCAAGTATTTTGTATTATAAAATCATACATTCTGATCTTCTCCTGTAAGGATTCCTGGCCATAGGCACTAAGGAACATTCAAGGATGCGTTACATTATTATTTGTATTCTGTGAGATGACTAACCCGTACCACTGCAATGCCATAAAGCATTTCAGAAAGACTGACATACTGAATTACAGCTGTTCCATGTCTTATTGTATTACGCATGTCATCGCCACAGTCTTCCAATAATCCTGGATATCATTTTCCCGTCACAAAATAGCAGCTTGATATATAACAGCTGAGAACACTGTAGTAGTCATCCTGTCCCACCCACCCAGAGCAATTTATTCTTATCTTGCCTTCATCAGAATCAGCGTGGTTAATACAGCACGCACAAGCTACAAGGCGAGGAAGGAAAAAGTGAACCGAGAAGAGTGAAAAGGGAGCCATTCGATTTTGTTCTCCTGTTTGGAGCCAGAGGCGAAGCCGCAGGGGAGACAAAAAGTTTCTCTTTAATTATACAGCCGTCTCTCTGAGGCTCACACTGCACTAACAGGCAGCAATTAGAAGTGAGTGTCTGGCTGGCCCTCTCCGTGGAGACACCTTTGGGGGGGGTGCCGGCAAAGTCTTCCTCTGGGGAGGCACCTGCTCTGTCTGTCTCTTGCCTGAGTTGTTCCTCTACTGTGGTGACTCAGCAACCCCTTTCCACTCCCGCCCTTTGTATGTTGACACTCCTGCGACACACCTGTCCACCCGGCACCACCGTTTCATTCGAAGCTCGTGACAAGTACAAGCTGTTGACCTGAGTCCGGAATTCTCTTTACAGTGCAAATAACACAGCGTTTACAATTACCGTCAGAGGAAAGATATAAACCTGCGCAGCGTGAGCATGCTATACACTCGAATTCGAGGGAAGGGCGGGGGCTCATGCCACAGGAGGTGTGACTCCAGCGAAGGCAGAGCTGCTGCCATTACGCCACCACCACGATTCCGGAGCTCGTCCGCAATCGCCTGCCGCAGATCATCGGTTGCTCTGCGTCACACCCCCCGCCTCATATGTGGGCTCCTCCGCCCCCCCCGGGCCCCGCGCACTGGGCCCCACCCTTTTCCTCTTGGTCGGCATTGCGGAGGCAGACCCCGCAGTGTGCTCTATCCCCACCCGGGGGCCAGGGTGCAGGGGGAGGATTACCACTTGCGTTCAGGAGCCCTGCTCTTGCTGGAGGTGGGCCTCCCGGGATGTCATGTCCACATCCATCTGCTCTGCGTTGGGATGTGCCTCCCCTCGCCACTGGGCCCCATGCTGCCAACCCCGACCGCTGTGCAGGAGGTGCACTAACTGACTGCTACCTTGTCATTTGACTGGCAGTAACAGATCGCACAAGTGTCTCAGGAGAGATTCAGCGAAACCCAGGGAAACGGCAATAATGGCGAGGAAGTGCTCACAGCAGAATCTGTGCACATAATTCCTGGAAAGTGCCAGGGTTGTCTTTCCAAATGGATCGTTCCTGATGCTCATAGGTTAAAGAAACCGCTGCAGGACAAAAAGGGCAATAAACATTAAAATGGGCATTTGTATAAATGATCCCTCTTCAAATATTAAAAGTGGCTCTAATTTTCGTCTTGTGGACTGTGGAGTAATGAAAGCAGGCAGTACCACTCCCTAGGCAGAGTAAAATAATGAAATACTTTACTCTGAGAATTACAGACTTCCTACATGTCTTCCTATGACTCAACCTTTCCCTTAAAAACACGACGTACGGAAGGCAACTGATCGGAACTTGGGGGGGGCGAATCTCCTCCTTAGCTCTGGAACTGTCCCCATCACTGTCCACACAGTCAAGGGATCACTAATAAGGAGCGACAAGGGGAACTGTTGTTCTTCAGGACCGCCTGGGACCAAAACGATGAAGATGACAAAAAACAGAAGACAATGTTTAGTAAGAAAGCGTAACAATGCACAAAAGGAGACGGGAGAGCGCTTGCTTCTGTGGGAGGCAGAGGATGCGACGCGTGCCAAGGACGCTCACAAGGCCCGGCTTTGTGCGCGTCTGAAAAACAAGGGCCGTTCGAGCCGCTCCTTCCCTCCGCCTCTGCATCGCACCCATCGGCTCTCTCTCCCTCCGTGTCCAAATGCGCACGGCCGCTACAGTATCTCCCCATCTCGTTGTCTAAATCGCCGCAGCTCCACTCCATTATCCTTTAGGCTCCGGTGTCAGAGATTTCATTTCCTGCGCAGAGCTGGTTTGATGGCAGGAACAGTGCCAGTGGCCAGGGTCTGGAAGCGGCACAGGGGGGGAGGGAAGGGAAGGCGAACTTGGCGGCTGAATGTGCCTGCGCCGGGCTCTCCGGCCTCAGACCCGCGCTGTGGAGCCTGAGGTTGAAACGCAGGGTTTGTTTGTTTGTTTGTTTGTCTTGAAGCGGAGGTTCAGGGGTGCAGCCAGCCCCTCCCCGATGCCTCTCTTTTTGTTTTCTCCGCAAGACAAATCAAATCAACATTTACAGGGTGAACTGAAATGTTCTTTATATGTCTGGACATTGACACACACACACACACACACACACACACACACACACACACACACAGAGCCCTGTGTGATGTGCACAGTGTGAATCCAAGCAGACCTCCCTGCCTAAAACCAGCAACGGTTCTGTGCCGAAACACACAGTCCTCCTCTTCGCCTTTATACCAATTTTTAGACAGTTTAATAGGGTCAGTTATATTTAAACATCGATTATGACTCATTTAACAGTAACATTTGTACAGTTTGTACTCAGTGAGTCAGGATGACAAGAACTGGCAAAATTAATGAAAAATATACCACTAAATGAAAACAGTGAAAAATAAACAGCCTATTGGCAGGTCAGTTTGTTAATAATTAAAAGCATTTTTATTTGGCTATTTCTTCATTTATTTCTTTTGCTAACATGCTAATATGTGCTGTCAATCAAAATCCCTGGGGGGTGGTTTCAAGCCAGAGAAGGCAAGTCAATGTACGTGTATTCAACCACAGGCTGTTTATTTCCTGTCATTTGAAAGGGCACACCATCCATTTTAGCCTATACTTGAAATCTCTGACCTTTGACCCCTTAGTAAGCAGGGGGAGCCAGCATGCAAGGGGATACACATAAACATATAAAAGTTGATCTTTGAACTCCCACTGGAGCGCGCACACACAGACACACAGACACACAGTCACACACACACACACACACACACACACACAGATGCATACACACAAAGTAAACCCAACACTTTGGTTGCTATTAATCTGTTATTTACGCTAAAGCTTATTTTTTAGAGATAAAGTCATTTTCTGACATTCTCTTAATTTCAGTTTCTGCTACTAAATGTATCATTTTCTGACATTCTCTTAATTTCAGTTTCTGCTACGAAATGTATTATTTTCTAACATTCTCTTAATTTCAGTTTCTTCTACGAAATGTGTCGTTCCAAACAGACGACCTACATAACAGCATTCTCAGTGTGGTAGTGTCTGGAGCATAGACATTACTGCCTGTAAATATTTATGAAACCCCAGTCCATTTAAATGCACTGTGTAAGATCTATGCCTGATTGCAATATTTTGTCATTCTGCTCCCAGGTCTGCAGGGAGAGGGAGTGCTACAGCAGCAATTTTTGGACGCCTTTGGAAATGTGGCTATTTGTAATGACGGGTGCACTACCCAGGGCATTGTGGCTGAATGGCAGGCTCATTTGGAGCAGTAACATAGCAGGGAGCAGACAGCCGTGTCGCATATTTCTTGTTGGCCCTGGGACTTCCACACAAATCCAGCACGATACTCACAACCTCACTCGCCGGGAGGCTTTGCCTCTGAGTTTGCACACACACTCACACGCGCACACACACGCGCACACACACACACACGTCCACACACACACACACACGTCCACACACAGGCACGCATTCACACACACACACACAGGGTGGGTTCTACAGGGTCATCCTTTTTTCCCTCAGTCACAGTTTACTGCCTTACAGACACTGAAAAAATTTGCCCTTCAAAGCTGTATTTTTCCCTTCCACTCCACAGTTTAATTCAACCAAAGTTTAATCAAAGTTTAAATCAGGGATGGTTAGCAGGAAGGAATGGGCAGTTCAGCTAATGTGAAATGCAAAGCTGAGTACTGGGGCAGACTGTTTGCTGTGCAAGAGCCCGCCTGCCTCCCCAACAGGGTACTTGAATCAGAATGTTTACAAGAAAGGAAGACAGACAAAGACTGCTATCAGTAAACTCCTCTTTCAGGCTTATATATTTCGTATCCCGTGGATACCGCTTTGTGGAGTTCATCACATTTCAGGCATTTGAAGCTGATTTCCCCCCTGTCTGTCACCACTCCAGGCCCACTGTATAAGTTCTGAATGGTATATGTCTGTTTCAGGTCCTTTCCAAAGCCACTTCATTTCAGACATTAGTTGACCCCAAACTGTAAACTCAACGCAGGCAGTCTGACAACCAGCCAAGCACAGATGATTAGAGTTTCCTTAAGGACCCTTAAGAAGTGACCCGGCAAAAACTGTAAAATATTCAGCCACAACTGTCAGGCTTTACGCAATGTGAACTGTACTGTGCAACAGTATGCATGACTAGACTTTGACTGCAGACTTGCAGACTACATAACAGCATTGTGGAACTGTACCTAAAAAAACACAGGGAGGAGGGAAACAGCCTCCATTTGGGCTCTAAACAGTGCAGTATTTCTCAAGTCCTTATCCATTTTTTGGGGAGGAGGTGATCTCCTTGTGCACTGTGGAAATAAATCACCTTTCAGGCTTCCTGTTGCAGCTGCTCATTCTCAACAGATGATACTATCAGCCCAATGTCCTAATACAGACACCTGGGATCCAATTTAGTTTCCAAAAACCAGCTTAATTATTCAGGTATAAATGATTTATTCTGGCAGCAAAGTGGCAAAATGTATCTAAAAAAACTGAATGCAATTTCACAACACAGTTCATAATGAAGTAAAAACTAAACCTCCTGGAAACCAAACCTCTCACAGGTGTTACTCTAAAGACTTACAAGGCAGTACAAATTCATTAAATCCTTTGGTCACAAGGCTACATTCCCTGATCTTAATCCAGACTGTAATATTCTACGTGCTTGCTTCCTTCAGAAATGCAGCAATACCTTCTGAGTAGCTCACTGTTTATGGTGTTTGTCTTGAGCGTAAGCAGTGCTCTAGGGCTCAGATTTGATGCCAGCCGTGTCATCAGCTGACAATGACCAGGAGCCCACAGTGGCAGAACAAACTGGCTTTGACCTGCAAGGATAGTGGTGGGTCAGTTGCTCAGGGTGCCTTGGTCTTACAATTTACAATTTGGTATTTCACAGACGCTTTTGAACCGAAGCGACTTACAATTAGTGCATCAATCAGGTTTAGCTAACTACCTCATAAGCAAAAGATCGTAGTAGGAATGCAAATTAATTATTTACAGTACCATGCTCCTGTATACTCTGCAACAATGAAACAAAAATCCGCAAACAAAACCTGCAACATAGAGACAAGGTTAGTACAGAACAAGTCTTACTGTTCTCAGGCCCCAAATTTCGTCAGCCTCCTTCAAATTGCTCAGATTATGTCAGTACAGTAGTGGCCATCCCCCTATGAGTGCTCAGTCCACTATAGAGCCCTGTGTGACTTGCATGGTGAAAAACAGCCATTGGCTGTGTGAGGGTGTATTTATGGATTGCATTTGTCTCACCTCAGTACTGCTGTGCCAGTGCAGAGTGTGACAAGCCTAGTATACAACTGGTGAATCCAAATTAGGTAAATAAAGCCATTATATATATATATATAAAGCCATTTTGATAAAGCCATTATACACGCAGCAGGAAAGACCAACACCTGCATTTACCCCTCTAAAAACCAAAAAAAGGAAAAAAAAGTGACAGATGTCAGGTTCAATACACCATTAATTCATTCTGTAATGAGAACAGGTAAGATTAATTAAGAGAAGCCTTCCCTCAACACAGTTTGCCAGTGGTGAATCAATGCAGTTAAAGCCCAGGCCAGAACAGATGGGGCAGCGGTGACAAACAGCCGATGTAAAATCCATAACGTTTCCTTCAAGCAAAAAAAAAAAAAAGTTCTTTCCCACTGGTCGCTGCTGACATAGACCCTTGTATAACCTCGTGAGTCTTACTGAAAAATGAATGTGGGGGCAAATTTTTCTCATTCACGGCATCATGGACACCTCAAGAAAAAAACTGAGTGCTAAGAAAATACAAACTGAACAAAAAAAAATCTTGGGTGTGAAACATTCAAATTGAGGCAGCCAGCATTGCAAATTTGTGTTTACCTTCATTCATGCTTGATTCACTATCAGGACGTTAAGAACAAAATGACAGGGCAATAGAGCCAATCGTCTGAGGGGAGGCTAAAGTGCAACTATTCTGCATGATATCTAGGCTAATGGGAATGCTGGGCAGCACTGGAAAAAGAGGGGAACATTTAGATTCTGACTAGGACTCTTATAGCTAATTAGTGTTTGAATATAGTCTAATTAGTCTTTGAAATGAGTACTTGGAAGGGCATGAATTCCAGAGCTGTGAATGCTGGGGCATACCAATATTGTTTTAGCATCTTAGAGGCCACACTAGACGAAGCTCCTGCAGCATTGAGCACACTGTGTATGACTGTAGCCACAGGTCTACCTGCAAGCTTTCCGGGTGATTCTGCATTCAGTCACAGGTGAGCTGTGTGAATACCTGCTCATCCCGACACTCTCTCTCTGTGATATTTCTCTGGTTCATATTCCCAGATAAAGCCGCCGGTGTCGTGAGGCTCTTGTCCCTCCTGGCCTCACGTATTCCATGATTTCTGTGCTCATTATCTGGCCTCCACTCGAAGCCTCTTCACCTTCATCAGGCTCCACTATACTGTCCTCTTCTCTCCTACCATCTGCTCTCATCATTACTCATCCAAAAATAATATCACCATCACCTCACTACACCACGTACCCCGATACTTTCACAGATCCTCGCAGACCAAAAATAAATTGCTCATTCAATGGGACTGAGAGAGTGACTACAACAGAAAAAAATGATGAGCATGGCAATTGCAAAAGCTTTGCATATATATAACACACACTCAACTTCCCGAGGTCAAGCTCTGCATATGTTTAGAAGAAAAAAAAAATCACCATTGTAGTTGAATAGTGTACCTCTGAGGGGAATGGTTTAAGAGCTGACATTCCTTGGGAACTGTTGGCCCAAACCCATTGCACAGAAACAACACTGTGGCAAAAACACAACCAAACAAAACACAACCATACATAATGTGTAAGAAAGCAATGCAGAGGATTATTCTCTTCAGTTTATGCACCTACCTGCTCTACACAGTGTACATACCGTACGATACACTGTAGCATCATTAAACTGTTATTACCGTTATTTGATTTTAGAAGGATCAACTTGCATGAGTGACCGCTGCCGTTTGTGTACGTTTGCTTGTCCTGGGGTAAGTGATGCCACGCTGAGCGATGCAGGGATTGCACGCTGGCCTGCTCTCACCTGTCACGCGCATCACCTCTCCGGTGACTTCGATCTTGAGGGAGAGCCGTCCGCGGCGCTCGGTGTGGTCAGTCCCGCACAGGCTGGGCACATTCATCACACACTGCTTGTGCACGTTCATGTCACACGCTACGGAGAGAGAGAGAGAGAGAGAGACAGACAGACAAACAGACAGACAGACAGTGAGGCAAAAGTCAGGCAACCACACTGAAATACGTATAACGGATGATTAAGCCACTCCTGAGTTTGCCTTGGCGCTCTGCGTGTGTTAGTAAAGTCTTTACGAGTGACTACCGCCACCTCTTATTCCTGTACTACAGTGTGGAGGAATACAATGTGCACTTACATGCTTTTATTCTACTAAGAAGGGTGTTGTTAGTGGACTTCCTGCTCCCACCGCCACCCCAACCACAAATAGACAGGCAATTAGTAAAAAAAGAAAAAAAAAAAATCCTCCCCTGTAACAAGATGAATTAACATTTGCGCCGAGGAGACAAGAGAGGAGGGCTAGTGGTAGAGATGGATGGGGGATGAAAAAGAGAGGAGAAAGTCTGAGGATAAAATGTGCTGTCCCAAGGTGACCTGAACCCTGGTTCATATCCCATCTGATGCCGAAGTGATTATGCCTGCAGTTATAATCATTAGGCCTCATTTCCACACACATGTGCACACCCACACCCAGACACAGAAAACTTCACTTTATCACGCTTTTTAGCTATTTTCTGACAAGCTTCATTTATGCTATCATGGGTTAATGCACAGAGACACAGATCTGCCAACTCATTCTAATTACCACTGGGAACATCCATTTGTCTGCTCGTAAGTCATAAATTTGTACATGCACATTTACTTGATTAAAATAAAACTATACATATATTCATTTATCTACATCATTTATCGCCCCTCGGCTATCACTACAAGGACTACTGCAATGCAAACCGAATACCATCACAACTCCTATTCAGCCAGGAGTAAATGTAATATTCTAAGGCACAAATGAGATATGTAGAAACCAGGAAAGGCAAGGAGAAAAGAGAAATACACAATGTACAGATCTGCTTTTATTGACTTTAATAATGGGAAACCTCAGACAATACAATTCCATTCCAAATTTGCTGACTGTGGGGAACATATGCATGACGTGTATCAAGCTTGATGATTATCTACAGAATTCTGTAGATGGACTACAGAAGGATTTTGCCAGAAAACAACTTGATAGAGGAATGGATACAAGACCTTTTTTCTTAAAAAAGGTCTCTTTAATTTGTTTCACACTACACTCTTCATGTATGCATTATTGTACTTAGAGGCATTAAAAATGCAACAAGTGATTTTCACCTCACCTATTTTTAAGTATACACTCAGCAGCCACTTTATTAGGTACACCTCTCTAGAATGCCAGACTGGTCCAAGCTGACTTCCTGTCTGGCATTCTCCTCTGACCTCTGTCATTAACAAGGCGTTTTCGCCCACAGAACTGCTGCTTGCTGGATGTTTTTTGTTTTTCACACCATTCTCTATACACTCTAGAGCACATATGTCAAAGACAAGGCCCGTGGGCCAAATCAGGCCTGCCGCACCATTGTATCTGGCCCGCACAATGATTTGGATTTTCTACTAACTCTGGCCCGCTTCCATATCGTCCACAACATGCTGCACTAAAATCCCCAACATGCACGGCAACGTGCTGCCCTTTAAACACTTGCGTGCCACCCCTCCACCCCTCCTCCTACCCACAACCAAACACACTCACGAGACAGTCGCTGCATATCACAATCCCACACCAGACACGAACGGTTTCAGCAGCAGCCCCGTACGACTGTTGTATCTTGCATCAAAAATAACAGGCTAGCTAACTAGTCAGCCAGCCAGCCAAAAATGGCAAAAAGAAAAGTGCACAGTGAAGGCAGGGGTTTTCAAGACAGGTGGGAGATCGAGTACCTATTTACTTACAATAGGGACAAACCTGTCTGTCATGTTTAGGAAAAATATAATCAATGAATGATCAATATTGCAATTACTAGAGGAAACTCTTGCTAATTTATGTTTTCATTAGCATTATTAAGCTTCTAATAGTTTTCAGTTACCATTTGCTATATTTTTTAACATTAAATCGCAGTTTCCTCAAAGCTAAAATTAGCTAGAATTTTTCCAATCTAGTGTTCTAATTGCACCGTGCTAAACGGCAAATCACACCGGTGTGACCATACGCGCAAAAGGGTAAAAATAAACTTGTCTTTTTAACAGTGGATTTTCTAGAACTCTAAATATAATTTAACTGAAAAACAAATAATGTCATCGTCCATCGCGATGTTTCACTGTAGACATTGTCATATGCCAATTCGGTAGTCATCGCCCAACCCTACTTACAACGATATGGTTATATATATATATCAAGAGTTTTGGCAGCTCAGACATTACTTAACCCCAGAGATTAATGAACTTGTAACAAAGAAAATATGCCAGGTGTCTAGTTCAAGCAAATAGGTAGATTTCATAGACCTACAAACCTCCTGAGGGACATTTAAAGAGGTTGGACAATTATTTATATGTATTGTGATAATTGTTTTTTTTTTAATATTACATGCACAGCCTGCCTATATTTTGTTGTTGTTGGAGTTCTGAAATACTTATTATATTTTGATATAATGGCATATTTTGATCAAACAATGACCAGTTTGGGTCATAGAATGATATTTAAAGAAAAAAACTATAGGCCATGTCTGGCCTGTGAATACGTGGTGATTTTTTAATATGGCCCCTTCAGTGATTGAGTTTGACACCCCTGCTCTAGAGACTATTGTGTGTGAAAATCCCAGGAGATCAGCAATACTCAAACCACCCCGTCTGGCACCAACAATCTTCTCACGGTCAGAGTCACTTAAATCAGATTTCCTACCCATTCTGATGTTTGGTCTGAACAGCAACTGAACCTCTTGACTATGTGTTTGTGATTTTATGCATTGGGTTTCTGCCAGATGACTGGCTGATTAGATATTTGCATCAACAGGCAGGTTTACAAGTGTACCTAATAAAGTGGTCACTGAGAATATGTACACAGGTTATCAATAAGCATAATGTCACTCCTCATTCAATTCAGTTCCTAAAAAATTCAATGAATAAAGGGGGAACAGAAAAACACAATCAGCTGGTGGCTCCACTAGGAGGGCACCAGAGTCCACTCTGTGCTTGTTGGCTTGCTGCTGAATAACTGCCACAGGGAAGAACTGGCATCATTCCTGTGTGCACAGACATTCCAAGAGATGCAAGCCAAACACAAATTGGTGCAATGGCATACTTAGTGACAAGTCATGCATGGCTCAGTCTGTTCCAACACAATGGTGGGCAGAGACTGTACAGCAGTGAATAGGCAATATGCTATCCACTTTGCATTGTACAAGTGGACTAGTTTGCTGGTCGACATGTGATGTATGGACTCAATATAGGATGGAAGAGAGGTCATTACCACTCATTGACAACTCCTTCACTGCACACTGTTATCGAGAAAATGGTCTCCCCTCATAAACTGCACCATTTGTGCAAAATAATTCCCTCGTATTGACAACATTACATTATTGTCATTTACACATAACATCATAACAACACACGTCCAACAGATATATCAGACTTTCCTGGCCCAGAACAAGATGTGTGTCGTGGACTGGCCACCCGGCATGAATCCAGCAGAGCACCTTTACTAGTGTGCCCTTTGCTGGAATCCATTACCACACACACAGAGCATCATCTCCCAGAGAGGAAGAGTAACGCTTTTGGAATGGCAGAGCCACGTCAGGTGTGAGAACTGTAAACGGAGGACATGAGAAATTGAACTCTGCCGTTCAAAAAAACGGACTCCCATGGTATTTTACTACTGATTTGATAACAGGTTTGAAAATTAATGTGTCATAAGTGCACAAGCATTACCCGTAGTCTATTTTTTTCTGCTAAGAAATAAACCACTCTGTATTTTTGTGTTCAGAAAAAAATTAAGCCACAGCCATTTGTTGTGTTTTAATGGCTATCAGGATAAAAACACATACGCAAATAAATAAATACATAATAAGCCTTTCAAACTGACATTGCCCATTTCCAGTAAGTTTGAACTACAGTAGCTTTTGCCAGTACAATTTGACATACATAATATAATTTTATTTGGGCCCTACAGCCATAATTAAGTTTAAATGATTGCATTGGTATAGAGTCTAAGCTGTTTTCAGTTAATTGACGTCATTTATTCTCCCTATTTATGATGAGGCAAAAAGTCTCCATACTCACTGAATCTTACATTTGTTTCTACCATTTCCCTTTCTCTAGAGGCACAGAATCCATGTATAAGATAACGTATACCTGACAAACACGTATACACATCTCTGCTCCAGTATAATTCTAAAATGTATGTGTTAATTACTTACTATAATTCAAAAAAGCACTGATACTGCAAGATGTGTGTGTGTGTGTGTGTGTGTGTGTGTGTGTGGCCTCGAGCAGCAGAGTAGAGTCCTGCTTTAATGTGTGTGGACAGTGTACACTGTGTCCCGTCTGGCCTCTGTGACTTACTGTCACATTTCATCCCCTGGTGGATGAGTCCGTAAAGCAGGGACCCGCAGTGGTCACAGAACGTGGGGCTGCCATAGGTGTGGATCTTGAACTTGTGCTTGCTTCTGGGGTCCTGCGGAGACAAGAGAACAGACGACTGAAACTTTTCCCCCAAAACAACATGATATGAGATATGATATGAGAAAGACTGATTTTCCTGGCAGTCAGATGTCTTTGTGGGTTTGTCATGTTACATCACACCATATATATTTGCTTAGCAGAGGCCTTTTCCAGGGCAGCTTTTGTCTGGCAGCATACAGTAACACTTCACCCATTTCAACAGAACATTTAGATATATTGTGCACAAGGGAAATTCCAGTTAGCTACTTTGCTATAACATTAGTGCTTTGCTTTTCACCAACAGGTGCCTGCCAATATACCCATTACCTAATTGCTATTGCTTATCTTCTAATTTACTCTGCATGCTCATAAATCTGAAACAAGATTCAGGCAGTGAGAATTGTGCTGGAGAGGCATTAGTCTGTTATGGAAGGCTTTTGCCTGGATGTGGATAAATTCTGGATGAACAGGCTGCAGCAGAATAAGCCTAAGAGGTATAGGATATTTCAAGAATGCAGCTTTGTCCAGAGCTTACTGAAGAGGGAAGAGTCAGCACATTCTCTGTTTAAACATCATGCCATATCTGTGAGATCAGTCTGGATTAAATGTCTAAATACTGTACGGGTTCAGGAATCCTTCACAGACACTCATACAATGTGTGTTAAGCTCATACTCAATCTGTGAAGGTTTAGAGTAATTAGCGAAACACACATCCACTTAAAGAGCCAGAGCAGGTGGAGCCCTGGCACCGCCTGGCACTGGATATTTTGAGAAGAGTGACATAGCAGTGTAGGAGGTCACAGTGTACAGTGCAGCGATGGGCCGGCACTGCCTCGAGGGCTCCCACAGTTTTCCACAAAGCCCATAAAACTCTACACCTTCCTCTAAACGATTCTAAGATGGGAGTTTAAGGATGGGGCAGATGGGCTTCTGGCTGTTTTATTGCCTGCTGTTTTGGCTGACAGGGCATTCTTACAGGGGATTTATGGGAAATCAACTCTCCCATGGCTACTGTAACCAACGCTGCTCTCATTGGCTGTGCTCCATATTTACTGCTTCAGCTGGCTGTGATCTCTGCGCTGTATATTTATATTAGATTACTTTGATACTGCAACGCGAAGATTTACTCTCTGTGAAGTACATTAAAAGCCTCCGTGAGGTGCTGGAGCAGGCACAGAAGCCGGATGTGCTTGCTGGAAAACAGCTCTGTCTGAAATCCGGATCTCTCGCGTGGAATGCAGCACACAAAGTTCAGACTTTCCGCGGCACCCCACCCAGGGTCTGGAGGGGGGGTCTGTGCTCCCTTCCCTGCTCCATCCGGAGCTCCCCTGTGCCTTCAGCCTAAGCCACTCTCACAGCAACTGCTGCTGCTCAGCCTCGAAGGTTGTGCTAACACAAGCACTCATTCTTACTAAGCCTGATGTAGCCTGTGCTGTGTCCCTCTTACAGCGGATGGCTGGCAGCTCTGACACTGACACCACGCTGACTGCAATTCCGAAGTTTTTCGAAAGAAAAAAAATCTTAATTCAGTTTTTCGTAAAGTTTAAATAAGTGGACAAAACTCAAAAATGAACGCTAGGAGTGCATTATATTAGTCACCTGTTGGCAACGGGAAAAGAAAAACAGTGGTTTAGCAACTCATTGGTACTATCTCTGTAGCGAAGGTATGTGAGAAATAGACAGCAGACTTTGCAAGGTGTTATTACGGTATGGCAGAGTGAGTACAGATCCCACAAACCAAATGCCTTGTACAGAGGTCAGTGGGTGACAGGTGATACGCAAACGTTCTGTAAACAGCCCATGAATTCAATGGATTTCTTTTCTTCTCCGTACCCTGACATAGTGTTTGACATAGTGCATACTCTGGTGACCCCCGTTCGCATTGTCACCATCCAATGTGATGCCACACAATTGGCAATAGGAAGAGGAGACATAGCAGGATAGGTCTCACCATTTTTTTTATGCTTTTGGGGCATCTCTTTTCATGATAATACAGGGAAGGATTAAGATACCACTGTGTTTGCTATAATCTAAGCCACTGATATGATGTTATTAATGATGATAAAAAAAAAACATTGGATGTAATGTGCTTTTCATTGACTATGGCTGGGTTCGCTTTCCATCCCCAGGGTATACTGACACTGTACAGCGCAGAGATACGATACGCACTTTCTCTGCACAGATACCCCAGCTGCTTACACTCAAATCCAGAGAGAACACAACGGAAGATTCTTATACTCATGAAGACAGAATGTTCCCCACAGCAACCTTGACCAACCAGAGTACGGCAGAACAGAAAGCGGTAATCAACCATACTGTACAGCAGAGGACAGGCCAGCAGAGGCAACAGCACCAAGGTCACGTCCAGCCTGGGGTGAGATGGTGGGGTTTTTACAAACAAGAAAAACAAGGAAGAAAAAAAAAATCCAACATGGGGCAGTGGGTTGTAGCTGCAGAGGCAGGGGCTTCATTTCCAATTAATGTCAAGTGTCAGAATAGAGCCCGGCTCCAATCCGTATCAGTGATCCCGACAGAAGGAAACCAAGTGGATGATCACCAATCTCTTTTACCCTCAGAGGAGTTCGCTTCTGGATCACAAAGCCTTCCCTCCACCTCGGGGGATTATTTAACACACATTTGCTAGATGTTTAAAACTCCAAAACTGGCACTGAAAGAAAGGCATAAAAGGCTATTCACCATTTATGCAAATTGAAACCTAGTGCATTAATAATGATTTGTAAGGGCTTTGTTCCAACACGTGTCAGCCTAAATGCACATGCCATTTTACATTACACATGTATACATGCTCTGAACAAGTGCTTCCAGTGAAATACATGGCATTTACAGCTTGATAGTAATGATTACTATAACAATACTACAGAGTTTTCCCTGCCTAACACTAAATGGCCTACATGGTTTTTTCATCATGCCTTTTGTTGAGAAATAATTCCATTTTGTTTAAAATGCAGGTTTACATCAGAAGAAATTCAGGGGTTTCCATATGGCCACTTCCATATTGGAAATTTCCATACAAGAGGTGTAATTTTAATTGTAATTTTAATATGCCAAACACAAGAATCCACCCAGGCCTCCGAAAATTATCTCTGTAATTAGCTAGCAAAATATTGGCATTTATTACAGATATAACATCAAATGTGCCTTAAACACAAAATGAACACTTAATTAACGGATGCATACTGAACACAAATGAATTAAGATTTATATTAAGATTTGCTTTTGTCTCGGATAAAGTGCTATAATCGTCACTGCCTTGGCTCCAACTGTCTGTCTGCACCTTTTTGGTTTGATTTAGACTGGTTTTCAATGTCTACTTTTCTCTTTTCTTGAATCCACCTTCCTTATGTATTTTAGAGTCTAGTGCAACTGATTTAAGTTCAAATTTTTTTCAAGGGAGGCCACTTAATGTCTGTTTTAGTGACACTGATTCATAGCTGTTTAATTATTGCCATTCACAAGAGATAGCAAAGGGAGATGTTCAAGAAACGTACTTGAAATGGACACATAGAAAACCTCTTTACTTGGTTGGCTTTTAATAATGTAAAAACATTTGTGTACTTTTAAGAAACACAATTCTGACTGTGTAATTTATATATATTTTCATAGACTTCTTTAGACTTTGTCTATAGACTTCTATAGACTTCTGTAGACTTCTTTAACTTTGTTATGATGAAGTTTCATTCTCAGAGGCATTGCAAATGGCCAGCCTCTGCATCCAACTGCCTTTGACACCTCCCTGGTCTTCACTGCCAGTCTAAGCTGTAGGACCAACTGCGAGTAACTTCAGAGCTCTCCAATCTATTCATGCAGTTCCAATCAAAAAACAAATCTACAGTTTCAAGTCTGTTCTCTGTCAGACTCAGAAAATCTGGTCATCAAGCAAAAAAAAAAAAAAATCACTGAACAACTCATTGGTGGATTTACAGCAAGCAACAATACCACCTCACTAAGGAGCTTCCTCAGATGATTTTTATATTTGTTTTTCACCAACTCACTCAGGAAACACTAAACTTGTAAGAGTTTGAGAACAAGAAGGGCATCCCAGAGTAGCAGTGCTGTATAGGGGTGGATCCATGGCTCCATGGAAATATGACGTACCATATTTCCATGTGTGTACAGTGACTAAACATGTACCATGACAAAGCCTTCATGTGTCATTACCCTGAGAAAGTTCTCCTCCCTCCTTTAGGCTTTGGCATTGTACATATTTAATGAACATAGTGAATTATTCATAGCAAGCATTACCTTTAAATAATTCCAGTAATGGATCCTACAGTAACTTTCACACACAGTAGTCTAGGTATGCCACAGTGGCTCAGCATGATTGGAAAAAAAGGCAGGAGACAATAAAACAGATACATCTTGGCCTTCATTCAGCCTTGTATCATTGCCCATATCGAGCTCCCTCCTCCTCAGTGAAATGCTGGCGTGTTTTGGTATGAGTCCCTTTTACACAATGGCAAGAAATGCGAGAAAGCAATGTAAAGAAAAACATTCTGAGGCAAAAGCGAATGACATACCAACACCAACACTGATATCTTCTGAAACAGCTTCAGTCTTAAATTGCCAGTTATGTCACAGCACAGAATCATCAAAAACTAGAAAAAACGGGGGTGGTCTCAAACAATGTACCGTTCAAGGTAATGTACAGTTCAAACTGCAACTGCAAAGACGGCTGCGTAAATAAAAACGGCTTTATTAGTGAAATTACCCGCTTTGAATAGAGGAGGAAAAAAACAGACCCTGTGTTCCTTTTTCAGTGACTGACACAGCATGAGTCATCGCTGGAGAAATATGAAAAGATCTAATTAGCATGGTGCCATTTTAAAAGGCCTTTGAGATTCCGGTCCCTGCTTTCCCACAAGCCTTTGCTGCACTGACACAAAGAGATGCAGACAAGGTTCTTCTTTTTTCACTGATCTATCAGAGCTGAGCATCTTGGGGGCTCTGCTCTCCGTCTGTCTCTTTTCATTGGCATGGTCCTCTACTGGGGCCTGGGTCTCTGCCAGTCATCTGTCTGATCAAAAGCGTCCTGAATGACAGTCCTGCTAGGACTCCCTCCATAGACACCTGCCTCCTCTGGGCTCATTACTGGCCAGCAATAGGAGGATAAGCTACTGGCATTCCCAGGTACTCTACTCGGCCAGTGCAGACAGATAAGATGCCATGTGACCAGACGGTCATCTTAGAATATCTGTACGGTCTGCCACGAGAGCTGGTCTGGAACAGACTGTCGTCAGCCCAGATTGTTCATATGGAATCTTGGTCTGCCTCTGACAAGCAGCCTTTCTCTGTTGAGCCAATCAGAAATCAGGAGAGTGCAGCCTGAGAACCATGTGGCCTAGCGTGTGCAGCACACAGGCACAAGTGCACAGGCAGCATACTTCACAGCTCAAAAATGACAGGAAATCAATCAAAGCAGCCATACATTTGCATATCTTAGGTATACAGATACTCAAATACAAACAGGAGCACATGCTTAGGCTCATGTTCGAAATCATGTGGTTAAGTGGACCTCTGTTTGAGCTACAGTAAATTTGAAAATATGTCAAGTGCATCTGCTCTTTGCAGAGCATGAGGTCTGACAAAAAAAACTGGTTCCCTGCCCTCCAGCATGTTGACTCTGTTCTACTGCTGCAGACTCAAAGTGGATTCACGAGAGGACACGTCGGTCCTGTTTACTGTGACATATCTCGTACTGCGACAGAATGATACTTTTTTCCAAGGAATCACCTGTCAGAGGAAGGCAATTGGGTTGGTGTGAGGAGGCCTTAAGAGCATTGACTTGAGAGAGATTCTCTTGTCCTGGTATTACAATGGAAACAGATTAAAACAATGGATCACTGAGATTAGCACTGAGGATTTCAGCTTGCAGTACAAGCGAACCAGAATCTGTCTCAATATCTGAAACAGAATGAGCATAAAGAGAAATATCCCCCACTACTTGGGTGTCAGTGTTTTGGTTAGAATAAACATTGGAGAAAAAAGGTCTTTAAAAATAAGATCTTCGGCACCTTTTGTTCTCTAAAATGTTCTTGTTCTGTACAGGTATGGAAGCCTGTAAAAAGGCAAAGCAAGGCTATAAATTCTGCTGTAGAATGTTACTTTTTAGATTCTACAGCACATATATCGATTGGAGGTTTCGATCGTTTCGGACTGAAGAGCACATGCAGAGTATATCATATCTACATCGTGCACCACAACCTTCTTGCCTGGGGCTCTCCTCCAGCCCTGATTGTACAAACATGTGATTCCATCAGAGAGCAAAAAAGGAGGGGAGCAGGCTTGCAGGCTCTGTTAAGGTGCAAGCTGGCAGTAGGGGGGCATGGATGTTCTCATAGCAAAAGCAGGCATGGTTTTGCGCCAGCCCTATGAAGAAGGTTTTGGGTTTGTAATCAGCTGGGAGCCACCCCTTTGCCCCAGCCTGGTGGTGAAGCTCTGTGTGTGTGTGTGTGTGTGTGTGTGTGTGTGTGTGTGTGTGTGTGTGTGTGTGTGTGTGTGAGCATGCGTGACTGTGTCAGCGACCAGCTCACTTTCTCCTCTGGCCTGACACAATGCACAGTGCACCCACTCAAAACACAGAGCCTCATTCAGCTCCTACCGTCCCATCCCCGTTCCACCTCCCCCACTCTCTCTCCCCCTCTCTCCCCTCTCCATCCTTCTGACATGTGGCTATGATTACTGTCTTTCCGTGCTGGTACTCAGACCATCACATCGAAGAGGTGTGGTTTTCACCGCACGCGGGAACATCCTTTTGTTCTTTAGCACAGAGTGGTGCATTACAGATGGAGAGGGGATGCAAGTGCCATGGGTTCCTAGATAGCGAGTTAAAAACTGTTCTTAGTTCTTGTGCATGCCATGCAACTTGGAGGGCAGTCCTAACAAGCGGAGACATCCTGCATCAGTGGGAGAGGCTGTTGATGCATGTCCCATTCTTTAAGGTCAGAAACCTGCTGGCTATTATGGCTTTCCCTGGAAGCACTTTGTTCAGTAAAAAAAATAAAATAAATAAATAAACTGTTACATCCACTGATTGCCCTGCACTTACAAAGAAGAAACAGTTGTCATTGCCTTGAACTGACTGTTTTATGATTCATAGTGCTTCCTTTGTATGAGCTAATCTATGCTTACCTGTTGCACTGCAATTTTCAGGAAGGCAACTCAGTCTTAAAAGGTTTTACAAGCTATAACCATCACCCTATGTTTACACTGTAAGTTGTATTTGCATTTTTAAAAGGCTCTAAAACTTTATGGGCAGTTATGTCACCATGTCACCAGGATGTCCCCACTTGAGTCAGGATGGTCAAATCAGACAATCCTAAACATTACTTTTACAAGCCTTAATAGCTGGAGGTCAGTTATATACCCTTCCTCCAAAGCTTTTTAGGCAAGGTTTAATAGCATAAGCTGGGCACAAAACAAGCGCCCAGATGCCAAAGGTGCATTATTGTATGCTATAACTTTATAAATACATTCTGTTGTATAGTATAAATGCTATAACCTCAGACTGGGGCAAGACCACCTAAATAGTCAAAACCATTGCAATGGGCTAGTTATGGGAAACCATAAACATGAGTTAAGCATTATGATGAGATAAACTTAGAATTCTCTAGGCTGTCAATCATGGTTCACTTTTAAAGTGATTTCTTTACCAAATGTGGCAAAACTACTGCAGCAATCTCTATGGACACTATGTGTTGAATGAGCAAAGAGCTCTAGATATCCACCAGTGAAGGAAATTAGCAGTCATCACACATGGTCTTGTTATTGGAAATTTTCTCCACTTTCAATCCTCCTAAGAGAATAACATAAGTGCTGTTTTTCCCTTGGAACATTAAATCAAAATGCCCCCGAACACAGTTGTATTTGACCACAGTTATCTTTAAGCTCTGTCCAAAAAATAAGGGGAAAAAAGAAATAAAGAAGAACTGAAAAGCCACTGTTGAAAGGCTGCTAGCTCTAGCAGCAAAAGGTAAATAATGCATGAGCATCAATCCTCCATTCATGTTTTTATGGCTCACTTGAAAATATTCATATATCACAAGACAATCACCTCATTTGGTTTTTCTTTTAGATCAGAAAAGGCATACCATTTGCACCCTTATTTATCTGTGTCGTCATGTCAAATACATTGGTTTCGAGTAACTCATCTATGACTTCCATCTTGATCCAGGGAAGGCCAATAGTAAACAGAGAACGCAAACAGTGTGGAGAGTTTCTCAAACAGAACGAAGTCACACCCCAAACTGTCAATTCCTCTGTCACAACAGGTAATAAATGTTTCAATTCAGTGAAGTTGACATAATGTTGTAAAATATATAGTTTACATGTATAAAATGTATAAATAAATAAAGGATAATTTTTTATCCCAAACATACAGTGGAAGTGGTTTCTAGAGCAGAAAAGGCATGGATGTTGAAAAAAAGACAACCATAATCATTTTGAGGGGTTTATTTGGTAACACTGGTAGCATTGATCCAATGTTGTGGTAAGGAAATTGCTGAAATGGACTAGTTAATGAAACAAAATACCCAGAGGGCACATTTAATCTCTAAGAATGACAAAATTATATTAAAAAATAAAGTAATACAGCATTAGACTGTTGAATAAAGCTGAAATCAAATTTCCTTTATTTATTTACATCCTTTTTGAAAATTAACTATTGAATAAGGGAGATGGGACTGTAACTCTTTTTTAAGTGATCTGTGGTCAGACCACGTCATGTGAAATACAGAGGTCTGGACCCACTCAGGAGACATAACTTCCTGAGTCCTTTGAGACACTACCTCACCACTTCACCTTAAAAGTTTCATATCAATCATGGTTGGAATAAAATATGTCAAAAAACCTGTCACTGTAGAATTAAAGACACTGAGCTGTTAAATCACTCTGTAATTGCTATGACTACTGTTGTGTACAACGTTTGGATGATACGTCTGTTGAGTGTAAAGTAAGAAGAGCTTCGCAAGGGAAGAACTTACTGTGCGTGGTCTAGTGATACTCCTTTTTTGCAAAACTCAACTTACAAGCTTTCTGGCTTGCAGAAAAACAAACTCTTCAACATCACTCAGAAATTAAAAACAGCACCATCCTTTGATTTATGGCCCCTACCAAGAGAAAGGAATAGTTCTTTTGATACTTGTTTTGCTTACATTTTTCTTTAGATACAGCCCTTGGGATTGTGACATTTTTCAACTTTATAAGCTCCATAGAAAACAACTGTGACACTGGCAGGAATGTTCTAACACACTTAATTTACATTGACGCAGACTGAGAATAAGGTTAATGTTTTGAGATAACTGACATCAAAAATGAATTAACAGATTTGTTTTTAATAATCAGTTTTACAACAGCAATTGTGTCAATAACCCTGATTATCATCTCAGAAAAAAAGGCAAAATCACCAACCTTTGCACTCCGTGCAAATACTACATCTGAATGAGAGCAGGGACCCTTTACTTCTGTTCCCCCCTTTGGGAGACAGGGGGCGATGGGCACATGTGGTC
This sequence comes from Megalops cyprinoides, assembly GCF_013368585.1. Lineage (NCBI taxonomy): Eukaryota > Metazoa > Chordata > Actinopteri > Elopiformes > Megalopidae > Megalops > Megalops cyprinoides. The sequence continues at coordinate 18,128,011 of NC_050583.1, read as the reverse complement.
CTTTAGAACTGATGACAGCAACGTACCACATTACTCAGAGGCTTCCTGTGGCCTTTGTGATCCCGGCTATTTATATTCCGAGGACCGTGTCACACGTTTCATCTCATTAGTTTAACAAATCAGAGCCTAATCAAAATTGATTAGAGTAAATGGATTCCAATACAACGCCGCTCTTGTTTACACTGGTGGAGAGCTGCAGATAAGGGAAAGATGCAATATAAGACATAAGGGAATATAAGATATAAGGGAAAAATACAGCGATGCAGAAAAGAGGCTGACCATGTTTGTTCAAAAAAAAAAAAAAAGAAAAAAAAAGTTTACATGAGTGATAAATGACATGGGCCATAGGAACAGATGAGCTGATAAAAAGGAGCACTGTGTATTGCATGCAAATCTACTGACAGTTAAAGTGACTGACACACACCACTGCTGTGTCATAGCACCACCTCAGTGCTGGCACTGCGTGGATCACGTCCTGGAAATATTTATGTCTCATGTTTCATGCCTCCTTTCTGCTCAGGGCCCAGCTTGATGCTATGATATGCTCATCATAGAGAGAATTGGAAACATGATGGTGAGTCTAACATTCTGTTTGCTCTGGTTTGCTCTGTGAACTGTGAAATTGAGCGAGTCTGAGTAGCCAGGAGTGTATTAGCACAGAGAACAAAATCCTCTGTAGAATGAAGGCTGCCTGACAAATGCTTTAGCGCTGCGCTTTACACCTGGTGCGTTTGAAAGGATATTATCCTTGCATACCCTGTCAGGCTTCAAACTTTCTCAGCCTGTTGCAGGGTTCCTCTTTCAGGGGATATTCATAGGCACACCCACCCTCGCCGCTCTACCCTGGCACAGGAGCTGGATGAGGCTGGGTGTGAGCCAGCCGCTACAATCTGTCCCATTGTCTTACGCTAGCTTGTCTCAGCCTTGCCGTTGTGCGCACAATTACCATGACAAAAGGAAATACCACACATCACACGCAGTAGGAGGGAACAGATCCTAAAGCACGGCAAGGGAATGCATGTAGCATATGAAAATGCTCACTGAAAAAAAAAAAAAAAAATCACACCGAATCATGCGCCACACGAACAGGAGAGGGATTACTTGCAGTATGCCGGTTCTGCCGAGGGTCATGGGAATTTATGTGACTGTGGCCACGTGAGATTCTGAAAGTTAGTGCAGTGCAGGTGAGAGTCCCTCAGACGACGGCTGCCTCACTTTACACCTCAGTCTAGACCAGTCAGTTTGCCCTGTCACTTCACCTCCTCTCTGCCCTCTGGGGGCCTGCTGTTTGGCGGCAAAAGAAACCCCAAATGAAAGAGCTTGTGTGTTGGTGTCTTAATTGTGTCATCTCCTGAACCTCTCACTGAAGACCCCCCTAATTAGCCAGACGCTCTTTATGTACCTCAGACTACCCTAGCTGGGGGGGAGGGGGGGGGGAGAGAGAGATGGAGGAAGAGGGAGAGAGAGCCAGCTGCTGTTAGCCGCTTCCACCCACACACAGCTGATCCTCAAGGATTCACCCATTGTTTTCTTATACTGCTTTTCTTCTCCAAAGCACATGAGTTTTACTAAAAGGATAAAAATGTCATCTTATATAAAATCTGATTTTGTTTGGTATTTTGCATAAAAGAAATTTGTGACAAAAATGGGGGGTGCTCTGTAACTTAAGTATAAGGGAAGTATAAGATTCCTGGCTCCTTTTGAACAAAACAGTTACAAAAGGTGGTGGGATTTTAGGAGTTCACAGAAACACGCTAATGAAAGCTTCTTTATTGGCTCACGCTGTATTCTAGCATAGACACTATGACAGAGAAACATGGAGAATTAACTAGAATGGTGCATTTACGTCACACCTGTAACACACATAGAATTGTGCCAGAAGTCGATATTCAGTAGATGCCCTTAAAATATGTCAATTAGCCAATAAGGCTCGTTAACTGCCACATAGGTTCAGAGAGATACTACTACCTGTAAATGGTAAAACCAACTCAGGGCTGAATTTGACACAGCAAAAATCATTGGTACAGAACTACCACAACTCCACAATATCTACACTGCTCGATGCAAAAGGAAAGCCCAAAACATCATTAAGGACACCAACCACCCCGTTCATGTTCTGTTCTCGCTCCTTCCACCCAAAAAACGCTACCGGAGCATCAAATCACGAACTACCCATCTCCGTAACAGTTTCTTCCCACAGGCAATCAGGTTGCTGAACAGCTGACGCAACCATGAGCACTGCACATTGTCGTTGTATAATATGTAATGTTATTGTGTACTGTATTATGTGTATATAACGTTATGCTATTGTGTATTGTATTCCGTGTAAATAATGTATACTGGATTCTGTGTTTATAATGTAATGCTATTGTGTACTGTATTCTGTATATATTATGTATATCTACGTGTGCAAGGTGTACATAGTCTGTGTAGGTCTGTAGTATCCTTCTTTGTCGGTTTTGTGATGGTGTGCCCTTCATGTTAAGGCAGAGAGAGTCGGAGCACAAGTATTTCATTGTATTGTTAATACACTGACAATAAAGGTGAACTTGACTTGACATGTGGGGTCTATTTCTTTTAAGCTGTTTGTACAACAGCTTAAACTGCGATAAGCATTTTATCCCTGTTTAGGGGAAACACACCGCGCTGGACATTGACCACATTAACTCTAAATGAGTTCACTGGACGCAGTGGCAGTGCATTGTGAATTATTGATTAAACTCCTCTGCTCCTCAAAGCTGTGCTTCGCCGTGGCCCACTGCTCATTAGGGCGGAACGCTGACATGACCAGGAGTTTGGAGCCGCCGTAATGCTCACATTACAGGTCATAAAAGGAGAAGACATTAGACATTAGGCAATGATCGCTGATTTATTTGTCAGCGTAAGAACACACTACCAGGACCCTTGGTGAAATTACATCATTAGAGCATAACCTGTTATACAGAGCAACAGGAGCGCTTCCCTGTAAGCACTCAGTAATAAGAACAGAGGAAGAAATTAGCCTGCTGTTCACCACATAAAACAAAATATTGATTTGGGGTTTTGTCACAAATTGCTAAATGTGCAATTATGGGCAAGATTATTCACAAAATTGGGTTTTAACAAATGGGGCCTCATCACCTTCATTGTCCTCAGCTTTGTTCACAGAAACAAAGAGGCCTGCAAGTATCACCAGGGAGCTGTCTTTCTCGCATATCGAATTTCTACAATACAACTTCAGCTGTCTGTCAGCCATTTCAATTTCTGTTCTGTGTTTATCTAACTCATTGATGTTACTATTTGTCATTGGTTGATTAAACTACCAATTAACTGCTCCTCTTTCAATAACAAAGAAAGTATTTCAGAGCAGCATTATTACAGAGCAATGCAATTATTATTCTTATAGGATTCTTATGTGGCATACACTGATTGCCCAATAAATATGAATATGTTCCATTACAGAAAGTTACAATATCATCCACATTCCTTGGCATGATTGTCCTGTCAGATGTGTGTTCTGCACTTGTCCTTGAGTTTGGTTTAAGCACTACGTTAATGAAATCCACATGAGTAACTTGGTTATGAGCTGCATGGATTCATATATACTTGCATTTAAAAAAAAAATGTTTCCAAATGAATGAACTCTATCAATGCCTGCAAGATTTATAACTACAAAACCCCAATCAATGATGCAGAGAGTGATAAATGAAGAAACAAATAAGAAAATAATAGCAGTGTTATTTACTGGCTTATATTTTCTTGGCCATTAAGTACATTACATTACATTACATTACATGCATTTAGCAGGAGCTCTTATCGAAAGTGACTTTCAGCACAATAGAACATAAGTGCATCCATTCAATTTAACGAGCAACAATGTCAGACTAGGCTAACAACACTCCCAGACCAGGGAGTGTGAGCATAATACTATTCAAGCCCTACCACAAATTAACTTGTGCAATCTGACAGAAGTCAAGTACACTAAGATCCTACCTCTTCAGGCGTCAGTTTATTTGTTTTGAATGGGGCAGTGCTTCCATTTCACATTCCAGCTGGCTCAATTCATCCAATCACTGATGACGGCAGTCACATGTGACCAGGGCCACGTAGCCTGCCCCCCACAAATGAGTGCAGTGTCAAGAGCGAAGAGGGGACGTGATTGGTTGAATAACATCCCTGGTGAATAACAGGCCCGCTAGGACCTTCTCGGCCTCATAGGGGGCATGGGGCCCACAGCAAGCTCTTCCATCGAGATTGCTGACCTAACATTAACGTCTCAGCCGGTGTGGATGACCGCGGCAAAGGACGCCGTCATCGCAGCTGAAAGTGGTTCACAACCCCTTGAAATTCAACCTAGTCGGCTTTGTATGCTCGACACAAACACCTCCAGGCTCCCAGGCAGATCAGCGTTCACCCGGGAGCTCAAACTCACCACGTTGAACGACACAGACTGGTGTGTCTAACCAAAGACTCCTGACGTGCACATATGAACAACGTGGGGATACGGTGTTACTCACAGAGAGATTAATGAGGCCTCCACACAACAGTTTCCTTCTGATGGCTCTTAATTAGCCTGTCGCCACGAGGCAAATCACTTCAGATAGCAGGAAATCAACTATGGATTCATTGGCCTTTTTTTTCTCTTCTCTCAAGGGTTTTCAGAGGATATAAACTTTAATTCCACCTACTCTCCACTGTTGTCTCGTTTCAGTAAATTGAAAATTACTCTATTTTAAAAACAAATTAACAATGACCTCAGCTAGATAACAAAATATTGTGCAGCCTCAAGTATTTAAATTTTAACTTTTTTTTTTTCATAACCAGATCCTGATTTGTATATAACATGCTGTAAAGATATGCAGAATTAAATAAATTGTTTCTGCTTGCTTTAAACACAGAATGCGCTAGCGCTAATTGACAGAAAATGCACGGTTGCTCTGCATGCCAGTTTTCAGTGTTGGAGGCAGAGATCAAATAAGCCTTAACTGCTGGAGAGAGGGAACACTATAATTACGTGGATCAATACGCATTTAAAATGTCCCTTTGAAATATTGCGCAGTTTCTTGACTTAAATGATGATGCACTCCACTCCCATGCAGTCAATACAGGCTAGTTGCATTCATGCCTCTCACAAATGACTGAACCAGGATGCATTCTCACAGTGCAGATAAGGCATATCCGCAAGAAAAACACTTCAGAGAGCCAAGATAGAGAAGCAGACAGGTACCGATGCTTATCTGTGCCCTCCCGGTCATGAAGGCACAGGGCAGGCGCTTCTAGTGTCTGTATCTATGACAACAACTCCGGTCTTTGCCACGTATGTTGAGCATTCGTTTCTGTTTACGGTTCTTTCGCCCCGGTCGCCCCGTTTGTGTCGGAGTGTGAATTAAACATCAAAAAGAAGAGGTATTAGCAAATCAAACACCTCACAGGCTGAGCTGGGATGCAAATGGACGCTCACCCGAGCCCAACAGGGGAACTCTAATTAGCAGACTTGTGCGTTTCCGTCAGTGCTCCATAATTAATGCACTGTGAACAAGGAGAGGCCATTATCAGGAATGGGGGGGATCCCTGCAAAAGACGTTGGGGCGGGGCGTGCTTTCCTCCCCCTCCGCCTGTTGATAAACAACAGCCTGATGGCTAGACATAAACAGGTTAGCACCAGGGTCAGAGAGGGTGACCTCAGGTATCATATAAAACCTCCCACAGCCCATCCCTGGAAGAGCGCACTCCTAAGTATTCTGGCCCGTGCACGGTGTTTTCCTGTAAACATACATGTCCCTGCTGTGACCTCAGTGCCCCCCTCGTAGGCCTCGTGATTGATAGTCAGGTAAACCTCGACAATCCCTTCCACTGCCACCCTGGCCAGGAATAAATGCTCTGACTCATTCAGTTACTCCTCTCTTAACAGAGCAGATCTGTCATCAGGACAACTCTTTCATCTCCACTGTCGTCAAATAAAAGAACTGAAATAGTGCCACATCCGTGAGATGAATATGCGCTGATGGAGACCCCTGGCATTGTGGGTAAATCGCTGGAAACAGCTGTGTAAACCTGGAACAGAAGCAGTCAGCCAAGGCACTGGCCAGGCTGTGTCTTTGTAAAAGGAAGCTGATATGAACTGGGGGCATCAGTGGTTGTGTCATTTCCAAAGGTTGTCATTAATCTGTTGCTGGTGCTGCTTGCTTTTTAGTCCAGTTAGCTAACGGCTGTGCAGGCTAAATGTGTGTGATGGTAAATGTGTACATAAACTTACAGGAAGGATCATTTTCACTAAGTTAAAAAGGGTCATGATTTTTGAAAGTCAAAGAAAAGCTGCATTACCAGTCAAATGTTTGGACACACCCACTCATAGATGGGTTTTTCTTCATTAACAAATAGTAAGTAGTAAAGATCAAAACTATGAAATAACACAAATGAAATTATGTAGTGACTAAAACTGTTAAAAAAATTACAATTATTTTTTATTTTAGGTTCTTCAAAGTAGTCAAAATATTTTTTTAAATGAATTTTTTGGGGAAAAAAATCATATACAGGCATGAACTATTTATATTTGTCTAAGAAACAAATTTCAGGCATTTAGGCATAAGTCTTTAGATCAAAATGTCTTTGAATGCATGTTTTCCATTATCTTAATCAGGTGTGTCCAAACCTTTGACTGGTACCTAAAGTTGTGTGCTTTAAGAAAAAAGAGAAACACTGTTCTAAACACTTATTAGTGCTTTAGCCCTTCTACAGTCATAAATGATCCTTTACTCAGATTTCAATACAAGAAGAGCAAAACTACAAGCAGATCCAGATCCAGATCCATTATCTATGATCTAGGACAATAAAATATCTTTACATAGAGGAGGTAACAACACCTTCAGAGATCTGACTGCTGGACTACAATGCAGAACTGCTTAGTGGTCCATCAGCTGCAGAGGGTATGATCCCTTACAGCTTTACGGTCACCATGCTAAGTAGTGAAGTCAATTACAAAACACACATTCACTTGTGTTGTGGCTGTGGTTTCATTGTGAATTTCCACTGCATGTAATTGAAAATAATGACACTGTAGTGAGCCAGGCACTCCAGCCCCATTGCTATGATAGTAATTTCGATGATGACTGACCCTAGATCTGTTGTCCTTTGCCCTTGGCTGAAAGCTTAGATGGAAAATCCCAGTTAGACTACGTGCACCACACACACGCACAGACCTGACCATAGCTCTGAAACGCAGAGAGTGATCACTGTCTTTCCCGTGAGTACTCCCTCTGTAATCAAGTGGCAGTGTGAGTGCCGCTCCAGGCAGGTAATAGGAAAAACTCACTTCAAGTGGGGTGGCCAGGGCAGCCAATCCCATGCTTCGTAACTATGAGAGCAGGGTGATCCCCACACTCCAGGGTTACAGAACTAACAGCCACAGTACTTCCAGGAGTGCCGTTAGAGTCCAATTATCACCGCTTCACAATTTCTTACCTTATATCTCAGCAACTCAAATACCTGCCCTGTACAAGCCCATTCAATTATAAATCAACAACACACATATAATAATATTATATAAAACATCTGATGTTCATGAATAAGACATAACTGACATTCAGCACAATTTGGTCTGGAATATTAAAGAGTCAACCAATAATCTAAAAGAAAACAGTGCCTTTCAAAGGATAGGTGTTTTTCACTAAAGAAGAAAAGATACAAAAGATATATGAGTGACAATGTCTGTGGACAACTCCATTGACAGAAATGATTCATTCACCACCTGTGGACAGGGGTTTCTGCTCTGCAACGCCATTCACTGGAAACATTATCAAGACGTCAATCAACAGAGGTCTGCTGTCTAGGCCTCCTTTCAAGTGATTTCAAGAGAGGTGGCGTCACTGTTCCCTTCAACAAGTCAAACTGAGGGAAGGACAACTGCACCAGAGGTACATTGAGAAGAACAGGGTTTTTTTAGAGTAAGGTAAATAAAGGTTGGCTGCAAGATGACAACACGCACCACCTTGTCGAAGGCATTACCCTGGAACATTTTGTACGTATGCAGGTACAAAAAAAAAAAAAAACCTCCCCTAACAACCCCAAGAGTACCCTGGCTCCCGCTCCCTAAATTGTGCCATCTGAATGTGTCAGTGATAGACGGGCTTGTCACACTGCAGGTGGCCTGTGCTGTCAGACACAGCGCAGGGGAGAGCGGGAGCTGGGGCTAAAGATAGCTGCGGCTTCAGCTGCAGGCCCTGGCGACATGCGCAGGGGCGCGGTGCCATGTGGAAAAAAAAGCGCCAAAGCCACGCTGAACAATGGGAGCAGGCTCGACAGAGGGATGCACAGTCACAGCTACCCACTCCAACCGCTGCGGTAGGATCGAGGCCTGCTCCGGCGCGGCAAAGCTGGCCACCTTTTTCAGAGAAATCAGCAGCAGGTTTGAGGTGTGTCACAGAGACAAAATTCTATCACGAAACCTCCATTTAGTCACAATTGTTGCGGATGACATCCCACTGCCACTTTCTGTCATTTTCCACCCCTCTGGCTCACAAGCACCTGCATGCCCTTCCATGAGCCTAGCATACACCTCTATATGGACTATATGAACCATCATCTTAAACTCATTATTTCCAATGAACACCCTCTCTGTGTAGCATCGAGACACACTCCAAGACCTCTGAATATCACTGGATGGTTTGACACTCTTCTCCTCCCAGACTGCAAGGAAATGTGGTTTTACTTTAGTTGACAAGCTCTGCTTCACAGTGTAATTGTCTTAGGCAATGTGATCCTGCAGGCTCTTCCTCAGCTACCTCAGGGGAATTCATCCCTTCTTCACCACATACTCTTGCCAGCTCTCGGCGCTATGTACTGTTCCCTTTGGACTAGTGCAGTCCTCTGCAGGCCAGCCACCCTGCCTGTGCCATCAGACCGCTTCAGCTTCAGTGACGCTGCTTAGCTGGTCTCCAGTCTTCTGAAGAAAGCCTATGTCTCACTCCTCCCTGTCTTTCTTCAATGGCCTCCAGACAAAGCTCACATCAAATTCAAGATTCCGGCCTACCGGATAATCATCCCACACTTAATCCATTATCAGACCATACACCCCTGCACAAATTCTGCATGGAAACCGCCAGTCATCTGGCAGGTCCTCCTCCCCATGGCTGCACATCCCAAAATGAGCTTTTTTCTTCACTGCACCAGCCTCCAGTTGTTGTAAGTTAAGTCATCTACATTGTGTATGAAAATAAAGCACAGAGATACAGAACTAGGGCTCAAACGGTTCCTTTCAGGTGTCAGACACTCAAATTTAAACAAGCAGTTTCCAAAGCTTCCAAAAGGGGGCACTCCCCTCTTTAAAGTTCAGAATCACTGAGCCGAACAGAACAAGAATAGATAAGTCTAAACCCCTCTGACACCTCAGTCATAGATCATGTACTTTGGAGCAATGCACACTTCAGCAAAGCCTCGCCACTCCAAAGGAAAACACTTGGGTAAAAACGGATCATTCCACTGTTGTTCTTTTCTCATTGGATCCAAAATAAAGTCAGGGATTAAAATGATGAAATAAAAACATGAAATACATGAAATACACTACCTACTTGATACTGTGTTTTAAACTGAACTGTAATTGCTGTCATAATGCAATATTGATTCAACTTTCACACAGAAATCTCTCAATTTCAAAATTAACTGTGAAATTAAGAGGTGGTAAATTTACCTCAGCTCATGTTCAAAAAGTTTATATTTGCTTAAAGCTATTTCCTGCCTAATCTGGTTAGGTACATCGCCTAAACTCTCTGCCAGGGAAAGACCACATCCAAGGGACCTCTTCCTCCAATGTACTAGCCTATACATACAGCAGAGAGTAGTTCTTGTATATCCAGTAAACATAAGAGGTTGGTGCTTATGACTCATTTGAGTAGGTCAGCATGTTTGTAGTGAAGTTCTAATGAAGGTGTGGTCTGGTGTAACTAAAGCAATGGGAATAGTGATTCTCCTCACAAAGTGTAAAATTTATTTGGGTGAGAATCCCCTGTGCTGGTGTGGTCAGAATACTGAAGTTCCAAACAGGGATACAGATACTGATACAGTTACTATTCACATGCAGGCAGGCTGGTAATGGTAATGAGACCAAGTGCTGAAAACAGAGATCCACTCCTACGAGATGCTGAAATCCATCTTACACCAGGGGAATTGGTGTTAATCAGCGCACACTCATCTCAGACGCAGAGCTCAGAGATGACCAACAGACAAATCCACCAAACTCCCCTCTCTAACTTTCCTTTACTTTGCTGTCTTGACCTTAAATTCGAGTTTCTTTATTTATGAGGGTATGAGTGTTTCAGCCTTGATTCATACTACAAGAACATTAATTATTCAAAACAAAACAAGCTTTCCAACCAATACACATCACTCAGTTCTCAAACTACACAGACCTGTTTGAATGCAGGTTCATGATTCCTCAAGCTACGCTGAGCAACCTTCAGTTTTAAAACAAAAAGAATCTCTCTCTCCTCCAAGATGAAAGAGGAATGAGTCTTGAGATGTGACCGATTTCTATGCCGACAGGCTTCAGGCGGCTCCCTGGCCATGAGTTCAAACTCCTGGATGCACGAAAGTGCTCATTTTTGGGCATTTCTGATAAGGTTGCAATAGTGGCTCTTACATGCTGGTGGGTAATCCATTAACAATGCTTAGACTCAGTCACAGTGTAGGACATAAGCCCTTTATTATATGTGGGAACGTACACTCAGTGACCACGTTATTAGGTACACCTCTCGAATACTGGGTAGGACCCCACTTTGCCCCCAGTATGGCCTGAATTCTTCATGGCATGGATTCAACAAGGTGCTGGAAACATTCCTTAATGATTCTCCTCCATGCAGTTACTGAGTGTATATATATGTTTGCAGATCAGGCTGGTCACTGCATTCCTCACATCCATAGGTAAAAGAACCAGACCTCCCTTGGCATCTACTCAGATTTTTCAGGGGACAGCAAATCAATTGACAGAGTGGAATAAAATAAGTGGGGGTTGGTTGAGTGGGCTGGCTCATCACACTGGCTCAATGGTGTGCCAGCAAAATTAAATTCTCTCACCCAGCCTCATACCCACTCTGTTTCTTCTTCTCATAACCATTGCCCAAGTGAAAAGAAAAAGAAATAGAATAATAATAATGATTTAACAAAATCAAGCACAGTGAGCTGGCTTTTGGTAACGCTGCTGTACCCTGCTATTTGCTTTCTCCATTGCCTTTGTTTTTCTTTGCACTGAGGAATCTACACTGGAGTAATAATGGAGGGTCCCGTGAAACCAAAGACTGCTAAGAACAACCCCATAGCGGGGGAAAAAAAGAACGACCAGCAACACGTCAACAGTTTGTACTTCTCTCTTGCGATGACAGCATTTGCACACTTGAGAAATATTTCTCAAAGTTGCGTCAGAAGAAACATCCTTAGAATAAAGAATGACTTTCAAACACTACATCTTGAAAAGACGCCGGTTTTATTGACATACACTACCTCATATTGCTGTTGAGGAGACCTTCATCTGTGCATCTGATAAAGGTCAGAGCATTCCAAACATTAGCTCATCTATAGTAATAAAATCACAGTGATTATTCCAGAGGCAGTGTGCCAGAGATGTTTGTTTATTTGTTCTGATGCGCTGTAATATTGATCAAAGCCTTCCTTACAGTGACAGATAACTGTGTGGCTGGTCTGTCTTCCTCTCACTGGTCTGTATGGTAAATATGTATATATGTCTCCCTGAATAACGGTTCCCTGACTTACTAACCTGACAGCCAGTTGTCTGAGAACATCTGTTTGTTCTCAGTATAAAACACACACTCTATTTAGCATTTAGCACTAGGATGCCAGCTATAAGCATGCTTCTTTAAAGTGGAAAAGAAACCCCTATCATCATTAGGGGTGTAATCCTTTGGCTTTGAAAATATCTAACAATTTGATTCCATTCGATACATTTCGATACAATGTAACTTTAAAGTTATTCAGTGCTTTTAAACACACATAGAGCATCTAAGCGTTATATGCTATTGAAATTACACTCAATGTTCAAAGATAACTAGGACTGCTGCACCAATACAAATACATGTGCACTACCAGCACTATGAGGCTGGAATATTCATTCTGCAAACTGGGGAGCAGTGACATTTAAGACTATGGCCTGCAGTTCACAGCATTTTCCCTCTGATCTCACAGTCTCAATTAATCACACGGGATATCGTTGATGGCCTTATTTGCCCATGACATCAGATAATGTGTCTATCAGTTTTTTTCCTTCCATCTGTCCTGGATTTGTTATGTCTACTTCCTATTTCCCTGGTGTAAAAAAAAAATCACAAAGGGAGGTGATATGCTGCCATGAAGCCGATATGGTAAAAGTAGCATTGTGATACGTTTGCGATATCTCCAATAATGTATTGATTATGTCAGGCTCCCTGTAGCCTGATACTGAAGTAGTGGGCTGTACACGACCCTCCCAGTTATGTAAACCACACAGCTGCTTTCTCTCCAAACAAGCGCCGAGCAGACTCACAGCGTAGAAATGATAGTCTTCCAAGTCACAAACACTAAACTGCCTGTGTTTGAGTTCACAGCTGACAGTGAGATCCAGGAACTAGAATTCGACTGTGTCAGCAATTTGTACAGAAGCTAAATCTCAGAGCAACAGAAAGACAACAGGCAGCAATGGACATTATGGTCATAATACAATAGGTGCTGGCACTAGCAAAATAAGAATAAGAGCTGCAGTTGTGGCTCTCGTGGTATTATTGTCTTTGTATCAATGTTGTTAACATAAATTTTGCATGAAAGGACCGTCAAGTGCATTATAACAAGAAAAAAAAAAGCGGAAGAAAAATATAAAGAAGAATAATACAAGAGGAAGCAGAAATACAATATATGGATTTACTTCATGGAATTAACATGCCAGCACAAAGAAGGCTTGGATACAGCAATACTCATAAAAAGGGAATATTATTCAAGCCCTGCCTTATTAAGGGATTTAACATTAGCATTGGAAATATCGCTAAGCACACTGTTCATTACAGCAGGATTTCCATGATGGCTTAATAAGAGTGGATGATGTAGCAGAGGGAGAGGGACCAGGCATGTCTGCTCCTCCCACTCTCCACAGGCTAGATCAGCTACAGTACAAATGTAATGCTTTTAGGAATAAACAAGCCACGCCTGATGGTAAAGGACACTCACAGAGATATGATAAATGTATCAAACTTCATTTTTGTGGGTGATCTTCCTCCTCTTCACTCCACAGATATGAAAAAATCAGTTCCCCTCGAAAACAGTGTTCCCCCATCATTATTTATTTCAATTTTAAATGCTAGCTTTCAATAACCAATCAGTGCACAGAGCACTACTCACAGCATTTTATGTAGCTAGTGAACTTAAACAGTTTGAGGTAAAGTGTTGCACTGCAACGATGTTATTGTATTGCTTGCTATATTTTTGGCTACCTAGTAAAACTGATATGGTTAGTAGGTGGCTTGCTTGCTCAGTGATTTAACTGGTGAATTATGTCAATACTTAATTATGTCAAGTTAATTATGTCAAAATATACACACTGGTTTAAAACCATTGTGTAAGCCACTGAAAAGTGTATCTGCCAAAAAAATAAAGTCCAATGCAGAATGCAGCAAATGATGATGGAGTGGAACCCATTTCTTTATTTTCCTCAGACACCACACAAGCTGCTCAGGATCCTAGAGCAGCTCCAGGCACGCTCCTGCAGCTCACCTCAAAAAATCACAGCAGCTCAACAACACATACCCAGAGAAGCCACTTTCAGGCCCCGGGAGCAATTTTTAGATGCTTTTCCATCAGCAGCCATTCAACACCTGGCATTGCCAGTGATTCCACTTCCTCTGAGACCAATAACGCCGACTAAGTCTTTAAAACCATTAAGGTCAGATGACAACTAGAGCCTCTCACCAATCTCCAGCACTGAGCTTTGCCACTCATGACACATAACAAGATGTGCAGAGGAGGCATCTTCTACTGCAGGCCCTGGGGGAAACTCCCAGAATGCATTTCAGCTTCATCTGTGCTATCAGGGATGCTTACTGAAGCAAATGTGAACTTATTTGTAGAAGACTGTAGGGGGCATTTCTAATGAGTGTCTACTCTAATACTGAATTTGTTGATGTGATGTTACACGTATCTCTCCAATTAAGGTGTCTGCACTTTGTTTGGGGGGAACAGGTAGGGAGATAGGATAGTCAGGCAGGCATACCAGAACCAGACAGGCTCTGGGGCCCCTCTCTCCACTACTAAAAATATAATCACATTACAGCACCGTCATGCGATTTATCTCCGAAGCACAGGGTGAAGGAAGACTAAGAGGTGACTTTCAAAGCCCCGATGTCCCAGGCGAGGTGAGGTGACATGGCTAGTCTTTTTCATATACTTAGAAAACGACTATTTTTTTCCATCCTTATCTGCTCTCTCAAGGAGACACGGGTCCTCCCCATACCTGCTGGATACATGAGAACAATGGGACCAAAACTCTCCCGCACCACTAGGGTAAAAGCAGACAAGTCTGGTGGAGGAGCTGAGAAAATGGGTCGCATCTGTGCCCACAACATTCACATCTCTAATGCAATGCAGTCCACCGTCAGAACATATCGTTCTGTGCTCCACCAAAGGCGGACGAGAGACAAATAAAAAATTCACGTTGTGTACTGTATGCACTGCAATCAAGAATGACCTTTTTTTTAAAGAGAGGAACACAGAAACCTCTGTGCTCTGTTTATGCTACCAATTCTGATTTGTTTACATGTTGCTACTACACTCTGCAAACTATTTCACTATTTGTTTATGACAGAGAACCAGTCTATTCTCAAACCAATTTTTCAAAACTGAAGTGCTACTCAAATGGCTGGATTGTTTCTGGGGAATTTTAACCCAAGACTTTAATTGCATGCTAGCAGCAGTGGCATCTGAAGCTACTCACGCTAAATTCATTAATGCTATCTCACACAGAGTTGACTCTCACGGAATTCACAAGGGAACTATATGAAGCAAGTATGTGCTGTTTATTTCTACTAGTCTTATGTCAAGAAAATGACTCCAGCCTGTCCAGTATTCCTAAAAAGAATTCCAGTGAATTCAGTAATTCCAGTGAACATGAATTCCAGTAAATACAACAGTAAACTGATCTGCATCCTCAACTTTAGAAAATGGCCATATGCCATCAAGGCATGACAACACCAACGCTTCATAGCAGTGGCTAATGTCTCTGTGACATGACAGTGGATGGCAAAAAAAGCAATCAGCCCTTCTGCCCTAGAGGGGTACCCAAAAATGCGTATGTGACAGCAGCGGGCTCCTATGGGAGCAGCCTCCACCCCCACCTTGACGAGAAACCTCGCCAGCTTGGAGCCCAGGAGTATCAATCACGACATCGACACCAAATTCCCCATCAACCCTCACTGGGAGGTGACATTTCGCAAGCCAGGATGTGCACTCCAAGCCTGATGAATAAGTTACTTCTTTCTGCAAGACTGCCGAGGGCAACTAGCTCCCCGCTCCTGTAGCATAACTGAGTCAAATGAAAACCAAATAATGCCACTTCCTGATGGGGGTAATTATGCTCCACCTATGCAGATCTGCCTGGAAAGTCCCACTGAGAGGAAAAGAAACAATCAATCTTCTTGCACAGTGAAGTAACCAATGATACAGTATTTCCAGCCAGATGCAAGCATGATGACCCGTACTTTGTGGGAGGGGCCGAGGGCAGGATGACGAAATGTAAGCGCATTCAGACAGTATACACAATCCAGACAACATCAATTCTGATACATGCAAAAAAAAAAAAAAAAACACTGCAGAAAGGAAAAAAAAAACTGATTAAATGTTTGCAACATTAAAGCTCCTGAAAACATGTGCCTCAATCACTTACAACAAACATGTGTATCTGCTCCGAGATATGCGACATATGAAGGACTAATCCAGCTTTCTGGTGTTCAGATGGATGCAAAGTGTGGACAGACCTCTCTTCCATATGACAGTTTTCTAGTTATAATCCACAGAGAAGAGATGGTTCCAGAGCCACATCTGGACTCCAATCCCACGTTAGATACAACAAGAATTAGGAATGTTACCGAGTATGTCCTGGTACTCTGGTGTTCCTATAGAATACACATGTATCTAAATATTTGTATGAAAATATGCATACTATTTATTTATTCATAAGATAATCTGCTTCTATATTTCACATCCATCATTTTCTGCCTGTGTTTGTCACTGTTTTTATGTCATGTTACCATCATTCAACTTGCATTCCGACCACATTATAATCATCAGTTTATTTTCACTCCAGTTAGCACTGTAACCACACTCTAAGTATATTCTAACTGTATTCCTATCATAATCAAATCTCCATCCTACCCACAATCTAATAAAATTCTAACTTTATTACATGACCACTCTAAGCACATTCTAATCACATTCTAAAACCAGGTTTCAAGGACATTCCAATTATTTTGATGTTGTTTTTGTGCTTGTGATGTCCTTATACAAGTTTAACCAGGGTCATTTATACACAATCTGAGGGTGTAGCTCATGGAGTGTCTTTGACTGCTACTTTGTTTTTTTTTTTCCTGGCAACTGGAGAATGCATGCTGTGCATGAGTCATGAGCATACTGAAACCCTGTCTCCATTCTGCTCAATAAATGTGCAGTGAAGCCACCATCTCACATCCCATACATCCAATCCCCAATCCCCAATCACATAACAGCTACTATAGAACTTTTTGCATGACATTTACATAACAGTGTTGAATTGTGGGCTGCCAGCCTGACCTTTTCAGAGTCATGGGTGCATAGGTTTTGGAGGTGGGGTACCGGCCGAACCACTGAGGTCCTGATCCAGTCCGCGCACGTGGTGGTGCACTGTTGCTGACCCCGAAGCACATACTCCTATTTTTAGACCGAATCACAGCATTCCTTTCACTTTGCCTTTTCATCAGGACCGACTACTGAACCCAAAAGGCACAACCACATGTGAGGAACGTATATGACATCAAGGTGATGTCAGACTTGCCATTGGATTTGACATGTCTTTAACTTTGACTTACGTATAAATGAAAGGCTTCCTTGTTTTTTTCAATAGACACAATTAATTTTATCAATTGCATTAACCCTGAACTTGCGAAACTGTGAAGAGACAAAATAACACATGCATTTAGCTGCGAGTCAAAGTAAAGCAATGTCAAGCTGTTGGTGAAATCAAGCGGTACATCACTTGTACTGCATTTGGGCCAGATAAATTCAGGTGAACTGAGAGAAAACACAGGCAACTATTATAAAAGACATTACAAAGATGTCACCAAATATTCACATAAGAAGTAATATGTGGCAGTTACACTTTACATTAAATTGCACTATACCAGAGTAGTTACTGTCTAATTGACAATTACAATGTTGTTACTATGTAATGGCATGTAGTTACACTCTGGTTCCATAATTACAGTATGCAACGAACTTAGTGAACCTTATAAACAGAATTTACAGTATAGTTGTGTAACGACACACAGTTGCACTCTTGTTAGCAAATTTGTTACACTGTAATTACACTGGTATAAGTCCAACTTTTGTGCCAGGACAACATCCCCAGAGGTGTCAAACTGTATAGAGTTAGTACAAGTTAATACAGAGTCAGTATTAAGTAGCCCCAGAACAGCTAGAGAACTCTGAGTAAGTACAAGCCTTTAAATCATGTCAAACTCAATTGATTGAGGTGTACTCTCTCCTGGCTTCCTCTTGCCTTGCCCTGCTCACAGTTCCTTAGCTGTACTAACTACATGATTAATAGAGACCACACTACTTATAGGTCTCTGAGATCTATTGCGATCCCTAAAGAGGACCAGAACCATCAGCTCACTCGAACTAAATGAGCAAATAATTGCATCAATAAGCAGGACCTTGTGTGCTGTAGCTATATCAAACAGAGCTGTTTGGAATCTCTCCAAATGAAGAAGGGAGTGTACCCTCCCTCTGTAAGTACTCGCTCTGATGGCAGGGCAATGCCAGGAAATCCAGTTAAAGATGGACAGGGCACTCTCTGACCGGAAGACTGATAATGTCTTCCCTGGCCTCCCTTTGAGAGAGGCACGTCCCATGCGGTGGACATGCAGCCCTGGGCAGTATGAACGGGCTCCGCCTCTCTGTGCGCCTGTCCTTCTGATCAGAGCCTCCATGTCTCCTCCAGGATCCTCTCCTGAGCTGCCACTGCTGGAGACTCACAGACCCTGGAGCAGAAGCGTGGCTGCTGGAAGAATGGGTGTGTCACACAGGGTGGAGCCCTTCGCCAGCACAGACTGGGAAAGTCAGGAATCAGTCGGTCAGCGCTCAGACGTGAGAGTCATGCACAGTGCATGCAGTGACCCACTGCTGAGTATGTGAAGGCTGCATGGGCTGAGAAACAACAGCAACAAAAACATACATAAACATCTAACACACAATTGCACTCCTCCTCCTGATTTTATACATACACATGTATGTAATACGGCACATAATATATAATATGTGACTAACATAACATATATGTATAACGTATAGTAATAATCAATAGGAAGGGTGCAATGGTGTTCCGTTTGTAACTGCAGTGGCAGCACCCAGTCGCACACAGCGGTGTCTAAATACAACTCCCTAATGACGCGCCGCTAGAGAAATCTCTGTGCCCCTGAGCCCCTGCCGTTTCACTGACCCAGTTCCTCCAGCGCCGCTTGCACCCCTCCCGCTCCTCCCCTGTTCACACACAGAAGGCATGCAGCGAGTGTTTACCATTTACGCTGCCATCATCGTGCGCGGGTCCAGCCCCCATACGCATGCTTTCCCTTCATATGGCGGACAGCGCATACCTCCAGACTGACACCGTCACGCATGGCAAAATCTCCCAGAGGAACAAAAAAAAAAAAAAACAATACCGAAAATTACAAATAACTGAAGACAGAATAAGGCACTTAAGCAAAGAGAACTGTTCTCAGTATTCAGAGGGGGAGATCAGATATAAGAGGTACCAATCTATAATCAGTAAACAATACGTCCTAAACGAAAGGTGTTTTGAAGACAGTGGTGAGCATAGCCTCAGGAAAAGTGTTTTCATCTCTTTAGAAATCCTCAGTAATTCAACAACGCCGGCCATGGCTCAACAATTTGGACACTTCCTCTGATGCTTAATGTCTAGCAATAGCAGGATGTAAAAATGTGGGGAATGTTAGGAATGGTTGTACTGGAATGGTAAAAACAGACCCTGGACTGATGCTTCTGTGGTTACGAAGGGGTCAGCGTCTGTCTCCATGTCTCATGGTAAGAGCCCCATTTAAGGTGCCTTTCTAAACCATTTGCTCTGGTGCCAAGGTAATGTGAAAATGTGTACTGGGTCAAGAACTCACTTGCAATCAGGAAGCCTTCCAAAACACCTGCATACATTACAGCTGATTAACAGCCCACTCGCACTCAGTGACTTTACAGAAGTGGTGGATGCCTGAAATATTACAGCCTATTTTTGTATTGGTGAAACAATCAATAAAACATTAAGTGTCCAAATAAACATTCCATTTATGTCCAAACACCAGAGTCTGGTTTAAAAGGGGCCTAATTAAGTTCTTATGTACAACAAGAGCCTTGTCTGTCTTTTTATTTACCCTGTCCACCACACGGTCCCTAGACTTGAAGTGATGCATTTTTCATGTTATCCCACTGCTAGCATTTCCAGTCTCTATCAGCAGTCTCTTGACCACTTTTTCCCAGGGTCAGGGAAAAATTTTCGATTTCCCCCACAACTGCCTGCAGGTTTTCTGCTGTTTCAATTCCCTCTGTAAAATGCACTATGATCTATGTTCACTGTTTTGCGACAATGAACATTGTAAAAATTCACTATAACAAATAAAAATGTATTTGCTGATTGACCGATGTAACAAAATGCTTGAATATGAAGCTGGGGGAGCCAATGCAGTATTGATGATCTGCACAGGCTGCCTACTAGCACAGGCACTAAGAACATTTAACAGAAGACATGACAGCACCAAAATGGCAACATAAAGGAGCCATAACAAGCCAACCCAACTTCTAGGCTGTTTGTATCATTGTATCTGTTATTCCCAGCCCAAAAGGAAGCCATTCACTCTATCATCGCAACAAATGCAAGTATTGCTTTTCACCATAATTTCAATTTATTGCCAGCAGCCAAACAATGTTTGGCTTATTGTAGTAATTACAAACAGATTGATTTCAAAAAGGCAGATTCTTCAGATCAATCCCTGAAAAGCTTCTAATTTTCATTCAACCTGTAGCCAATTCAAAAACAAACAGGAGGTCACTTATTTTGAGAGAGGGCCCAACAGGGCTCTACTTTCAAATGCTTACGCATGGACTTAACTGAATGCTCACTAAATTAACTTTTTATTTAAAACATTACTGGCACAAAATCAAGTCCCACAGCAGTTTCCCCTCTTACCCCACCTTCTCCACAGAAATTCAGTGGGCTTACATCTCAAATACACAAACTGTCCTAAGGCACCGGCTGTGTCATCACCACACTCTGGCTGTTAGCAATTATTTAAAAAGGAACAGTGAGATAAATTTCTTTGATTCTGTCAGTATTCCGGAGTAAGACGTATTCAGAGTGGAAACAGTAATGTGTCTTCTGCACACAGGCGTCTTATTTTCATTCACAGTTTTGGCCTAACAAAAAGGTACGAGCCATGAAGAAATGATTTGCCACAATGATTTGGATGGGAAATTGCTTTAGGCCATGGGCGTTCGTGCATTACAGCATTACATGACCCGTGCTGTGGGACAGAAGGGGGGGTGGGGGGGGTGAGCAGCCAGCCACTGAGACGTGCTGAGAAGAGCCGCTCTGCTGAACAGCACCCCTGCACCCTCTGTGGAGCTGCGTTGCATAACCATAAATTCCAAGCCCCCTCCCCCAAGGTTCCTCACCAGTCACAGAGGAGTCAGGTCAGACTCTCCTGCCGACTTCTTCTTACTCAAAGTAAACTCACAGTTTAGTTTTCAAAAATCCAAAATGAAACTTGGGCCACGAATTGAGAGCAACATACTGTAAATGTAGAAGTAAAAAATGGGAGAGGTTCTGCCTGCTCTCTCCCAATCGAATGAGAAACCCTCTGGAGTCCCCCTCCCGCCACACGGGGTTCGGCTCCCTGGTAATGAGGAGCTGGATGCGCTGGGACATCCGTGGGGAGGAGAAGTAATGGGGAAGGACAGGAGGGCCTGGGCGCCTCGGTGTGAGCGTGCTGCTTTGTGCCGCCTCCCACGCTCACTGAGAGCACAGACAGCACCCTGCACCGACCGGGGTCAGCCCAGGAAGGGAAAGCGCCCGGGGCCATCCCCGTCTCCCTGCCCGTCTCCCTCCACAGCGTGGCCCATCAGAAAGGCGCATCTGCACAGCCATACGGCGCAAATGATACAGACGCCACTGTATCACATGCAGCGGGACGCAGCACGATCTCCTGTCCGTCGGGCTGAACTCGGCTATCAGCCTGCAAGATGTGGCGTTACAGTCTTTACGCTGTGTCTGCGGGCTGATGGTGTTCTCTCCTTTTCTTCCAGTCCCCCTCACGTGAACCGATCTGACCGGAGGGCATCTCTTGGGTAGACCCCGTTCTCCGTGTTTATTTGCGGACGTGACCCGTGTCAAGAGCCCGTTGAAAGTCCCTCGGTAAGTATTTAGTGGTGTTTCTGATAATCCGTGAAAGCGCTGCCAAAATCCTGACAGACACGCATAAACAAACTCCTGGAGAGGACTGTGGAATTTCTGCTTGATGGGGAAAAATATCTGGACAGCGCCGACTCCCCCGTTGAAGAGTACCATGACCCGACCTCGGGTTAAACAGCTCCAGTGCTGTATGCCTGCCAAAGAGCTGACATAAAAACAACTCCCAAACTGTCCAGCACAACATAACATGACAATTCCCTTTTCTTAGCGAGACAATTCACTTTTCTTAGATACTCAATACCAATGTTGTTGTCTAAATGATGAAAAAATTCCTACGTGAAATGAACTGTTCTGAGAAAAAAAAATACAGCCAACATTGGGACTGTAGACAACAGTTAATTTTGCACACAATATTTTCATAACCATGTACATTTTTAAATGTGAATATGATGAGAAGGTCATTTCATCACTGTTTTGGAAGAAAGAGAACAGCTCTATACTTCCACAGCATCCTAATCTGTGATTGGGATGCTGTGGAAGATAGGATAACGATTCTCCTTCGGAGATCACACATCTACCTATGCTGCCAACGACCAAGAAACATTTCCTGTACCTCACCTCTAAAGCCCTCACAAAAGCCTTGGGATACTGAGACACATGACAAAGCTCACAGCTGGCCAACAAGTATCAATTTATCAAATGATACAAAGTAGTGATACCAAACACACAAACACATCCACACATGCACACAGGCATGAATGCACACACGTACTTACGCACTCACACATTCACGTATTCACACACTCACACACTCATTCTCTCTTTTGTATGCTGGGGTGCTTACAGAATAAAGCCACATTGTGATGATGAATGACAGCTACAAAACAAAAGCAGTCCTATCCTTGGAATTGCTCCAGAAAGGATGCATTTCTTTTGTGTTTCATCAAACAAAGACTTTTGGTCAGTTTTTGTGTTTGAAATGAATACTGTTCTTTTATTTAGTGGTTATTCAGTGTCTGAAGATAGCTCGATGTTGTTGTACCACATCGGGCTGGCACTGGCAAGAGAAAGACTGAGATAGTGAAAGAAAGAGAGAAAGTGAGAAAGAGAATGCACAGGTCCTCCAGAAAGGTCAAGTCAGATGGAACCTGTAGCCTTGGGGATGATACAAGTACAGTACATCTCGGTCTACTAAATTTGTTTGGTTAAGCCTCTGAAGAGCACCGCCTACCATCCGTGACGAATTCTGCCATGATCCCTCAGCGCCAGTGAAAAGGTTAGGTGCAGATTTGTCTCCAGCAGGAGAAGTCACAGGCCCCGCTGTTTGCTCCTGCAGAACGTGTTTCTCGCACAGACACACGCAATTAGGCTACCTCGACATGAGGCGGCAGGAGCAGCAGGGGACTAACCCGCGCTACACAAGAAAGAAATGCATGTACGCCAGGGTGATGAGAGGACCTGTGCATATCACTCAGCGCCCGCTGCCTCCCAAAGGTGCAGCGTTCAGACCTGTTCCACTTCTTCAGCCTCCTGCAATCAAACTGAAGTCTGAAGAGCTGGGATGGCAATAGGGCAAGCACTGGCAGTGTGCCCCGTTTGACAGATACGCTGCATGCAGAAATGAAAGAACTTCCCTTGCATTCCTGTGAGTGCGTTTTTGCCAAGAAAACAGTCATAGCAACTGCCTCATATAAAGCTGCCTTCATGACCTCGACATGTAGTCAGCAATAAAACACACGGGTTTGTAAACAGACCGTATTCAAGGCCTGACGGGTGACAGTGTGTCTTTAAAAAGAATTTCTCAGACACGATATCAATGAGAGCTGCCCCACAGACCGCAGGACTGGCACAGACGTCTGTGGTGATGTAACGCTGGCACGGGCTGGCAGGGGTGCTGCCGGGTACCTCGCTGCCATGCGGGCACGGCACGTGCTGTTCTTGTCAAGGCGTCGCACTTGGGCCGCTGACAAGGCCGCGCCAGAATGCAGCTGACATCGCCTCTTAAGCATCCCCGTCGCGCTACAAATCTCCTCCGCCCACGTCCCGCATTCCAAGGAGGTTATTTCTCTGGTGAGCTCCCCATTGGAGGGAAAAAAGAATCCTGAAGGCAAAATCAGCACCACATTTCACTCCAATTTCTGCACTCTGTTTTCGGCATAGCGAACCCACACATCTACAGTTTAACATCACTAATCAGCTTTATTTGAATGCTGATAAATGTTAAGCTACATGTGAAATTACATGCATGTATGTACATCTACACACACACACATTATGGTTGCACATTTGTGCAGAATATATACTGACAACACATCATGGACAGTTTCTGCTGAGACAGTTCTGCTGGCTGTTTGAAAATGATGTGTTTTCTATTTGCAGGTGAGTCAACTGTGACCTGCAGCATACAAGGTAGTATACCAACGGCTGCCTGTATATCGTGAATGAATTCACTCTGCTTAGAATGTTTACAGCAAGCAGTGATAAGAGACAAAAAAAGCTTTGGGCTACTTCACCAAGAGGCCTCGCTCCACACTCACACTTAGAAAAAGAAATAGTCTTTATGAAAGTGTTAAGTCTCTTCTTAAAAACTGTCTCTTGTTAAAAATGTTTTCTGAAATCACAAATTTTATGTATGGATTTGTTTTTCCAGAACAGAGCTCTTCAGGGGGAGAGGGTGTGAATCTCTGACTTTTTGACTTCTCTGATGTGTTGTCACACATGCATATACGTGTGTGTGTGTGTGTGTGTGTGAGCACATGAGTGATTGAGTTTGTGTGAGACTGTGTGAAACACTGTTCGAGCAGTGCCATCAAGCTGTGGGGATAAGTGTCGAGCCATGGCAGCCTCACACCGCGCATCCTATAAAAGGTCAGCTGAAGAAGAAGAAAGGACACCTCCAGGAGGTGACAAGAAAGGAGGGATGGCACACTTCACGCCAGAACACCTTCAGTGCCCCTGCGCCACTCGGAGGCCGGAGGACAGCCTCCAGCAGGGAGTGAATCACTGCTCGCACTGGCACCCCTGCGGAGCGCACTTCTCAACACTTGGCGTGCAGAGAGGGAAGTCAACAACAGACGCTAATTTACGGCCCCGCTGTCACAATCAATTACGGCAGCATGCAGGATCAGGTACTCGCAGACAACAGTCAAGTCGCCTCTCTTCTCCCTTCTGCTTCCCGCTCGCAAATTACAGAATCTCTCTCTGAAGTGCATGGGTAACGGGGCCAGCTGAGATGCACAAACTCTCAGGAGCAGGCGATCGGGGGTTCTGTCCAGAGTGCTTCCTAAGACTGAACATAAGACACTCTCATACACAGTGATTTACATGGGTTACAGTTTAACGTGTTATCCATTTATACAGCTGAATACTCACTGAGGAAATTCTGGGTTAAGTACCTTGCCCAAGGCTAAAACAGCAGTGCCCCAGTGGGGAACTGACCCAGCATTCTTCTGGTTACAAGCTCCTTACCACTACGCCATTTCACAGGCTCAAACACCCTCCGGGAACTGTAACAGCTCTGCCCTTTTGCATCCTAATAGTAAGGACCACTATATATGAGACAACCCTTTCTGGAGTCTTAGTAAAGTCCCTGGTATGCACTGTAATGTACTTCTTAGAGGTTGAGATGGCTTTCAAGGTCAGTTCATGAGAGACCCACGGTTTGCTGCTCAACCTTTTTTTCTCCGCTTCCAAACACAAGGCAAACAATGTGCAGCCTTTATGAAACAGGACACCATGCTGCAACAAAGCTGCATTAAGTATCTCAATGATCCCTGATTATGAAGGGATATTAGTCAGCAGAATGACAGAGCTCCTCAAACACATCTTGGGCTAATTCCCCTGCCTGAGTGGCAGTAGTTGCCTGTATTTCACCTTCCTTGTCCCGTCATCCTTGTTTTATGCCCATTCCCCTCTCCCAGCAGTCTGTCCACACAATCAGTACCTACAGAAATCTGTTGGAAAGGCACTGACTACACCAGGGTCCCTGATGTGCAGAGATACTTGTGGCTACAGAGAACGAGCTACATTGCGGCTACTTTACGATTAAAGCAGGTCTAATCTTGGCCTATGAGGGCCCGCAGCACTCCATGCTCTCCATGAAGAGTTTCACTGAGGTCAACCTGCGGTGTCAGCGATGGAACATCCAGTGCAGACCGAGGGGGGTGAACCTGGAGAGAGAGAGAGCTTACGTTTGCACATCACACACACGGGATTAAGTTCCCTCTGCAGCTGTTGCTCCGGGGGTAGATGGGTAGGGGTGAGCCTGCAGATGACCAACGCGTTGACTCCGCGTTTAATGGCGCCATTAAAGGCCTCAGACGTGTACCTTCAACAACAGAGCCCCACCCTCCGCTGCTGTAATGCTCCACTCCCTCGGCTGCTCTGCGCCAGAGTCCCCCAGAGTTCAGGAGAGATATGGGGCTATAAAGCAGGATTTGTGATGCAGCCCCCATGCATTGCAAGGATGTGCCTTTTATGATGTGCCAAGAGGCTTTAATCTGATGCATTACCAACAGGAGCCTCTGCTGCAGTGATGCACAGGGACTGGGGCAGGTCACAGCCAACATTAGCAGCATCTTCAAGATCCGGCAAGGCCGCACTGATGAGATAATGGAGCTTTAATAAAATCAATGAGCTACAGAAGTACGTGATTAGGAGGAGCAGAGCTAGGCCTCAGCTGGGAGGGAGGCCTCATTCATCACACATGCAGGGGACGGCAACAGAAGCAGAAAGGACCAGACGAGGAGTTAAGCATCATGGGTCTCTGCATGGTCAGCTGCTTATAATATATCAAAAAGATGAAGTGCTGACACTATGAGATGGTTCTCTTCTTCGTCCTCCTTTGAACTGCCCGTCATAGAAAAAAAATCGACAAAGTTAGCTTTAATGGTTGTTTTGTGTCACAAAGGGTGGCAGGATAAACATTAAACATATCCTACTTCATGCGCTGGCTTTGTAGTTTTACAATGGTGTGTGGTTTAATGTTGAATTTGAGTACAGGAGCTATCAGGAAATACAATTACGGAAAGATGATTAAACACATCCCAATGCAGGTGAGAGGGATCCAGCCATCCAGCTTGGATGGATGCCTGGCCTAAGAATAGCAGAGCACAGTGTCAGAGTCCTGATGGGGGGTGCGGGGGGCTGATCTTCACAGAAAGATAGGTTACATGGGAAAATCCATATTCTTTTCTGTTCTCACCATGTTTGAAATAAAAAGGGCGGAAGTCTGGCATACTGGTAAGGAGCAGGGCTCATAACCGAAACGTTGCTGGTTCAATTCCCTGCAGGGGCGCTGTTGTTGTAACCTTCAGGAAGTTACTGCCTAAGTAAATATCCACCTGTATAAATGGATAACATCTACACCTGTGTAAACTATGTAGGTTGCTGTGGATAAGAGTGTCTGCTAACTTAAAAAATGTAATGCAATGTAAAGCAATAAAGGGTATGTTGACATGAAATACAAGAACTAATAGATCTTGCTTTACCATTTTGAGCAAAAGTCAATTGATCCTAGGGCTCATATGTGACAGATAACTGAATTATCCCCTTAATCCTGGCATTTACTGCACTGCAATCATTTTTTTACCTTGCATTGTACTGAACCAGACCCCATCTTTGGTTCAACTCTCAAACCTCATTTAACTCTCTTTTCACAAATATGTAGTTTTTTGAGGGTGTTACTTAGAAATGAGCTATGAGGACATAGGTGTCATATCCCGGGGGAAAACGTACTTTGCCTGGCTCCGCTAGGCTACATCTGTCAATCTTTCATATCCTGTTGTTATTTCACAGAAGCGTCTTTGCTTTTCTTTTGTACTCAAATGTAAGCATGATTCATCTCTACACAGACATGGACATCAAGGAAGTGTTTCATCTACTCTGGGAAAAAAGGGAATGTTTACTACTTAGTACAGCTTTCGTCAATAAATCCAAACTGAAGCGAGGAAATCTTAAAGCTTGGCTGAAAACATTAATTTCTAATTGCGACATGTTGTGATCAATTTGTGTTCTCACAAGGCAACACTGCACCGTGACTCAAAATTGGGAAAAAAACATTGGAAGCACGCTTGGCATTTTAGAGTAACCATGAACAGTCTATAGGTTTCCAACACTTGTAAAAGGCATAATGCAGTTAGCGGCTTATTGCATAACAAGGTTTCAGGTCACAATTATGTTCAGATGAAGCAGCTCATCTTACCAATAACTTTCTGAGGTTTGAAAATATTAAATCAGCGAAATGATACACACAAACTCCTCTGTCATGTTAAATCTAGGCATTCCTCTCCTTTCAATAATAGCTTGTATTCCTTTCTTACAATGTCCATGGGAATGTTTCACATGACACCTGAAACTGAAAAAATAAACGTGCTCTCATCTCCAGCCTTCCATTTACAGGATTCCATGGGAAAACTGGGAGATGACTTCTTGTTTTAACAAATCTTCATATGCTAGACCTGATTTCAACTGCAACATGGGTCATATGGGTAAGGGAGATTACAGATGGGATAATCTAAATGGCATACATACAGTGGGCTAAGTAGATCGCTGGTTCTGAAACAGCTGGAGCCACTGGCTGTTAGATAATAACAATTTTACAAAGTGATATTCCACTAAGATTAGGTTAAACTGTGGAAGAAGAAGTTAGCAGGAGAGGAAACAATCAGAAATGTCAGATTTCATTTTGAACAGCTATTAGTTGACCAACATATTTCTTGAAATGAGAGGAAAAGGAAATGCAAATAATATCATATGGCAATAGGCCATACTTAAAAAAATTGAGAGATGGTACGTTTGAGATATTTTTAAGAAACTGTTCTTTCATATTCTTCCTCCTTCTGATTAACCACAAGGTCAATTGGTTCAATTGCAACCAACAGAAAAGGGGGTTTCTTGGGATTGCAGTGCAGTACTGTAAGAATATGCTCAAATGAAGAAAATTCAAAAGAATGCATTGCTGAGAAAAAGGTTTTAGAGGCTTCTTTAACCAAGAACATCTGGCCAGTAATGCCTTTGGCTCAACATTTTGTTCTCACCTAGCTCATGTTAAATGTGTTCAGTTAAAAGGCAAGACCAGTAAAGCTGCTCTATTTTTATATGCAATATTTATGTGCAATATTTACTGTGCATGTGGAGGCTGTGACTAACTGAAAAACTGTAAAGAGTATGAAGTGGAATGATACGAGATAGATATTACTGCAGGTTATATGACTGTATTCACTGCTGAGGAGAGATGGGTTCATTTTCAAGCTGCGGCAAACATTTCAATACACATGGTCTATGGAGCAGATATATAAGCAGTAATAAAATATGGGCTCTCAGCACTGGGGATCATGAATGGTGAGCCTGGTTATGAAGAAGTCTTTGCTAACAGGCAGTGAAAAGAGATGTACCGGAGTCATAACCGGATGCCCTGGAGACCAGAACTTTATGGTGCAAGAAACCTGGATGGATGATAAACAGAGGCGAAACACAAGGAGAATCAGGCACATTCGGACTGCTGAGCATATCAGTGCATCGTGACATCAGCAGTGTCTAGTGGAGGCTGAACCCAGTATTGATTATCGCCTTCCACCCACGAGCTTGTGAGCTCTGGGTCTTCATTACAGAAGCCTCCCCAGCCGTGTCGAAATTACCACCACTACACATTACAGTAATCATAAAATCCACTTGATTGCAGAGCTTTGTCTAAGCATTATGTTCTCACTTGATGCTTTAAAACTAGGTGAAGTGACAGCAAATGTTTATAAATGTGCACATGAACCCATTAATACTGGTCTTAAAATCCCCATTAATGGCAGATTTATTTGAAAACTAACAACTTCCCTATATGATGTAGGTGTCTGTATTAATTTAAGCTGTCAAATGATTAATTCATGCAATTTCTATGTTCCATTTTGAGCATTTATGAGCTCTGCAGCTTTTCAGTTCAAGCACTTAAGAAACAATAGTCTGTATGTATAGCCTACCACAGGGTATTTAAGCTGTTTAATGGACTACTGCACTGCCCTTCAAATCTTGATTAAAATAACAAAAAATAATAATACCAACAATAATAAAATGCAATAAAAGTAAACAAACTGTAAACAAACCAATACAACAAAATGTAACAACACAGAGAAAATCCTAAAAAAGTAAAAAAAGTCAATTCCATTAGCTGCAAGTGCATGCAATTTTTCTTTTAAACTGTCACTATATGTAATTAATGACTTGGAAGAAAAATTACAATGAACGTACAGTACAATGAATGACTGGCTCTTAGCAAAAGCAGCAGTCATGTCTGTGCAGCATGCCAACACTAACACCAAAATATAAACAGTGTGGTCAGCGAAAATGTTTAAGTGTCACATTTCCTGTAATTGATGTTACTTTGGAATGCTGGCAGGAGAGTTTCAAAGCATGTGCAGGAAAAGGTGGGTGGAGTCAATGTGCAAAAAAAACAAAAAAAACAGGATTACATCACAGCAGAGGAGGGAGTCGCCCGTATGCAACAGAGACAGCACAAGCTGCTGAAGAGGAGGGGAAGGACAGGAAGGGGAGGCAGCTGTGATGAGCTGAAACAGACAAAGCACAATCCTACATAAAGAGCTCCTTCCTCTCTTCAAGCAAAGCAGCTATCTCATTCTCTTGGCATCTTTATCTCAAAGAGTAAACAGTGGTGCAGAGAGGTATCTGAGAGCGATCATCTTACAGCAGCACAAGCCTGTTGACTGACGGGCATTGAGGTGTATTTATACTGAAAGAACCATCTTTGTCAGGGAGAAATTCCTCTTTATCCAAGAGGGATTCTCCTGATGAGCTGTAAGTGGGCATTAATGATTCATTCACACATGCCCAAACAGTGCAAACTATCAGTCTCTCCAAAAGCCCCTCCATAGGGGATGGGATCATCTGAATTATTTACATCACTTGCTCTGTAAAGCTCCATTCTTCTGTTTCTGTTTACAGGGAAGAGTCAAACAAACAAATGGAAATGTGCATTCCTTTTATCACATTAATCAAGCTAATTATTGTCAGAACATACAGGCGGGGAATTACGTAAAGAGCTCGGGGATGCCTCATAGAGCTGTGAAGCAGACAGCTGTAATCAAGGCTGCCCATTCCAGAGATACATCAGTTGAGGACTGAATATTTTGTTTGTCTGCACCCAGAATGCTCTCTTCTCACTTGCTGCGGTGATCAGTTGTCAAGACCTCCTTTTATCGGGGCCTTCCTTTTTTTTCCCCAACCCTCTCATTCGCAGTGTCAGTGACGCCACCAGGGGATTCAGAAATCTAAATTAATTGTGAAAATGGGCCCAGCTGCAGTTCTCTAATGCCGATCGCTTCGCACAGAACAAATGTACAACAGCACCCGGAAGAACATAGATCTGATGCAGCAGTTGCATATGTCGCTGCTATCAGCGACCTGATCAGTTTTAAGTATGTGCCCTAAAACATGTACACTTGTTTTAATTTCTTGGTGGCATTGTGAGATACATTTAGACATGTAAAAAGATCCAAAAGGACACTAAGCAGAGTTAGTGTGGATGCTTTAAAAGTTTCTACTGACAACAACACTTTATCTAGCAGGCCTGGTTACACGAATGCCTACATTAGCAGAGGTAACAGGAACTAAATTCTGTTTCAGATCCATGCAGTGGAGTAAAGCCTTTTGAAGTCAACATATCTCCTGAAGCCTGCTAGAAAACTCACTGTGCGTCTGCGTGAATTGGCCAGGACTTGTATGTCATCTACAGGGGGTTCTATTAAAAGCCCGCTAGCTGAAGAGATTAAATGACACACTGACATATCTCCAGTTACAGGGACACACGTCTTACCATGAGAGGGAAAACCTCACACACAGCAAATCGTTGACATCCAAAACATAACTTTTATTCATAAGGCCAATGGAAACGTGTGTCATGTATTGAAAACATTTTGTTCATCATAGATTCACAATATTTACAGAATATTTCAAACAGCTCTAGTTTCAACAGAAGGTGGGGAGGAATTCAAATAAGAGTCACACAACAACTTGTGAAAATCCTTGGGTGGAAAACCAAAAAAGAGAAAATGACACGCACAGCGGATATCTTCAGGAGCTTGTTTGTACTGACCCGTGGGGCATCTCTAATAAGGTCAGCTATTTTAATTTCCATCTTGCATGAGCGTGCATTAATGCATTGTAAATGCTTTTTTTTGAAGTTTAAATAATAATAATAATAATACTAATCAGCACAGCCAAACAGAAGCCATTAAAGGTGCACTTTCATTATAGCAACAGGGCTGGAAATGGCCAGCAGCTCTGCCAAATGAAAATGTACTGTAGCACACAACAACATGGGTACTGCTTATAAGAAAACCTTTTCCAGCATGCAATCTCAAAAGTCAGAATATCATGGTTTATCTATATGCATCATGCAAAGCCTGTAAAGAATGTCAAGTTCACTTCATAACGACAAGCTGGAACTAAAGCATGTAATAGTTCAATGTCATGTGTCTCCACTGAAAGCACCATTCAATAACACGAGAAGCGGTTGAAACTCATGCAAACACTTAATGCTGGCACGCTTCCTATCTTTCTCAGGAAACAAGGCACAACATACTGTATTGAAATGGCGAATTGAGGGAATAAGTTAGAGAAATAAATTCATTATGAAATTACAGCTATGGTGGAAATGCATTTGTCTTCATTATCTTCACTGACAGTGCATAACTGCAAACCATCACGTGCCAAATGAAAGGAATATAAAAATCAACTACATACTATACTTACACACATATATACATATAAATACGTATATATATATATATATATATATATATATATATATATATATATATATATATATATATATATATACACATTTTACATATATACATTTTAAGAGGATATGGGAAAGAGATAGGAAGACGAAGCAGCAGAAAAATGCGTAAGGTGTTTACGTTACGACCCTTTTCTCCTGCCAATCTGTCTGATCTGAAGCGGTGGAACATCCTCAAAAAGAAAGAGGTGGTTTTGATCAGCGGTCTCACTGTGGAACAGTGGCTGCTATTTCATGAAGAGCATGTAAAGACCTCTTTCAAGAAGCAAGACTTACACATATGCCACCGTCACGTTCACACTCCACCAAGTGCTGTCATTCCCCTCAATTAAGTTATTATTTGATCAACGGGGCTCCCTTTAAAGTATCACAACACAGATAAAGCAGCTGTACTACAGTCAGACGATGAACCCTTTAGGAGTACCAGACAATGGGAGTGGTGGATGAAAGCTTGCATTTGGAACCCCGCTTCCGAAAACACGCAGCTGATGGTTTTGATGTGTATCTGTGATGATCAAAGAGCTGGGCCGGTCCTGGGACGGCATGCAAACGAGACAGCGGGAGAACCTCGGCGAGTCCGTCCTAGTGCCACGACCCAACGCCGGACCAACCAAGCTACTCCACCTGTGAAAACGACGACCGTAAATATCCACTGAGTCAGGCTGCGGTAGTCACAGCTGGTGAGTCACAGCTCCCTACACCAAGTCTTCTGCCATCTGCAGCTTCCTGCCTGTGTGCTCTCGCGGGAGGGAGGAAAGAATTCTATGTGCAATGATGGAACGGTGAAACTGCAGTACAAGGGGTGCTGCTGCTGATTCGAGTCATCACTGGCAACAGGATGGGCTTGGTCCGTCCTACAAAGAGTAGGGCTCTTTCAGACTGCTGACAGAAAGCAAGGGATAGAGAGAGAGAGACAGAGAGAGACAGAGGGAGAGAAGGGGAGAGAAACAGTTCAAGAGAGGGAGAGGGGGGAGAGAGAAAGACCTACTGCACCCCCTCATTAGGGTGGAAGATCTCTCTGAACTCGGAGCCCAACCCAGGTGTGGGGGAGCGCTAACCACAACAGGTCTCTCCAGTGAATACAGCAGCTGCTGGATAACTCCATCAATCCGTAACAGATGTTTTGCAACTTTGATCTGATTTTTGCTGTGAAAAACTGCCCTCGGTGATTATGCGTTGTTTAAATAATCTGTGGACAAACAGCTGGTAGGCAAAGCAGACCAATTCGATTCCGGTCCGGCTGATCCCACAGTTGCCCCGGGGCTAATTCAGCACCTCGGTAATGCAGCACCAGAGCCCAGCAGTGGCATGTCTGGGAAACGGTGGCCTTGGGACAGGAACACTCAGTCACCTGGCCACCTGCTCCTATGACTCATCCAGACCAAGCCCTGCTGGAATCGTGACTCTTCCCTTTTCCTCAGAAGCAGGAGAAATTGCAACCAAACGAGCGAAGACTCAGCGTCAGAGGCTTGTTTACCCAAACCCAAGGAGCTTCTCGTTAGTGGCACATTTATGTCAAATGACACCAATGAGAGCTTTCACTCTCTCCCCTCCACACTGCTATGGCTGTTTGATCCTTGTGTTCTCACATCAGAGGGCAGAGACCGGGGGAGAGGGAAGACAGCACGCCCAAGGCGGCACTCACTTACCCGGCTAAATAAACAGATCCAAAATTACACCATAAACACAGGATGAGGCAGAGAATAATTTTGTGTCACATGTCCTCAAAACAGTGGCCACTGGGTCAATAAAGCTTTCTTGATCAGCACTGTACTTCATCAGAAATGGGGTCTGCCTACTGCCTGCCTCCCACATCCCACCCCACCTTGACCCTAACCAGAAACTGAGGGGTGGTCTTCTGCCCAGCAGGCAAGATGCTACTCATTTGTTCTGAATCTGCCCATGCCAGCCTGAGCTCCCAGGGGGCAAGGCTGGTCCACACTGTGCAGATACCTGTCGATACAAAATCATTCCTGTTCTCCCACTTAAAAACCGTTCTGCAATTCAACCACTGGCAAGAAAACACATCACTTGCATTTCCAGCTATTTGTTCAAGGTTGCACTCCTCTTCAAAGATCCAGACACGGGAAGCCGTGAGCTCCATGTTTGAGGAAGACTCAGCGGATAAGCACTATGATAAATATTTAATCTCCAAATGAAATCCCACCATGAGAAGAACAGACTGATTCTGCAGCTACAGGTCTGACACTGGGCCTCTCAATACACAATGTCTGCTGGCTGATCCCCCCTGTGCCAACCTCACCCAGACAATCCACAAGTAGAGCAGGGCCATCCTTCCATCCTATTTAAACTTCCACTTCCCTTGAAAAGAACATATGACATACTTGTGATGCTGTCATTTTTGTGTAAAATTTGTACTTAAATAATGTGCAAATACAAGATTTATGAGGAAGGGAGAGGGTTACTCACATCTGTGTCAGGCCCCTTATCTGCTCCAGGACAGGTGAACGTGACAAACTCATGGCATCTCTTGTGGACCACGAAACAGCAAACTGCAGAGGAGGAAGACAGAGAGAGTTCAGTCAAACACAAATACAGCGGTCGTCTTTGAAAAGAAAGACAGAGGAAATCAGGCAAGTGCTCACTCACTGCAACCCTGAAACAAAGTACTTCACCACAGACTGAGGCACCCAGAGCATGTCTGTCTGTCTCATTCCAACACCGTGTATCCAGATGGCCAGTGCAGCCTGCAGGCTTTTCTCCACACCAGCTCCCATCAGCTTCCAACCACACACACACACGCACGCACGCACGCACGCACGCACGCACGCACGCACACACATACATACGATAACCTTCTCTCTCATTCACTAACAGACTGGCTCCACAGCCTCACTGTAATTGCCGTGTCATGTACTGTACTCTACAGTCTGCAAAAAAAAAAAAAAAAAACACAACAGACTGACTCACGGAGAGCTCAGACGCTCTCGATGCAGAGGGGGCTACATCACTGCTTTAATAATAGATACACTGAGGGTATCGCTTCGGCAATATGCGTGCGCTGCAGCTGACAGCTGCCTGCTCCGCGGCTCCCTAAGCAGCTGAAGCACTGAGATCATACGCTGCCAGGCTCCGTGCCTCATCCAGCTGAAAATGAAATGAACGGGATGGCAGCAGCAGCAGGATGCCAGGACTAATGCTGTCAAAAAGAAAGGGGGGGGGGAGACCGACCAATAGATCAATAACTCTTTACTCTGTTCATGAATCTACCATAAACTCAATATTAGCAAAAGCCGCAGTGACCGCTCCTCTTCCTCCTCCCCAAATAAGGGCATTTACGCGATTGAGGGCCCCGTGAGCGGTGATGGAAGCCCTCCCGGAGCCACGCTGTTTTAAATTGATTTGTGCAGAAATCTCACTGTCTTGCGCGGGGGGTTAGAGAGGCAAACATTCTGCGTGCACACGGGCAGCAACAGGCAGTAAATCACCACAAATCACCCCCGTTTCCACCAGCCCGGCCCCATCAAGACCGCGCCGTGACCAGGGCCTGTAACTCACAGCGCCGCCCACACCGGAAAAATCCGAGCTGTAAATAATAATGATTCATAAATAACACAGAGGCAAGCTGCATCAGGACTCCAGAGCCTGGCTTTCATTTCCTCCCTGATAAATGTCTCCCAACTCCCGCCAGAAGACACAGACTCCATCAGATTGCACCTATAAAGAAACGCGCAGTCAAAACAGAGAAATTTATGCTTCACTGTAACTGCAGTGATTGGTCTCATTTTATCCTAATGCTCAATCTTGCCAGAAGACGTCAAATAAAATATATAAAATTCATTCCCATGCAAGATTAAAGCAAAGGCCCTACACTGCTTGGCTGATGAATAAATAGTTCCATTAGAAAAATGAAAAAGCCAATTATAGCAGAAACGGAATAGTGTAGGGAGATGGATGCAATGTTTGACTAACATAACTATAGGTGCTATGCATGAGACCTGTCACCGGTTGGCTCAGTCTAATTCCCCATGACTGCAGTGGGGTACCAATGAACACATTCACAGCTGGACTGTGAGAACACTGCCGCTCCACAAAACATTGCTCAGTTATTCCCAGACAGGAAGTGTGAGGCAGGGGGAGCCTTAAACTGGAAATGCTGTGTTCGCAGAGTGGTTGAACTGAGTGGCCAGGATCAGCGGTCTCTGTGGAGTCTGTTCAAGGTCCCTGTTTGAAAGGAGGCTTCGAAGAGTCAAATGCCTCAAGGTCTAATGTTATGCTGCAGTCCATTCTAATCCCATGGATCTTTTGCACTTGTTAAGAGGCAGTGTAGAAAACAGAATCCCTCTTTACCTGATCGCTCGCCCCTTAGCGGGTAGCTGCTCTGTAATTGGACCACAGGGAACAATTAAACTTGCTGCTCTGTACACCATCACTGATATGTACTGATGTACTTACTGTACTGTAAATCAAAACGCAGCAATCCCGACAAATACAAAGGACTTCTCTGGAATCCCCATGAGACGCACACCATAACCGAGCGAACCACATTCTGTCCATAACCCCCGGTCCTATGGTATGTGACCTGTGTGTTTGGGATCCTTCTGGGTGTACGCTTCAAAGGGACCCGACATCGACAGCCCCGTCTTTGATTCATAAGCCCAGCGCTCCCCGCCTTTGTTTACATGAGCGGGAAGAGCGAGAGGGCCAGAGCGCGGGGCAGGAAATGGATGAGAGCCCCGCAGTGCTCCCGTGCAGACGGGGCCCGGCGTCTTCGTTAGAGATACCCAGCCTCGCAGGCCTTGCCGAGGTCATCTCCCATCAGGCTGAGCTCCCTACCCGCAAACCCGCCGGGCGACACGGGCGGCTGCTGCTCACCTCCAGATTGCCTCGTTCCCGCCCCGCAAGGATCAGGCACTGAGCGCCAAAGCTCGTGCACATTCAGCCATACACAGCTGGCTGCATACTGATTCGGGAGTGTGGCCTTCAGTCTTTTTTTCTTGGGATCCATATGCTAACACACTTTCTAGTGATATTATTAGCCAAAGACCAGGGGCGGGCACTCTGAACACCGAATAACTGTAAGAAGGTACACGGAGGAAGACACCCAGGACTTCCCTGCTTTATGCAAATGTGACTATGCCTACAGCATTAGCTGCATTATAAAAGAGGAATAGAAATGTCATGGTGACTTTTAATGGGCTAAGATGAGTGGGACGTCTTGCTGTGACCTTATCATTATTTCACTTTCAGGGCAGAATAAATTATGTAGAGGCGAAAATGTAATGTGGATTTTCCAATCAATAGCTATTAAATCCCGAGATCCCTCTAGCATGGAACAGGGATTTTCTGCTAGGCCCTTTATCTGGGCAATAATACATTTCTCAATCCCCCCTCTCTCCAACAATGTCCCGAGAAGACAGCACAATAGATGCAATTCAGACAGAATCCTTCTCCACTTCAATACACCGCGGAACTGAAAAATGAAAATGAGACTCCAGCTAGATGGACTTTCAAAATGAATTGTTGGCCGTGTACAAGGATTTCTTCCTAATAAAAGTTGTATGCAAACAATATGTCTGCGGAGGCGCCTCTCCGCTTTTAATGATGACCTTTCTGCCAACACGTATCCAATTGCCAACACTGACAAAGAGCATCCTCCTTGAATGTTCAAAATCTATTGGTTGTTATGACTTCTTTGACAGCGGCTGCTTCAGCACTGCATGACACATGTTACAAAACAATGTCGATATGACCATGAAACATTGACTTAACGCTGGGACATCATCAGCCACCTTGGCAACCAGCACAGTGGATGACGCTGTTGGGAGACCGTCTAAAGATTCCATTCATTAACAAAACAAAAAAAATGAAAAGCCATTCACCTCGCATGGTTAATGTGATTTCATTTTGCCTCTTTTTAAAAATATATTTAGATTAGCAGTTACACTTGAGTCTTCTAAAGATTTCTCCTAATGAAAAATATTTTGCAGTAGTTTCATGCAGTATAAGCACAAACAAACAAACATTTCTCTCTTTAAATTCCCTATTTCCCTTAAATTAGAACTAACTATAATTTACATTTACATTTCTATGTCATGGGAATCTGCACACACTTGGCATAATTCATGTATTCTCAGTGAAACCCCTCCTAATTGGATTGTTAATTGTAAAAGCTCTATGGTGAGGCTTAAGGAACCGAGACAGGCTCCTGTAGACATAGCATACTGTAGCTACAGCAGGAGGAGGAACTGTTCTCTTAAATCATAGCTAAAAATGAAATAAACAGTCTCAGCTTTCACATTTTCACATACACATTTGACATCATTTGTGTATTCTCAGCGAAACCTCTCCTAAATGGTTGGTTAGCTATTCAGCTCAACAAACTCCCCAGCATGCAGTTTGTCAGCACGGGACTACAGTTGTTTTTGCAGAACTGGAGAAGGACTTAATGGCAGTACAGTCATTGAGTCGAGTCACTTGTCATTTCTCCAAGGAGCTCTTCAGAGCAGAAAAACCCTCTCACAGCTCAATGCTTCGGTGCGCTTTGGAGTTCAGCTGTGTAACAAGTGAGAGCGCGTTCTAACCTCCCTCAGCAGCAGGCAGATTTTTTCCCCAAGAAAAAGCTCTGACTGTGGAAGTGTGTTGTGTCCAAACTGTCCGCCCATGACATTGTGGGAGCTGGTTACTGAGTGCTTCGGAGATGCAATCGGAGCCTTTAATGCGCGCTCACTAATGCGTCTCCACTGCAACCCATCATCGTCTCCACCCGGCATTCAGCTGTGTGGAGCCAGCATCATGCCACAGGCCTCACTCCTCCGCTTTCCAGCCCCCACACTCTCGCCAGCCCCTGCCATCCCACAGCACTACTAATGCTGACTATCCCTCTATTAGCAGAAGTGCATCTTATACAGCAGTGTAGCATGGTGGGTAAAGAGATGTAACCTGAAGGTTAGGGGGCAGTGCTGTTGTATGTTAATGTTAGCTATCCATATGCCCATGGATAAAGGTGTCTGCTCAGCAAATATGCAGACGTAAAAATGCAGTACGGGAAAGTTTCAGCCACTATTCCAGTGTCAGTGATCCTATTTGATCACTGACAATGATCAATTTGATCAATTTGGTGGTCAGTGATTTACTGGGGCTGTCTGAACCCTGCAGGCCTGGTGGCTCCTTGGTGACTGCCTTTGGCCACTCCAGCGCAGAGTGAGCCGACACTCCCGCTGGTAACAGTTGGGACGTGTTAAGGTGCAAACTGCCCTGGTCTCGACCCAGCTGCGTGACAAGTGGCTCCAGCAGGACTCGCGTCGCACAGAGCGCAGGCGTGATCGGGAAGGGCGCGAGGGGGAGGAGCCATTGCATGTGCCAGCTCAGCTCTGCGACGATCTGAGAGGTGTTTCTGTAACCACGCAGTGGCTTTCACAGTCACTCTAACCCAGTGACTCAGGGCAGGGGAGCGGAGCGGAGGGGTAGGGAATGGAGTGGGAGGGGGCACTGCAGCCACCCACGCACTGAGACCACCATCACTGCAAGTATGGCGCAACACAGAGAAGGTCACCTCCTACACTGTGGAATGATGGATTATTACTGAGCTTGTTTTACAGCAGAAGCGGATTCAGCAAATACATCTGAACACGCCATGACAGTTCTGCTTGTACAGACAGATTGCAGGACTTTGGATTCAAAAAAGGGGGCAAACCCTGAGTTCTACTTAAAAACTGCAACACTCTGTTGTCCAAGCAGGGGTGAAGTCTAGTCAGCTCTACAGGTGAGACAGCATTCCAGCTGACAGTCTGCGCCTTTTATACCAGCACCTACTGTCTTTGAAGTAAGGAGGAGCAGCAGCACACACAGGGATGCCACATGCGTGGGGCTCCTCCTTCAGTAAGCACTATCCTAGTCTCTTCCACTCTCTCCTGTGGAACTGGGTTCACACCACACGTCTCCAATGCCCTCCATCAGCCAAAACAAAAGAGCAGAGTGTTTGCTACAGACTTATAATGGAAGCTGTGTGCCAGCCCAAATGGCTCATAGGGTCAAAGTTCATCTCGATTTCTGAGGTGTGAAACAGCCTGATGCGCCAATGCAGCTCTTTGACTGGGTGCCAGTCTGCCACAGGGTCCTTACCAAAACACGTGCCTTTCAGCTCTGAGCATCTCTTGTTAGCCTCTGAGAGCTGCAGTGATGCCTAACAACTCAGATCAAGCTGATGATGATGATGATGTAAATGGTGAGGCTTAAGGAACTGAGACAGGCTCCTGCAGATGTAGGTTAGTGTAGCTACAGCAGGGAAGGAAGCTTAAATTAGAGCCAAAAAATGAAGTAAAATGCTCTACACAAGAAATAATGTGCTGTATGATTCCTTTATATACTCAGTTTTTTTATTTCTGGTTTTCTGAACAAGTAAACTGCGTATTTTCCTTTAGTGCTCCATCATGTCAGAAAGAACCAGGGACACCACTCTGGCTCAGTATCACAGTGTGTGTCTGTGATTGATGCCTTACCAGCATTCAGTCTCAGCTTTCTCTAAACAATCAGGATTGCATGGCACAGTAATCAGGTTTCACAAAGATACAATTGCATTAAGAAGAACTGACATTCCCTCGAGCAAAGCTGATCGGCCAAATCTCAAGGCCCCTGGACTACAGTTTGTGTAAATTACAAATCGACTGGAAATGCAGGTTTGAAAAGTTTGAAAATGGATATGAGAGCTGAATCCTGTGTGTAGGTGTGAGGAAGGAAATTGAAACAGACAAAACTGTGGTGTGGCAGACTGCTGTTCTGATTCAGCAATTGATCCCACATGTACTTTTGCCTATACCCAGGTTACTCTCTAAACCCATGAAAGATCAAGTGCAAGGCTTCCCTATATCTTGACAACTCAGTCTTCTCTCTATCCAGGATTTAAAACTGCACTTAAAAGCACAGTCATTATGAAAGCTTGGTTCTGATGAGTAACTCACAGACCATCTCCCTATGCTCCATTTATGACATCCATAACGAACAGGATGAAATTGGCTTTAAGAAATACGGAGGGGGTGGGGAAGGTTTGGTGGTGGTAGAATCATAACATACTCTTTTTCCAAAAATGTAATTACCTTATAACCACTTGTAAATCCAGTTCCCCTGGGAATTCTTACGCACAGAGCGGTGAATGGTTCAGAAAAGTGTCTGTCGGGTCTAATCCGATTCCAAGGCTTTGAGAGGCTTGCAGAGGGTTAGTCACACTTGGGTAAACTAGAGCTGTGAACGTCACCTCTCTTGCACAGCCACCCACACAGACACACGACCACAGTGGTGGCAGCCCCCCAAAGCACACATCTGCTTCTTCCACACACCGAGTGAAGAATACAGATATATACTGTACTGTACATGCACGCACTTCTAGCATAGCAAACCGTTTCCTAGGGAACAAGCAGAGGGGCTGTAATGATACAATCATCATAAATTAAACACCATATCACCGGATCAGAGTAGGTAAGATTGGCTGCTGCCTCCATCTGCAGTATTTCAACACATTGAAGTGATTAAGAGCCCGCTGCACCACATGTACATCAAGTCGCTTATGAGTCTGTCAAGACTGCTACAGTGCACTACATTTGGAGATAAACCTGTTTATGATCAATGCCAGAGTGCACATCTGAAGAGACACCAGAGCAGAAAACCTATAGAAATATTTGTACGGCATGATACTCAATATAAAATTGTAATTTTGAAGCATGATTTTGAGTAGCTCCACCCCTACCAAACTTGCTTCCACACACACAATACATACAGTGTTTTCAGGGAGGTCACACAGTCAGTCTGTTTGTGCCTGTTAAAAGCGTGCCTATGTTCTCCCACAGCGGACACACCCCTGAATCCAGTCAAAGAGCAGTGCCCGTGTGATCTTAGGCCGGGAGGGGTGGCGTAGCGAACTGCTCCGCCTGTTTAATGCCGGTCACAGCTCGGGGCTGCCTGCTACATCAGAAAATCCATGGGAGTCATTACGAGCAAACCAAAACACGATGAATCACTGACAATCCGGAACACGCCTTTTTCTTTCCTCAACGGATTGCTTACTTTTGTCAGAGGGCAGCTTTGCAGCCCGGGGCGCCAATAATTTCACTGACCTCACGGCTGAAGCCGCTAGCTGTATGCATTTTGTTTGCAGGAGACGTGCGTGAAGGTAATTGAGCGCATCACATCCGCTTTTAACAACGTTGTTCCCTTGATGCAAGTAACTGTTAGGGTGCAGGTTCTGCATTTAGAGTGCCAGTTATCATTTGCTGCCTATTACCTGAGGCCCTGGGGGGTGTGGATAATTAGAATTTTTCACAATGCTGGCACATGGAAGACATCAGAGGTTTTTCCCCCACGCTGCCAACACATGTTCAGTGACGAGCGTTTGAGCGGGACAATCACAGGGCTATTGAACTCAGCCAAGAAGGGGGCAGGGAGGAGGCGGAGGCTAGCTCTATCAATCTTTCACATCAGTGTCTGTATTCCGGCAGAAATCAATGGTGTAAAAGGGCAAAGAAACAATAATCTCCTTCAATAAGCTGGTGCCACATAGAGATACAAGACAAAGCAGACCCGTTGGGAGAGGGACTGGATCAAAGATGCACACACCATATTTCAAAGACTCTAAACAGTGTCATTCAGCATAGGCCTAGTCTGTTTTCAGTACTGGTGATTTTCAGAAATTAGCCATGATCGCAGCACTGGGGCACAAGGGAGTATCTGAAAGTATGGTGTGTTACTAGTTTCATTTAGGTCACATGTCCAGCCCTGGCTTCTGCCACAGGCAGACACAATCTCAATGGTGACCTCCACCAGTTCTACCAGGAAAGTTGGAAATACAGGACGCTGTCATGGTGAGGAACCCAGACCTGAAAACCTCTTAGAGCTCATTAGCACTCTCTGATTGATGAGGAAGGTACTAAGTACCAGCCTGTGCTGTTGCTGACTGGATGCAAACAGAAGCAATTTGACAACAGTGGCAATAAAACATTTTGACTTTGACAAATACAGTATCACATTTAAGACCACAGTGGGACAACACAAATTCATAATGTGTTGAGTGAATCGCAAGTTATTATTGTTGTTATCTCTCAATTACTCCAATCCTTCCAACAGCATGTTTAGAGATAAACAATTAGAATACAATTTTCTAACGTTTCTAAATATATGTAAGACTTTCAGAAACTCAGGTTCATACAG
Source organism: Megalops cyprinoides (assembly GCF_013368585.1). Lineage (NCBI taxonomy): Eukaryota > Metazoa > Chordata > Actinopteri > Elopiformes > Megalopidae > Megalops > Megalops cyprinoides. The sequence continues at coordinate 18,084,377 of NC_050583.1, read as the reverse complement.
TTCTTCTTATCTAGATTATGACTGCACTATAGTCATCCCCTGTTTCTAACCAAATTCACTATTTGGTTAGAAAGCTTTTTAACCTGTCAAGTTTCAATGCATTCTTCACTTGTATGGCTAGTGTAACGACACAATAAGAAGATCCAATTTTCACAAGCTATTATTCAGTGTTTCCATCAATTATCCTCTGTTGATTCAACCGAACGGCACTTGCGAGCTGATAAATTTGCTGAAATGAATAAAGCCGCTTACAGACCCCCGCAGAATTGTTTTTGCATCTCGACAGATTAGCACGCGCGGGGTGCACAGAGGTGTCGGGCGTGAGCGCATTTACATCACCGCCACTGTCCGCTCGCCTTATCAGACCCGGAATGCACGCCATGAATAGGGGATTACTTGCCTCATTTGATCCATTCCGAAATCTCCACCACCACTGTATCAAATTAATGGGATTACATGCGGTTCCGCCTTTTCCCTACTCCACAAACGTGAGGGAGGAAGACAAAGGGCACAAATTAGATGAGCCGCCTTCAGATCAGCGCCTATAAATCATGGTTCATGCCTCCTGTCAGGGGCTGAACTCTCTGAACCTGCACAGACATCGCGCTTGCCTGCGGAAGAGCAGAGGAGCAAGAGCCTGGCCACTACTCTGAGGTGACATGCTGTGTGCTTGGTCTACCTTTATTAATATTATTTATTACTATATTACATGATCTCTCTCTCCCTTCCTATATATAGCAAAAGTTTGATTAAAATACTGGTACACATACATTCATCTAAAGACTTATGCTTAAATGCTTAAAATTTGCTTCTTACACAAATATAAATAGTGAAGTTGATGGCTATGTATACATTTCTTTAAAAAAAAAATCATTTTAAAAATATTTTTTGGATACTTTTAAGAACCTAACATATAAGATAGTTTTGATTTGTTTAACACTTTTTTGGTCACTGCATTCAAATTCCATTTGTGTTATTTCATAGTTTTGATGTCTTTACTACTATTCTAAAATGTGGAAAATAGTAACAATAAAGAATATATGTATATATAAATATGTAAATTCACAATTCACTGTATCAAGCTCCCATAACAATGTCATTATATTTTAGCCACAAGGCCATACTGTAGCGACTAAGGACACCAAACCACATTAACATCCTGAACAGCATGCATGACATCTGGTAGCAGCCACAGGGTCTCCAAAAAGAAATCAGGTGCACAACTAAAGGGTTTGGGATTAGGTTGCATATTGCTGACCAAGGAACTGGGTTCAGAGGGGAAAAATCATGTTTTGATGTCATGTAAAAAAAGAATGACAGTCTTGTGATACCCTCTGCCAAGTGGATGTGTGCACTTGAACACTAACTCCCTGCATCAAGTTTTTCTTTGTCCTTGCTCCTTACCTTTACCATGCTAGGATTCCATAATGAAAAACTCCTTTTATTTTGTGTGTTTTACTAAGAACTGCACTCATCTGAAACCGCTGCCTGGTGTTTCAACAGATGTCATACTCTCACCATATTACAAAGTCCAGAATCCAAATTTCAACATGAAAACCCATACATGCAGAGGGTGGGCACAAACTTTACAAAAATCTTTCTTTTGTCCTTCTGTCTAATACCGCCTTTGCCTGAATACACTGCAGGAGACAAACATTGAACTCAACAGTGTCCACCTTATTTCTCATCTCCTGCGCTGTCCACCTCTCAGCCTCTCGCAGTGCAGATCTGATTGGCTAGGTGGCAACTCCCTATAGGCGTCACCCCTGCAGCTTGTGTATTGTGAGGTCAGCACATCCATTTACACACAGTGGGACGGCAAAATAACAGCAAGTAATTGCCATTCAGACACTGACAGGGGCTTAACAGAACACACAGCTTTTTATTGCTACCCACCGTTATACACACAAAAGGCTTTTTGGATTTCACTCGTCGTTCAATCATAGGACCTGAAGCTAATCCATCGACACAGCCTCATTCGATGCAGGGTCACGAGGACTGTTCTCCGGAAGGTCAAAAAGACTGTCTGGAAAAGGGGCCTTTCACCTGCTGCCAGGTTCATTCTGCCCTACCCAGCAGCCACCCAAGTAAGCCTGAGGTTTACCCACAGAGGGACGCAGCTCATGTGACCACAGGAAGAGGGGAGATGGAAGTACAGTCATCAAACATCCTCAGTTCACACCTCGGGCAACGCCAATTTCACCCAGAACTCCTTCACACCTTCCAGACGCGGCTGCAAGAGCCATGTGCGAGTTCAGTTTTCAGAGGACCTGCATGTTGAACTGTCGCTTAGGGCGCGTTGGGCTGAGCTGGTCTACCAAGAGCATACAGTGGAGCTAATCCAGGACAAAGGGACGCAGAAGCACTCAGACAGGGAGGTGCGAACATTTGTTCCGCTGAAGAGGCAGGCCGGTGCAGACGGTTCCCCCGGAGCAGATCTAAATACAGACCGCGCTGAGGAGGGCAGAGCTCTGCTGTTATGACTCAACAGCTCCAGCACAAATGAAGGATTACCCTCTCAGACAGAACAGGACCCATCCGCGCTGATCCCAGCACTGACCCCCCCCCAGCCAGACTGCGGGCTGAGTTACAGTCCACATACTCTCAAATTAAGCTAATTCACTGAATCATGCGCATGCTTATAAGTGCATTAAGGCCATTTTTCATTTCACATGTGTGTGTGCCTTCTCAGAAATGTTAGACCCTCCACGTTTTTTTCTATAATGCTTTATTTGATTGAAAAACTCTTCCGTTTCCTCGGGCAGAATCGTGTGATCTTTCTTTCCACCTTATAATTTAAACTATGAGGTTCAGAATACTTCCTCTCAATTATGTTGCCGTTGACAACATTTTAATGCTCACTCAGTAATTTCAGAGGATTCGAACAAGGATGACAAGTGGAAATTAAGAGCAGAAATTAAGAGTCTTACATATGTGATTTCTTCAATTGCTCCTGAAACAGATGAACAAGCAGAGAAAAATAGATCTCAGAGTAACTGTTTCATAACCCTCCAGTGAAATCAGGATTTTCATAAAAGCATTTAATGTTGCAGTCCCAAACCTTTGAATAACCTTAGCCAACACACCTATTCAGAGGCTACACAAAAACAGACATAGATACAGATATGCACCATCTTACCATGCCTTTCTTCTGTCTGCAGTCTGTGGCTCCTTCTTTGGCAGAAACAAAAAAACTAAAAAAAACTGATTTGTTTCTCAAACAAATTGTCTATAAATACACACTTTAATAATACCTGCTGCACATATCACATCACAGTGAAGAAGCACACTGTATAGTAACTTAATATCAGAAAGATGTGGGTTTTATCACTTCAGTTTTAATCACGTGACCTTTTTTGTATCAGTCCCAAAGTGGACTAGGAAAAAAAAAATTGATTTCAGGATCAATGGGAAAGTAATCTAGGGCAGAATCGACGCTGTGCATCAGCTGGGCTTTAATTCCAAGCAAACGGCACAGTTACAGGGCTGAATCTTGTCTTGACATGGGAGTCATGAAAAGTCACAAATGTGTTGCATGAGTGAAAACAAACTTCCTAACTGTGAAGGAGGTTGATCAACTCAATGAAGATATGTGCCTCCTGATATGTCTACATATGTAAATGCTGGAGATAATGTAAATTGGTCAAAAAATGAAAAGTGACCAAGCCCAGGGTAGTTACTTTATGTTACATTACATTACACAGTTACATTATGTTCCTCTTATGGACATGGATTTTCATTCCTGTTATTATTATTTCAGAATATATTTAGTGATATACCTATGCATGCATACTAGTACATATGTGGTTGCATTGTGATTTGATCTGGAACTTCGTGAGCGATAAAAAGTTGTAAAAGTGATGTCATAAAATTTGCAACTTTTATGATGTGTGTTTATGCCTCATATTTAGGACCCAGAATTTTATTTGTTTTACTGAATGTATTTCAATCCTCCAGCACCAAGAGGTAGAAAAGGCTTAATTTTCAGGGTACCTGCTAAGCAGATTTCCAACTGACGATTTCCTTAATCATTGCCATTTATTACATGCATGTCTAAAAATGCACATAGTTTTGGCTGATCCACTTTTAAGGAGTATGTTTGCACAAACAACTGCTTCTGTCAAATGATGAATGACATCCTGCAGCCTTTCTAGGCTTTTCCCCTGTATTTCTTAACAAGAGGATTCCCTTGCTCCGGTCTCAGACTTTTTTTTATGATTTTAAATGCCAGTCTATTGTTATCTCCTGTGTGGGGTTTACTGATACATTGCAAGTTAAGCATAATAAATTATATCCATTCACATGCAGTGTACCGGCATACACAGTATTGCGCTTTTTCGCTCAAAGAAATTCTTTTTAGCATTATTGCCTGTCCATGTCTCGTTTTCTTCTTCCTCACCCATGTACCCTACCAAATGTGACAAGTGCTTCTTTTATACACATGAACTCCTAATTGTTATAATCATTGATATTTGTATACTGATGCTTGCATAATTAGTGATGTGCCTGTATTGTACAATTAGCAATGTTCCTGTGTTGATTGCTCCAAGATTGCTGAGATGGGAGTGCCCACAGGGACGCCTGGAGGATAACAGTTTAAAATGCAGGTTGAAAACAGACAGCGGGGAAAAACTCTCTGCCCTACTCACTGTGTGTAGGACTGAACTGGCTTGCGATAGAACCACAGTGTGCTAAGGTCAGTGAGCGCACAGAGGGAGGCTTGGGTTACTGTTTGGGTTGGCTCTGACACCACCGCTGATCCGCCACAGGAAGCCATCAATGCCGAAGGGAAGCCAAAGGGACACCCTCTCAAACTTGCTCACAGACACGATTGTGCAATGCATACTCATGTACCGCAACACACATTCACTCTCACAAACATTCACTGAATGCATTCCTTCCCTTTGAGGACCAGGATTCCCCCAGATGACAAATATTTGACATGTTTCTGTGCCATATGAGCCTCAGACTGGCAGCTGCATGTCCTCCATTGTTGCCCTAGGGACTGGCTGAGACAATGAATCAGGTCATTGTTTAGAGCCTTCACCCTCACAGTTCACTCTCTGAACGTGACCTGGTCCATCAGCCGTCAGACTTTTAGGCCAAGAGGCTGCCATACAATGAGATAACCACACCTCAAGCTGATCCTGGATCTGGTCTGTAGAAAATCTTACAGTGTTAAAACAGTCATGTTTTTTTTTTTTTTTTTTTTTACTTTTTTTACAGAACAGAACAATTAGAAACAAGGATTAAGATAATGACACTCATTTGAGCCATTATTCTCCCCTAAAAACAGAGATAAGCAGAAGAGAATTTGCATAATTTTTCGGTTGGTTTGCTGTTCTCCACACAAGGAAGAGGTGATGACAGGATGGAATTAGATATGCACCCAGTTACAGGTGACACATCCGTGTTGATGGGGAGGGAGAGACTGCACTGCTTTCTTTCTACAGCAACATCATCTACCGTGTGGCAGTGGTCTGTCTATCTCATGAAATATAGGCAGGTATATTCACCATCTAGGCCTATGTCTACTGTATTTTAAAAACACTTACATTGGCCCGTTTTTGCAACACTTATTTTTACTCACAGTAGTGGATTTTTATAAATTTTAGTCCAGAATGATAGACTGGAACAGGAATGGGTATCATGAGTAAGACTGCAAGTGCCCCTCACGTAGCAACCGATATTGACAGTCTGATCTATTAGGACTTTTATCCTATACCAGAGAAGTATGTCATTTAAATAGAAGAGGTGGACTGGGACAGCTAATCTCATGTTGTAGCTACAAACTGGAAAATTCTGGATGTCAGCTCTGAGTAGACTGAACCAAATACTAAGGTAATTGCCAGTGTACATGACAAAGCTTCAAACATTGTGAGGGCTAATGTTTACTTACAGTGTGTACAGTACATTTCAAGACATCAACATAAGCAGTAAAATCATTTGTATTTTTTAATGGATTGTCCTAACAGAATTCAGATGTTCCTTCTGCAATCAGACCAGGGATTGTGGCCTCAAAATCTGTCAGTGTTATGCTGTGTTCTGGGTCAAACTGCTATAAGGTTAAAGGAAACGCCTTGCTCTGGGTGGCTGCACTGTAGCCTTCAAAGGGGGACGGAGGAAATGCTGTATATCTGATGTGAGACGGAGCTGCAGCGGTTCAAGTGGCTTCATGTGGTGAGCACGGTTTTGACCAGGGAACACCCTCAACCACAGAGCCGAGCCGCTGTGACCTCTTTTTCTCATGGGGGGGGGGGGGGGGGGGGGTGACTGACTGCCCTGCCACTGTAACCATATGCACACACACTAACACTTCCGAGAAGACACGCTAGCAACACTGATCTTGATTAATTACAAAACAATCCTGCACTTAAAAAATCAATTTCTTCCGAGTGACAAAAAAACTCCACATTCTTTTGTCTGCTGGTCACTGAATGTACTACAGCCAGTTCAGAAATGGAGGAGAAAAAAAGTCTTCCTGCTTAGTTAGTTTCCGTCTAGCATTGCTGGAACAGCTGGTACTTATTTTGATAGTTGCGTCACTCTCGGCAAGGGGAATGAGAACTGCAGACTTCGCTATGAGAGGGTCTCTGCTGGGAGCCCTTAGCGATGGCATTCACAACCAAATGTTTTCAACTTGAACTGCATTCTCACCTCTGGGCCCAAAAGGAAGAATTTTGTTGTGTAACACTGAAGCAGGGGTTTAGAAACACAGTTACGGATTCTAGCTCTCAGAGACGAACTTCCTGCAGCTGCAGCGCTGGCCTGGATCGTCAGGCCCTGGGAGAGTTGATACACTGTGTTGACTTAATGGGATTACTTTAAAATGGCCCTAATCCATAAACAACTGTAAACTTCTCCAATTCCTGTGAACATATACCACAGGCAGCAAGGGTCCAGACATTTTCATTTGCAGTTAAAATAATGGATTTAAGTACGAAGGTGTTGTCTGCAGAGACAGCATGCTGCAAGTAAATGTTTCCCTTTCATCAGCACACTAAAAGGGTAAATCACTCTCTTCCATTCTGTAAACTTTAACACCTCATACAAGTAATTTTGTGTGTGCATCTCAAATATCTACTTAAGCTATAGCTCCCAAGATTAAATATGATTAATAACTGAGCCCTCCTTTTTGTGTTCATACCCCAGTGGGATTTCTGTATCTCTAACATGAGTGACAGACTACAGAGGAAGCTCCCCACAACCACCGATCTACCCTGTGAGCGACAATCTTAAGTATGCCAATTCAGCTGCACAATTCAGGGGACATTCTTGCCATTGCTGCTCCACCCCTCCAATACAGAGTAACAGAGGACCTCACCTCAGGCAGGGAACAGACAAACAACTGCCCGGAAACACGTATCATTCAGCTGACTGAATCTTGCGGCTCTTCACTTGTTGTTGTTGTTGTTGCTGTTTTAAATGACATTTAATTTGCTGTTAATGCCTTAAGAAATAGGGACAGCTTTGCTCGCCACGGACTCAGGGAAGCTGTTGTCAACTGTGCGAGAACGGGCTGTCCAATTTGCACCCCGGCCCCTTTGGCTCCTTCAATTAGAGTGCCGTCTGCAACAGCTGCGTGTACCTCTCAGGGGCTGAGCTCATCACCAGGCGCCTTTCATCCCCCAAGGCAAGGTCAGCGTGAGGGACAGAAGCCCAGGCTGACTGACCACTGGGGCCATTAGGGAAGTGGAGGGAGAAAGAATTACCCGGCCTCCAACACAAGCATCGTTACATCCTCCCTGCCCCTTACTGGAGGCAGAAGCCATGGTGTCAGTGCAAGGAAAAGAGCTGTCCAGATGGCTGATCTGGACCGAGCCATCATTTATATGCATCCTAAATGCAGAAATGTCGTTCTGTTCTAATTTGATCCCGCTGACCGACAGCTGCTGTCACGGGCGATTGCCCCACTAGGCTCCAATCACCTCACATGCAGGTACACTGCTTTTCCTAAGCCTGAGGGAAACTGTGGCAATTTGGTGCAGAGTGTGTTCATATGTGTCAGAGTCTATGGTACAATGCAGCCAGTAATCAATTACTTTGTGGAAAAAAGGGAGTCATTTTCACTTTTACACAGAAAAATATATAGCGTATGATACAAATCAATGTACGCCTCGAGCTAGACAGTTACCTCCGAAAAACACAACCAACCAGCTGGTGACTAACTTAATTGTTTGAATAAAAAAAGTTTCAGACTATGGATTTCTCCATTATGCTCCCTGAAAACCAACTACTGCACCCACAGACATTCTTCAGACACCCCCCCCTATTGCTGCTATGTGACAAGCAACATTCCTACAATACAGCAATAAGCCTACTGAATTATAGCACACAGTATTGTTTTCCCTGTAAAATCTACACCACCAATCACACGGTGATCTCCAGGGCCTTGGATATGAAATATGCTATTACACTTTGCAACTGCATGCCAGCTGCAGTTATAATACCCTCAAAATGCCATGCATAGCTGGTACTTCAACTCAATGGTCTCCTTCGACAGTGGGCACACCCAAGTGTAGTGTGATACAGAGGCAACTGGGATCATAATGTCGCAGGTTCAAATCTTGGGTGGTGCCGGACCCCTGATCAAGGTGCTTTGCCTGGGACTGCTTCTGTATACAGAGGTATGTAAAAATGTAAGCAATGCAGACCTACATCAGGATGTCTGCTACAGTACTATAAGCATACAAGCATCCAAAACTCTTCTCACATGCTTTTCCTTCAGAGAGCGCCGAATAAAGCTGTCAGTAAAGCTAACACAGGTTTCCCACAATAGCCAGCTGTGCGCTGTGCATATAAATAATGAGTCAGTTACCAGAACCTTTAAAACTATTTTTTTCACAATGCTAAAGGAAGTGGTCAGTGACAATTATTTTTCCTTATCAGAGGGCTGCTGAGTACACCATTTCTTTTGGGGAAATTGTTAGCCATTAAAGAAATCAGACCTCTGTGCCTCGGAGATATCAAAAGCGCGTAGGAGTTCAAATCAAAGTGCATTTTCATTAAGACAAGGCTGAAGGAAATTTAGCAATAGGAAGAGGACAAGGAAGGAAGATATTGGGTGGGAGGAAGGAATTAAAGGCACCAATTCATGGTGGTGTTAGTGATTGGAAAAAAGTGTGAAGTAATATCGATTTTACCTGCACTGCAGGTTTGCTGGGAGGAACTGCTCACTTCAAAATGAGAGCACTGACCATTCCTGCTTCAAAACCGAGTTTCAGTCATTTTGAGTTTGAAGTGAATTTGTTCATTTGTACCTTCTGCTCCAGAAAGAACAAGCTTCTGTGCGCCTTCAACTAATAAATTTCTTCCTGTTAGGCCGGCCCACTGGCCCGCTGCCCTATGCATTCTGCACAACAACCACCTGTGTCATGTCAGTCCAGAGGAGATCCAGCCTAGTACCTTATCCAGGCCTTGGCTGTGAGTAGCTAGAGCTAGCCATATCAAGTAACACAAAACATGCAACAAGCTCCTTACCATCACCAGCGGGGCACCATGCATATAATTGTATGGCTGAGTCAAAGTACTGAAAGTTAAGGTGAAAATATACAGTTTCAATGGAGGTACAGAACAAAGAGCGACCTTGGGTGATCCCAGCTTATTAAATAGGATGCTGATAGTATTTGACATACACAGTACTATCCTTTTTTCGTAAAGGGTTGGACAAGATGTGATGCAAAAATATACATGCAGGTATGAGCTCTGTGACAAATGCTGGAAATGCACATCTGCTATAAAAGGTGACTTAAATAACAACAACACAGTGGCATGTAATAGGCAATAAATAAATAAACATGTATATTTCCACTGTTCAACAGAAAGATGAAGCAGTCTATCCTAAATATAGAATTAGACAAGCATAGAAAGCTGTGATCTGAACATTGTCTTCTTCAGGTTGAGTAATCACTACTCCCCGCTGACTCCATTTTTTAAGCCTTTGATCTCAATTGCTGTTGACAGAAAGAGGAGCTCCTTCCACTATGCCCCCCATCACATACCATCCTAAGCAATGGCAGTGCCGGGCCCATTCTGTAGGTGCAGCAGAGGACAGCTTCCTGGATTCTCAGAGAGCAGCAGGAATCTGGGGGCTTCTTTTAATTAACACCTCATTCAGTCAGAACCACCCACACCACCAACAGTAAAGAGACCGGCAGTATTTCATGGGTGTAAAAATAACTGCCTGACGCGGCTTTACGTCATGCATAGAGTTTTGGCTGTAGTAAGGTGCTATTCACAACAACCAAGCCTTTATTTCACAAGAAAAAAAATCCAAAAACAGTCCTCCTCTGTTGTAGGAGTACAGCATTCGAGCTGGAGTTGGAGGGAGTGGAGAGGGGAGCAGAGCAAGACTTGCGCCTCCATTGGTTCAAAGTTATTTCCATCCAGGCCGCCTATGAACGGCAGGTACTTTGTCAAGCTTCGATTCATCTGGTCAGACTGCATTGCAGATCTAGCCAGAAATCCACACATCAATCTGAGGTCTACTTACTCCCCAGCGCAGAGAGGTTCAGGCTGACAGAGCGGTCAAATAAATGAGCGCTGCAATTTCTGTGGATAATAATATTTCATTGACCGTATCCGGCCTTTTCATTACTTCATCTGCACCTAATACGACGACCGCCCCACCCCCCTCCACAGCCCCCGGAACCTTCCACCCCCCTCCACTTCGCCTCAGCTTCTCATTCAGGTTGTGATTGATCTTAAGTGTCTCTGCTGACTTGAGTATGGCTTGAAGAGAGTAGTTCATGGACTTTTCCGTGGCTGGCCTGAATCTCTGCTTGCTTTCATGCAGCAGCGTTTTGCTGGATGTCTGTAGGAAAAAAGCAGTAGTACAGATCGGCTAGAACAAGTAATCTGGCAGAGAGAATAAGCCTTCCTGTTACTGAACAGGCCGGACAGCAGAGCAAACATGTCCATCCCTTTCAGACCACACCTTGCTGAACCCTGACTGACTCCTTCCCTAGCACTAGTCATGTTGATGAGTTTTGCACTTTGCTTATGGCTTTTCTGTGCTGTGGTACAGCACAGCACTGCTTTACAACTTGTGACTTCTGCTCTTACCAAAAAGGTTTTCTTGATGATGCAGCACTTTAGTGGTCTCTTGCATCCGGCACTGTGGTCACTATGTTATATCCTGTTATGTCTCGCATAATGTCTTAATGAAATGTTCTCAATCTGTGTTGTTGTTCGTGTGGCCTTTTTAGACTCACTAATATCCCTTTCATTTTAAGTCACTCTGAATATGAGCATCTGATATAAATGAAAATGTAATGTGGCATAGAGGCCACCTACACAGAAATTTTGATTGGATGAACGAGACAGCACCCATTCATCTGGGCCACTCCTTATAATCCAGCCTATTCTGCCCTTAAAGGTAGGAGCCTTTATTTGACAGTATCAGAATCAGTATCAATGGTGTTTTAATATCCAACTCTATCACGTCAAACCTGGTGTAAAATAGGTTTTGCTCTGCTTTAAATCTCATGTCTTTTACACATAATGTGTAGCTCAAGTTCAATATGTTAAGCAGCCCAAATATGAATTCTGGTCAATAAACAACATCATATCTATGACGTCTGAAAAACAAGACATTAACATCACCTTTATCATAACTAAAAAGCCTGACACATATTCAGACAGTCCCTTGGAGGCTCCTTTTCAGATGTCAGGCACTCCACGGACCCCCCCCCCCGGACCACCTCATCCTATCCCCTGCACCCTCCTCCACCCAACCCCAACACAGCACTCCTCAGGCTGTGCCACAGAGGAGCAGGGACAGCTGGAAAAGAACCCATGCTCTCACCTCACGGGAGGCCGCAGCAGTAAATGCCAGAGAAAGAGAGAGGAGGAGAGAGAAAGAAGCACCTCGCTCTCCGTCTCCCCAGCAGCCTCCCTCTCTCCCGGGCGAAATCCCGCAAGAGCCGTGCGCGCCTGGGAGGGGGTACCGAAACACACAGACAACAACACCCCTCCCCTCTTTACTTTTCAACCATTTTAAACGTTTACAAAACACCCTGACTTCTCAGATAGAGAGAACACATTTAAACTCTGTCTTGAATAATCAGTTTCATCGTTTGCGCTGTCATTGTTTCCCAGGGGACTCCCAGTTGGGGTGAAAAAAAATAGACTTGGAGGATTAATGATCTGATTTGCCAGCATTTGCCAGAGGAAACAAAAATTAAACAGTCTGGAGGGTTTTGGGAATCTCAGTGTATGGCCTGCAGAGGGTGGCCGCTGTGCCCGCTGGCACGCAGGATAAAAAATAAACATCGACATAAATGTGGTGCGAGTGCCTGCTTCCCAGAACAAAAGGCAAAAATCCAGAGGAACCTCCCTCACTGCAATAATAACCCCAGAAGGAAGGCCCAGTGAGCGCGGGGCTGGTACGGTGCTGTGGAGACAGCTTGATTAAATAGAAGGGGCATTATCATGTTCCTCCCGCAGCTAATGAAATCTCAGGTGAGTCAGTGTGTGAGCCTCGGAGAGAGTGTGCAAGGAGGCACACACACACACACACACACACACGTGCGCGCACACTCACACACACACATTCCTCAAACCAACTGGAGGAGAGCGGCTGGAGCGATCGGGGTCATTAGGGTTAACATAATGAGATGCATTTATCTTAATTCTCAGAATCCCATTTGACATGATTACATCAACCATTTCCACACAGTGGCCAGGCACAGGCTGGGAGCCTTTTCCCTCTAAGCCTAAATAGAGAAGCCTCATTTGGAAAATGCAAACATCCCCACCCGCTCTCACAAACACACACCAACCCACATACCAGAATCCATCCTCCCACTCACTTTACCGGCTCAAACTCACACTACACACACACACATACGCACACAGAAGCGTGCACAGACCTGCGTCCCTGGTTTCAGCTGTTCCTAAGTGTGAAAAACAGGATCTGATTATGACGCGACCGCCTCATGCTCATGTTCCTCACATATACACGTCTCTTGATGTAATTACAGGACATTCTGCCAAAAATCACATGCTGCATTTTCTCTTGAAAGACTGCAGCGTGAATCCCTTCACTGCTGGCATCCTGCAAGCAGGCCTAAGTTCTGGCAGAACAGTCTGGCACATGGGGTATTAGAGTCAGAGCTGTATCTCGACGGATTTAAAGTTGCTTACACTCCACCTGCCCAGATGTCAATTCAACTTTTAATTCCAAACACCACGACCTTGAACTATGTCATTTTACTTTTAGCTTCCTGCAGCTGCCAGTTGGGAGCAGTTCAACACCACGACTGCTTTAAAATATAACTTGGCCACGGTCCCTTACTATTGTTTTGCTTCCTGATAACTAAAGAATGGAATAAGTAACAGTTTATGCAGGAAGAATCAGCCAAAAATATACTTTCATCTCTCGCAGGAGGATGCCTTTGCAGTTGAGAGCTACAGCACACTGTGATTGATTGACATATTATACGGTGACAACAGGGAGCCCAACATTTTCTATTTGTCAGAAGACCATGCTTTCTCATGATAAAAAAAGAAAAAATAATAAAATTCAGACACCCCTACAGACTCAGAATACAAAGCTTCAATGCTAATTTGAACAAAATTAAAATAACTGTGACATTAGTAGACTTTTTTCCAGAATTTACTGAATTCTGCAAGCCACTAATTTCCATGTCAGCTCCAAGGCTAAGTGCCGCTTCTGCTGTGTCTGCAGCAGGGTTTTTAGCCGCCTGCAGGACAATGAAGACGACAGGGGTCTTGGAGGGATATCGGTGTGACGGTGCATGTGTGACTTCGTGATGCTATTTATATCCAGCGATTATCAGTGCCGTATGCTTCCACAGCCAGGCCAGTGCGCTGAGCTCTTGAGCCATCGCGGGGCTCTCCTGACAGCAGGCCCGGCTGCTCGGGAGAGGTCAGAGGAGGAAGGGGGCGGGGAGAGTGACTCCTCTCTAACAAGGAGGAATTCAGCTATGTGAAAACCATTGTCAAACAACTTGTTTTGGCCCGGCCGTGCACACAAAGGCTGCAGTGTATTCAGCGGCCCCCTCCTCTGGTACTTCACATCAGAACCGCCCAGGCAACGACAGGCAAGATAAAACAGCTTCCTGGAGCTTCTCTGAACCCCACGCTCACAGACACTGCGTTACTGTCACCAGCCCAGGGTCGTCTTAGAATCTGGCCTAGATTCAGCCTGGCAGGGAGCTGTTGTAATTATACATGACAGAGATTCTGCCTCCTTTGGCTCTTAAAAAATAAAAGCGGGGTGACACTCTGACTCTGTATCAGAGATAAAAATGTAACCTTGCAATTTGGGTCAGCTGGAGTCTGTAAAATCCCCATGGTACAGAGAATGTAAACATTCATTTACGAAACAAATGTGACATTTTCCTTTCACTAAGTATATTTGGGGCCTTATTCTGAGGTGCAACAGATAAACTTTTGTGTGTCTAAACTTGTGAGCCAGCACTTGAACTGTGAAGTGTGGCTTTGAAACTGAGAAACACTTTTACAAAGTGCTATAAACATAGTCAGAGAATATTGAAAAGTGAAAGAGTATAAAATATGAATGTACCTCTTGTCACTACCATTGACAAATGTCTGTGTTGAAAACCTTGAGGCCAAAACAAACATTTACTAAAGGTGTTCCTGTTGACAAATAAGTTCTTGCTTTCGTTGTTTCTAATTTTCATCATGTGTTAGCCTGAGGTTTTTCACTTAATTCCTGATGTTATTTAGCTTCATATGTTAACAAATGGTCCTTGAAAGCAAACACAATCAGGGCAGGCTAATTGGGCCACTTTGGAGGTGTTGTGCCAGGTCAGGTGATGGATGAGTCGTTTCAGTCACCCCCATCCCATCGATTCTCATTTTATTTGCAACAGCAACCCGCTCTGTGCCCCCTGGGCAGCTGGGATGCACAGATACACACATTCATCAGGGCACCGGGCCATCCACAACTAAACAAACAGACAGCCAATCAAAAAAAACATAGGGATGTAAGGATGTTCAGCAACATCTGAGTAACAGTCACACTTTATACTTTAAAGAATAACACAACATTTTAAGATGAAATTTATTCTTTCAATCTAGGGTTCACAAAATGAGAACAAGAATAAGAATTAAACATAAGAGCTGTATATTCCCAATAGAGGTCAGAGTTATATACCCAAAATGGACAGGACACAGACTAAGGTAATTGGTTTTTACATGATCTTGCTTGGAACTGTCACAACAGAACACTAACAACTAACAAGAATGCAATGTTCCAAGTGCAGCACAGAGTCAAATAATGTCTCTGTTCCAGCCAGTGGGACCTTATAAAATAAAGAGACAGGGAAATGAAAAAAAAAATACTTCCAGTGATAAAGCTGTTTCTCTGATTGACTTTGTTTTCATTCTTCTGGTGAGCCTACATGCCACAATATTTTCCTAATATGTTATGCTGTATATAAAGTATGCCACAGCTACATTTTCAAAGACAAGATGATGCGAATCAACCTCAGTTATTTTTGAAGTAACAAACTCGATTTTCCTGTTACAAAATAACAGGATAAACACATCTGCATTTCTGCTGTATGTATCCTTAGCTTGAGTGAGGAGATTTCACTCAAGAAAAAAGTGCAACAAGGAGTAGCATAATACTGTATTAAACTCAGGTGAACTTAAGATTTTTATTGAGTTCAAAAGTTGAATTTTTTTATATAGGCTACAAGACAATATAACGAATAGTTTACCCAATGATTACTCACCACCAACTGACTACAGTCCCATGACAGAACTGGCTTTATACAGTCAGGTCACCTCTTACCACAACAAGCCATTCCCCATAAAGAAAGACAGAGTGGTCCTGTCAGGTGACAAGATAATCGAGACAAGAGGAAAAATGTTCAGCATGGCAGCTCTGATGGGAGATTGTTTTAATAGTTTCCTTTGTGTGATCTGGCTTGGCGAATGGATCCTGTCACAACCAGACAGGCCACATCAAGCCAGCTACCAGTCCATGTTTAATGGCATTAAACCGGCCTTCTTAAGGGACTTAGGCACTTGAAGCGATCAGACCCAGTAAGTCTGTCTGCGTGCAGGTCGCTAAGATGTGTCCGTCTCTCACACAGTCCCGCGAAGTTCCTGATCCCAGGAGGAGGAGAAGGCCCTGGAGCGTGTAAAGAGCGAATTGCCCTGCCTCGCTCTCCACGCCACGTCACAATCAACAAGACGTGTCACGGCTAACACGGCGGAGCGGGCGAGGAGCTAAAATTAGAGCTCCCTGAGAAAGTGACAGATGACTTCATGCTGGCTGTCATCTCAATCCTCCACAGACAGGGGTGGCCTGTCTGTTATGCAGATCTTCTGCCTTGTTTCTGAGAAATACTTTTATCTGAAAACAAACAACAGCGGAGGCATAGACTGCACTCGCAGCATGTTTTCTCATGCGACATTTTTAACCAAAATTTGGCCACAAAAAGTCAAGAGCCTGAGCCCTAGAATTAGGATTATTATATAGTAATTATTTTAAAAAAAAATTACTTAAATAATAACATAACATATTCTACGCACACACTGTGTATGTCTTTCACCTTGTAAATGACATCACTCCACAGAATCATTGCATGTCATATTTGGAGGAGGCACACCTCCAAGACAATGCACTGAAGAATGCTGTAAATAATCACTAGTATAGGCAAGCGTTAGACAAATACAGCGTACCAGGTCGGCCCATCTCTCCCCCGACCCACCGGAGTGCACTATCAGTGGATCGTTATTACCCGGCTCTGCCCGGAACAAAGTCCACAGAGCAATAAAACCATGACAAATAGTACACCTTGAGGAAGGAGCTGCCGACGGGTTACTGCTTTGGCAGGGCGGCCCCAAAATAGAACAGGGTGAAATACAACGGAGCAACTCGTAAACAACAGATTAGATAGCTGCTTTGTTACAACCGCCAGCAAGGCTGTGGCCTACATGTTGTGTCAGCAAACGTGCACTAAAGTTACAAATGGCTAAGGAGGGAGGAGCTGAAAGGGTGTCTTTACGGGAAGGGGATAGAAGAACAAGCGGGAGGGTGTTGGACTACGTGAATCCGCCAGGTCATTCTCACCTGGCTGATGAAAGCCTCGTCTTAACATCCACCAAAGCATTCAAAAACTACGCCACAGCAACCTGGCTTTCCGCTGCAGGGTGCTGCCACAAAACACTTCACCCAAATGGAGAGACTCTCAGCCATGATCAACACAACAGCTGATATGAGAGCAAACAAACAAAGACAGAGGCAGCAAAAGCATGTAACGTGGTGCAATTTCCGATCTGTCAATATTCAGAGCAGCAGTGAATGAACTGGCTGATTGATTTCACCGCTGGGTGGGAATATGCAGGTTAACACAGTGATTTTATTGCTTCCACACTACTCAGACTCCTCTATGCGAGGACACATGAACCCCCCCCACCTATCTCATTTTCCTGTTCAGTGCTGTTAATTGATCTAATTGAACTCTAATATGCAGGTGAGCTCTCAAGTATGAAGTGAAATACCAAGAGTCCTCATAAAGCACTGCTGTTAAGCCCTTCCTATTGCCACTGCTTGTTCTGCACGATCAAGCTCTTCAGAAATTTGCAGGGATGAAAAAACAGAACCAGCGAGTGCACCATGCAAAGCCCAGATCCACCACTGAGATTATCACGTTATCCTCTACATGCAAATGAACGTTCACTGCAGGCTGCATGCATATGCGATACCCATGACACCACTGGTTCCATGTCTCTGCATTGTGTCTGGTGTAACACTACACAAAAAGAGCTCTGCCCCTGTGCACCCTTTGGATTGACACCCATGTAAAACAAGAAGCCTCAGTGCACTGTTACTTAAAATGGGTAACCAAAGAGAAAGTGTCCCTAGCTAGTGTATCTGCTGTTATGAGAAAAATAATAAACAGGTAAAGTATACGGTAAGCCTCTTCAAGTGTTTATGAAACACAATGGTAAAATTTACTTGTGAGCTTTGCATGTCTAACCAAAGCTGGCTGGTTATAAGAATAGTAAAATATTTTTTCAGTTCTTTATCTTTAGGATTTAGATATTCCCAAAGTGAACATCTAAAATCACAGGACACATTGTTCAGTATCTGCACAAAATAAAGCTCCAATTAGAGATAATAATACCAAGATTAAGTATTAATACTGCTTCAGTGAAGCTGCCAAAGGATCATGTATGACACAGTCATCAGTGGTAAAAATTTGTATTACCCACAAAGTAAAATCACCTTTTTACTCGAGAGGGCACTAGCCTACCAGCTAGATCAGAGACCCATTTGGAAGCTTGTTTAAGCATCAGCAACCACAGTATAAAGGGACAATCTAAAAAAGAGGAAAGTGCAATACTGTGACACAAATAATCCCTCTCACAGAGGTTGAGAAGGATGGACAAACCAAAACTGACGCCAGACTAGAAATGACAATAGCATTCAGAGTGTTGCTTCTGCATAGCCTGAAGGCTGCAGAGGTAGCAACACGTGAGGACACAAACTTCAACGACTGTGAGGTTATCAGTCACATAATGTCATGCCATGTTCACCTGGCTGAACTCATGAAGCCTTATTACAGCACGAGATCGTGATTCAGCATGTTTCACCTTTACAACTGTATCTGCGCTCACTGTCACCGTGGCTTTAAGTACGTACTAATATACAAGGCTGCAGGCTGTATGCGTGCGTGTGTGCGTGTGTGTGTGTGTGTGTGTGTGTGTGTGTGTGTGTGTTTAGGTTTAATGGCCTCGGCTTCTCCTGTGATTACATCAGGATGGAGGTACAATCCTATTCTCATTTACTTTGCGAGGAAGCGAATTAGGGGAGAGAACAGGCCCGAGGCCTAAATTCTCTGTGGATCAGACCCAGCAGAAAATGAAATTATTGGCCTGATTCAGTGTGTGGCTCAGAACCACATGGGCAGCCACAGCAGACAGAATGAAGAACGCTATAAGAGAAAAAAGTTAAAGACTCTGTGCCAGATATTCAGGACAAAAGAACAGTATATTAATACACTGTATACTATACTGTGGCATAGCAGGGTTCTAAACTAATGATACTTAGTCCTCTCAAAAAGGGTACTAGAGCTTATTTATGTAAGTCACAACTTTGTATGTAAAACACTAGCAAAGTCAACGCAAAATCCCCTTGCAGTCAGACAGGGATTTATTTGGATTGCTGTGTGCTCATACAGTTTATGGCAACATACCATGCATGTAATATCCAAGGGCAAACTAATGAAGTAGGAATGCATTAGTTATGTGCGTGCATTTGCAAAACATGCTTTGCAATGCTGAACTCAACTCAAGTTATTTATCGAGCGAAAATGATTTCTTTCAAGTACAGTGTGCAGTGCAGTGGTAACATAGTGTGTGGTGTGTGTGTGTGTTGCGTGAAATGAATGACCTACAGTGTGCCAGCTATTCACCCAAGTGAAGGAACTCCACCCTGCAGCACATCCAGAATGATCACAGAGCAAACACCGAGCCACAGCAAAGCCGTTCACGCAGGAATAGCCAATGCGGTGATGTGCAGAAGACAATCTACAGCAGCACAGCAGCACAGGGACCCAACAGTGCGCAGTGTGTACAGCCTTTACACCCCCCCAGCTGCAAGAGACAGCATGATGGATGGAGCTTTACAGGGGTTTGTGAAAATGGGCCATTTTTAAACAGCAGTTTCCACAGACACGGTTAACAGTGAATAAGATGCTGCCAGGGGCCGGTAAACAAGGTCCTATACAGACAGAATCTGCCGTTTGCAAAGTAGTATGGATAAAGGCGACAAAAAAAACAGCGAAAGGGACAGCAAGCCTTCACGAACCCAATAATGGGTGGAGCGAAAATGCACTGGCAATCAGAGATTGATATGAAGCAAAGGGCTGCGCTATCCTTAGCACTAAGCGCCACTCATTTTAGGATTCCTGGTGTCTTGCTCTCCTGTGACTACTGAGAGGTAAAGCATCTAACCCTTCCAATGTGAGAGACCAAAATTTTTACCCTGAGAAAATGGTAGGGCAAGTATGTGTCACAACAGTAGGGGGGAGTATTCACCACTTTACATTTACATTTATTCATTTAGCAGACGCTTTTATCCAAAGCGACGTACAAAAGTACGTATACACCTCGTTGCCAATTCTGGATAACGTTCAAATGAAGAGTGGATGGGGGGGAACAAGTGGCGCAGACCCAGTCCAGAATCGGCCCAGCAGGCCCACATGATCACACGTGTGCATGAATACTTATTCAAGCTCCCTCATCCAGGCTGACCATGAAAACCAACTTCTTCGTATCTGTGCGGTGGATACGTTCATGCAAGGCAAGCTTACAGAATGCAATTCATTTTTCGAAGCTGTATGGTTGAAGATGCTTGAAAACCATTGTGTGGGTACTTCTCTTTATATCTGAAGACTGTTGTCTAGCAAATAACTTTTACGGAAAGAGCCCTACGGCCTGGGTTCAAAACCAGCCGTCGTCGGCCAGGGCTTCCTCATCTCACTGCTCTAAGGCACCCTGCAATTCGTCGGGCTCCTGTGAGTTGCTAAGATGATATCAGTAGAGTAGCACCTACCCTTCTTTTTTCATTGCTGAAGTCAAAGGCAGGGGATGGACAGTCAAGCAGTGAAATACAATACATCCCACATTTTACAATCTGTACGGGTTTTGGAAGTGTGAGCTGGGGCTCAGCAATGTGTGCAATTCCTTGATTTATTTTTTTTATTTTTCCGTTAATTCCCTTTCCTTCTAAATCAGAGCAGACAAAATAAAGCGCAAAAAAAACAAGCAGAAATGACCCTTTAAAACCTCAGTGTCTACTACAGCACCAACCGTAAACCTCAAGAGACCCGACCTAGACCACAGGTTGTCAGGTTCACCACACTCACAGTCTGGTTTCACTTGAAATCAATAGCCAGGCCCGAACACAGCGGTGTGGAGTTCAGGGAGAGAAACGCTCATTATGGACAGAGGCTGGACCTGTCAGGGATCAGGAGCTGGTGAATACATTCACAGCCTGCAGAGGTCAGGGGCACTGGGCTGGAGGGAGCAGAGGAAGAGATGGGTCCATGCACCAGTGCGGCGCACCACCCCGCTTCGTCTGCCATTTTTTTAGAAGCGCACCTGTGTGGGACTGCTTCTCTTGGTGATACACCACCTTCTCTTCCCGGGCTGGATATCACACCGGGCTTCGCATGGAAGCATCAAAGCCCATTTGCTTTAGCGGCGCAATAGCAGCACCTGCTCTCAGCAGACACTCAAAGGCACAAAGGAGAGAGGAGCACTTGTACCAGGATTCTGATGAGTCTTCAACAGGTGTCTGGCAGACGAAGACACTGGTGAGAAGCACGCTCCACAGCGCACTCCATAAAAATTTGGATGTGCAAGACAAGAGCACTTATCGTCATAACAGTCTCCGTTTTCGTTAAACACCTATTTTGAACATGAAGGCCTTAATCGTTCTTTGCCAATGTAATCTTGGACTAAAAACTCATGAATACGCAAATGTATTTAATCAACATGCATTCAACTTGTCTTCAAAGTGCTAATCATGGCAAGTGACACCTCGTACACACACAATCTCCAGAAAATGCATCAACTAAATGAAGCCAACTCAGTCTGAACTCGCACCAAGACAGCAAACGCAAACAGCAAATGGACAGTAGCGTAATGATAAACCCTGTAAGACCTTAACATTAAATAGCCATAATATTGTGGCTGCTAATGGAAGTACAGAGAGGAGATTCCATTGTGGCTATTAAGATGATTGCAGTTCACTTACAGCTTCAGAGGTGAAAAATCAGAGGTGAGTCAAATTATTCCTGCTCTGAAGAAGCACCGAACACCCCGGACATAGATCAGTCTGAACAGTTGAACCCTGGGTGCTACCTTAGGGATAGCTTCTGCAATATTGAAAAAGGAAGCTGAAGCACACAATCTAAGAATGGGATGCAATGCAAGCCAGATTAAACTGGTACAAACTTAAAAACTGATGCAGCACCTTTAGCTTTCTTTTCCTACACTAAAAATGAATACAGGTGTATAGCAGCACAGAGGGCAGTTAAAACAATATTAACCTATAAATCTAACTATACACACAGCCAAATTCTCTGTAGCTGACTAACAGCCAACTGCATCTATACAGTATAACAGGAGGAGATGATGTTGATACTCAGAACTGAGAAATTCAAATGGACATTAATCAGAAAGACGTCTGCTCTCCCAGTGAATCAATGTAGCTAAAACCTGCCAAAAACCACATCTCTCTGGCTGCCAATCAAGCAGAGAGAGAATCTCTATACAAGTGGCAATGCCAGGAAGGCCTAGACAATAGGGAAATACTAGACTCCAGGACTGAAGGAGTCTTTTTTACTTGTACACCAGACAAGCAAAAGAAAAAGTAAGCGAAAGAAGTAATGTGTGTGCTGTTTGCCAGATAAGACTTGTCATGCAAATGCAATTCTGAATTGAAATGCAGTTGAATATATGCAACCTAACTAAGCATGCAGAAATTCTCCTTTCTGAGCTAAATGTATTTTTATTTTACATTTGCATTTAGGACAGGGTTTGTATTGTCACAGCAGTTAGCTGTGAGCTATTTGTGAGCTATTATTGAGCTACATATTTTTATTAAGAGTCTGTTTATAATGACAAACAATCAGAAGAAAAAGTGCTATGTTCATCATAAAATGGATTCCATGTCTAACGTGAGGAATCCAGCTGTTCTGGGTTAGATCTCCAGATGATAAAGCAGCAAGGGACGATTACGCCTCCACTGGAAATGTGGCATGGTGATCAAGGCTGGAGACGTTAATTCTGATAGCTAATAACCAGTGTTTCTTCATTACGTCATTGTGTTACCTCTTCCCCCCATCCATCTGTTAGAACAAAGCATTCTGCCGCTCAGTGCATTCTTAATAAATGCAAATTTGTCACCAGACAAAACAAATTATGTCAACTCAAAAAAAAACAGACCTTGCTGTAATGGATGTTTCCACTAATTAATTAAGAAGTAGGCTTTGTTGGTTAAAGCCACTTCCCTCAGCTTCTGGCTATTTTAATTACAACAAAAGTAACCACAGACTGATTGCAACGTCTCCATTAAAAAGGGGGCTTGAATCGAAATTCGGCGCAGTCCCAAAATGTGTTGGGCTGGAGTTCAGATTGGGTATCTAATTCTGTCTGGTTGTTCAGTATTTGGACTGAAGGTAAGAAACCCTGGGCGAATTACTGCGTGGTGCACTGAATGAGGGGGATGCACCTTCTGTAGCAGAGCACCAGCTGAACTCACTGCGGGGACAGCGACGCCCGCCACCCGCGTGACTCTCTGGGCGCTGACGGCACTCGGGCACGGCGGGCAGACAGCGTGAGTCGCACTGCTCCCGCGCCCCCTCCTTCTATCTCTGCTTTTAACCTGGTGCACTGAGGAACCGAGAGGCTCAAGAAAGCACAGATGCGCGGCAGCATAAGAGTTTCCACACTAAAAAAGAAAAAAAAAATAGAAATGTGATACGCATTACCCACTGGATCCATGGCCATTAAAAGGGGAGTCTTCACAGCAAACTGCCTCCGTGGAAAGATTCTGTCAGTGCATGGGAATTCACTGGTTTAGGTCACAGAGGGATTTAGCTACTACTGGGAACCGCACAGGAGTGAGCACATTTCAGGAAAACGGCGACATCAAAATGATATTATTTTTATGTCCGTAATATCAAGTTGATGCACGAGGTCAATGCCGGGCTTGGAGTGTGGCCAGGGGGAGATGGTCCTTGTCCAACGAACACACATTGTGATTTCCCTGCCAACTAACTTCATACAGCCTTGCAGTGAGTCCTGTGAGCCGTTATGCACAGCCGAGGCTTGGACCAGCACAATGGTCACCTGGCCCAAACTATCCCAGACAACCTATAACCTATTCCCCTCTGGTCTGTTTAAAATGCTTGCCCAGACCTGAAGTGTGACCTATCCGTCTTGGGATCGAACATTGCAATTCTTTAAAACAATGCACATCATTTGAAATGCTTAAGGTGGACAGCAGAAAAATGCATTAATTCTTAATCAATAGATGTAATGATAGGAGCAATAAGGAACAACTCCAAGAAACCGCTGGTTTTATGGGGAAGCCACATACAACAAATTAGACTTAAGTGGAATGAGAGTACAGCGCCAGAATTAATGGAGTCTCATTTGTCTGTAGTGCTCTTAAGATGGCTCTAATGCTGTAGTTGAATGCAAAGGGTGCTATCTTCCCTGCAGAAGTGAGCAGAGGGTCAACGCTGTGTAGGAGATCAGGTCGAGCGCCTATCCTTCCTGAGTGCGCTGCTGGATCATCTCTGCAGCTCTGGGAGGTGTAGAGTACATTTCAAACACCTGACTCCAACACCTCTCTGCACAGTCTGGGGTCCCAAATGAGCAATCAGACACACCGAGCCACGGCAGCGTCACCATTTAAGCACCACGGCTAAATTCAGTTGCACCAGAGCCACCGCTGCCAGAGCCTCTGGCCCGCATGGCCCTCTTTCAGGACAGCGGAGGCTGGGTTCAGACAGGGTTCCAGAACAGTGGCGGGTACAGCAGGATCCAGATGCTTTCAGACAGACTGATACCTGAGATCCCTCCTGATGCTGCACCTGCACATCAGCGAAAATAAAATAAAAAAAAGACCCCATTGAAATAAATGAAAGCTCAGAGAATTATAATTACGGGAGGGCCAGATATGAAAAATGATCCCTTAAGTACTGACTAAATGGTGTTCGAGAAGCACAGTACACTCCAGACTAAGCTGTTGGTGAATGGATTACGTGGGATTAGTAACCCAGAGGATAAACAGCTCTGAGGGGCAGGAAACGGTTACCTCTGCTGACAGCCACAGATGTGCACTTCACCTGTTAGCGAGAGCAGCCAGGGAGCCGCCCCGCTGCACTCGCCGAGCTCCGCGCAAACCGCAGAGGCTGCAGGGAAGAGAGAGGCACGGCGCTCTTCCTGCGTTTCCCGGCACACGTCGCTTCTGACTCACCGTTTCTGCTCTTCTCGTGCTTTTGTGCTTTTTTTTTTTTTCCTTCCTGCAAGAGAATCGGGTTTGCAAACGGATCTACAGGTGGTGATATTGTTGTGGTTTGAACACATGTGCACTGTGCAAGTTTAAAACAAAACACTTCCTGTGCACGACTCGGAGCTGGAAACAAGCTTAAAAGGGTTGAGACTGTAATGCTATGTGATCAACTATAATGGACAACTGCGTATCAGTAAAGGGTATTAGTTTATCTAATGCACCATTCTTTTCTATTTTGGATTTGGAGCATTCTGAGATATTGCTAGTACAAAACCCTAAGCTTTTGCTGTATTAGGCGTAATGAGCACGTTTTTTTACTGGGGACATCAAATGCCAGTGCATTCCAGGTGAAACAGAACTACAGACGGCTAGATTTCCGGCGTGTCCTCCAAAGCTGATCCTCAGCAGGGGTCAACCCATTCAGCACTGAGACCTGATCACGCAAAAACACCTTACTGGGCTTCTATTCAAACAATGCCTCGGTTCATCTCCATCCCCCACTGCCCCACAGAGGCTAAGCTTGGATAAGATGTGAACACGCAGCCTTTCTGTCAGTCAGCCTCCCCTTCCTTTCCCGTTACATTTCTGGTTCTCTCACCCGATGTCGGCTCGGGAAACGCGTGGTTTGTTGTTGTTTTTGTCACCCTCCGCGTTTCACGAAAGTGATGCCTCCAGCAGAGATAACTTTCAACTGTTTCCATTTCACTTCAAATGCCATGGCTGCTACAGTCTGTAGCATCCATATCCATGTCAAGACGCACAACACACAAACAATCCTGTTTAAAAGAGTGGCCAGAATTTAACCAGTCCTCCATGACGCTCTGCAGCGGGAGTGGGGATTTCAAGCCAATCTCAGGAAAATGACCACAATGAGTCACTCTGTCACCAGTATGCCCCTTTTATAGGGGACCCTGTGGTGTCCTGTCAGTCCACACTGCACCCCATCCCTTTAGCTTGTATTTCCTTTTTCTGATGATGTCCTTAAGAGGACAACCACATGACATGTCACAAAAAACCCCTGCTGAGATTTGTATTTCATTGTGCACCTGTCAGTGTCAACAACTCCCACAAACTTCCCACATCTTTTCAAATTTATTTCTCACATAACAGAATGTGGTCCACATCTACCAGCAATAATACTACAATGGTAAGAGTAAAAACAATTCAGTGTCTTTCAAACCTGTTCATTCATGAGCGCATCTACAGTTGCAGTTCGACCGTCTGGGGCTACTTTGTGAATTCCTGGCGTGGCACCGGGCAGCAGGATAAAAATTGCACCAGTCCAAACATTGCACCAAGTCAGGGGAAAAACCATGTGGTGACATCAGGGGTGGTGCAGAGGACACTGCTGCCTACAACGGAAAGCTACAGTAATTGCCTTAAACCCCAGAAGAATCGGCTGTTGGTATGGAAGCCCTGACTGACAGCAGTAGAGCGCAGCGTCTGGCTCTGGCGAGAGTTGTCACAGATCTGTTCCAAGAGAACCACGTCAGCGCTGTCACCCTCCCAGGAGCTTCGATACAATGCCACAAACCCCTTTCCAAGAACTTACAAGAAGTACTCCAGTTTCCAGTTACGTGAATGATTTTTCATACACCCCTCTTTCTTTTTTCACTCCTTTGAGTTATTCGGTGGAATTTAATTTAAGTTACAGGGCACTTCTTTTCAATGACATCAACCTTGGCATAAACACTGGCTGAGGAATGAAATGGGAGGGTTTATTTGGGTAAGGAAAAAAAATCAATCCTCATTCTGCAACATTTGCTCTGAGAAGGTTTTTAATTGAATATCAACTAGCAGCAGCACTGAGTAACTGTAGCCTGTTCATACTTCACACTGGATGAGATGACATAGCATACAAAATATTAAGAGCAGCCAGGGTTGTTCTTGCAGGCAAAAGTGTCTGTGGCAGTGGTTTGTCTTGAGGGCCATTTCAACAATCACCGCCTCCTTCCTACAACAGCTGTTGCTGAGAACCAATCCTCCTCCCCTCTTTCCTGTAACAGATGATGGTCAGACCCTACCCTTCCCACCCTCTTTCTGCACTCTGTATTGGTCAGATCTAAGCACCTTCTCCTTATTCCTGCACCAGACATTAGGCAGCAACTATAGCCCCCCCGTTCTAATTCCTCCAAAGATGACAAGCCAGAAATTGGCCATTCAACAGGTTGCCTACTGGTAAGTAGCCCATCATTATAACTCAGCTCTCTGTATCTGCTGGCTTTCATATTGATACTGATAAAGACAAATGTGTACAAATGTGTATAAAGCAAATACAAATGTGTATAAAAGCTGAGTAAAATTACATTTTCAGTTGACTTATCGTTGTCCTTATTATTTTTTAAAAGTGGC
This sequence comes from Megalops cyprinoides, assembly GCF_013368585.1. Taxonomy (NCBI): domain Eukaryota; kingdom Metazoa; phylum Chordata; class Actinopteri; order Elopiformes; family Megalopidae; genus Megalops; species Megalops cyprinoides. The sequence goes on along the minus strand of NC_050583.1, from coordinate 18,056,986 downwards.
TCCAGGCCATATACCTTGGATTCTTAGAGTGGCTCTCAGGAGGTGACAGATTCATTCAAAGTTACAGGGTCAATCCTGCTACCTCAGTAAATGATGTGGGCCTTGGTTCCTGAATGTGAGCAAACACATTTCTTCTAAAGTTCTTGAAATCGCAGTATCCTGTGGAGGTGAGCAATGCTCCTTCACTGGACTGATGACTGCTCTGGCACTGAAGCCTTTAAAGAGGGGAAAATAAATGTGATGCATTACCTTCATAGATTCCTGAGATGGATATTATTGCCAGCCAGATCCTGTCAATGTAATTCAAAGCTTAAATGAACCAGACATGTTTCCCTATCTGAAAAATATTTCAAAAAGCCTGATTTTTTCACACAGTGACCCAAAAAGGCAACCTTGCAGAAAAAGACAAACAACTATCTACATTAGTCATGTTTGATCTGAATAACAATCCAGATGGTCAGAAGTGTGTACATATTTACATATTTTTGTCACTGTCATGCAAGTCCATGGCAAGGGCTCACGTACCAGGCCACTGATTTGGGATCATGGTGGGGTTACATTAATCTAGTTTGATTTAAAAGCTTCTTTGTTACCTGGGAATTTTTTTTCCACCATCACTCATTTAATTTTTTTACCATCCATTCTGAAAATGGCTCTGCTCCCATTTAGCAAGTTTTTTTTCCAATTTTCATTATTTGCCTCTTCATTACAAAACACTTTTTTATGATGCAGGTTCTTCCATTAGATAATAACATTATCAAAACTAAACTACAGGCAATTAAGCACAAATTTCAGAGTAATTTGGTGCCCAGTGCATTAGTCTGCCCTCCATCATCTAATACACTGCTAATGCACTCAAACAGGGAAATACCACAGTAATCCCTGCTAATGTATGGACTCCTGTTGCTGCAGATTACATAACGCAATCCCCAGTTAAAAGCACCCTGATCTAGGCCAGTGAATTACTGGACACCTTTATGTTTAGGAGGAAAGACACAGTCAGTATTGCTAACCGTGTTACATGGATATGAGGAACATCTTCAGACACTGGGATTATTTGCTGAGCAGAGAAATTATGCCGTGGAATTATACATGCTATCCATCAGCATCGATACAGACCGATCCTGATGACACTGAACATACCCGTAATGCAACCTACAACAGAACCCATAAAGTTCAGTGAATAGAGAGACACTGGGTAACTATAAGTTATGTAACCACATAACTCTAAATGTCAGCTCTAATCAAGAAGAGCAAGAGTGGTTACTAAAACCTTTTCCACATTATTTTTACAAAAAAGTATTGTGAATGAGTTCTGAGAATAGCTGGAATTTCACTGTGTGGTAAATACAGAATTGCAAATATGGGTCCTAGCTTTGGACTAGCACTTCAATGGATAGAAGTTACCAAGAAAGATTAAGCAAATAGCTGGTCAGTGATACAAAAACATACTCTATGTGATACAAGCAGATACTGTACGAACTAAAGCACGTAGGCAAATCATTTGTTTTTTGTATCTTAAATCTTCTAAAACAGCCCTAGGAAATCAACCATTCTCACTCAGAAACCTCATACACATCTCCAATGGCAAAAGCTTCCAGGAACAAGCCTTTCAATTCTTACTCCAACCCTGAGGAAGCCTGTACAATAAAAGGGTTGTTGAGAAAACCAGTCTAGTTTCAGTTGCAGCTGCAGGCAATTTTATTCCTTAGCCTGTCTGCTGTATGCGGCACTATGTCAAATATGGTGTACAGCTACAGCTACTTATAAAAACACATGCCATTTAGACTTAGAGCAGTCATCCTTTTAATGCTGTCAGTGGGACACATCCATCCAGTTCGAGCATGAAAACTATCAGTCTATGTGTGCACAACTGTCTAAGACAGTAGTCTTGTATTGTGGTGATTTCCTGCCTTTCTGGCAGCTGTATCAGTCAAATGCTTGGTGAGAGGAGGCAGGGTGTAAGACCTAGAATAGTGATGAGAGCTGGCCTTGGCTACTGCCCTGTGATTACTGTTGCCATGTATTTGCTCAGTGGATGGCCTGATCCAGCTTACACTAATATAAAATCATGTATAAAATCATGTTTTGATGTTTATAGCTAAACATGGCTCAGTGGGAGATTGATGCTAAAACAGTCAGCACACCAAAAAAATGAAGTTTCCACTGTAGACCAGCTACAAAAAAATAAACAAATGTCAACGAGCTGCAGAATTCTACCCACCATTGTTCACTTGACATTATTCTCACAGGAGAAAGCAATATGGACTCGCAATGCAATTCAGATAACGCCACTATCATCATAAATAACTATATTTGACCAAAGAGTTATATTTTTACAATATGCATAATTGCAAGCCCACACATAATTGTCCTGTTGCCTAAATGTCAATCTGACTCCCCTTTTGTGTTTGGAGATATCGTAGGGAGCTAGTCAGGTTACAGTGTGAGTTAAAACTGGCAACCCTAGCACCAGCACACCAAACTATTAGGAAGTGTAGGACAAATGTACCGACCAGAATAACCATAGCTCAGGCTAATGCAATTCAGGGTTAAAGGTTTTGGGCTGGGTAATTTCACTGCCGTGGCTGTGATCCTCTCTGATTCTCCTGACCCAAGACACAGCAGATACCGTATAAGGAAACAGAGCATCAGTTTTTTTTCTCTTCCACAGGGGCTTAAAAGCACAAACGCAATGCAACAGGCACTCCTAAATTTCCCACACCTGTCTGGGGCGCTACTCTGTGTAGTCCCTCCTCCCTCTGTTTTGGGATGAAGGAAGAGGCTCTGCTCGAACGTCCCCTCTGCGCAGAACAGGAGCAGCTGCCCTAAACGCACTTTTCGGGACTGGGCTCATGAGTGTAAATGAAGAGATTACGGCAAAGCAGATTGCTGAACTGTAAGAGAAACAATGCCGTTCTTAGTACCGCAAATCTCTTCAAAGTCGGGAGGGCACCGAGTCACAGGGCACGGAGAGCAGGGTGAGGGTAATTAATGGAGCTCGGGGAAGCTGCTCGGATTAGCGCCTGCTTTTTGGCAGCACTGATGCAAAGCTTTCGTAGGAACCGGCCCAGGGAGACCAGCTACGGGGGGCAGTGTGCTGATGTCACTCCACCAAAGCACACAGCATCTGGGGCAGCCTGTTGGGTTAGTAGGTTCTCCAGTTTTTTCCCCAACTGCTGAAGCTTTCTTATTATGAAAGCAGCATTCTTGTTAACCTCTGAAATACAGTTAAACACTGAAATAAAATCAGTATATTTCAATTGATGTAGCACATTTCCCACATAAAATATTAAACCACATTCTTCTAAACATTACAAGTCTATTCAGCAAGCTGTCTTCGGAACTGAGTAACAGCCATTATAGACTAACTTTGCTCAAATCGACCAGGACAGTTGCTGTTCAATCAACATAATGCAATGAGCTTTAAAAGCAATGTTGCTCTTTTCTCGTTTTCAAAATGCACAGAGCTCTTCTGACTCCTAAATTATAATACATTACTGTAAAAGTGAACATGCAACTCAGAGGAACATCAGTCAAGCCCAGATGTGGTCAGTATCCCTCTTTAGCTTGTAATGGCAATTCTCAGGCTTTTAAAAAGGTACGATAAGCTTAGCCAGAGCTTGTTCCCAAACAGAAATCCTTTGGAAATTCAAGAGCCAGATGCAAGCTCTTAAAAGCAAACAAAATGTGCCATTAGCAACTGCTAAAGAGTAATCTGTGAAATGCAATGACAGGAAGGCTATGTGTTGGCTTAAAAGTACAAATACAGCAACAAATGTCAAATCCCATTTTTTCATTCCAATTAAAAGACTTGATAAAGCATTAAAAAAATTAAAGTGTTCTTACGGCTCATCACAGATGGCCAAAAACGTACAATCCAAAGTGTACCAACCACTTAAAAAAAAAACACGTTGAACTTCCAGCATAAAACAGAAGGAAGACAGGGCTAGCTGCTTCAGCAACAAATACATTGAGTTTCAGTGCAAACCCCCGGCCCAATCTAAAAGCAGAATACCTCTTTGAAAATCCAATTCACAGATGTATAATCCACTTCTGCGCTTCCGCCCTCATCTGTATGACTGAAACTACGTCATCTGCCCTCGCTATTCCCGTGAGTACCTTGTTCAAGGAACGGTACAATGCACTAGCAACAGCCCTTTCTGGGGCTCTTTGTAACTGTTAAACGCTTAAGCAGTCTTCTGACATGGTCAACAGTCAGCAGTGGAACAGAGCTTTAAGGAATATCGGATTCAAACTCGCCGTCTCCGTGCTTGCTTCATCATTTTTTTAGGGTATATAATTTGTATTTAACATATTGTATAAGTATAATCACTATAGTCAGGCGGTGATGAGAGAGAGACTGACAATACACATGGAAGAGAACTTGTTCACTGAATTCTTTCACATCTACCATGCCTTACCTTTTACACTACCTATTTTACACTAACTATTAAATCTGAGACTTCACATGTCAGGTATATTACAACTGTTTTACAACTATTCAAAAGAATGACATGAAATCACAATACACTTCAAACGCACCACAAAATTATACCAATGTTGACTGAGAGGGGCCTTATGGAAATGTCAGGGAGGGTGTGGCAGTGCAGAGGGTGTGCTGAACAAGCAGGCTGGGGTATCAGGTTTAGGCAGGGTGAGGGATTGGAAGAGCTCCTCTCAACACAGTGAGGCCTTTGGGGGGTACCACAGACCTGCTGCTGAACCAAGAGAAAGCATAAAGGAAAAAAAAAATCAAATCAGTGTTTCTAAAGCTCCCATTATTAAGTTTACTAAAGGCAGATGAGAGCCAGCTTGTGGCCTTCACGCTATCTAAAACCTTCCCACTGCTTCCTGGAACTTTAAAAAGAAGGAAGCAGGAACACACACACACACACACACACACACACACACACACACACACACACAGACCCACTCTACTCCTCATTCTCTCCTCACAAGTAAATGACATTGCAATTCATGTTAGTTCTCACAAAACTGTTAAGAGCCCTGTGTCTTAGATCTATGTTTTAGAGGGAGTCTAAATGGCCTGTCACTTGATAATTAACAGGGAAAAAGGCATAATGTCTTCTTTCATCATCTGGTTTTGTTTCAAATTCCACCACCCCCGCACCCCTGGCTTCTGATTGGTTCACCAGGGCTGCTACCATTGCAGCACAAGGAAATGGCCCTCTTCCCCCACTCTAACAAATAAATGGCAGACGCACAGAGACCATGTCTGGAGTATGTGTATCCGTCCTCTGCTAAAACAGGAAAAACAGACACACAACTGCAGCACATGGGCCAAAACCTGAGGCAGTGAATCTTTTGCTGCTTTTCTCCACAACTGGAAATGACAGTGATGTTCATATTTCACAAAGAAAGACAAACACCAGGGGAATTCAGGCATGTGCAAGTTTCACTCAGTTCAGTAGGCTACAGATTACCGGAACAAAAAAAACAAAATCCCCTTTTGAACAACTTTTAACAAATAATAATAATAATAAAAAAAAACATGACGAGCAGAACCAACAATCAGAGGATCCGCAATCAAAAGGAGGATCAGCAATGATATATCGATCCAACAAACCTGTTGCTCACCAATGACTGACCCACTTGTATTTGGGTTAGATGCGGATGTACAGGAAAAGCCAGTTTCATTTTACAGTGATGTGCACGAGGCATGGCGTGTGCACCGTACCCCCCATATGACTGCAACCGAAAGCAAAATACACAGGAATGTAGAGTGAAAACATGGTCACATGACACCCCCCCCCCCCCCCCCCCCACTTCGGCCATACCACTTTCACTCAAGTCCTCATACTTTCTAGTGCTGCTCTGCCCGTCAAACGGTTTATTTTATTACCGCCAGCACTCCACTAACTCAGCCTCCATTCGAGAGGAAACTTCAAGCGTCCCGTCTCTCGCGCAGGGAACGCTGACCAGGCGCAGTCACCCCTCTTCCTTTTTGGATTTGGCTACACTGTCCAGATGGACCCCCAGAATGCACAGGGGCACCACTTCAAAGGCCAGAGGGAAGAGGATTAGAGGAGAGGAACATTTCCGACACTCTGACGGTACAAACAGTACGGGACGGGGGAGAGCAGCGCATCTCCCGTGACACTGTCCAGCGCAAGCTCTCTTTATTTGACGGATAACTCCAGCGGTGAAGTCAATGACATCAAGAGAGTGCGGCAGCAGAGCAAGAGTGCAGGCTAACACTGCAGCACTTAGGCCATGAGTATGGCCTGATGCAGGCGTTAACGCCAGCAGCGCTTCTTTTCTTATGATCTGTTGCGCCCTCTCCCTCTCTCCCTCCCTCTCTTTCTCTCTCTCTCTCTCTCTCTCCCCCGCGATCCTTCTCTCACCAAGCGATCTCTGTTGGCAAGGACACCAAACAGATTTGGTTTCAGGTTGGCACCACAGCCAGCGGTATTTTTAAACTGCCCCAGAGGCGACACTCACGACTTACTACTTTGCCTTTAAAGATTGATCATTCTGCCCTTTGAAAAGAGACTTTAAATTGCTATAGCTCTGTAAAAGAAAAAAATGGCTCTGAAACATGGAAAAACAAAGACAAATTCATTGATAGCAGTATGACATCTAAAACAGCAATCCAAGTCAACAGCAAAAAAACTTGCGAGACAGGATCCTTCAGCTTGAACAGTGTGGAGGGAAAACTGAGTAAGTGTTCAACAGCACGAAAACAAAACGAAAATTATAACCTCTATCTAAATAAGGTTTGCAAGGTGTCAGTTTACATATGATAAGCCATGCAGAAATACCCTTGTGCAACCAGCCCAGCAGATTTGCATTGATGCATCTTGGTTCCAGAGAAGCCAGCAGGGAGGTTTACAGGCTCAGGGACAGCGAGTGTTTGGAGCCCAGCGCTGCACCGTTCCCAGCCATGGGACACATCCAACAACCCCATTCCCCAGGCTCTGCACAGCGGACCGTAGCCTGCTGCAGTTACAATGGGGTTTATATTAATGTCACCACTGTTTTACTTGCCATTTAAAGTCATTGCAATTCTGAACCCTGCAAAAACGGCACCATAGCTTGTACTGAGGGTGTTTACACATGTTGTGCATGGCGTGACATTTGGCAATCAGTAACTCGGCCTAGCACTAACGCATGCATGCAGGCGCGCGCACGCACACACACACACACACACACACACACACACACACACACACACACACACACACATTTTCATCCTTTACAAATTTTCTGGGTGCAAGACTGGCACTTCCTTGTAATGTGTTTTCATGTCATGTGCAGGACGGCCATCGCACAGTGCACAACGACTGCACCACCCACACTCTGCCCCGTCTCATTTCCGAGGCTACAGAGAAGAGCCTCATCGGCCCTCTCTTCTAGGCTTCAGGCAGCTGGCAAACATGACTAACATCGCTGGGCTCTGGCCGCTTGGTGGATCATATCCCCAACCCTCCTGTGTAATTTCTGTAAATAAAGCAAGAACACACACAGCTGAGGGCAGCAGGGCCAGATTCCGCCCACGCAGCAACTGACCACCGTGGATGAAGACGGCCAGGATTATGCAGAACGATGGCCGGTCACTGAAGGAGAGGGGAATTCCTAGCACTGCACTTCATTGATGCACAGGTCAAAACGTCTGGCAGGCCTTTCTTCGGCTCTTAAGAGGGTACGTGATGTACCTATTCACCTAAAAGTGGTATTTAACACAGGGGCGATTCTAGGATCAGACCTTTAGGGGGGCTCAGCCCCTAATGAGAATGTGACATGCATGCAGTGCCTTGCAAAAGTGTTCAACTCATCTGCTAAATCACTCATTTCACTGGATAACAATTAATACATTAATATTTTTCTATACATGATATTTTAATTTACAACAATAACACTTTTAAAAAATTACTAGTAAGTAACATGAGTTTTACACCACAAAATATTTTTCTTGCTCTCTCTCTCTCTTTCTGCTGACTCCATCCTGCTCTCTCTCCTTCTCTCCCTCTCTATCCTCCTCTCTCCCTCTTTGTGCTGTCAACCAAAAGGCAAATATAACAACCACACAGAGAATTTATAATCTAATAAAAGGTATAAACTCATCCATATCAATTTATAACATTACTCTAATTGAATATTGAGTTGCTGTGGGCAATACAGTGAGGTAACTTCATTTTGACCTTACTCTCTCACCTGAGCCTGGCTGTTTTCTTTAAAAAAAAAATCGTATATCCATCTATGGAAAAACAGACTAGCTCAGGAAGCTAACATTATCTGATAATCTCTAGCAAACTACGTCAGCTAACGTTCTTTGACACTATTCACACCATGGAACTATAACCAGACACTTTCTAAGTAAGGAATAAACCACAACTTGTGGTGCAGTTCTATGGAAATAAACCACGACAGGGTGGTGTGATGCGGCCCCGCAGCGAAGCTAAGGACCAATTTGACCCAACGTTCTCAGAACATTCAGTAATTTTATTTGCTAACATTTCAACTTACTTGTGTTTTTGAGACTTCTTCTCCTCCTTTCACTGGCGTGGTGCATGCCACCATTAAAGGTGCATGCCACCACCTACTATACCAGAGTGCGTAACATCATGGCTTTATAAAGAATACTGGACATTAAATCTGTTTAAATAAAGCCATTTGAACCTGTAAGTATTCGTCCCATCTCTAACAGAGAAGTTTGAAAAATCTAATGTTAGAGGGCTGATTCTGAAATTATTTCAGAAAATAATAATAATAATTATAATTAATTAATTAATAATAATAATAAGAATGATAATAATAATATCATTTAGGGGTGCTGAGATGAAATTTAGGTATGCTTGAGCACCCCTAAAAAGAGTCTAAAATTGGCAATGATTTAACATACTTTGCCTACAGTGGACCACATTAATGGGAAAAAAGGGTGGCCCCACTCCACTCTTTGTGGAATCTTTTAACCTCAATCTCAATCTCCGCCCCCCCCAGCCAACCCCATCCCTCCACTCTCTCCAGGGCCTCTTAATCCCACACTCGGCCCTGTGTAATCTCAGTAATGGTCATTAACTCAGCGGTATGCTCAGTTCCGGGCCACGAAGAGAGCAGGCAGGGGTGCTACATCTGTTTGCACTGAGGGAGGAGCGGGGAGGGCCAGACAGCAGGCGGGCCGAGGATCCAGCGACAGCAGCCTGGGGTTTTAGGAGTAAGCGCTTCTACGTGGGGATTTGCTGGTGCAGCACAGTTATTAAAGGCTGTCCTGACCGGCATATATACGAATCATACCTCTAATCTGCCGGCCTCTGTTCAGACGGGTGCGTCAGTCCAAACCAGGCTGCAGCCTAATCCCCCGGGGGTGCCTGTGTGAGAGCAGGGCTGACCCCGGGGGATGGATAATCCTGGGAGTGCTGGGATCAACTTCTGCTCCACCTCTGTTCCTTTGGCTTTAATATGTTGTCTCTGTTCCACCCCCGGTATATTTAAGGTTGACCCCTGAGGCGAACTGTCCAAGCCTTCTCATCGCTGTTGTTTCAGATTAATTCTCAATGACAATTTGATTAGACAGGATTCGTCTGCAAAAAAAAAAACACTATATCTTTACAGAGTGTCCACTTCATCTCTGGCTCCAAGCTGTATTTTTTCTTTCTTTTCAGAGTGGCACATCTAATGCAGCCTTGGTGGTGATGAGTATTAGGACACACACTGTACAGCCTTACAAAGGCTTTTGCTGAGGGCTTCACCTGGCACTCAATGAAATGAAGAGAAGGCAGAACACTGGGCTCTGACCTTTGACCCCTGCCTGGCAGCGAGCTCAGCTGAAGTGCAGGAGTCAGTAATCAGGGCCTGGCTTCGGTCTGAGGAAGCCGGATCTGCAGCCAAGGTGATGGAGCAGCCTCTTCACGGCTGAGTGGCAAAGAAAGTGTCTTGGGTCTCACGTTACAGTTAAGGTGTGAGACTCTCCCCGCCAAAGTGACAGCAGCATGGCCCCCTCCCCTGGCCTGTTCCGGCCTACTGGGTCTGGACGGAAGCAGCATGTTTTATTCATCTCAGAGAATCCTACTCTTCACTTTCGTTGTCTCCCTCCCTCCCTCCCTCTCTCTCTCTCTCTCTCTCTCTCTCTCTCACACACACACACACACACACACACACACACACACACCGTAAGATCTTGGCATTTTCATCAGCATGTCGTGCTGCCAATGTGAAGTCAAAGACAGTGAGCCATTTATAACACTAACAACATTTTCATATGTACACTGAGCATTTGAGACATTCCCTGACGAGCCACACAGTACCTCAAAAAGGTACTAATAATTCTGCATACAGTTAACCTTTGAGCTGAACAGAAAAGCCTCTCATGAATAAAGCACCAATATTTATCAGCTTTCTGCTTTCTGGACAATAGATTTTCTACCGATGAAGCAGTCGTTTTAGGATCGGACCACCGCCTAGCATAATTTAAGAGATATTACTACGGGGGAAATTCGAACCTTGTATCGACTTACTTCGATCCATGTCTACACATTCACGACACTGATCGATCAGCTCAGTGATACCTGGGATCAATTCACCACATGAGATGTAAACATGCTTAGAAAATAAATTTTAAGAAAGTGAGAACACAACACAACGTGCAAAATTTCTCTCTCTGGTTTAGAGGCCTTTTAAGCTGAGGAAAGGGACTTGAGTAGAGGGGAGGACAGCGCCAGAGCACAAACAAATCTAAACATTCACAAGGTGCTACCAGTGCAGTGAGATGGAGGTGAGCCCACTGCTGTCATGTACTCAACAAACAACATCTGAAAAGACCACAAACCGCATAAGCCATTGTCACCACTCCAAAATACAGACCACACACACCCGATGTACCAGCCAGGGACGCGCAGAAATGACCTTTCACACACCTCTCACAACCTGTCAATAGGAAGATATTATGGACCCTCATGGCTTTATTTACACAGACGGACCTGTGCGTATGTCCACTGAGCACAGGCAGGGGAGGCTTTATCTCCAGGGTTATGTGGACTGTTTTAAAACGGTGAACCACAAAGCAGTACTAGTCAGCAGCTGTAGCTGCATTGGTGGTGGTGGAGTGGGACAATCCATCCGAAACCCTCTCCAAATACACGTGCCTTATTCACGATCACCCTCTTAAACAGATTCTACGTATGGTAGGTACTACATTCTAGTCCTGCGATGAGCAGATTGGAAGAAGGTTACCCCCGACCTTCTCCTGGGGTTGTGAACACTGCTGAACACTTGCCACACGCAGACAAGGAAAAGCCATTATTGGTCTCTCCCGGAAATCCATTACTGCTGTCGATGGAGCCCTCCTCACTCCCTTCCTCCCAGGTCTCTCTGAGAAAACGCACTTTTATGGACTCTGTGCCCTCTCCCTCCAACCCTCCCAGCGACCCAGCAATTACCGTAAGTTACAGCAGCCTTGTTCACGTAGCACACACACCCCCAGGAGAAAGCCAGGACAGCCTAGCTTCACTTCTTCTGTCCAGTTCTGTCTCTATTAATATATCACAACATGATGAGCTGCGCTCCCACCACAGAAACGTCGCTTTGATTGATAAAGCCGTGACAACTCTGGCTCATTAAATTTGTTAAGTTCTGCTGTGCTCATTACGTGGGCCCAATGTCAACTTTAAACGACTGCTTTCCTAATACTGAGCAGAGGGAGGAAATAAGGCTTTAATTGCATATTTTGACTGGATATGAGTCTGCAGTGCAAATGATTTGCGCTGTCAGCTAATGGAGATTTGAAAAGCCGCTCCCCGGGGCGGACTTTGAAACGAGACGCCGCGCTAACGTTGTTGGCGTGGGGAGCAGAACCAGACGCCCGGCAGCCCCGCATGCTGATACCATCTCACAGGGTAACTACCTAGGAACAACTGCGGTGTTTCCTTACTAACCTTTACCTTGGCATTTACCCACCTCGCTCCTCCCCCCGGATCAGGTTTCTCTAAGGAATCGGGACGCTGTCGCCGATAGCGACAGGGGGTGGGGGGGGGGGGGGGGTGGCGGCGGCGTGGTTTTCAGCCTCATTCCTTGGACCGGCGGCTACACACGCAGGCTTCGCTCACAAGGGCTTGCCGCTGAATCGGCCATGCCCAGCACGTCTGCCACATCTGCAGCAACTGGCAATAGAGGCAGAGCAAAGCGCTGTCCAGCACGGCACACTGCACAGCATGTTGACTGAGCACAGACCCATGTTTATGTCAACTCAGAGAGGAGCTGAGCTGCAAATAAACTGCTTATCAGCTTATTTGAGAAATAAGTAAAAAACACATAAATAGCTACAGATCAGTCCAAATAAAACCCACTGACAGAGTGTAAAGGTAGCCGTCGGGAGTAGCACTTGTGCTTTTTTATGCACGTTGCACACAACCTACTGGCATTTTACAATATATGCTTTGTAACACCCATCATGTAATGTATTAGGGTGGGAAGTAATTCATAGATATGTATTGGGTAACACATAGAATTTTTTAAATGTAAAAACATATTGCTTTTGTTTGTTAATTGACATCACTGCTTTATGAGGGCACTACTACCCTTTCTAAGTTGCACCAGTTTCAGGAGGGAAAAGGAGGAAAGCTGAGTAACGCTAGTTTCCTAATTTAAAGCAATTCGAAGTTCTGCTATGTTTTGTTGACTTCTGCCACTTTTTCAAGGTGCATTTTTAATTATTGATGAGATGACAGGTATTTTTAAGTGAGACCTTCAGTTTCGAATAGCATCACTGATCCCTACTTCAGTATACACATAATGGCAAGGAAGAATCTGAGGTCCATTATTTATTTAGCAGTAAGGCCTATATTTATACCTAGACCTCACATTATTTATACTATTAAAACATTCTGTCAGTTCTAAAAACTTGGAAAAAGTCTGTACACAGGCCAGCGCGTTTCGCTCTGTGGATATAACCTCTCAGTGCACATTAACTTCTGATGCATTTCTAGCGCAGTAAATTACCAGTATACGTAACTCAGACGTGTAGCTGTCATTAACGATGTGCCAAATGCTGTAATTTTAAATTTAGAAAAGCAGGCCTCAGTGTGCTGCAATCAACCACTTTACGAAAGTAACCAATAGAAGCCTTGCGTCTCCAGCGGTGCAACAGCTGTCGACCCCAGCAACACGCTGCGCCCCGCTGTTTTCAGGAAACAAGGGCATCTGGGGCAGCAGCGGCCGCCTCCCGGTCCCAGTCCACATCACTTCCTGCTGCTCTGGTGCCTTACTGAGGAATTGGCATCGCCGTATTTCATTCACCAGCAGCGGAGAGGATATTACAAAAGTTTGGTTTGTTTTGCACACTGCCACTTTCCCCCTCCTGTCCTCCAGTGTAATCTGCTATACGAAAGAACTGGCTGACTCATTTTTCTTTTGAAACCGTGAACAGTCAAGTTTGACCCAAACCCATCATTTTTCTGTGGCCACGGTGCTATTTGTGCTGAGTGGTACACAAATGGGCAGAGTGAATTATTGAATTATCATTTTAAAATAATATTTTTATTTTTATACAAAACAGGTTGTTCTTTTATGCCATTATGCTCATATTATATACTGCTGTTAACATCTATTTTATCTGACAGAAGCACTTATATGGGGCAATTTACAGAGCATTAGTACAGACAAGTGCAAAGTATAAAATAAAAATTTGAATAAAAGTACAAAGTACTGATTGTAAACTTGGAGCTAAAAAAAAGTATTGTAGGTCAATTACATAACTATTACCTCTAATACAAAATTAATAACCAGTCAGTTTATAGAATAGCCTTAGTTCAGTGGCAGAGTCTCAGTAAATTAGTGACAGCGGTGAGGCATAGAGGCAAGGAACAGGACTCATAACTCATAACATGTCTGAAAAACATCACACTAGGTGATCTGCTAAGCAAATGCAATGTAACGTTTCAGAACAAATCCACACTGGAGAAACACATAAATCACATGCACTTCACTTTTTTTGCAGTCTTTCTTCTAGCTTTGTACAAAGCACCCCACAGTGTGCAAAAGCCCATTCAATTAAGATACAGCATGACCCATGCTGCAACCAGCATCTGCCAAGTTTCGTGTACAGAAGGCAGGGCTGAATAGGACTGGACTGCCCTTGGAATGCCACGCCACAAAGAAGCTATTAGTATAAGTAACTGTATAACAGGATGTTATAACTCTTAGTCCCAGTCACAACAAGAACAGGTTTCCCAACTTAATATTCAAGAGAGGTCAAAAATAACTTGGAACATGTATCTCATCTTGCAGTCGCCAGTGGTCAAACAGGCAGGACAGACACTTTTTTATTGGCTTCAAACAGGAGGACGAAAATGGCTCTGAATACACATACTCATACACTTGTGGCACTTCCATAAAAACCTCAAGATCTCTACACTAATTCTAGGCAGCACTTCTCTACCAGACAGATCAAACAAGTCTGCCGTGAGTGTTTATCCTTACGCTTGAATTAATGGCTGCTTTTCGCAATTGTGCTCAGCCCAGATTATACAACACACAAAACGACTGTCTCTCTGCCAGGATTGCACAGCAATATATTGTAAATGAATACCTTTTTAGCGCTAGGATAGTATAACCCCCCCCCCCCCCCCCCCCGTATTTATGAATGGGTCCAAGGCCTTAGCACGCTAATCCACATTCTCTCACCACTAAAACTAAGGAATATTCCTTTCCTTCTATAGATAACACACAAGAACAACACACTAATAAAGCTCTCGTCTTTATTAAATAACAACACAGGAACACTTCACAGGGCTGACATTACAGCAGTGCGGTAATAAATGCACCAATTACACTCTTGCAGTAAATACGATGACAGCAAAGAAACTTCTCAAACAACGGAACACCCTTATTTTTCAGACTTGTTAGAGTTTTAGACTCACAACATTCAGTGAACAATTTCAACTCCAGCGGTACAGGAGTGAAATTTCAGAAAGTGGCCTCCGCACAGCAGGTAGCAACTGAGTTTTGCAGACGCCATTCTCCATTTCAACAAGCAGAACCAAACAAGTAAGTCGTACTGTGGAAAAACTAATGCGGTATTAACACAAAAGCTTTCACTTCAAACAAACAAGGACAACTATTATCCCAGGAACAATGGAAACCAATTCTAATTTGGACGTGTTCCCATTGCCAAAGACAATTCTCTTTAATGGAGATATATTTTTATAAATCTGGGCTCCTGGTTATGATTTTAGTCTAGTGCACTGGATGAATAATTAGAGCTCTGTCTGCTTCAAAAGCTTGTCCAAACCTGACCTAATTATGCTTAATGACTAATTATGGACCTGACCAACTCAGAAGACAATTTGTGAGCAAATACAAATGGAAGTTCTCTCAGTTAGCTGTCCCTAAATTGTATCCTGCATTGTGATATTCGTATAGTATACTGTATATAGTGCATATATCCTTACAGTACATCTTTTATGACCACACCGCTGTGCCATTAAATAACTGAGGTTATGAGACAGTGAACAACGAATCAAAAGTCAAACACAAGTTCATCTTCATGCACAGCACAAAGCTGTAAACAACTCCTTTATGACTGCGGTTGCTTGGTTTCTTCACATCAACAAACCAAGTGCAGCCATGCTCTACTGAATTCCTGCACGAGCAACAAGGTTACTCCCTGGTGATTTCTGGCAACAAGAATCCCCTGGTCAGTCCTGCCCGCATCTTAATAAAACCCTACAGTGCATAACGGCAGGTTTTCTGGTGTTCAGTTGAGCCAGAATAACACCCATATTCTAACAATGCTGAGAGAATGCAACCACAGCAACTACACAAGCTCTGAGACCCTGACCAGCCAGTCTCTGTAAGGTTGTGTCTCTTGTCCATAATCAGCATGATTTTTTTCCCCATTTTTCCCCATTTTCCGCTCGTCTCCAGTTGTGTGTGAGGCCACTAATCCATATTGGAGCAATCTTGCGTCCACTCTAGACAACTGCCAATGGAGTGTGGCCTCCTTCTGACAGAGCCCGAATACTCTCAGAAAGCCAGTGTGGACTCGCTATTGGACAGAATTAATAATAGCTGCATCATACAACATTCTGCATGTCAAAAATGTACCACCTGCTTTTGAACAAATACAGAAACTCAAGGAAATAACATTACCCTACCTCTTTGGGACTGTAATGTAAAGTTAATGAGACATCAGTGGATGTTAATGTTTAATCTGGCCTGTGGCTGAACCTTAAACAAATATGTAAAGGTAAGGTAATTGCAATGTCTTGTGAATATAGCCCAGAATCTCTCCATGAGTAAGGGTAACACGACAAGACTGGAGCCGTCCCTGGCTAGTTCACTGTGTGGCGTGCAGTACGCTTCAGATTACTGGTCCAGAGACATGGCTCAGTAAACACGAGGTCTGAAACCAGTGTCCTGAGCCAACCATCACCAGATGGGGAGGAATCATACGAACTGCTATTCAGGTCACCCCCATGGGCCTGCAACATCCACCGAAATTGTTCTGAAACCGATCCCACCACGTGTGCTAGAGAACCACCGCAACCGTAAAACCATTGTCACAGCACGACAGGTCCTCTTCCTGTGTTTGCAGTGCTCTCACAAGGCTGGTTATTTCTAACCTCCTGCTCTTTGGGGTAATAATGTGTCTGTGTGTGCGTGTGCGGGTGCGTGTCTTTCTGTGAGCAAGTATGGGAGAAACATCCCATCCCAGCATAACTCAGCAACAGACAGCAACGTCAAAAATGTAAATCCAGAAATGGTTCAGAATTCAAGAGGTTCCAGCATGGCTACAGTTGAAGTGCACTTGCCTACTCAAAATCTTGAAATATGAACCACAGAATATTAACAGGGGCCAACAGCTGAGTACCAGAGACAAAGAGCTGGAGTTCATAAGGACTTGTTGCCACAGAGGCAGCAGCACTGGCAATGAATTAACAGATGCCTGCTTATGTTATACCCCTGCTGAATATCAACTTCAGTTAAGTTGCTAAATTCCCCAAGTCCATGGCCATAGCTTCAAGATAAAATACCACGTTGTTATCTTCCTGGCATTATGTTACACTGTACAACTTGGTTTCATTTCTTAACTGTTTATCTCTACATCCAGAATGTGTTGCCCTTTGTGTTGTTGATAATTGGTTTTGCATATACTGACAAAAAACATGTTGAACATATTCTCAGAAAAATGCAAAATCAACCACAGCAGCAAATTGAGATGCACCAAACCTTGCTGAACTGTATCTTACTCCAGTTTCAAACCTGACCACATCCTTCATAACTCCATAGTCAGACAGACAGACCTGCATAGATACGTCTACATACATTTGAGACAATGCACAGATACTCTCAATTATACATCCATGACTGCAACAGTTTACATACACTTGCTGAAATTCAACTGCTTGCAACAAGAAACTCTGATACACCAACACACATATGCACACAAACACAAAGACAGAAAACACAAAACAAACATGCTTTGTACACACAACATATCATTTGAAGATGGTGGACACTAACATTGTCTGAAACGTAAAATGATTAAGGGTTCATATTATGGCATAAATTCCTTGTGAATGCACGTGAACTTTCCTGGATTTGTGGAAAGGTATATTATTTGTGAATAAAGCTGATGAGGACATATAAATAATAAAGAATAAAGGATAAATAAAGGATCAAATAATTTAAATAAATAATTTACCCTGTCTTTCTGCATTAGTCTGTAAAATGAGCCACAAAGCATCTTGATCATAAGATATGGCAAAGCCATTAAAAAGTTCCCCTCACATAAACTGTGAGATTCCAGAAACTTGTTCACACAGACTCATGCTGAAAGGTCAGATCAAATGATTTTGGCAACAAACCTTGGAATTCAAAAGAAAACAGAGCAATGTCAAACTAAGTTACAGCATTCTTCGATTACATTTAAAATATAATACCAAGTTAATTCCCTCAGCATTTTATGCTCCCCTCTCTAACTTTAAAATACAGCCACATTCCATGCCATAATAGTAAATATGTCACTAATCAAGGACATGGTAATGACAGCTGCAATACCAAGGCATGCATGGCATCATGATCATTGCAGGATAACTTTACCTTGGCACTGGAATCCTTGCTTTCCAAATCCCCTGTGAAAACAGACACAGAAGACAGTCAAATAAGGATGCACAGATGTGATGGTCAGCCATTGTTGTTGTAGTCTCACTGTCCCGATATTCATGGACAGCCAGAGGGATGGTACACTTTTAGAGACTGTTAAGCACTTTTAGAGACGCGAGCATTATGGTCGCAAATGGTTTTCATCTTATCCAGGAAGGTTACTCACAGTCACACTGTATAGCTCTTTGGATTCCTTAGTTATTTAATCACTGTCATTTGTGAAAAATGATAAATGGAAGACTGAGACAGGGGCCATTTAAAGGGGAAAATTCGCAAAAATGTGCACTGACTGGCTTTAAATGTAATGGAAAACAAACAAAATTGTTTCATTTTTATTGTAAAAGGCAATCATATTTTCCTTGTTTGCCTTGAGGCCTTGTTAACACAG
The DNA here is from genome assembly GCF_013368585.1 of Megalops cyprinoides. Classification (NCBI taxonomy): domain Eukaryota; kingdom Metazoa; phylum Chordata; class Actinopteri; order Elopiformes; family Megalopidae; genus Megalops; species Megalops cyprinoides. The sequence continues at coordinate 18,038,475 of NC_050583.1, read as the reverse complement.
ATGTACACTATACAGCCAAAAGTATGTGGACACCTCTCCTAATTATTGAGTTCAGGTGTTTCAGCCACACCGATTGTTAAAAGGTGCATAAAATCAAGCACATAGCCATGCAATCTCCATAGACAAACCTTGGAAGTAGAATGGATCGTACTGGAGAGCTCAGTCACTTTAAACGTGGCACTGTCATAGGATGCCATCTTTGCCACAAGTCAGTTCATGAAATTTCTGCCCTGCTAGATCTGCCCCGGTCAACTGTAAGTGCTATTATTGTCAAGTGGAAGCGTCTAGGAGCAACAACAGCTCAGCCACGAAGTGGTAGACCACCCAGGGCCGCCAAGTGCTGAAGCGTGTAGCACGTAAAAACCATCTATCCTCTGTTGAATCACTCACATCAGAGTTCCAAACTGTCTCTGGTTGCAACATCAGCACAAGAACTGTTTGTTGGGAGCTTCATGAAATGGGTTTCCATGGCCAAGCAGCTGCACACAAGACCAACATCACTATGCGCAATGCCAAGCAATGGCTGGAGTGGCGCAAAGCACGCCGCCGCTGGACTCTGGAGCAGTGGAAACGTGTTCTCTGGAGTGATGAATCACGCTTCACTATCTGGCAGTCTGATGGAACAGGCCCTTTACTGTTCCAGCATGACTGTGCCCCTGTTGCACAAAGCAACGTCCATAAATACATGGTTTGACAAGTTTGGTGTGGAGGAACTCCAGTAGCCTGCACAGAGCACTGACCTCAACCCCACTGAACACCTTTGGGATGAATTAGGACACCGATTGTGAGCCAGGCCTTCTTGCCCAACAGCAGTGCCTGACCTCACAAATGCTCTTTTGGCTGAATGGGCACAAATTCCCACAGACACACTCCAAAATCTTGTGGAAAGCCTTCCCAGAGGCGGTTATAGCAGCAAAGGGGGGGGGGGGGGGGGGGGGGGCAACTCCATATTAATGCTCATGGCTTTGGAATGGGATGTCCAATAATGTCATATAGGTGTGATGGTCAGGTGTCAACATACTTTTGGCTATATAGTATATCTGCATTACAAAGTATGACAGGTGACAGGCAGATGTGAACCTAAAAGACTGTGGAAAAAATGAAAGACGTTCATTTCAGACCACAACCGTAGCTGCCCTGCAACAGTGGTTGGCAATCAAAGAGCGCAGGAGATGTTTCTGGAATTTTATTTAATCTATGCCTAATTTCAGTAACTGGAACAATTAGTGGGTTAAACAGACACAGGTGACTATGCATTCAAGGTGGTGGTATTTTTCAACCGTACTGGGAGAGACCCAGGCGTGCAGGCGTGTTCAACTGATGGGCTACGACATGTAGCTAACAGAGACACTGAAGATCAAAAGGATCAGGATTCATAATCTGGTACCAGACCAATGCTCACATGACTTGATCACTCTACTTAACTAAGCAGGCCTATGCTTTGTATTGTCCGTTACGCTTTGCGCTGTTTTATCATGTGCACGGTTTTTAAAGTGTTGCTGTGGATCTTGAAAAAGAGCTTTCACCTCTGAAAATGCCCTGCAGGATCACACAGTGTTGTTATTTCCTTAGTTCAAAAAGAGAAGACGTTCAACAGGACTTTGTGGTCGGAGAAGAGGAGAGTTTCATGAACAAAACATACCTCCTTGCTTGAGACATACCCACGAAACAAGCTATCAGTCATTCCTTCACATCAGAGATCATTTTTACTGGACTTATTTCCCTTTACTATTATCAGGAAGAAAATCATACGCAAGCTTATACTGGAAGGTGCTTTCTCTGCAGCAAGCGGAAGACAAACACGCTGACATCTACAGTAATCCAAGACAGCGCCACACGTTTTTGAAAGGAGCACGTGCCCTGTCAAAAGTCTCTCCTCCTTGCAAGGTGTCAACTTGCAGAAGAGTCCGAGGAACAAAACATGCATCGTTCAGCTCTTGCTCCCCGTCAACACAGTGAGTTTGGGGACAGCGCCGCAGTTCCTACTACAGCTCCATGTTAACTGGGAGAACTGACAGCGGAAGTCTGTTGTGAATAACAAACACAAGCTTGACACCGGCACCCCTGCTGCAAAGGCTACAGACTATGAATCTTGGCGCATCTTTGCTGTGCTCGTGTTTGCCTGAGCTGTTCCGTACTCCAACCTGCGGCTGCCTCTCTTCTCTCACACCATTTCCACCTGTGTGAAAAACAGCATCCATCACAGGCTTGACAGACAACATCCTGGAGGAAGCGAATCTGAGATAGAGATCAATGAGTATTACCTGCTTAGAGGTGTTTCATCACAATCACTGCGTGCATCTTGGAAAGTGAGGTGATATAATGTATTGCTATCTTGAATAGCTGACAATCATTCTCATTCTGTCAAGTTGCTAACTTTTATACAGTACAGTCATCGAGTCATCAACAATTATTCATATGTGCATTGATCTGTTACCACATTATTAATCCCGATCCCAACCCTGTGTTCATAGGGAGCAAAAACTGACCGTTTTACTAATCAGACTCTTAAAGTTGACACCTTGCACAGTGGACCTCCGTTCCACATCATATTTGAAGGAATCACATTTAATAGCTGTGATTTGCTACTAATGTAAGCGCATGCCTTAGTCGGTGTATCACGCTGTGTACGGAGTAACAGCATGGAAAGTTACATTTTGACCGTATTCCGTAGACACCAATGAGATAGAAACCAGTGCGCACACCTGCTGAGAAGAACAGCCTCAACATAGCAGTGTGGGCGCGTCTCGAGTTACTCGTACGCTCAGACACTTTCACCCACTGATACAGCTAAGAGTTTTTGTGGGGTATGTTCGCTTAGTTGCGTGAACTCTCTCGGAAAAAAGAGTGAAACGAAAAAAAAGAAAAGTTGTAGCCCGTTACAGAAAAGATACCTTTTGCACACAGCCCACTTCTCGGCTGTCTCGTTCATACAATGCAATGTTTTCTTCTAACACATACTAGCTAGCTGTGTACAAGAGTAAGCATGTAGCATTAAACTCGTGCATCCTTCTTCTGCAAAAAACTTTGTAGCACATCGTTAACAACAAAACACTTATTAGTATACGAATATTATACATTGCAAATTACACAGACAAGTGGTATTAGTTACCACGCTACTTAAGCTAAAAATGGAAAAGCGCGCAACAAGCCAAAATAAAAGTTGTTGCAGGCGTTTATATCGTACAGAACTTAACTCCTCCAGTCTCGCTCAGACAGACCCCACACAAATGCTTACCAGATGAAGTCCGTGCAGTGACTACAGAAGGTGGGCTGCTTGAAGAACCTGGCAATAAATTTGTGATTCTTAACTTCGTGGACATTTTTCTGCCTCAGAGCACCTTTGCGGGCGAATCGGTTCGCAACGTCCGCTGAAGACGACTCGTTGGTTTGTATAACATCAGCCATAGCAGAAGACAGTGTTATTTCCCTCTGTTCTGCTTTGGGTGAATTCTTTCCAAAGGATCTTCTGCACTACTCTATCACTTTTAGGCAAAGGGGTGGTCACTGCTGTCGGTGTGTAACTGAAGACACTCTACCGTCCTTTCAGGCTTCGGCTTCCCTTTACCGTCGCTACAACTACTTAATGACAGCTCATACAGAGCGCTTTGCTTCCTTCTTTCACTTGTAGTGACGTCAATGCAATTTATTCCCTCGTGGGAGGGATACGGCCAGTCCTTGCTGGAAATTGGAAGTGAGTTACGCCATCCCGTGGAAAAGTACATGAACTGCATTTTTTGGTATTTTGCAAAAGGGGGAACTTGCAATTATGTAATCCAGTTTAAAATGAAGTCTGTGAATAATTCGGGGTTTTTTTGGGAGCATTTCATGCGTGAAGTGCGTGAACGAGGTGTAAATGTACAGGTGTTTCCAACGAAATGATATGCACAGGAACAGAGCCATTATTTTTATTATTATTATTATTATTATTATTATTATTATTATTATTGTTGTTGTTGTTGTTGTTGTTACTTTACATGAGCTACGCGCTATATTTCCATTCATGACAAAATCTTGAGAATTAACAGCTAAACTTAATAACGACATCTGGCGGTTAAAAATAGGAATGGCGTCTTGTTTGGATTACCGAGTCCATGGTCCTGGTATTTTGAAATCATTTTCAAAGTTTTCGGTTTTACCTAAATGTTATATAAGCAAAGAAAATGAATGTTTGTCTAAAATCACAAAAAACGTAATGAGGCAAATGTAAATTTCAGCCACTGCCTGTGTGCCACGGTGTTTAAACAATAGATTCCTTTATGTAGCTACAAGAAAACAGTTACTGTAACGCACTCTGGGACGTAACACGCACAAATAAGATTTTATAAAATACAACTGGCTCTGAAGTCGTTCTTCAGCTTTTATCTATGTCATTATCAGAGGCTATTTATATTAGTTTACTTCTATAAATTCAACCTTTCTTCGCGTTAAATTCTGGCAGATCGCACTGTGTAAGCTTAATAATTCCAGGTGCATCAACAAAAGCGCCACTAAATGGCTTTGTAACGTGTGCTGGCAAAGTAATTACACATAATGAAGGGGTTCTATGATTTGGAAGAAACACAACTGGTGACATGAAGTTTAGCTAAGATACATGCTAAACACAGATCTTATTTAAGGCACAACCCTAACTTTATTTCAGTAGTCTGTTTAATAAAAGTAATGTAATGTAATATAATGGTCTTGTGTTAGCAGCACTATTATGAGTTGAACTGCTGAATCATACCTCACAGAAAATGAAAATGTACGATGTTTCTCTTTGGCTCGTAGCATTATTATGACGGATTGGTACTTTTCCCCGGGGGTACTAGGGAAACTTCCACTCCCGACATTCTAGAATGAACTCTGCATTTTTATAAGAGGAATAACAGCTTAACTTTTAAGTGTTGCTTAATTAGTCATTTTTGGATGTATATCTTTGTATGCAGTAGGCCTTCTCTCTCTCTCTGTGTGTGTGTGTGTGTGTGTGTGTTCACAACTGATATGATGAAAGTTACTTTTCAACGCTGAGTAAATATACCTTGTATTGTGGACTTTGGGCCTCAAAACAAATGAAACAAATGAAAATAACACAATATTTGACCCAATCAGTTGGTGGATATTGCGTTGTTTTTTTCTTTTCTTTTTCACATATTTTCCATTTTGTAATTTTATGGGAACTGTATGCCCTTTATTTGACAAACTTCGTTACACCTATTTAAAGGAAACATATAATCTTATAAAACAGCAGGAACTACATTTACCAGTAACTGATGGAACTAGAATTTCTGTCACCAAATCCAGAAAGTGTTCGTAGTTTCCTTGCAAAGTTTTATTATTATGTTTGTAGTAGTGTGACGGTAAATTTGAATAATTCATTCCGACATGTAAAACAATGTAAATATTTCGGGACAGGTCTGCACGAGCATTCGGATAGTTACACATCTCGCTCATTTTCAAAGACTTACGGTACGCCCTAAAAGTGTAAGTTTTCGCAACTGAGTTCCCGGCAGCAGCTGTTTGGATATCGGTGTGTTTACTCTGCGAACCACAAATAACAGTCAGTCAGTTTGAGCTTCAGTATCTGCTGTGCGCTGCACCGTGACGGAGTCCGCGCTGTCCACGACGCGAAGATGCTTCAAAGCCTTCTGCTTTTGCTGCTTTGTCAGCTGTCCTTGTACAATTTGGTGACACCGGCAAAAGGTACCGTTCCGCTCGCAAATTCATTAGGAAAGACAACACTTCAGTGCTTTGATTTAGAAATTAAGCGACCCGAATTCGCGTTTTGACATCCCGCGTTGACGTCTATCAGTTATGTCTTTGACTCTATGCCAGTTGTCTGTTCCCTACCTGTGAGACGAATTCATGTGTGTGGTCGGACAATTATAGCGATGTGTTAGATTATGGGGTTTAATTACTTTGTGTTCAGATGAATGTGCAACTTGCTTGTAAGATAGTATACACTTTGACATGCAGCTGTTGAAACGCGTTTACTCATATTTGTTAAGATTGAACATGTTTAAATGCAAATCTGTCGTGTGTGTGTGTGTGTGTGTGTGTGTGTGTGTGTGTGTGTGTGCTTTTAGTGTGCGGCCGCCCTCCTGTAATGGCCGACGTTGAGGAGCACGGCTTCCAACGTGTTTATGAAGTTGGGTCTGAGGTATTCCTCTCCTGCAAACGCGGGTATATTCCAACATCAGGGTCCCGCAAAATTATCTGTACTAGCAGCGGACAATGGAGTCAAGCCAAACTCAAGTGTTCACGTGAGTGCTTATGCATTTAAAATAGGAAACTGGTATGGCTGTGTTTATGCTTATGTGATAACTGATATGTTTGCGAACTAGACGGAATGTAATTGAATTGAATGATAGTGACAAATTGTGAAATAATGCAGACCCATTCAAACTCGCACTTTACACAGCAAAAAGCTGTTCCTTCCCTGATCCTTTGGCAAATGGCGCGATTCACATTGCTGACATCATATTCGAGAGTAAAATCAACTACACCTGCAATGAAGGGTAAGTGAAATGTTAATGGAAACCTATAAAACATTTTGTAATTGGACAGTCCACGTGGAAAGTCCATGTGGACTTCAAAATGAGGCAGGCCATTTGCACAGTTAAAATCTCCTTCATCAGTTGCGTAATCAGTAAAAAAGCTTCTCAGGTGAAACAGCTGCTGCATGCTTTTGCTCTGGAATTATCTGTTTGATGTACCTTTTTAATTCAGTCTACTCTCATCCATTTATGCTCACACATACGGAAGAGAGATTTGTTGAGGAAATGATTATTATATGTTTTTAGGTACATCCTGCGTGGAGCTAACACCAGTGAATGCACAGCTAATGGCACCTGGAGTGAGCCACTGCCATTTTGTGAACGTAAGTCCCTCTGCTTTTGTGGATGGGCCAAATACATGACATCTACAGTTTGGCTTAAAAGAAGAAAAGGAGAAGTGTGTTTTAGGAGTAACCAGGAAAATGGGAAAAGTATTGCAGTAGTCACGAGTGAAGCTGAGGTTTCTTTTAAACAGTGATTTGTTGTGATTGGAGCACAGACCCATTGTCAGCTCCAGCTTTTTGAGGCCCTGTGTGAGCTCTTGTGTGCTCTCACCAGCCACCTCAGCCCCATCAGTATCTTATGAGGGCTCCTCTTGTCTGTAGGATCCTCTGTTGTAGGATTGTAGTGATAAGAAAAGCAAATAGAAAAAAAAGGTTTTGCAATTGATGTAAAAATAACCATAGGGGACCGCCTAGGGGCTGCAGGGGCCTACGTAGCCACTTACTTTGCAAATGCCAGGAGCCAGCCTTCCTTAGACCAGGATTATGAGGTTCATTCACACGGTAATGCCCCACTGATTTTTGCCTGCCAAAATGTTTTGGAGAAACACAGAATACATCCATAGGGTTAATATGAGATAATATAAGATCTATTGTTTGCATATGGATTGCATGTCCACATAATCCCCTTCCACAGTTTTTTAGCTGTGGGCCATTACCTTCTGGGTGACCCTCCTACAATGGTTGCTCCAAGAAAACTTTCATGATAGAAAATACCCAAGGATTATCTAGATAATAATCAAGGTATTACACATTAATACAACAGGGTTAGGTGGGATATCACATGAAGTTCCAGGTAACAGGTAACAAGGTGATTATCATGTACTTCCTCCTTCTTGCAGCGGTAACTTGTGGCCTTCCTGAAATACCTAAATATGCTACGATGACTTACAACAGAAAGTTTAAAGGCAACACAACGTTATTCGGAGACAGTGTGATGTATGAATGCTCACCACCCCTTGTCCTTTTTGGTGATGAGAGAGGGTATTGTACAGCCGACGGGACCTGGACAAAGCCCCCTGAGTGTCGCCGTAAGTAGGCTGGCTAGGGCATTCTGGGTATTTTCAGCCGATGAAGTAAGCCTTTTCTAACTGTGCCTGTCGCATTACATCATGAACTGCAATGTTATTTCCTATCATAAGTGAGTCATCAACAACATTCTCCAACAAGAACAACTAAACAGGTACTTTGGACATTAATGGTAACATTTAAGACTTTATAAATGCTATTGTCATCAGCATTTTGCCAGGAAATGTCTGCTAAAGTAGAGCAGATTATTATGTTTTATTTGACCTCATAGAGTGGGGAGATAAAGTTGCATTTTCAGCTGCCACCTGGAATCACGAGTGAGTTTTAAACCCAGAAAGGCTGGGAGCCAGGGAATAGCATTAGCACTCTGCTTCAGTGTGTGACATAGCTCAACATAGTGTGTTATATAGCTCACTCTATAAGCCATCACAGCAGTGCACTGAACCATGCAGTATTTAAAGTTTGTTAGTAAAATGTAGCACACTCCAAAAAGCTATACATATAAAAGCTATAGAAAAGACTGATGGTGCATTTTCTGTACACTCTAATGATTTCTCTGTACCTCTCTTTAACATAAAGTTGTGACATGCCCACCCCCAACCGGAATAGCCAATGGGTTCATGTCATTTGCTGTAATCAGGGAGCATGGCTACAAGGAGAAAGTCAAATATGGGTGTGATGTGAATTATGTTCTGGAAGGACCCATGGAGACAGAATGTGAGAAAACAGGACAGTGGTCTACCAAGCCCAGTTGTAAAGGTGAGTCTGGATTCTGTCTAAATCAGAGGGTTGAATCATGTTTTGTGATGTGCCTGTGATAATGATGCTGTTGTAATGTTGCTCATGAAAATTTCAAACCACAGATGTTAATGCTTCAGTAGCAGCATGTTAAAATGTTGGTTGTTATGTTGCAATTTCCTCAAAAATGAAAGCAGAAAATTCTACTGTCTGGATACCAATGAAACTCACCATGAGAGAACAACTTACATTAAATATATTCTAATCTATAAAACAGAGCTGTCTAAATGTGTGTATGTAAAAGTGAACATTTTCTGCCCAATCTCATTCTAGCACCGTGCACTATTGGCATTGAAAGAGGTCGAATCTTTTATAATGGCAAAAAAATATGGATTGGGGATCTAAAGCCAAATAGAGTCCTACATTCAGAGTTGGTGGCACTGTACTGTAAAAATGAAGAGAAGAATTGTGGGTACCCAGTTGTAACCCAGTGTATTGATGGTACACTGAAGATTCCTGAATGCTATCGAGGTTTGATTCTTTCAGACTATATTGAAACATGTTTTATGTGTGTTTATTAAAAGTATTTTCTAGATCCTTAGTACTGATTCCACTACTCTGTTTGCTATATCTGCATGTAGTATATTTCTTTTATATGACATAATGCAAAGCATATTTTTTCCTTAATTATATCATTTTACATACAAATTACATGCAAATTTTTCATTCTGTTTTTCTTCCAGAACCAAATGCATTTAAATATCATATGCAAGCGAACTCACTTCCATCAGAGATAAAGATGTGCTGAAATATTTCATCGTACGAAATGAAGGCGATGAGTAAAGCAGTAGCTTCAAGTAAAACATGTTTTCATTTGAAGCATTCCACTTTCCTGCTGTTTCCAGATTCTTCTATTCATGGAAGCACATGCAATCATCTACATAGCAAGAGCTAGAGCAGATAATGTTAAATTGAATTCAGGATACTTAATGCAATTGGTACACTTCTTCTAATTTGTGTTTATTACATATGTCGTTGTATTAGAAATGTTTGCTTCAGCGTGAACATTATTGTAATGCAACATGAAATACAATTGCATATTTCCAGCATGTTGCAAAAGATTTTCAAAGACAATATTAGAGGAAGTTTTTTGTTTGTTCTGTTTGCCTTAGATGTCATTTCAGAAAGTTTCAGAACTTTTTGTGTTGAATTTATTAGCTTAATTAACATTGCAACGATGTGATATTCAGTTAGAAATGCAAATTATTGAATTTGTCTATTGCTGAGTTTGCATCTAGCACCAGGTTTTAAAGGCATATTGGAGTGGTTCTGCAAATTAGTTTTTTAATTTTCTATATAGTGTATGTCATAGTGTAATAATTTCTATTGGCAAAAGAACAATGTCGCTGCTTACTCTTAGTAGTTCAGCTTTCTATTGCACCCAGTATTTCATTTTGGTAAAATAATTGTATTGATGCTCATTAATTCTCATTAGGTAGCTACCTAACCAGGTAGCCAACTGTAATAATGTTGACAGTTACTGTAATAAGAACTGGGGCAGCTGTCTGAAATGCAAAATATAGCTAGCAAGACTCATTTGGTGAGTTTGGTCACTTAATCTCAGATATGTTCTTGATGGAAAGAAGGAAGAAGATATGAGGTACATTCACATTTACATTTATCCAAAGCAACTTACAAGTGAGGTAGAATATATATTGATTGCCTCTGCTGAACATGCCCAGATAAGCAATTCTGGAGGATCCCTTTGCCCACAAACCATGGTCTGGCAATGTCTAAACTCATCTGATTTACATCACCCTCCCTGTTGACTGGTGAGATGGAGGGCAAGGATTCTATATAAAAGTATTCTTAGGTAAAAATATGTCTACTTTTCTCATGTAAGCCACAGTGCTGGATATTGTGCTGTGAAAACCCTTGTGTGCTAACATTGTTGTCTTGAAAAATTACAGCCCATCAACAATAACTCACAACTCTGTGGTCTCCAGTTCAGTGCCTTTCCATGCCTTTCACACACTGGTTTCAATCATTTGTAAGAATTACATCTTTGATTAGTTTAGTCATTGTTTGTTGTTGGTCATATGCAATCCATCAATGTTGTTTTAAGTCAAGCATTCCATCCCTCCTGCCATTTCCCCAAGAAATCACAAGGTGTCAGTGTTGCACAATACTATGTTGTCTGTATCCATGCATTCTGTACTCTCAGTAACCGAGAGCAGAGCAAAATAATTTTGGTGCCTGTAGCGAAGGGCGAGAGCAGTCACCCCGCCCGGCCTTGAACCCGGGTCTACGGGGTACCAAACATGAAACTTTGACCGCGATGCCAAAGAGCCAGGCTCTTTAGTATGGCAGTCAGAGCGCATACTCAACCGTAGTGACGGCACTCCGTCACAGTGCCTACCACATTTGGAATTTGGCCCCAAATCCTAATTTATATGTTCATTTCTCAAGTTTCATATATGGGGGATAGGAAATAGAATGTTTTTGAATGATCTGTTCTTAAGTAAATAGTGCAATCCCAATGAAAATTGCTATTTTAATTATGTGAGATGTGCATGCCTGTAAATCTGACATTGAAGCAATATGGAGAAAGTAATGCAAGCAGATATATGCTTTAAAAGAGGCTAAAAGGGCAGAGAAACTTCATAACAATAATCTGCTGCTAATAGGATATATATACTGATAGGATTTCACAATACAGTAATAATGTTAGATGTGTACAAGTCATCTGAGGCCGTACCCTGAAAAATTAACCTTGATCTTTGAGGTTGTTTGTCAGGGAATTGTTACATCCTTGCTGATCACACCCAAATCTTATTGATTGTATTCAAATATGGAATATGTAATTTGTAATATGTAATTTCAGATATTCCATGTTCTTTTTATTGTCATCAATATATTGTGCCCATTAATCCATAACAATTCTTATAAATTTCATATAAAGTAAAGAAAAACCATCACACAGATGAAGACAAAACAGAGGTACTCAAGTTTAGATAGGACCATAGAGGGACTTCTGCACTTGAAATATGTGTTTTGTCCTTTTGATTAAAAATCGGAAATTACATTATGAGAAAAATTAGTTCCATACTCTAAAAAGGCATAATTTCAACAGTGCCTTTGATGTTAAAACAACATTACAACGGCAGCAGCCTCCGTCCTGCATGTTTAATGGTTCAGCGATAAGGAATGAGACAAGACTTGGGAACCCCTACGTAATTGGAGCATTTTTTTTTTTTTTTTTTTACTGGATTGCATTCTTCAGAGGGAGGCTTACAGAAACATTCTCTGAAGTCATGGCAAATCCTGTTAAGCTGTCTGTGATGGGTGTTACTAAACTGCAACAAGTACACAGATTTTTTTCTTTGGCACATTGATGGTGCTCAGCGGAACTCTTGAGAGATTAAAATTTGTGTAACAAATTGTTGGGAAATTAATCTCCCCGCTTCCTCCCTGATGTGGGTGTGCATGCCTAGTGCACAATTTCAACTTTCATTCCATTTAAAAAGTATTTTGTAGCGTACGTGATGAACAGTATACTTAAAAGAGGCATCTTTAGTGAGCATGGCAGTGCTCCAGGTGGTCTGACTCCGGTTCTGGAAGGACTCTGCTTCAGCTTCAGGCTGGCTCCAGAGCAGAGAAAGACACTCCAGTGTAGCTCTACAGTGCACTGCCGATATATCTGGCTGCTGTTCAACTTCAGAGCTATGGATATTTGCTGTGGAGATTATGTGGGGGTTACTCTTACAGTACATAATTTAAACTGGGGGAGGCAGGGTTCTGACAACAGAAACGATGTGTTATTTAAATACATTGATATTAAATGAAAACTGTATGCTAGATTCCATTATTTCAGTTCCATTTTTATCTATGTATAGTGTCATGCACTACTCCCCAAGCACTCAAAGCTGCTTGATAAAATGGCATTTTTTATTTTACCAAAACCTTTGAAAAAGGAATTGAAAATATTCTACATGGTGATACAAAATTATGAATGGATGAAAAGTGTAATACTTTTATTTTATAGCCAAGAACAATGCCTTTCATGTTATTTTCCTGGTTGAAGGCGTTCATCTTCAGATTTTCTTACATCAAGCATCAAGTCTGTCCCTGCAGAAAACACAGATAACAAAGACAACATTCTTATTTTCTGGTTTTGCATATTTCTATCAGTGGGGGCTGTACAGCAGAACTGGAACAAGGTGTAACCGTGAGGTTCTAGTCCTGAGTATTTTCTGTCAGGCCCAATGAGAACCACATGATGTGGAACTGTGTTTTTTCCACCCCTTCAAGGAGTCTGCACGGCTAACTGGAACCAGAGCCTTGGGTGGAGTTTGTGCTGGGTGGAGTCTCCCCTGATTGGATAGACTTGGCAGTGGGTTGGAGCTGTAGTGACAGCCTCTGTCAAAGAGATGCAGAGGAAACATTAGTGCCAACCCTGACAGATTTTTCGTTCGTGGTTCTAGTTCTACCTGGCTTCAGTTCCAGTGGCGGAAAGGAGGTTGTTGCACCTCTGCTGTGTGGATGTGGTAAATTATGACAACTGATTTTTGTCATTCATATTCTGGGTAAAAAAGGGGCTCAGTATAACAGGATTTGGTGTATGTATTATACATTATTCTAGTTGTGTCAGGATGCCGATGCCATGTTGGAACAACTGCAGCAATAGCAACGGCGGATGCAATAAATAGCAAAAGCTAAATAGAACTAGGCCTGATCAAAACTAGAATGGGGCACTTCCACATCATTCACCTATTAAATGATTGATGATTGGTTATGACTTTGATTGGATAAATGATAAATATTGCATTGTTGGCATTTAGCAGAGACCCTTATAAAGAGGGACTTAACTAGATTACAATTTTTTATATGTTGCCCATTTATACAGCAAGATATTTCTGGGTTAAGTACCTTGCCTAAGGGTACAACAGCAGTTTCCCAGCACGGAATCAAACTGGCAACCTTTTAGTTATAAGTCCTACTCCTTACTACTATGCTATACTGCCACTCCAAAACAGCTGGTTAAATGAATGCTTGTCTCTTGGTTGAAACCAATTTATGAAAAGGTTTCTTATACAAAAGGGCAATCATGAATCATCCAAATGGATGACGTGAGTTATACCCTCATTGTAAGGGTAATGGTAGTATAACTAGCATGACCTACATAATGCATATATTACAAATATTTATTATCAAGGGCACATACATGTATAAATGTAAGAACCTCATTAGATTCTGAGCCGTTTTCCACCAATTAAGAAAAGTATGTGAACAACAAGGCAACTGAATAGGATAAGATTAATATTCACACTTACACAAACAGAACACACAGACTGGCGACAGAGGTGGTATTATATACAGTGCTTAAGCTATAAGTTACTAAAGGCTCTAGATGATCAGATTGATCCTTTTCAAAAAATAATGGCCCAGGGCCAGAACCCCAGCTGCAAATCTAGGCTCTGGGGTGAGCTGCGCAGGTCTGTTCCAGCTTTAAGTCTTAAAAATCTGTCCTCTGTGGTAACTCAAGGGCTCAGAGCTGGCCCCGGCCTTTGGTGCACCTCCATGCTGGAGCTCAATCAGTGAATTGAGCGAATTACATATCTTACCATTTTTACATGCATTCTTTTATTCTGCTGTATATTTACTGAGGCAATTTGGGTGAAGTACCTTGCCTATGGATATAACACTAATGACCTACCTGTGACTTGAACTGGCAATGCTTTTGGGTTGCCAAAAACCCTGCACCTTACCACCATTCCACACTGCCGACTCATGAGATTTATATTGCAGCACCGCTTTCCAGGCAATTGCATGTTTGACTGAATATCACCTCGTCTTTCATTCTGTTGAAAGCCAAAATCGTCATGGCGAAGCATCATTCCTAACACACCTAATAGGAATGTCTGTTCTATGGGTCAAGTTAGTAGCATATGTGGTTTGGATTAGTCCATTAAAAGCATCCACAAGGAATATGAGTTGCAATCAGGATGCAGAAACTTAAGACCTTTTTGTGCATCACTGCATTTCAGATAAGATTAAAAGAAGAAGCTCCTTTGGTTGTTTTTCCCCTCCGCAAGCTGCTGTGGGTTTGATCTTTGTCCTTTGCTGTCTGTCAGGTGGTGGCAAGGACTTTTTCCCTTTCACGTTCGCAGCCTTGATTCTACTGAGTCATGAGAACCGGCTTTCATTCCCGCTGCAAAGGAGGCACATGAAAGAAGCCGGCTCCGGGGGGAGGCTCAAGCGTAGGATCGTTATTGAATTGAACAGGTCAAAGCCAGAGGAAGCCCTGTTGCTCGGGAATCGCCGAAACCCGGTGTGCGCCGCGAATGCTCACAGCGAAGTCTCCCATCATGCCTCTGCGGACGCTCGCATTACAGCCCGATGTGGCCCCCCTGTAATAACGGGCAGAGCAATTGGCTCAAACCAAACCGGCTTTGTTCTCCTCGTCACTCGGCCCCTGAGATTTCTGACACGGACGATATTTTTCAGTCTGTGAAAAATAAAAGGTCTCTTGTGTCCATATAGTATGTTTTATACATCACATGTAAGTCCTTTTTATGAAAACCATTAATGGTGAAGCTTTTAACCAAGGCACCTAACCCTAAATGGAATCAATCTTACAACATTAGCCCATCGTTTAGCACATAAGTATCTCATCGTTTAGCACATAAAATAATATTGCATATGATTTGTACACTGTACTCTTCATTTCCATGTTGGCATGTTTAAATGTGGATTTTGAAGTCTCTCCCCTCTACTAATGAATGCCCAAGTGTACATTTTGATAAAATATTTAATTGCACAACAGAGTCTGGCTAATGGATAGTGTTACTAGCTTTCTACAATATTTCAGTATTTAGGAGTCTACTTCAGACAACACAATCCCCTTGGGTCTGAATATTTACAGAGGGTTCATCACTGGTGAGATTACTCCACTTTGAACAGCTTTCAAAATCCATGCTTTCAAATTTAATCCAAAGCAGCATGTAAACCTAGACTTGAAGAGAAGCACATTTCAGTGGTTGGATTTGTACAATGTGGCCACAATTCGACCAGTCTGTATATGCTTCACACACTTACTGCCTGAAAATCTTTGAAACAGAATTTTCATCTTGATCATGACAGAGTGTCTCAAAAGTACTGAAGATGTTTCTTAGATCTGATTACATTGGACTTTAAAGGGAGACCAAGAGAACTCTGTTCTCATGTTCACAGAGATCCTTTAAATCATTTTGCTCCCACTTCTAAGGATGAAAATAATGTTATTTTTCATGTGTCATTTCCTCTGTTGCATTATTTATTATTGTGTGGAAGCGTAGTTTATTAGCCTCTCCTCGATTTTTTATGGATGTTTCAAGTCTCTTTGAAACTCAAAAATGATTCTTCTCTCCCTCTTGCAGTAGCCTTCTCTCTCATCATTGGAAATCTTGACTTTCAAAAGGCACTTCTCTCTGGTGAGAAATCCGCTGCCAAGTTAATGCTTCGTCCGAAAGACAGCAGGAGCTGTCAAACAATGGCTGGGATAAAAATTCTGGTCCTTTTTTGAGTGCATTATGAGAAAGTTACTGTAAGTTTGTGTCTCTACAGTCTCCAACAGTGGATGGGGATGGGTCTAACTTTTATTTTGATGGGGCACATGAATGAAATAGCTTGGTGATATTTTTGCTTACTGTTTCTTTTTGCTAGTGTTCTAAAACCATGCTGCAATTAGAATTATCCATAAAAGTTAATCTTTATGAACAAATTTTGATAAAGGCAAATAAAGTCTTTCAGATCAGTGCCACAGTGAAATTTCAATGGTGTATCCAAGTCAAACCATAACAGCACAGGCAGTTCCCAGCTGAGAGCTCCATAAAGGTGAAGACCTAATGTTCCTGGTGTGGCCACCAGATGGTGGCCTTTACCTGGCTAAAGCAGCTTCTTCTTCATAGGCTTTCATGAGATAATGTGACAGGAAAGGTGAAAAAGGCATAGAAACTGTGCTAGCAAGGTTAAATAATTCCAGTCAAATATGTAATTTCATAAAATTACAATCTGCAACTACATTTACATTTATTCATTTAGCAGGCGCTTTTATCCAAAGTGACGTACAAAAGTGCATATAGTGGGCAAACAACAGGCACAAGAGCAAGATGTGTACAGGTCATAAAATGCAGATAGTGCTGAAGCTGAGCACAAGGTCAGTGTAGCGAGACAGAACTAATCTGATCTAAGGTTACATATATCAAATACAGTCACTGGGACAATAAAGTGCAACTAAGAGCTTGTTGCAAAGCACAGTAAACGCCAAGGCTCCAGGGTCAAATCACACCTGAAATTCTGACCATGAATGATTTCATGACTCTACTGCATTACCACAACAGTTTGGTGTTGGCAGCAGTGTATAAGGATCTGAGCTTGTAACCCAAAGGTTACAGGTTGCATTCTTATTTGTAGCACTACTGTTTGTAACCTTGAACAAGCTGATTAACCTAAAGTTACTTAAGAAATTGCCCATCTTGAATGAATTAATGCTTAACAACAATAAATGCATAAATATCTGCATTTATTGTTTATTCAGCTGAAACCATAAGTAAGGAAGAGCTTTTTTTCCCCAGCAATAGTGAGTATTTTTAAGCATTCAGTGTCTTCATTTAGTCATCTGAATTGGAGGTGAGGTCAGTTCTAGAGTTTGTCATCCATCAGATTCACCTCCAGGGACTATCTTCAATGTCTGGATATAAAACAAAACATTTGCAATGACAGATTTTGACGGGAGTTCTCATTTTAGTTGTCAACTCTATTGCGGCCAGCATGCTCACTTTAAGGATTAATGTGTGGCCTGGAGATGAATGTGTATCAGTCTGTCCTGACATATCGTTTATTGTGCTTGGCATTCCCACAGTTGGAACAAAGAAGGGGAAAAAAAATCACAAACTTGACATGAGGCACACACTTGCCTCAGAGTTGACTCAGCACCTATGGAGCTGTGCTCATTGTAAAATAACAGGAGGTGGGTGGATAAATGTGTGGTTTGGTTAAGTGTTTTAATTCCAAGTTTCTCATGTGAATTTCTGCAACCCGCCCTCCCCCCTTTTTCCCCTTTTAACACTAACTTTACAGTCTGCCATCTGTGTGTACTCTTGAGAGCACAAGCACAAGAAAGTCCCGCATACAGTATGCTACTGTTTCCTGTTCAGTTGCAGCATTGTCCTTGCAAGTGAAAGCCCTGTGGTCTAAGCTGTCTCCCTAGTGGTTGTGGGTTAAAATGGAAGTAGCACATGCCCTGTTGAGCTGAATTCCTCAGCACGACTGTAACGGCTCCGTATCACTCCACCGGGAGGTGTAGTCCTCACACCTCACGTTCTTGTCTGGCTCCTTTAATCAGGGCATGGAGGCTTTATTGCTCTTTGGGAAGCGTAGTCATAAGAGTGTGATCTCTGAGCTCAAAGTCACCTCATCCCATGTTTAGTTACCTGTTTAGAGTCCTGCTGTGATTTTTGCTGTGCTGCAGGCGTGCTGTTCATCTATAGGTTAATGTATAGTGCAGCTAGGGTGTAGATTGGATGTCAGTCCAGATGCTTCAGCTGATTCGCATGATTTTATACATTATTTGTGGCATGTTCTCACTGTGTTTTGTCATGAAACTGAAAGTTCATCATATGCTTTTCAGTGCCGCATCTTTTTCTGATCCACTTTGAAGAAATAATGCTTCCTTTTTTGATGTAGATATTGGTCTGAGAGGTTTGTGAGAGGCCCTCTCTTGGGCAAGTGTTAAAGTTCAGTGAAATTTCAGTGAATAAAACTAGTCATACAAAATTTCAAAAGGGAATGCGCTCAATGTACAGTGCGCAAGGTATTATAATATATTGTAACGGTACAGAATGTACAATGTTTAGCTGCCTTGGAGAAGAAGGCATCTGCACAGCAAACAGATAATGCAGTAATTCAATATAAACTTATCTTCCACTGAAAATCACACAGAGACTAAACAATATCAACACAGGAGTAGTTAACGTGAAGTCTGGGTGCATGCAGTCATATACCATAGTAGTGTTGTCATTAGATAAAGCAGCCTGGTGCTCTTTAGTTTTTGTGGGAGCTGTCAGTGAGGAGCTCAGATAATTTCAGCAGAACAGAGGCAAAGAGAATCATGCCCTCCAGAGTGAGATAAATGTTTTCTCATCCCACAGAAAGCCAGAAGTTTCATCAAATCTCTTCCTCACTTCCTCCCCCGATTTGGTGACAGTCGTTTAACAGGAGATTATTTAAATCAGTTAAAGCTAGCGCTGAGTGCATGTAATTAGCTCAATTGAATGTTGGTAATTAGGTAGTGAAACAAATTAGCCGTGCCTGTCGAAAAAGGAGCAGCAGGCAGTTTTAATGTCTGAAGTCTGTGGCTGGATGCTTCTGGATTTGACCCTCTGGGGTCCTTTGCAGCCACTGTCAGGCTGTCATATACAGAATGAACTCATTTAAACAAAGAGAGCAAAGGAATTCAGGCACTCTCTCTCCTGGACTGTGCTGGTTGGGAGACCAAGGGCCATAGCATAATGTACTGTATGTGCGGTTCACTTATCAGAACAGAGATAGCTGTACATCATTTTCATAGCGTTGCTCAGGGCTGTTGGGTAGGTATGTAAATACATGTAAATAATATGAGGTGAATTGGAACAGTTACAAAGGGTTACTGTACGATGTGTATACTCCACCTATGAAGCAATATGTTTCTATTTACCAACCTTGAGGAACCTATTGGGATGGCAGGCCTACACCATACTGACTATACACGTCTTTTCTGTGTTAGAGCAAACCCTTAGTTTGCTCAGGGTTTCCCACCAGCAAATTAAAATGACCCCAATGTGAAAATACTGACAAACATGCTGTTTTGTATCAGCATGTTTGACCTTAATCATATCTCATTAAGGTCAGACAATTCCCATATTATTTACTATGTAAATAAGTAGATCATTTACTGTGTAAATTAACAGATGTAAAACCATATTTTTACCATGACCATAAGATGTCTATTTCATGTTCTTCATCTGTTGCTGTTGTTCTAACTTCAATATATCTCAGTTTTATATTGATCTGCTGATTACATCATCTAAAATCTGAAAATTGCATCATATTAATTCCTCCAGTGTTCTTACCATTACCTCTTACTGTTGAATGATCCTGTCAGCTTCCAAATAATGATCATTTCCAGTCTACAGAGACAGCCTTTTGACGAGTGGTATAGAGCATTTACCTTGGGCATGTTTATCAGCCTGTCTGAGAAAAATTTTAACATGGTTTAAGGCATAGCTTCCCAGCCATTGTTAGTATTACCAGCTTGTAACAGTTCAAATGTTATACCAATCAATCAGTTCTCATGTCATGGACAATACTGCTGTCTTCACCAGATGTCCTCAACTAATGATAATACTTTCTTCTTGCTTCATACTACTGTCGACTTTCCCACAAATAGAGCTAGATGCTTCCTAGTTAGCTAGTGCAGCTACTGTAGGTAATGGAAGGTGTCTAGCTAATAATGTTACCAGCCAGCTAGATTGCAATGCCAGCTAGCCGGCAATTGACATATTATGCTGGATTGTTATTACTGCAGTCAGCTTTTCATAAAAGTGCAAAAATATCTTGATAGACTAAACAGGTCAATATTCAGCTAGCTATC
Source organism: Megalops cyprinoides (assembly GCF_013368585.1). Classification (NCBI taxonomy): domain Eukaryota; kingdom Metazoa; phylum Chordata; class Actinopteri; order Elopiformes; family Megalopidae; genus Megalops; species Megalops cyprinoides. The sequence continues at coordinate 18,018,220 of NC_050583.1, read as the reverse complement.
TTGTTTGTTGTCTGTTCAGGTCACTACTGGCTTGCCTCAGTGATAGGTAATAGCTTACTGCATCAAGCGGGGAAGACTAAATTACAACAATCATTCTTGCTAATGTGTTGGCCAGTCATCAAACATACCACATACTTGCCATAACTACAAGCTTGCAATGTAAGTGAAGAATAACAGAATTGTCACATCTCTCTACAAATAGCCAGTGCATCAGAATGGGAGAAATGTGATGTAATGTGATTTATTGAAACTTGCATTGTTTTTTAGTTAAAATGCACTTTGAGCCCATACAGATGTGTAGCGGTTTGAACTACAGACATATTTTGCTGTCATTGGTTGGCAACTGACACTTAAGTTTGAGGTGGTGTGTGTTGGTTGAAAGAGCACATCCAGATGTAAAAATAAATAAATTACAAGTTACAAGAAACATTTTGAGCTACATGGAGTTTTATCATTTTGGAATATTTCCCATTCGGTTTGAATGGACCATAGATACTTGCATTGTTTCTTGTAATTTGTATTCTTTTTTGACACAATACTTGGAATATTTTGCAAGTCTGCAAATATTAGCAAGTTATGTTTATAATACCATATTCATAAGTATAGTGTGTGTAGATTTGATTTTGTTATGTGGGGACATCAAATTAAGTCAAGTGAATATCCTGTTTATTAAGTTTAAAACTTAACTTAACTTAAAACTTAACTAAAGATGCAATATACAATACAGTACAGTATTTTTAATCTCTATACCACAACTTGATCACATGTACAAATTATGACATATATCTGTCCAGCAAACCGCTAGATTCAGGCACATGAAAAAGCAAATGTGTAACTATTAACACAAAGACCTTATATCTGCTCTGCAACACTTCTTTACGAAACCTCGGGCAGAATCCATGAACGGGAAGCCCAAAGTGACCTTAAAGTGGTCCTTCCCACCCATTTCTGGGAAAACACTGTATATCACAACTTCTCATCCATTCCAAAATCATACTGCATTTGTCGCTGTTGTACCTACCTATCTCCTCTTGTAATGTGTGGGAATGCTACTGTCTCAAAAAAAAAAAAAAAAGATTTAAATCAGCGCCCCTATGTTGTGGTCAGGTGAAATAAAATTCCTGAGATTCAGGGTGCTCGTCTGCTCTGCGCTGACTGCAGGAGAAGAGACACGTACAGACACAAGTTATCGTCTGCGGCCCGCTTGGCGGCCCCTACGTGCCATCACAAAGAGTACAACAAAACTGTTAGCATTGATCCTATCTTTAAAAATATTTGTCTCTGCACCTTTTTGGGGAATAGTTCAAAGACCCTGCTGGGCCTGAGTAAGGTGGTTTATTAGATGTGTCATTTGGGCCCCAGATCAGGGCTAATCATGGCATGTGATGTGCCATCTCTTGTTTTATTAATCAGACGCTCGCTTGTGTACTTAATTGGAATGCTAGACAAATGCTGGTTTGTTGGATTTTGTAGGTTTTTTTTATACATTTGTGTAAATACATAGTTTATGGAAAGGTCACAGTGAGTTCAAATGCTGTGTAAACTTACTTGACCTCTGCAGGTCCGAGTACACTTTACTGGAAACGTCATTCATTAATTACAATCGATAGTAAGCGTAATGTGATGAATGTGACCAAGATACTATAGAAGGTGTCATTTACAATCGCATGGGTCACTTTGGGAAATAAAAAAATATTGCAGCAGAGGTGCTAGCATGAGAAAATGCAATAACGTTGAGGACTTTGGGTGGATTTTCAAGTGTCCTTTATTAAATCTTTCCGTTTTTCACTATCATTTTATTACGTGAAACTGAATACAGGGAAAATAATCTTGGATCAACAAGGGCCTGGAAATGTTGAAATCGTACATTGCATTTAATAGCCTTTGACACTGAGTAGAACCTCCGAGCAGCTACTCAAATAAAACAAAAGACAACAGAAAATATGCCCCCTTGACTGGAATGCACTGCTTGAAATGTGACAGACAGGGCAGAGCTGGAATTACAGGAGATCTGGTCTGCTGGAAGAGGAAGAGGGGCAAAGGGCTGGGATTTCAGGCCAATGAAATAACTCTTGTGTCTGAAAATATGTTGTTGCTCGCCGCTGTGAAAGAAGAAGTCTCAACTTGCCTGTACCTGAGTTCAACCCTGAGAAGGTAAAATCATACTGTGGAACTCTTTACAAAAGACAACACAGCGGGACACATCTTTGCCTGCTGAGAAGCTTTTCTGTCCCTTCCTCTGTATATGTGAACTGCATGCTGGCACTGTATGATGGGGTCAAGTTTAACTGGTACTCCTTGTAAATGGTGTATATCTGTGGCTAAGTGTCACTGCTTGTGATATGCTTAGTACTAATGTGAATTTCCATAAAGATTATGACCTCTCTTAGAAGTCTGAGAATGTATTTATTAGCGTATTAGTGAAAGACCCGTCGGTTATTCCATTTACAGAGGTAGCATACTTTCTCAGGGGATCTCATTGTTTCCATTCAAAGAGGTTGGCCAGAATGGACGTTAAAAAGTCACTTCCTGTTTTAGCGGACGGGTTCGAATCCCAATACATCACAGAGTGCAGATGCAACGCACTGTTAGGACCGGGGGCTCCCCGTGACAAACCCCTGGTGGCTGCCGCGCTCAGAGGCTCTGCCAGTCCTCTGTCACGTCCAATCATCTCTCGCCCAGGCAGCGCCATTCAGCCTGGCAGTGCAATCCAGGGCACGGCACATCAGAGCTCACCAGCCTAAACACTCCTAATTGCCGGAGCGAGCAGTCACAAGCCCCAGACAGTAATTAAAGCTGTTCCTTTTGTCTTGTGTTTATTCATGGGGACAGACGCGGGAGGCCAGAAACATCATCTGATGACTGCTACCATGAGGTGAGCCTCAGCAGCTGAAATCTCAAGGTATACGCTTAGATTTTTTGCAGATTATAAGTGCAGACCTTTTTATTGTAATTTTTTTTAGTCTTAAATGTAATATGTTCCCAATTATCCCTCTTACTGAAACCTAAAATTATATTACACCTATTAAGGTTGTTGACAATTACTGTATATCAGTATATTCATTGTACTATATCATTTCTCCGAATTAAATGCAAAGAGATGTCCTTCATGTTCCCAATAGTGGCACATCAGATGTGATGATATAATTGTCTATTTTTAAAGTCACATTACAATATTGTTTTACTTACTCAACTGTAGTTTTTTGTATAGCACTGGTTTTAATATCAGAAGGATTCCCAAAGCAAACCTTGTGAAGAGTCAGAAAGAAACCTACTTCTTAAGAAGCACAGACTAAGGTCTGTATATGAGAAAGTAGGTTGTCTCCTTTCACGCTGTGACGCATGAATGACGCTCACCAGTTCAAGGGCTTTCAATGCTTCATTGTGATTGGTTGTTAGCTGGTTGTGAAACTCTGCTGGGGATCAGATTTTACCCTCTGTGCACAAAACCAAACAGACACCTGCATGATTTGTGAGTCAAAGACAAATTCTGATGGAAGAGAGTGTTTGATTCTGATAACATCTGGGCAGTTGGCTGGGAGATATTTATGTAAACTTAATGTTTCAGCATTTTCTGCATGTGGTTCCCCATCTCTTATCTCTGTCTGGAGTGTCTTTGGTTCCATTCTGATAAGCCCTACCACGATTTCTTTAACCTCTTTTTTCTTTCCATTCCCCTACCCACCTCAGTCCTCCAGTCACTCCATACTGGACTTATCTGCTGGTCAATCGCCATGGACGTGAAGCTCTGCACTTGCTCCTCTCTCTGTGGGCTTGCAGATAAGCCTCTCCTGTGCTTGGCAGCCACTCCCCTCACTCCGCTGCTACTTTAGAAATGACATAAATACACTTTATCGGACCCGTTCAACCCTTGAAATGAAAGCAGCATTTTGGAGGGGAGGGTTTCAAAAAGTGCTGCAGCTGTGTGAACATCTGGCAGTATTTTGCTGGTTTTTTTTGCATTAATTTGATGGTGCTGACTGATTTTAAAGTTTATTGCTGTTACATTTTAACATGCGGCTAGTCACAATCTCCCATTCGACAAAGCTGTTGCACCTATGTGTGTTGCAGGTCTTATGTGTGAATGACATATATTGCAGGAAAGAAGACTGGGAGGGTTGAAAACATGAAGTCTAAAATGTCATGGGAACTTTTCCCACATTGCCCCCCCATCACTCATGCCTCTCATGAGCGCCCCCTGCAGTCACACTTCAGGAAAAACTGATTCAGCTCATTTGCCAAAGTGGGGAAGGGTTTAGTTATTATACAGGAAATGAAGCTCCTTTACGAAGCCTGCTGTTGGCTGCGTGTAAAATAAGCTGGGAGATATACTGGGCAGTCAGCATTGCCTGTCACAGTCTTTTGTGATGGGTTTGCTCTCGCTTTTTGCACCTCATCCCTGGCATCTGTCTGTCACATGTCTCTGTAAATATAATGTGTGCACACTGACCTCTTCGCGTGCTGTCACTGTTTCCTGCAGTGCACCACAAAACCATCCAATCCATGTGTACTGGCCAGATCACTGTTCTCTGCTCCTCTCAGCCACAATGCCCATCTGGTCCCCCAGTGCTAGAATGAACTTCCCACGAGGGTCAGGACAGCAGAATCACTGGCCATCTTCTGACACAGACTGAAGACCCACCTCTGCAGACTGCATCTTGGGTCCACCTCAGTCCCAAGGCCCTAGCACTTGCTACTTGTATACTTGTTGCTTATTTACTTGTAGTATCATGATGTATTATGGATATTTTGATCTGATGACAGTATGATATGTTATGTGTATGTTCTTGACATCCCTTAGTTTTCTAGGATGTCTGGATAAGAACATCAGGTAAATGAATGTAATGCAATATATAACTAATACTCACTAAAAATCATTTTTAGTCAGATGTCACTGGTGTCTAATATGGAGGGCCAGGCACTTGCAATAGACATGTGAGGCTATTTCCTGTGGTGGCCCTCCACTTTTGGGAATGCCATGATGTCACCAGATTAAATGTAGAAAATGATTTCACAGAACATATAAACCTTAAATAGACAGAAATGGTAGACAATAGACAAATAGACAGAAAGAATCTAAATATGGATTTGTCTTAATAACCTTCCAAAACCTGTTCAGACAAAAGCGTTCTCACACACATTCTACATTTCTTGACCCTCACAGTAACTCATCTTATGATCTTTCTTAGCATCTTTCTTCGTTGCACAACTGCACTATATATTAGTGTGAGGTACATGATATTTTGATCATTTTTATCATGATGGCATAATATGTATCAGGACTTATTAGTGTTGTTGGAGCCAATAATATTAAGAATACCCTTTTTTCAAAGTTTAGTCTACATTATATTGACCACAAATGACATTTTGTCATATGAAAAGCTCTGAAAGAAGTTCATATTTGTAGTTTAGACCGACATATAAAATTTCAAATATGTGGCTGGAGTCAGTGTCTACAGTGCATGAGGTTTAAATGGTTACAGTAATGCAGAGATCTGCTGAAGATAAAAAGGAGTTGAAAAGGTTCAGGCCTCCTGCCTCGGAATTGATTTCCTGCAAAGATATAGTTCAGTTTTTTAGAACCTCATGGAGCATGTTCAGATGCTTCACAGTGACTGCATGCACTCATTTTTGTTGCGGTTTCTGCAGCGGAGTGGTTTTGAAACGCCATGCTTGGAGGAAAAAAAAGGTGTTACGTATTGCCATGAAATGTATGCTTGCAAATCTTGTAGTGCATCTGTGCAGATAAAAGTGACAGGTTAATGTCTTTGATGGGGATAAACATCTCCAGACCATGCTGGATACCTTTTGTTCCATCGCTGCTTATCTCTCGAGTTTTTTATGGTGTTTTTTTTTTTTTTTTTTGCATTTTCTTTTGATTCTTCACTGCGGTCAAATGCTGGGCCTTTTGAGGCTGTTTGTTCATCCTCTTAAGGACCTAATTTCTGAATATTTGTGTAGGTGTAATTCAGGCGCGGTGTCTTTGGTGTGCATGTGCCCTTAAACAGCATCTGAGCTTAGAGGCTTCCAGGTTGCTGAGAGAGATACGTGCTCATAAGCCGTAACAGGAAGCAAGGAGTCCAGGAAGCCAGGTGGCTCAGAGCGTCGGAGCTTATCCTGGTTTCTGTGGCACAAAGGTGATGTCAGCCCAGGGCGAGATGCCAGTCTATCACATGGCCATTTCCTATGCCATATCCTCTAATGCTCCTTTAATGAGTGCCAGGCGGAGAGGGAATAGACTTCAGACTGTCAGAAGTCCTTGGTATGACTCGACTAGGAACTGAATCTCCAGCCTGCTAAGGTCAGAGCTGGCACTCTCATGCCCAGGTTAGTGACCTAGAACAATGAGCTATGCTATTGCTATATTGTTGTTGTGCCTTTTTGTAGAGGTCCTACTGTAAAGTGACCTTTCCCCTGTCCTTGGCCAGAGGGCATGTTCACTGAAGTGCAAACTCCTGAATCTTCACAACAGCTCTGGATGCCTCCTTTGATATTCAGAGTAATAAGAAGTCAGATCAAATTAGAGATGATTTTTGGAAGCCAGCTGACATCATTTATGTCACCCTGCCTGAAACGAATACATAAATAAGCTTTCTATGCTCTCTCTGCTGAGAGGATGCAGCTGTGGATGGCGCTTAGTGGTGGCATTGTTCGGAGTTCCCGGATGGTGCGGTGTTCCTCACTGTCCCCAGTCAGATGGCTTTGCTACAAACATGGAAAAGGGGTTCAGTCCAGCATGGTCCCATTTGAAATTCAGTGCTTGTTGTCACACATCACACACTTCCCACTGCTGTCTCAATCTTTGCAGATTAAAAAGCAGTACACAAATAAGACTCTGCTACCCAAAGCAGCAAAATACTAAACAAGGCCCTGTGGAGGGAAGCGTAAGATGTTGTGACGACAGCTACATTTGGGCAATGTAATGTTTTTTCCACCCTTCGAAAGTTGCTTTGTAGATATCGTCATTGCCTCCGGATGACTAATGTTACAGGATTATACTTCTGTGTCTCAGCATTGAACAATAAGGGTTTTTTTTTTGCCCCAAGTCGGTGTCTTGTTAATTCTCTGTATGTCTCTCAGATGTGGTTATGGCTATTTCGGAAGCCAGCTTTCAAGCGGTAACCAAGTCCCTTTCGTCTGGGATTAGAGAGAGAGAGAGAGAGAGGGAGCACAAAGTTTTGCAGAAGAAAAACTTGAAAGGATTAGGAAAAAAATGTAAAAGCATCAAATGTTTACCGTGTAATAAAAGTGCATGTTATTTGTTGTCAGCTACAAAGTGGGATCACTGGACTTCAAAGGACATCTGGTTGCTGTTATGCAGTCACAAGATACATGGATAATGTTGCCAAAATTCTGTAAAATATTTACAGAATCATACTCAAGTGTAAACAGAATGTAGATGGTTTTAAAAGCAATCTAAGGAATATTTGGAGTTAGGAGCATTCATCAGTGATACCATATCTTTGGGAAGAAGGTCCAGAAATTTGCTTTGTACCAAAGAGAGTTGATTGTGAGTTTATTTGTAATCAAAGCCATTTTTTGTTATATCAAATAACTTTTGAAGGTAGATGGTGTATAAATTGTTTATATTCTTTTTATAACTCTAGGGATATAGTTTGGAGACTTTTAACAGATCTTTATCAGACCAGGGCTTGTGTTATGTTTTTGTTGGTGTTCTTGTATTTGTAGTGTATTTTCCAGAGCAAACAAAAAAGGAATTAGCATTACTTTGGTGAGCAAGGTGAGGTAAACAGTCTGTTTTGGTGGCCAAAGGGCAAATGGTATTATCTCAAAAGGCAAGAGCAAAATTAAAACCATTCAAGTGTATGAATTTAATTCATTTTTATTTGATTAAAATACAATTAAACAATGACATTCACATACTCTTTCACAAACAGACACACACGCAGACACAGCCACATACACACATACGCAAATTATTAGTTATTATTTCTATGCACTTTCCTGGCACATTGAAGTTCCATCTGGTCCACATCTAACTGGCACAAAGATAGGACTACAAACCAAAAGAAAGGATGCATAAAAGAGCTCAATCCATTTTCACATCATATGGATTCTGTTTGAGAGTACATCTGGACTCTTTGAAAGGGATTAGATTACTACCACAATTAAATATTTTTTTCTTTTCTGTGTGTTTTTATTCCTCTTGAGTTGGGAGATTTATTGCATCAAATTCTCTAATTCTGTGTGTATATTTAAACCAAAGACTAACAAGGTCTTCAGCTTGCAGTGTATACGTATAACAACTCACAGTAAAAATAATAAAGAGAACGAACCTTCCTCTTCGCCTGTGTTTACCAACTATTATGCCTTGAGATAAGCAGTGATTGTACTGAGTTAATGAGGCAGGTGCATTGTACATGTTATTGCTCTGAGAAATGCATGCAGATTGCTTACAGATCATGGATTTTCTTGAGAAAAGGCCAGCTCAAAACTATAAAAAATACAACAAAACCAAACAGAAAAAGCAAATCTTGCACACACATACATACATACACACACACACGCGCGCGCACACACGCATGCACACGCACACACAGAAATTGGTTAGCAGTGCACAAAGCCTTGAAGTGGTCTGAGGTATTCTTTTAGGTACAGTAAACAGTTTGAGTAAACGGAAGAAAGTGTGTTTAACAGACACCCTTTGAAGTTATTCAGTATTGTTAATAAGAGATAAAAGCGAGGTGTCGGAGGTGGGGAGGTGTTGGTGGCAAGTTCATGCCAGGAAAGAGGCTGAGTAAAAACAGTTGCATTGTTTTTTTTTTCCCTATGTTTTTTTTTCAGATCAAAACCCTGAGGTATTTTCACAAGATCTCTATCCTCCTGTCACAAGTACAGTAAGTGTTAAGTTCCCTTAAGGCGCTGGGTCGAAAGACCTCTGCTTGCCTTTGATAACATACAGAAAAGCTTTCCCACTTGTAAGCAATTCTTCTTTAGGCTCAGCCTTTGATCGCTTCACCTGATCTCTCTCTTTGTAAGAAATTTACCACACCGCAAGTATGGGAGAAAAAGCGAGGCCCATTCTGGTGAGTTGCCCTCAGCACACAGCCTGTACATGAGGAAGAAGGAGGCATTAGAATGAAAATTCACCCTACATTACATCAAGCCATATTCGTGTTTAAAAACAGCAATGAAGATGTCACCCCCAAGTAATGTTTGTCTCTGTGAAAACACATAGAGTCAAGGCTATTTCTTGAAAAAAAAAAAAAAGCATTTACAATTGCATTTGTAACAACAGTTCAGGAGAAAATCTGCCTGGAAATAAATTGGTATTGCCCTATATTTAAGCTAAATTTCTAATGTATGTTATGTTTAATTTATTGATACTGACCCAGTTGAGATCTAACATGGGGGAAAATAAACCTTAAAAAAATTCCCTGCCATGTGTAAATGTGATGACAGTTTTGCTTTTATTTCAGTTGAAAATCCCACAGCAAAAAGTACCCTTTGATGTCATTTTCCCTCTTGACACATACAGTTAAATATAACACTGAGCATGACTTGGCTTAATAGCAGCTCCCTTTATTTCCTGCTGGCGATGTGCTGTACTCAATTTGATAAACTTCAATCAAAGGGCAGCGTTGACCCGTTGGAGCTTTTGAATAATCAGTGTTGCTCATCATTACCGTAATATAGTTATACCAAACAGAAAAGTCAGGCACATGGTTTTTATTATTTGATTCAAGTTAAATAGACCTTAAGTGTCACGGATGAGTGTTTGGTGAGAACAAGAGATGAAAGCACTAGCCTTAAGCAAAAAAGATGCTTTAATATGAATATTGCCCTTTCTGACTTTAATTCCGGTGGTTAAAAAAGAGGTCAGAAAGCAATGTTAAAGGGCCAGTGTGTGTTTAACTCCACCCAGGCCATAAAATCAGAAGTCTTTTTAATTTCAAGTCTGATACTGTAGTTTTAAAGCTGCTACTCTGACCTAATTACTTTCAAAAAATGTAAACATTTTTGAAGGCCCTCCAATGCATGACTTTAATGTGTGACAGAGTGTTCACCAACAGTAGGGCGTGGTCAGTGCAGCAACTTTGCTTAAAGTACAAAATCTCTCTTGCTTTCTTTCCTGGTAATATAAACATTTTAATGACAAAAATTTCAGTGGCATATTTTATAATGTGAACATCACATAGAGGTTTTAAACATGTGCGGATTTGTCATGGGTGCAATTTTTGTCAAATGGAATCAAATTATTTGTTTGTTTATCATGAGCTAATTACACTCTCTGCAAACTACCCTGCAAAATGCACAATCACAGTGCCAGTGTCACACAAATATGGCCTAAACGTCAAACCGTCCACAAGGGATGCAGTTACACATCATTGTATTCCATGGTAGAAAAGCAGCTCCTAGAAAAGCTGTGCTATGCCATAATGATTGTCTACCTGTCACTCAGTATGGGCATGTTGTCTCTTGAAATCAGTTATGATCATCTGTTCACGGAAAATTAAATTCCTCCTTTCATTTTTATTTTTTCCTAATGGAGTATCTTAAAGCCCTCATTTTAAGGCAAAGTCCCCCCCCGATAGGATACATCTGTTAAGACATTGTATAGAAACAACTCCTCCCATTGCTGCCCACCTTTACAATTCTGAATAATTATTTATGATAATTGAAAACTGGAATTATATTTGTTAATTGAAAACAAGTCAACAATGGGTTTATTTGAAGCAGGAATGTGTTCTAATTAAGCTCTTGCGCTCTTTGCATTGCGTTTCAGTGTGGTTGGAATGGGTGTTTCTGACAGTCAGAATGCCTTCTGATTCTAAGGCGAAACTTGAGAGAAACCGCATTGCCGCACAGAAAAACAGTCGGAAACGCTTTGATTTGAAGGCCCAGAGTGTGGAGCGACATACTACTCACCATTGTAATACCACAAAGCCAGTCTCCTTTTTTTTCTGTCTCACTGGAAAAGGAGGCTTGCAGCTTTGTTGTATCCCTCAATATGCACTGAAAAAAACAGCAGAGGAAACATATAAATCCTTTCAGTTTCATCTGGGAGAAAGAAAAAAAAAGTCAAACTAACTCATCCTATTCATGTTTATGGGATTAGATGAAAAAACTTCTCTGAAGCGATCTACTTTCATGGTGGAAAATAGGCCTTGGCTCCATAGTTATGGCAGAGTTGTAATGCAGCACGTATTTGTCTGAATTTTCTCCGATCCAAAACTGGGAACAGTCATAGCGCCGTGATGGTTTGAAAAGAGTTGTAAAGGAAGCAGGTGGCAGTCTGACAGGAAGTCAGATTCCTGTGGTCTGTTTCGGGGCAGAAAGAAAACCAACGGGGAACCGAGACAGGTGGTCACTTTAATGTTCAGGGCTTTTAATCTTTTCAAGTGGTTGATTCTCAGAGGTTACTTTCAGGAAGACATCGATCTACAGTAGAAGCAGCCAGTCTTTGTGGAGATGCTCCATTTAAATGTCAGTTGGTGGAGCTGGTGAATTGGTGGATTGGTCACATGGTGTGACAACTTAGATCTGTCGTTGCATTGTACTGAAGCTGCCTCCACAGTACCGTCAGCTCAGAGTAGCTCATAGACACAGTTGTAGTAAAGTGCATCTAATCACCTTATCAACGTGGACTACCACCTGCAGGCTGAGAGAATGGGAAATTAAATGTTTTCCATTGGAGACATTTCAATGCTTTGTCATGTTTCTCCCTGTCATATTTGGTGTTTTGTCAAAAACAGTGAGTTCATAAGCATTGATGGTATTCTGGTTATAATCTTTTAAAGCGTTGCGTGTTACCAGTAACCGTATATTGCAGAAAACATAAAAACTCACCAAGTTCACTCAACATGTATCATTTACTGCTTCAGTCACCAGCAGAGATAATAAAATTCACAATTAAAAAAATGTCCTTCACAATCTAAACAGGGCATTGTGGTAGTGTATTATTTTTGTTGTTAAATTAAACACTCTCAAGACTAACAAAATGTAATCAATGATATTCAACAGTCTCCTCCAAACCGTCTTGCCACCCCTTGATTGGCCTAGCTTGATTTGATCTCCGTCATATTCCTTGGCCATTTCTAACAAGGCATTTCCTCAGTGCTACAGTATAAATCCGTTGGTGCTCAGTGTGTGTGATTCTAGTGTGGACACACATATGACACATGGCTTTAATGAACAGACTGCTGCAGGCAAACTTTGGGAGCCGTGTAACACATGGCCAGGGAATATTCTCGTGGGACTGTTTATTTTCGGTTTGATCCAGACAGAAAAAAGCTGCTCCCTTTTCCCAGAATATGAGCCCCCCCCCCCCCCCCAAGCCTTTGGGACAAGCAGGTGCTCCAGACGCCACTCCACAACGGGTGTCACTTTGCATGGGGGCTGCCCTGTGTTGCTGTTTGTACTTGATTGTGTCACCTCATTATTGTGGCTTAGTTTTGTGTGTTAAAAGGAGGAACTGCCGATAGGGTGGTTTTAGGTTTCTTTTCCCATGGAAAATGAAGAGGTTTGTTTCGCTGATTTTTTTTTTCTTTTTGGCAGTTGGGTTGGAATAACTGTGGGGCAAGGCTCACTGGGGGCCTTTCTTGTTTGATGTTGGGAAGGTCAGGGCTGGCCTCCTTTCTCTGGTGAGATAGAAATGACAACTGTTGCCTGCTCCCTGGAGGACATAGCTTATCTCCTATCAGCACTCAGAAGACAGCACACTGCAAAACATTTGTCAGACTGCCATAGGATTTTTTTTGTACATAGGAGCCTCAATATATGTGTGCATCTCTGTTACATATCCGTATGTCTGGCTTTATCAATATGGACAGAACAACTGTCTTAAAAGACAGCTCAAAAAAAAAAATCAGATGATCCTTTTGGGGAACTTCGATCTCTTTTTGGGTGACATAACTTTTCAGATCAAAAAAGCTAAATGTACATCTTGTACCGATACAGTGCTGTCTGGGAAATCATATAATTTGTTTGCCGTTAGCTATAGATCACTCTATATGACACAAATAAGGAGCATGTCCTTAATGTGCTTTTAAACTTTTTTCATATTTGAATATGCCATAGACAAAATGTGAATGTGTGTGGTTTGCGTGTGTGTGCGCGTGAGTGTGTGTGTGTGTGTGTGTGAGAGAGAGAGAGAGAGAGAGAGAGAGAGAGATCATGTCTTGTGTATTCTGAACGACTAAGAAAAACAAACCATTTGGACTTTGATGACATAGTTTGTTCTGTGTTGTGGCTTATATCAGATGTAACCCTTCCTCCACATCAAGTCTTCCAGTAACGGAGACATAAAATTAATTTTCCAAGCTTTCCATGCCATGCGTTTTGAACTCCACCACTGAATGGATCTTTCAAAAAGTGGTGTTTTTTTGGTCCTCATTAGCTCCTGTTTGTTCATCCCTGGTAATTATCTCATAAGAGGCTTTTTTGTAGAACATTAGGTTTGTTATTGAGCGGTTTAAAGTGGAGTCAGAGCTCTCAGGTTTGCTCAGCAGGGTGCCACTTCAGATCACTCATCACAAATCCCCCCAGAGCCCCAGAGGAAATCATTGATTTTTTTCACCCTTTTTAAAATTGCTGTCTGAAATAATCCACTTTAATAGTCCCTCTTGTTTTCCTCTGAAACCTTGGATTAAATTCTGAGCCAATGAAAAAAACAACTGAAAAATAATACTGGGATTAAGACAAAGAACACATGAAAGTTGCAAGTGTGCCCATGGTTTAGCTTCTGTTATTTCTTTTTTTTTTAAGTGAGTTGAGCTTCACACCTTCAACCTGTTGACGTGTTAACATGTTTCTACATGTATTCGTGCACACACTTAAGACAGATTCTGTCCTTGAAATGAGGCAATTAGCTGAGTACACAGGGTATGTTAACATCATTTCCGTTATTATATTTAGATTTATGACTTACCTGTAGTTACCTTGCTGGGACTTATGTGTCCACAAAACCTTAGCCTGTGTAATGTCTAAACTGACCAACACTTGCTGGTAGAATATATCCCTTGTATGTGTGATCAGTCAAAGAGATGGAGAGATGTGCGCGATGTGTTATAAAAGACTACTTTTTTTTGAAGGTTGTTCTCCATGAACAGATGGTCTCCTTGCATCTTCTTTATTTAAAGCAGATTTGTTTTCGCTCTCCCTGGCAGAACTTTTTGGAGGTGTTTGGAGTCTGTGTTCTGTTACTCTTTCTTGTTCGGCTGGTAGAATTATGACTAAAGTTACAAATACCCTTGATACTTCTAAATCCTAAAGCCACCCAAAGCTGCTTTTCCATTTACCAAAAGCCATGGAATTCTGTCTGGTCCCATCAAGAAATGCCCAGAGCCCTGCAGGCCTGGGCTCAGTAAATACTCAGACTAGGGACATAGTGAACCTTCCTAATATCACGTTCACCATTTTGCAGGCAAATAAAGGTAGATGGAGGTTCCCCAAAGATCACATTATGGAAAAAGAAAAAGGATCACATTGGCTAGTGTGCTTTTATTTGCCTTAACCTTATTATAAAGGGGTGAAGTGCAATTTCAAAGATGCTAGAAATTGATTCAAGCATCCAGAATCTTTTCAACTATGTCTTTCCTTCAAACATGCTGTTAATTCCTTACATATTCACATCGTTGCATTTCAGACTTGATTAATATGCTGTTATAAGTCCCTATGATCAATCAGCAGTGGCAACATGTTTTTACTGGACCAAGAAGGATCCAGAATACACATCCAATATGTTCCCAACATTTAATAAATATTTATAAATACATGTTTTATATATTAATATTAAATACATATCTTCTCCTTTTCTTTGAGATTTGTCTTCAGGCTGAGAATTTGCTGCAATGTATCACTGGAGCAATGTATCCCAGGAGTAGGGGATAATTTTCCATTTTTTTCCTGTGACTGCATGTTTCCCTTTTGAATGCATATTGTGCTAAGTGGTTTGTGAGAATTTCCATTATGAAAATGCAATATAGCAAACAAAATTTTGTTGATTGATCGCATACACAGGTCAAATAAGGTAAGAGCACTTTTGTGCACACTGTGTGCTGGTTAATATAATTACTGATGACCATTTGGGGAGAAATCTTCCCGAGATCCAATTGGTCCTAATTTGGACGTATATCCATGCAGCCAAATGCTTTTTGAATGACCACTGAGTCAGGGCTCATGCGGGTCCGTGAAGCTCCCTCTAAGAGCAACATAACTGACAGTGCTGTTTTGGACCTCTCACTATGCAAACAGCCACTGTGCAGTGTATTCTCAACATTCAAAATACCAAATACGATTATTGATATTAGCTCATGATGTAAGTATTTGACATGTTTTCAAAAACAAAGATGTCACTGATTTCTAAAGAAAGGACTAACATTAGCGCATGGTCTCAGATGAAAATTACTGAGATAAATGCAGGGCCTGTTAGTGCAGGCTGAGCTCAAAATCTTTTCACAATCCTGGCTTTGTGAGTCATAATTATACTCAATTAAGAGGGGGGAGGGAAGGGTGTGGGGAATTAGGCCTTTTTGGGGGAGGGAAGGGACATGAACAACTCTGTGTCATGTCTCATTACCAGAAGAGGTCGTGCAGCATATCAAACTCTTCCCAGAGTCAAATGACTCACAATATCAGTACAGGATGCCTAAAATCCACAACACCACAGACTTTGGGCATGTCCTTAATTTCACTCTGACACTGTTACTGAGAATGAATGAACTTTCATAAGAGGGAATAACTCTGCTGTGATTTGTGAACTACTTAAATTGGATGGCAGGATCTACAGTGTAGTAATCATGTACAGTGAGTTTTCATGTCATACATTGGTGGATTCAATGTTTCGACTGTTGTGGAAGATTTAATTGACAGCGATGAAAAATATGTATTAGGAACTGCCATATTTGTGACAACAGAAAACTTGTCACAAAACAGAGCAGCCAAAGATGACAACTAGTCTGTATATCAGGTGAAACTTAAGAAATTGATGATTTTCCTGAATGACCATTCTTGAACATAAAGATGATATCAAATAGGCATACAGCCTCCAACAAAGTAAATATGAGTTCTAGGATGAAGCGAATTAATGTGATGTAGTTCTGCTCTTTTATTTAGTTTTGAATGACCTCAACATAGTTATTAATTATACCTGAAAACTGTCAGTTTGACTTTTCCAAGCAAAAAAAAAAAAAAAAAAAAAATGCTGCCCTTCATTACCCAGAAGAGAGCGATTCAGATCATTCAAACATCTTAAAGTTCATCTAAACCTAACACCCACGCAGTCTTCACATAAGTCTCACCTGAGTGTTTTTTTCACGTCATCGCTTTTTTGTAGCACCGCTTGTTAAATAAATTCTTCTTGCTTGTGCAACAGGAACCATTGAGAAAATCAAACCCGCAAGTGTGTTACTGTACGTTTACTTTGGCAGCTGCGCTAGGCCTAATACTCCGGCTGCAGATTAACTGTACTGAATGACTGCAGAAAGGAAATGTCTCTCTCCCTCCCTCTACTTGTCCTCATGTGACTACAGCAGGCATCAGAGCTGAAGGAAGATAGCAGCTCTAATTGCTCTCTTGCAGTGTGCTACTGTTTGCTTCCTCAGATTTTTTTCATAAATAATAAAGACTGCACAAGTCATTTTTTCAGTCAGCCTTTATTTCACAATGTTGACATACTTTAGTGTTTTTTCCTCCCTCACGATCATCTCTATAAATTATGAATAGCAATATAGACACACACAATACGCGTATTTAACCATCACTGTGAATTGAAATGTAATTGTGTTCTCGGTGTAATGTCAAATATTATTAAACAAAAATATCAGTTATGAATATTCCAGTTAGCATGTGTTGTATTTAATTCTGAAGATTCACAGGATTCAGCTGCAAACCAGATATTGTATATCTGAATATCTAACCAGATATTGTATATCTAATTGTATATCATGGCTCCCATGAAGTGCTCATGACTGTAATTACTACAAAAGGGTGAAAGAGAAGAGTGAAAGGGATTGGGGCAGATTAAACACACTTCAGAACAAACAAGTTCCTACACCTGAGTGAAAAAACTGCGGCATTTGTGATTTTACTGTTAATTCTAGTTTTAATTTATGAAACATAGAAGGAAAATGCACAGTATTTAAAACAAAGATGTAGTATCTGTTTGAAAATGTGTATTGTACGTTTATTATTTTACTAATCCAGTAAGTGTCACTGGTTAGACAGCCACTAATGGATAACCAAATACGCAGACATTTCTTATCCCTTGTCGAGACCATTTTGCCAGCTGACAAGAGGATAATTTGATCTGTTGTAATTTCACTGTCAGCTCAGCACTGTCAGCCTATTTCCCCAGAATTCCACTTCAGAAATCAATGCAGCACAGTTAAGTCTTTTCTCTCTCTGTCCTCATGTCTGAAACCTGACATTATGTTTGTGTTCCCCCCCTTTCAGCTGCCTCCTTATCTCAATAACCAATCAACAGTTTAACATATAAAAACCGTTTTATCTTATTCATTAGCTAATCGAGCCAATGAATAAGAACCATGTAGCTAATCAAGCTAATAACTGGATTCGTTTATGCCCTGTTGGCCATTCGTATTTACCTGATGTTATCAAGATGAAATGGAAAGCAGTGATAATTAGCACTGAGACTGAGGCAATATTCAACCCATTGATGGTTTGAAAAACCGTGCATGTATGCATTAATTCATTAATGATGCAAAAGCTCTCCCACACATTCCCACACTCGTCTTATTTAGCATATCATAATTATAGCACATATCACAATTAAACACCTCTGTTCCACAGTGCAACTGCATATCGAATGAAAAAGTAAGATTTGTGATGTGTACCTAAAGGTTTAGATCAACTTTTTTTCCATCAGCCTGGTCCTCTCTAGCCATCTACCTCTCTCTGGCTAAGAAAAAAAATCTGGATAAGTTTAGTTTAGTTTGTACATTTTGTACAATTGACAGCATTTGACCAAAAAATGTAATCCTGGGTATAAAACCTCACAAATGTGGTCTGTCTTTGTTCAGGTCACAGGGAGAACTGTGTCCCATGATGAAAGTGAGGGAGGCGTTTTCATCGGGGTCAAGGAAAGGCCCATCCACCTTTCTCAGCACTAAATCCTTCCTGTAGTGTGAGAGGACACACATTTTCCTCACACCTTCTCCTAAGGCTGTATTTTTTTAACATATCATGTTTATAAATCCCATTGTGTTCCCTGTGCTGAGAATATACTTTTACACGGCACATTAAAAACTTAACTGCTTACAGCAGTGCAACATGGAAAAGCAGGAGCAGAGCATTAGTTCAAACAGCTTTGTCCTGTGCGGTAATGCATGCCAGATGATGGGAAAGAGGAGAACAATGGACCCCAACCTGTGGCGGAAATGAGTTGGAGAAAAGCGGAGGTGTGTAGCGAGCTGTAGAGAAAGGAGATTGCATGGATGTTAGAGGCCTTCGCCATGAGCGCATCAGTGGTAGACGCATGCTTACGGAGTCTCTGTGACCTAAGTCAAGGCATAGCCCGCCAGAGGCCTGTGTCTTCCACAGGTTCCAGCATCCCATAATAATAAAAATATGAGAGAAACTGTCGGTATGGCAGTTCTGTTGCTTATGAATGAATGGGTGGGAAAAGCACAGGAATGAAGCAACCCCTTTTCAGGGCTTGATCTGAGTGGAGGAACAAGAAGCAGATGTTCACAACATGGAAAGAAGTGCTGCCCCCACCCTCAGTCATTCCACACCCCACCCACTGGTATTAAAGAGATTTGTATAGTTCATGGATAAGTGATGTAACCTTTTCCCACTGCTTTTTTCTACCCCTTTCTTCTACCCCCTCATGTCATGCTTCATCATTTTACACACACTTCAGTTTCTCTGTCATATTGAAATGGAACAACCACTTCTCCTGCTCTGCATGAAAAGATAAATATCTAGAAAAACTGAATCATCGTGAATGGGATGCAGATATGAGTGTTTCAGGTAATAGACCTTAAAAATTAAATTGCATGTACCTTTTCACAGATGTCATTTGAATTAAACATTTTATTAAGTTTAAGACATGATTGAATTTTACTGTTGATTTACAGTATACAATACTGCTGACACTGAAAACATACAGAAGTCCTGTTGCAAGAATCATAAGCTGTATCCCTGCAGCATTTCATTGGACAATATTGCATTCTTTATGACAAAGCTACAAGATGGCGGAGCACAGCAGATTCTATACTCCGAAATGGCTGTTTATACAGGATGAAAGCAGTCGTCAACCTATTGTACTTCAGAGTGGATTCTTGCTTTGCTGCTCTAGAAGGTGGAAGACACTGGTGAGCACGCTCCCAGAGGAATTACCTCATCCCAGCCTTCATTTAAACAGGGAACATCTGCTAAACTTTACTCCTCACCTTCCCACCTGCAAATGAAGAATCTTCCCAGTATTGATCTCCCATTAATGCACCACAGGCCCCTTTTCCAGAACAGATGTCTAGGGCAAGTGTCAAAAAGATTGATGTTATTAATAAAAATGAAATAAAAAATAATAATCTCAGTGGGACATGCTTTTTGATTGAAAGATTCTCAAAACCTGGAGGTGTGTGTTGTTTGGCAGTCATCCTCATAAGTCTAAGCTTAACTGATGTGGTCTGAAAAACTTTTTTGAAAGCGCATCTGAAGATGTTACAAGCGAGACACCCACACGTGTTTGTGTGCGGTAGAATCGACTCAACTCTCTTCTCTTCAATCGCTCCTCTGACAGCTCTGTTGTAGTCTCTGAAAAACTGAAAAATAGAGGAGAGGAGCATCACAAAATCAAGAATAAAAAAGAATCTTTGCTGAGCCAGGGCTTTTATCAGGATTCTGGTGAGGAAGAACTTGAAAGAGTTCATTTTAGATCAATAATCAGCTGTCTTTTAATCTTTCAATCTCTCAGTGTGTTCTGTTCTGGGACTCGGAATCTGACGGTCAACAGTCATAAGTTTCAGAAGTTGAAAAAGGGGGATGGACAGCTTCTGTTTAATGAAAAGAGAGACTGTGGAAGAAGGGACTCACATAAACACACACACACACACATATATATATATATATATATATATATATAAGGGTTTAGGATATGAGCCTGTGAAAGAAAATAACACTTTTAAAACAACACAACAAACCTAAGTCACTGTCTCTCACCAAAGCATGAAAGAAGTGCAGTGATTACGTGTTGAGCATCAAACTTTATTAGAAATGTATTTAGCTGACTGACATATACGTGTGACTGCATGAAGATGAGTAAAAAAGATACGTGTATTAATAATGAATCTATGGCAGCTATGTAAATTTTTTATTAATTTCAGAGTACAAACAGCATGTAAATTGTGAAGCTTCAGTCATGTTCCCTGGGGAGTCAGTTACACTTCCTTTTATCTAATAATGTATTTATTGCCATTGAAATTGAACTAAAGTACTCAAGAAAAATATGTTATAAATGTTTCAAGACAATGTTTTCTGTGTGTGATATGTCAGCCAGGCCTTTGACAAGGTTGTAGTCCAGATATACTGGGACCTTTCTTGTTTCATTTTGCACAAAAGCCCAACCACTCTTATTAAAAAGCCTGATATTGAAGCAACAATATTTAGGTCTTCCCTCTTAAATATTTTATGCAACTATCTGAAAAATGCAGAGCACTTGAAAGATCAGAATATAAAGGTAATATCTTCCCAGATTAAAACCTCCTATTAATTACTTGCATATATAAAATTCACAATGGATCAAGTCATATTGGAAGGCTTGGCGAAAGCTCTATCTGAATGAAGCTAAACTAAAGAAATGTATAGCTGGGCATTTCAAGCTGTTTCTTTTACTCAAGTTGACTTTGGCAGTGTAATAATTACCACTACCATGTGCAATCTCTGTCTTTGCTACTGTTTATCTACTGCAGCAAAGGTCTGCATAACAAGGACCATAAGGTCAGGGATGGATTGTAAGTATACCTTTAGATCTATACCTAATACCTGATAATACCTGAAAAGGGATTTCAGCTGTGTGTGGTTTCAAGTAAGGTTTCAAGGTTTCATAAAATGAACTATTCAAAAATCAGGCTTAAAAATAGTACTAAGTAGAGACAGTGGACATGCTATGCCAAATATTTATCAAGCCTTATGAGAGTAGTGTAACACTATTACAGTAAGAATTGATATGACAGTTTTCTTAACATTGATTACTATAAATTAGCATAAAATTAAGCCCTCAGTAATTGTTCATTAAATATGTCAATTTTGTTTCTCACATTGAAAGGACCATACCACTGTAGATAGATTTAACAAAGGCCCTATTATTCATTTAGCATACATGTCATAACCCGTCATTATTAACCTATTACAATCTGCTAATGGGACTTAAGTCATCATGAAGAAAACATTGCTTGCTTTCAAATCACACTGCTTTGATGATCCATAATGACGAGGTTCATTGATTATTAAATCAAAAACATGTCCCAGCAAGTGTTGCCACTCTTCAGGTCTAACACGTAGAGTACAACCACTCAGATAGTGGACAGATTCCAGGTGCCTGTCTGAGTGTGTGGGAATCCCCTGTGGCATGTGCCAGCAGTTACAGGCATTGGCCGAGCCACAATGGACCATTCACAGTTCACAGCCACAGTGTTCATTTTCAGTTTTGAACCTACATTACTGTAGACACTGTAATTCTTTTAGCTGCTGTCAGAATACTTTTCAGAGAGGACCCTTTTCTGGTTTTTTAACAAATTAAATTTGATTGTTGTAATCCACACATTTTCTCTAAATGTTACTTTGTGAAATCTGTACAGTTCACCTTTACCCTGCATATGTACAGGGTCTCAAAACAAAGTTCCTCCTATTGATTACTGATTTAAATCAGTGTCCGTGGTGAAGTTTTCTGTGTTGCATGACACCCCCATGGACTGAATCAATCTGTAGGAAACTGAGAGGTCTCAAACCACTGAGCTGCAAATGTTAAACGCCCTTATCCTCGTGAGAAACATCAAATAATAGGGGAATGCTCTTCAAAGACCACTTTGTAATGAGGCATGGTTAGTGCATCGCTCAGTGTGATTGGATTGTCTGAGACATAAAAAGGCCTTTTTTTCATAGTTTAATTGCTGCAGTAATTAAAATGGCAGCACGTAAAATCAGAGGATCAAGAGAAGTTTTACTTAACCTTGACCCACGGAGGACAATTTGTGTTCAGTAAGAATTTCTCCACATTGTTATTTTTTGCCAATGGTTTTTGTTGTGGAACAGGACAAAGTAGGTGCTATTTTGTGAGTCGGCGATGAGGTGTAGCGTGTCCAATGAGCAACAGAGCTGATGTTGTTATGCTCAGCTTGCTGGCATTATTGAGGGCTTCCTTTTTCACCTTACTAAAAGGCTACCCTCTAACTGGTTGGCAAAAGCCCCAGCTTTCAATTAGTGTATTTGGCTCACAGCCCGGGGAGGCCCTTGAGCTCTTCTGGCCATGGAGAAGCTATCCTTTGCCCTAAAGCAGATCTGATGTTATAAAACAAGCCAGCTGCAGTCACCAGAAACTCAGAACGCAGGTGTTACCTGCAGCAATCGTGGGTTATGAGATACAATCCTTCCTCAAAGATTCATTCCGCAGGTTCACATGGGTGACAGCTTGGTGTGGTGGTGAAGGAGCTGTACTTGTAATCCAGAACTCATAGGTTTGATTTTCAGGTGTGGAGCTGTCATTGTTGCCACGAATGAGGCATGTAACCTAAACAGCTGCAGTAAATGCCTCCCTTGCTGACCGGAAATGGTACTGTCGAGGGGTGTGGTTGCCGACAGCCATGATGACAAATGGCAGAACAGAACAGTGTCCCTGTCGCAGAGGTAATTACAAACCTGCTGCTCAGGTTAGCAGTGACTTAGCAATGAGTGTGTGTGCGGGTGTGTATGCGTGTGTGTGTGTGTGTGTGTGTTACAGGGTGTGGATGACCCGGACGAATGAAAAACTTCAAAGCTGTCATAGATTTTCCACTGGGAGGAGCCTGGTTTAAAAAAAAATGTTCTCAGTCTGCGGGAGGGAATGAAATTACTATTTTATTATTACAAGCAGGCTTTTACAAAAATTGTTAATGTTATGTCTGTTCGAAGAAGTTCATGAAGGAAGACGTTATCAGCTGCATTTATATGTTACAAAAATTTATCTGCGGGTTTTACTCAACATACCTTGAATTAATGAATATGAAATCATCAGCTCTGTGTGTCTCAATTTCCCACTTAGAATTAATTATCTGAATGCTGCTTAACAGATGGCCACCTCACTTTTATAATCTTCTGTTGTGCGTGTTATTATTCAGCCAGCACAATCTGTGCATTTTCCCACAGCATTGCATCTTTTTGATAGTGTTATGGAGACCTTTTTCAGTTTACTGTGGTAATGATGTAGGCAGCTTAACAGATGTTTTTGTCACCCATCTGGATCACTGACGTAGTTAAAAAAGGGCTGTTGTTTTAACTCATTTTCTGACTCAATGAAAAAGATTTTTTAAGATTTTTGTTCTGTCTCATACTTAAGTATACAACAACAGCTATGCCTTGAGGACAGGAATATGGCTTAGCTCTGCCATCTTTGCTGTCCTTGCTGGACCAAGAGGTAGACTTAGGAGCTGGAGGCTCTTCCTGTGACTCTCAATCACAATCTCAATATTCGCTAAAAAAGTTTTAGATTTGCTGTTGTACTATTTGCTATTTTCATTCTCAGTGCTGAAAGCTTTTTGTTTTTTCTTGTCCCCCAAGAGCAAATAATAATGTATTACTTGTAACTTGTTCCTGCATGATATTCAATAAACTATATGGAAAGTGATCCATACAAGACAACAAGACAAGCTACAAGACAATAACTTTGTCTTGAATGGGCTATATCAAATTAAAATTGATTGACTGATTGATTGATTCCCATCATAAATGTAAGAGCACATGACACCGCTGCTCATGACAGTAGCACAATTATGCATTCAAAGCCCATGCCGTCTAAGACCATCTATTCAATGTCTGACAGGAGCTGTGGGTGGTTACAGTATATATGAAACAAAAACAATAAAATAGCATCACTCTTGGTTTTCAATTTGTGTTTAATTGTTGAAATGAATACAAAATTTTCATTACTTTGTGTCTCATTGCAAGTGGCATAGGCCTAGCTGAAATCAGCAAGCCACACTTAGGTATGCTTGTGCAAAGCTAATAGTACAGTTAACAATTCTAAATATAAGTTGTTTGTTTATACAGCTGTACATTTACTGAAGTAGTTTAGGGTAAGTACCTTAATGATACAACAGTGGGTCACCTTGAAATTGAACTTGTCCCTCTCTGGTTAGGGGTGTAACAACTTAACGACTCACACTGACTCACACGAATCACACTGCCAGCCATGTAGTGAAATTGTGCTATATATCTCACAAGGAAAGAAGAAACATAGATAAATTCATACTCAAAGAGATTAGGTTAAACCTTGCAGTGTACTGAAAATAACTGAAAATAATGTAAGAATAAGTTTCTTTAAATATTCACAATGTAACTGTCCAAAAGTCCATACCATCTCTTGACTTCAGGTAAGAACAATACTAATATACAGTATGTACAGTAAGATCACACAATGAGAATTCATTATTGGAGGTCATTAAAGAGCATGCCCTCCTTCAGCAGGAAGTGAATCATGATGTTTTATGTACGTAATGAAGGAAGGAATTTTTTTCCTCTTTTTTCCCCCTTTATACACCTCTCATTTAGGAATGGGCAACTGGACACTGTTGTATCTCACCATTGCAACCACTGTATTCATACAGGAGCATGGGGAGCACTAAAGACAACCATCCCATGTGTTAGCTTGCCAATTCACACTGCAAGTCACCCAATGCACTACAGTGAGATAAGTGCCTATTGGCCCTTATCCTATCCTTACCCTTTCCTAAGTGGAATGAAACCAATTTCCTCCACTGTTCATGGTCTCCCGGTCATCGTCAGCTAGTGACATGACTGGAATTGAACCAGAGCCATAGAGCTCAGCTTGCTCTCAAAGCAAGTGCCTTAACCACTGACCTACCCAGGAAGGAATATTTAGTAGGATACAATGTTAATGTGTTTTTGAGTGAGACAAATCTTTTTTTTTTGCTAATTTGCATAATGAATGTAGGAGGATATTTAATGTATTAGCATATATAAGGCCTAAATTCGTTGTCTTATATATTTGATAATGCTAATTTTCTACATATAAACCCTCAAATTTTACTGGCAGTCTCCAAAGTATCAAATCTACCATGGTTTAGACAGATTCCTATGGTGCTCCTGTGACCACACAATGTTGGCCCACAAAACGGTTTTGGGTGTTCAGAAACCCATAATTAGGTTCATGAGTCAGAGTCAAGATAAGAAGTCAATGTATCCTGAGCAGCCGACCATGGGCTGGCTGCCATATGCAAGTGGTTGTCTGTGACATGGGATTGTTGTTTTTGTCTTTCCCATAAGTGCATCTCAAGTTATGCAAATAAAATATGTGATCACATCAGGTGTAATGATACTTGACTGGGTAGATTACAGTTAAATTTTGTCATTCTGTAATTATTTTCATTACCTGACCCTGGCTTTTCCATGGTGAACACACAGTAAAACACTTCACAACACAAATAAAAATGACTTTTTTGCATTGTTCATTACATCAGACACATTTTCTGGATACATATAAATATCTACAAGTAAAAAAAAATGTCTACAAGTACAATGATAATACTATACAAATATGTCACAGATACACTATGTATATATAGTATACAGTATATATGTACAGTACAATATACTGTAATACAGCACATTCTTGCAGATACTGCATTTTGAAAATTATATAGGTAGATATAAAGATGCTGTTAGATAGATGGGCTGTTGTCATGTAATTATATACCATGTCTTTTTCGAACACATGGGTGTACCTGTACCCTATGAGCCATAGAAAGAAAGTAATTACTTTCTTACCGTTAACAGTGCAGATGAGATCAATCGTTTACAGTCATTCCAATTACTGAATTGAAATACAGGAGACAAAAGTCACTGTTAAGACATTTTCTTGTGATGGCCAACATTATCTGTTCCCAGATTGCTTCTACGCAATTTCACATACCCGTGGGGAGCCGGGGGGGGGGGGTTTACACATTTGTAAAACCTTGTCGATATCTATATAAATAACAGACTCACATTATTTCTCTCTTAAAGCTGCATTATTCCCCCTGAATGCTTACTGTAGAAGATGGGCAGTGCGGACATAATGATAAAAAAATTAATGCAGTCTCTCTGAGAGAGCACAACTCACAATCAACAAAAGAGGAATCCCCTTTCATGCCCTCATGCTGCACGGTTTTAGAAACATGTGGTATCCGTGATCATTACACCCCCCATGTACTAATCTTCAAAGTCTGTAGGATTATGCAGATGAGAGGATCCTTCTGATTTAAAATTTTGCCATGCATTTAGGAGTTAGAGGACTTGTTTGTCTGCAGACAGCATCTCATCAGGCAAGGGGTCTCAGCAACAACGAACAGAGCTGGGACTGAGTTCTGTGCAGCATCTTGTCCTCCGCACTTACATTCAAAAACGTGCAGCATCTGATGATTAAAAGCTGATCAGCCTAGGGGTTGACTAGTGCCATAATTAAAATAATTAGCATCAAATACTAGGCATACATTACGCATTGAGTAAAATATATGCACACACAAAACAGCCCTTTGATTTGGAGTCATTAGTGGAATATCATGGTGTTCCATTGTGAGTATGCATCACTGCTTCTTCAGTGCTGCACTTTGGAGTATAAAGGGCTGTATTTCTGCAGAATGTAATAAAGTGTTGGCACCTCTCCATACCTAAATGACTTGGAAATAGAAAGAAAGTCAGTGGCAATGGATAAACAATGTAAAGAATATAGAAGGACAGGCATAATTACACAAATTCTAAACAAAATCAAGTTTCCAATTATTTTAGTTGTTTTAGCAAGTTGATCAGAGAAAATGGAGCAATGCTCTGGTCATCAACCTGGAGTCTTGTTTGATGTAGAAATCCCGTAAAAAACCTGAAATGGCCGTCTTAAAAGCTGGTACCATGCTTCTCTCCCAGGAAGATTTTGACTGGACTCTCTCTCTGACTCTCTGACCCACTGCTAAGAATGCGACCAAAAATCGCTACTTCAGGAAAAAGTAGTCAGAGAAAATTGTCTTTCCTCCAACATCCACCAAACGAACTTCCCATCCCTTTCCTTTCGGCAGCCTTCATCTCCTCTCTGACTCATTTTGAGGATGACAGGCTCTGAACAAGAGAGCATCTCTAATGGAGGAAAAAGAGGGAAGATGTAGTGATGTCTTCTGTGACTTCTTTGGAGAAAATAAATCATTTTTCATTGTTTGTAGGCTTCTCTTCCTTCAAACACAAGCCTGTGTTCTGTCGTTCCCTTGCCTCTCTCCCCCACTCTCTCCTGTGAGCATTTGTGGCATCTAGTTTCACAAAGGCATATGTACATCAGTTAACTTCTGCAGCCTGTCGGCAAAAACAGTGCAACAAAAAAATCAGAAGAATACCCGCCTTACACAACCATATGTATGTATTCCCTGGATTATTGACATGATGACTATCCAGTTCCTAACATGTGTGACTGCACAATCTCAGATCAATGAAGCCGTTGCTGATATGTCACTGATTGTCTATAATATACAGGTGTGCTCATGTGACAATTACCAGACAGAGACAGAATGGTTGAAACATTGTCACTATTCTAAAGATCACTTGAGAGCATAATAGCATATGTGGCTTCTAAACAGTGAGACCAATGCACCTCTTTACCTTACCTCTTTGACAGGAATCAACGAGCATGTTTCCATCCTCACCAGCATTAGCATATTTACCTTCTTTCATTATAGCTTTTTTCATTTAGACAGCACAAAGATGAAGCAACGACATGCTTTCACTCACCATTTGCAATAGTTTCATAGCTGTACAGACATACATTGCATATGTATTTGAATAAAAAAAAACAGGTTGGTGGTAGGCCTCTCTGCCTGGTTCCATTACTGGCAGGCTTCTATTACTGGTCCTCCTTCGGCCAGCTTTAGTGTTGACTCTCCTGTCATGGTTTCCCAGTCCAACAGCAGACAGTGAGGTCAGCTGGTCCAGGCCGCCATGCCGGACATCAAAGCACCTCATGGAGGATGTTAATATTTGCTCAGGTGCATCTTTCAGTCTCTGTTCTGGGTTTATAAATATATCTAGAGCAAAGATCCGTCTGAAGACGGCATCCTGGTGAGAAAAGGGGGAGTGAACATCACGCCCCCCCTCCTGCCCTCCGCACTCTGCACTTTGAAACCCATCTTTTCTTCTCAGCGACTCTGTGATCTGTGTCAGCCCTCTGGTGGGACCGTGTCTCAGGGGCAGGGCGACACGGCCCCGAGCAGCTGGGGGACAATGAGCGCCCGCCTTTGAACTCCTGTTGCGGCACGGAGCGGTGCGTGGAAAGCACGCCCTTGAAGGGGACTACTCAAAGGAAAACAAATATTTTCCAATGTCCAGCCAGGAGGTGAGGGGGGGGGGGGACGCGTCAGATGAAACGTGCCACCCCCTGAAAGTCACCCTGCCTCCCTGAAAACGTGCACCCTCCCCGTGGTCACACTGGCCAGGGCGTGGGAGGCATGCCGCCGCTCACGTTGCTCGCGTTCACAACCCGCGGCTTCCAGCGGCCCGAGTGGCCCGCGAGCGGCGCGCTGCAGATCTGTTGTTTATTTTGTGTTCTCTAAATAAGGTCTAACCCTGGCCACATCCCATCAGGCCGTGCAGACAGAGACTGAGGATCTTGGAATTCCAGTCCCTCATCAAAGAGTGGCGGTACATCTGTGGAACAATAACACGGTTCTCTCTCTCTGCCAGACAATAGGCGGATTGTTGGAGACTGGCAGAACTGGTCCAGTAGGTCGGCGCGTAAACTCCTCCAAACAGAGGAAACATGGCAGCTCTAAAGGTCTCAGGGAGGTGAGAGTCTGAACGGTCTCTGTCTCAGAGTGGGGCCTTGCTGCCTGGTATGCTTGTTGAAAATAATGGCCATATTGTACATGTGGAGTAGGGTGCCTGTCCCTCTCTTTTTCAGTTCTTCTTCCATCATTTCTTTAGGCCCTATACTTAATGCAGGTTTAAATAATCATGTTCTTGATGGGGCAGGAAAAAGAGTAGTTGCTCAGACATCTCAGAAGTACTGAATAAAAGTAACCTTAGCATAAATACATAAATACACACACACACACACACACACATATATATATATGTCAGTGTATGAGTCTCTCTGTCTCTCTCATATACATACAGCTGTACTAAGGAGATACAGTAAACCACTTGTATTGCCCCTTTAATCTTAGTGCAGCTCTATGAGTCTTATCTATTCGGTCCAATACCAGTCACCACATCAATAAATTAGCTTGAAAGTGGGAGGTAGTTCAGAATTATTCCTGCCTAGTGGCATGAGTTACTGTATGCTGATATTGTCCATCACTGCTATTTCAAAATCACTGTTTGAGAAAGACATTCCTTATGATAACACTGAGGAACTGAGAGCTTTCAGGCATTACATGTATGCAATGAAAAAATCTTGGAAAATGCTGTTGGTCATTATTTTTATTAACATGATGAAAATTGAAGATTAAGGGTTTTTCTATTATGCAATTCATCTTTCAATTAGTTCTTGCTGAACTCTTGATGAAGCCATCTGTTCAGTTACAAGCTTGTGAAGGTAACCATATCTTCAAGGAAAATTAATGACAATGTTTTTCTACAAATTGAAAAATTATTCCTTTGTACTATATGATGCTTCCACTTTTCTTTGCTACAGACAGTCTATATGCAGGAGAAAAGAGGCAATAAGCAGAGTGGATGAACTGCTCACAATGGTCTATCTGCAAGACCCCTTGTTCTTCTGTCTGGTGGAACACTTGGATGATATTGAAATCCCTGTTAAAAAGACCCCCCACTGAATATCATGTCATCAGATATTAAGTAGGTTATACCATACTGATATTTGTAAACACAAATTGTGTTTACTAAAAACTGAAACTTTCATGAGACCCTGACATTAAACATATTTCTGAAAAGTAAGCACAATGCACACTCCGGTTAGAACAAATAATTACTTAAGCTTGGTTTCAAGATAATAACTGTAGAAGTAGTCAGAATCCACACAAAGTGGCAACTTCTCCTTCGAAGGGTTCTGACATATTGTTGTGGATCTAAATTAATCAGAATTACTAACTTCACAACCCGAAGGCCTATGCGTAGCAAGACAATTAAATGCAGATTTGTAAAATTCTGCTACAATTAACGTTGTTTTGCTGCTTTGCTTGAATTAAAAAGAGGGCTGTGTGCATCGTGGGAGACAGCAGTATATGTTGTGGAGATGAAGTTGCCAGTACTTGTTTTGTTATAGGAGAGTTGGCTGAGCTCAGGAGACTCTCGGTTACTACTGTTCTGACACAACGTAATGGGCAGTTTTACCCTGGACCAACTTGTGAATGATAAAGCCAAAACAAGACCATGTCTTTGCGACATAAAGGTCACTAGAAAAGTGCAAGGTTTTGGAGGTTTGTTTTGGTTTTTTGGCCTCTGACTGGCACAAAGAGGTTTGGTATTCTTGACATCCTGTTGTAGTCACTTTACAGGAAACACCGCAGCACACATACAGTACACTGGCACATTTTAGCTTGGTCTCTGTTCACACAAGAGTTTAAACTAGTGTAAATGACTTATCGTTTTTATCATTTTCTAAAATTAGGGGAAATCAGGTGAGTCTGAATTTGTTTCCAGTGAAATAAAGAACCAAAAAATAACAAGATACGATTCCATATTACAGTTATCGGTTTAAATAAAGAAAACTAAGAATTGAAGGGTATTTTTGAAAATCGTTTTATCGCCATCCTTCACTACCTAGCTTAATTGGATAATGTCATTATCAATGTCAAGGTTTTATATGTGAATGATCTTAGCTAAATATACTATGCAGAATAAGTTACTGTTTTAAAAACATTAGCTAAATGCCAACAGTGTTTTCTTATTATAATTAGAGAACCAAATTAACCCTAGAAAGTTAATTCTTCCAGACAGTTTTCAAACAGGAAAAAAAAACATTACCTAGGCATAAACATGCAAAGTGCATTAACATGGGGGAGTGAAGGAGTCTGCATACATAAAGACTGATTTGAACTGAAGTTTTGGTCAAATATGCTCAGAGCCATAATAGAGGAAATTTTAAGTGAGCTGTGTTTTTAAGTCTTCCTGTACTGATAAGACTGTGTTCCGAGTGTTCATTCCAAGTTTACTTCTTAATTCAAAAATGATAGAGGAAAACTTACAATATCTGGCTAGCTAGGCAGGGTGTACTCAGTAAAAACCAAAGCTAAACGGATGTGTGTCCTCTGACTTTCCTTTGAAGAAGCGGTTCAGATGTTTACCAGTTGTGATACTAACACGTTGCTTATGATGTAAAAAAAAATTCTCATTATGGGGTTATGGTTCTTTGTTCTGAAGACATCAGCTCAGTATCCTCTCCAGGTTTGTGGGAGGGTATCCGTTTTTTCTACAGATGGTTGGGTTATGGTGCCACTACTGCTGTGCTCCTGCTACCAGGGCCATGTTTGGTATTCATATAACCCACACCTCTTTGAGCAGCTCAGGATTTTTGACAGAGTACGATGAGACCTGTCTGGCCTTTTTAAGCTTTACACCAAGGCTTTTTTTCATCTCACCTTGAAAAAGTTTTAAAGGAATCAATATTCTTCCCAATATTTGAGGACGTACAGTGAGGCCTACCCCTTGCCAAGAAAAGCCTTTGATTTTTGCAAACCGGAGGGTCACTCAAAAACACCAACTCAGGACAAAAAGAGATAATCTTGTACAAGCACAGCCAAAGAAGTGAGGAGTCCAGCGCAGACCCTTAAGTTGCCTTTAATATATTTGGAAAATTAGCATTCAGCGGCTGTCACAGGTAAGTGTAAATACAGGGGCCAGTGGCCGCTGTCCTGTCAGCAGGAATGAATTTAAGAACCATCAAAAGCAGCCGGATCCTGCCGAGCAAGCCCCCTATTTAATAATTAAACAAGGTACAGTTCAAGGCATGGCTTAAGATGAAAGGGGCTTCTGTCACTGGAAATTAGCTTTTCTTAGTTTAGTTTTTGTGTGTGTGTGTGTGTGTGTGTGTGTGTGTGTGTGTGTGTGTGTGTGTATTCTTAGTTTATTCTGATCCCTCCTCTCACTTTTCATAAGTTTGAGGTTGTCAATATTTCGGTTAAAAGAAGATGGTGTTTGCCGCTCTCTAGTTGGTGATTGATGTCTTGATATCAAGCTCTTTGATATCTTTTGTTTATCTTTCTTTTCTCTTCTCCTCTTTGATTAGTGCACTGCATGCTGGTGTTATCTTTGTTGGTGCATAAAGCAAAGCATATCAAAGATATGCTATACTTATGATGATGTCATAGTTGCCTTTTTGGATTCTCATTGGAGAGCAAAAGAAAAGTACAGTGTTTGATCAAAGACTGCATCTTAATATCCTATCCTGATTGCATGATTCTTTAAAAAAGTTACTTCTAAGCTTTGTTTGACTTATTCAACCACTCTCCCCTTGATATTCAAATTCACACACAAACCTCAATCTTAATGTAGTGATCTGATCAATGGTAACGCAGCCGTTTAAGCACTGTAAAACTTCAAATGGGTCATTTAAGTAAATCTTTTTTATTATGTCCTCATAGAAAGAGTTTGAGGAGAATAACATCAGTGAGGCTAGGCAAAATAAAGCATTACATCTGAGTTAGACGTACTGATTGAATGAGCATTAAAGTAGAATCAGTCACCTCTTTATTTCCCCCATGACCCACACATGCAATCAATGCATTCCAATGAAAGAGATTCCAAGTATTCAAGAGCCAAAGTGCTGGAAAGAAAGCTCCGTGCCCCCTCTCCACGGCTCTGCCTTCTGCAGCGCACCGGCCGCTGTGTTGACATCAGTCCGTGTGGTTGTGTGGGTCCAACGACACGCGGAGCAGAGCACGTCCATGGCAAGCTGCCCCCATGGGAGATGTCCCTTGTTTGGCTGTAGTGCGCTGTGATGCTGTCCTGGGCAGATAAGAGCACCAATGCCTTTTATCTCACCTCCCGAGGCTTTTATGGCGGTAGTGCATCAGCCATCCTCTGACTCGAATAAAGACGAAGAAGTGATGTTTTAAACCCGGCTGTTAGCCTCTAAATCTGGGATTTTACTGTGCTGTAACTGTTACTTGGTAAATTGGTGAATGAATGCTCTTTTGTGTCTTTTTCATCAATATTTTGGGCACACATATTTTATATTCAGTAAGATTTTGAGTGGAGAGATTCAGGGATTCTTCCTACTATGCATAAGCAGTACCTTCACATAGGATTTACGAATCCTTGAGTTGTATCCCACCTGTAATTCCAACTCACATAGCCTCTGAATCTGACATCTCCTAACACCACCAGGTTATCCTCCCCCCCTAGAATCCTTCCCAAGTCATTTTCACTTAGCTATAGACTGCCTACTCCTAATTTCAATGCTCAGAAGTTGAGTCAGTAGAGTGGAATTGTGTATAAGAGACCAGATTTCTGCATAGATTCCGGATCGAACCTTCAGGATGGCAGTTTCCCTGAATGACAAAATATATCCACATAGATAACTATGAACTATGTAAGTCACCTTGAGTAAGGGCATATGCTAGGTAAATAAAGAAATAAATTATTCACAGTATAGATCCTTTTGTATGCCTTGTGCACCTGTTTCACATAAATAAATGACATTGTAGGCAGAGCTGCTTCCAGCACATTCCAGGTACTTCACTTAGTGTCCCTATGTGTTTTGCAGCAAGGAATAAATCCAAATTTTGTGTTAGTATATACAAATAATTATTTGCCCACTCTGTACAGAGTCATAATATAAAGTTGGTATTCTCATCTTATGCTTGATTGTTGGTAGGTGTTGAAGTGTGTGATGGTGTACAGGAGTGTACAGGAGTGTTCAATGTTATCAGGCATCAAAGAATTAAGTACCCCCACATCAGCAAAGGTTTCACTTTTCCTTGAATAGTTTTTGTTGGGTACGAAGACAAAGACCTACTGTCAACATATACTTTGCTGACCGTTCAAAATGCTGCCTCCATCAGCACCATCCATTTTCATCGGCGCAAAAGGCTGTAGGTGTATATCTTTAATCAAACGTCTGTCATCAGGCATATAAAGCTGCACCTTCTGCATTCCAAAATGCTAGCAGCTATGTGTAGGACATTAGCAGCTATAATTCCTTTTCATTAGAGGGTATTACGGGGAAGATCTGTTTGACTGTAACTGCCAGGAGAACCACAAACCGACTCAAATATGAGGAATTGTAAATCTATATATAAATCTCTCATGGCTCAGATTCTTTGAAAAATGAACTTCAAGCTTAGGTTATGAAAAATGTTCTTTTTTCTCTTCCTCTCCTATGTGGCAATGTGTGAGCATTGGCCTATTCCTCGGAGCATGTACACATAAATTTTACACAGCGAGGCTTCTGAAATAAATCTGAGGGCTGTCCTCTATCTTTTACGTTTAGAGGTTAATGGAACCTCAGACCAGGTAGAGACGGCCTGTTTAAAGACTGTAAGCGCTTACTGTTAACAATGTGTCTCAGGGACAAAAAAATGCAACACAGGAAAAAAAAAAAGAAGGAATCTGGGAGTTTTCAAAAGGCACTACAAATATCATTGTCTAACATTGTTAGTTTCCCAAGTCCCTTTATCTTATTCCTAGTAAGAATGTTCTGTAACATTTATATTTTGTATAGAACAAAGGGATCACGGCAACATCAAAGGTAACTTTTGAAAATAACATCAGATAAAATCTGAAAGGCCTTTAAAGTAGGCCTCTGAACGCTGCATGAAATTGGAATTGGATTTGTGGTCCGCGGTGCATAGCCTGCTGAGTAGCACACAGCACAGTTCAGTTGTACTGAAACGTGTTTCTGCAGACCATGTCAGGGAAGACAGAAGTAAGATGCTTTGCACCGAGCAGACGAAAGAAAGGCACTCTCCTTTTTTCTATTCCCCTTGATTAAAATTACAATAATTCGCAAAAAAGGGATAGAAATAACAATGATAGAAATAATTTTGCATGTAGAAGCGAAGTCAACACAAACAAAATCAGTATATAAATACACAGGCCACAGGATGCTCCTCTTTGTTTTACATAATGGAGGTTTTGCAATTATTGTCGACTTATATTGAAAGGGGAATTCTGAGTTGTGGCTGTGGTTGGAAAACCATAATTACTGTTGTGCAACTGTTTAGTATGCCTCGAAATTCCTCAATCTCTGAAAATATATATTCATCTCTAGGTTTTGGACACTCATGAAACAGAGCTATCTGTGCACAAGCGTTGTCATCGTTGCTATTAGCATACTGGGCTGTTATGGTGAATATCAGTATTTTTCGATTTCTTCTCCTTGTCCCTGATGTAAAAGAAGGAGTGAAAGCTAGTTATAGTTAGTTCTGCTCTCAGGCCTAGCACACACTGAGAGAGGCAATAACAGAGGGCATGTGCTCTGCCAGTGACAGTCGTTAAAATTCTAGACTTGTGACAATGGGGCCTTGGGTTCAAATCCCCTCTGTAGGCATTGCTACTTTAACCTTCTGTGAGATACCTTTCTCTGACTGCTTGAGTGAAATTCTCAACTGGATTAATCGGCTTCAAAAAACATCTGCCAGTTTCCAAAGTGAGGAGGGAAACTTTAAAGGCAAAAGATAGCTGCTGTGATGACCTCCGGTGCAGGAGAGAATGGTGAGTCGCTGGTGAACCGTGGAGGAGGACCATGGAGCCACGCTGTGTCAGGGGGCTGAGCGGGAGCTCCACATTGTAGCCATCAGCTCCGAGCTGCAGGAGTCCCACTGCAGGTAAGCGTGTCCCTGCTGTCACTTGCTCCTCAGGCCTCTGTGTATGTGTCCGTGCTGGGGGGCTCATGTGACCCGTGACACCTCATTGTGACACACGTGGCATCCCTTCTCCACTGATTGGGCCAGGGAGGTCACTAGGAAAAATGGACCATGAAGTTTATGCACACAGCCGTGGATTCGTCTTTATATAATATCTGATACGACGTGGCTGTTTAGATTAAAAGATCACAAAGATCAGGTTGTAATCAACTAATAAACCAAATGCAGCTGTTGAAGTTTTGGTGCTTTCTATGGAAGCAACAGGGTGTTTTGGGTCTCCCTGCACCCATGAATATCACTTGAAGTCCTCGCATTGTTATGCAAGTGGGGGAATAAAAGATTAATGAGCCAAGATATGTAGATTAAAGTGGATGACTCGCTTGATTCCATGACTTCAGTGATTCTCAGTGCAATAATAGTACACACCCAAGGTATTAGGTAAACCTGCCCAAGAGCTTTGTAACTCATTCAGCTTGCCCTCCTAGGTCCTTCAGGCATGCACATCTTTTTCCCCATTCATTATGAAATCCATGGAAATGTTGATCTATGTCCTACTTCCTCATGTCTTACCCATGAGAAATACTGTCTGGCCCTCAGCTATCCTAGCTGTTTAATTTCAGTACGTTCAGCTTTGAATGTTTTAAACTGTTTTTTACCTGTATAATCATTATTATCCTCAGGAGCATTAAGGGCTGTACTTTTTTCTGCACTCTGTATATGTGTATATATTTTTTTGGTCTTTGCTTTTCTGAAGCATGGCCACTCGGGGAGGTGCAGAATGACCTAGGAAGAGTATGACTTATGTCTTGTCCCTTATTTGATTTGCAGTGAAAACTTCATAGACAAATGGGATGGCCTCTAAACATATTTCCCTTTGTCCTTGGAACATTGGTTTGTGAAAACTGCTGCCCATGCAAATTCACATCCAGGCCTGCACTGGTGATAGCCCTGTCCTTTAGAAGGTACCCCAAGGCTACGCCAGTGCGCCTGAGTGATAAGGCTTGATGATAAGGACAAGATCTGACAATGAAGCAGTCACATCAGTGAGGGGCCAGTACAGGCAACATCTGTTATTCACGGGTAATAAATGTGGAATTTCGTTTCCCTTTCACTTTGAGTACAAAAGCAGCAGGTAAGGCGACATTGCTTTATCCATATTTGTTATCGACTGTGTTTAGTATAAAAATGTATGGTTCAGCTGCTGGCCAAATATGACACAGATATGGGACTTTAAAACAGGAACATGCTTTAACAGCTGCCAAGGCAACCAGATGTCATGACAACTGAGGCTTCTCTTGTTATGCACCTGATGTCAGATAGAAGCCTGTAAATATAAGCATTTGAGTACACCGATTTAATTTAAATGGAGGTAATATATGACTGATCAGTATGTTGGCAGGGGATATTTTTATCAGTTAAATTATTCTAATTATTTTCTGGTATAGATAAAAATTAAGTTGTGGAGACCCCTGAAATCAAGGTAATATTTAACACTAGCAAAACATGATCGAAGAATGATCAAATTTAACGGTTCGGTTAGTTGTTCTTGCAAGCATGTAAAGTTGCAGAGGACCTGGAAAATTTTGTCTCAGTATAACTAGCGGATGCAAGACATAGAAGCAGTTCTCTGTGAAATCTGAATTTTCTCTCGTTTCTTTTTCTTTAGCAGGTTTTCTAAACCAGGGAAGATCATCTTAACCTCTGAGTGCAGGGTGTGTGCATTGAGCCCACTCATAGACCTCATTAAAGTCACACAATTCCAGAAAACACATTCAAAGCCATTTCCCAAATGCAGCCCACGACATCCACAGCTTTCAAGACTTCTAAGACTCCTGTCAGACTGAGTTGTGTTTGTGTGGAGTTGGTTTTGGATAAGGAATAGAGAACAACAGAAAAAGGGGGGAGAAGCCTTTCATGTAGCTGTCAACATTTGTCTTTTTATGTTTTAAAACACCATCTTGTCTTTTCTTACCCAAGACCAGGAGGGCAAATTTCAACAGAGTCAGGCTTTCAGCGTAGAAGTGAAAAAAGGGTTACCACCATAACCAGTGAGACCTTGCAAGGGCCTGTTGAGGCGTCCTCTGAATCAAGCAAGAAAAATGCCTTATCTATATATTGCCTTTACACTTTATTAGACTTCACTTTGTCCCCTTAAATATTTTAAAACTTGATTAGAGTATGAAGAAATGTAGCTTATGAAAAGACAT
This sequence comes from Megalops cyprinoides, assembly GCF_013368585.1. NCBI lineage: Eukaryota > Metazoa > Chordata > Actinopteri > Elopiformes > Megalopidae > Megalops > Megalops cyprinoides. Next base: position 17,980,038 of record NC_050583.1, on the reverse strand, counting down.
TTGAGAAATGAAAACGAAGGAATTTAACTGCGCGTATATGCCATTTTCTTCAAATGATTTCGATCACTTAAAGAAAATGGTTTCCCTGTAAAATCCATTTAGCCGCCTAACGATAAGGTAAAATCTGAGCGCTGAACCTGGGCGGGTGCCTCAGGTGGGGGTAATTGTGTTTTGTTAAACGGAATGAAAGCAGTTGTGGCAGGAGCGTGCGGCCCGACGCGGTTGTGCTGGGAGCAGACCTCGTAAAGATCAAATGCGCCGTGGACAGATCAAAGCATGCAGCACGCAGTAAAAAAAAAAGGGAGAAGCGATGGCTTAAATGAATTGGCCTTCATCCACTATATCAGGTGGTGGTGGTGGGGGGGATATGCATGTTAAAAAGCAGGGGAAACACCTGGTTTTTGAAGGCAGACGCGCACTCCCACTGTCTGAATGGGGTTGTAGAGCGGGCCAGCAGGAGGCTGTGCGGAGCTTGCAATATGTACAGAGGCAGGCTGAGTGCACCTGCAGGCCACTCGGTCAACAACCTCTTACAACCCTTGGGCTTCTCCACTCCACCCCCTTTGCACCCCTTTGCGCGGGACATATCCCCAGTGAGCTGCTTTAGCACCGCCATCGTTGCACGCGTGTCGTAGGTTCTGAACACAAGCGTGGAGAGCTGTTGCTCTTGCTCGGGTTCCGTGCTTCAAAGTGAGATTTGGATGGCCACAGGAACACAGAGTAGGAAGGGAGAGGGTCTTTTCTTCTAGGGAAGGGATACAGAAGGAGCAGAGACAGAGAGGCACAAGCTGGGTGAAGTCTTCAGGTGAGCGATTTTCCCCAGTTTCACCCTCCTAGTTACAGAGGAATGCTGTTTTTGACAGATTCATATGAACTGAATTCAGTCCCTTTGCTTTCTTACACACACCATGATCATGTTGTTTTCCCCTCTTGTTTTCACAGTTTTTTTTTTTCTTTTTCCCATCACATATGATGTCCTCATTTTAATTAGTTCCATCTTATCTTGTTGCCTTGACTATGTATAATTTATTCTAGTTATATTTTTTCATGCGTGCCCCCCCACCCCCCAACTCCCCCACCCCCTCCCCCTCCTCAGTAGGGGATGACATTCTTTGGGTATACAAGGCATACATCATTATAACAATAGCACCCCCACCCGCTATCCATAACATACGGAATGTCCCCACCACCAGCCTCCTCCCGCAAGCACAAAACAACTCTGAATCCCAACCTCTCTTTCCCCTCCCATGGATGTATACTGTCACTGCGAGTCACAAATGACACAAACCTGTGTTGTTTGTGTCAAGGATTTAATAACAGTTTGATGAGAAGTCTGTGAGGGTTATACAGCGTAATGTTTTGTATGTGTTTTATGGTTAAAACATTCTTCTAACTGACACATAGCTGCTGTGATTTTGACATAGTTTGTTTTCTGAATAAAATGTTGCTTCTTACTCAATAAATAAAGTGCCTTTGTTTGCTTAAAATGACTTTATATGAAGACGAATGACTGCTTATTGGGTCTCCAAGTATAGAGGAAAAGGACACTACACATGCAGAACTCCTCATTACTCATCTGCCAGTGTCATTTCAGTTTCCTGAAGCTCTTGCATTCCCCAAATAAACTTTATAAATCATCTTTCCCTTTTGCATATTATCAGCAAATGCCATTGTTGTGCATTAAAACCTCCAGATAGTTTCTTCTTCTCTGTTGTGTCATACACACTGTTCAGCATGTTTAATAATTTAGTATTTGGAATTGTAATAGTTTGTTGTAAGTAAACCTGAAGGGCTGTCACACATTTTTTTTCCAAATTTTTAATTCTTCTGGGGAATGTTTATATCAGTGTCTGTTTATTCATTGTCCATTGTGAAGCGCAGCTATCAAACAAGCGATCAGTTAAGCTGTTTAGCATGCAGTAGGTAGAATAGATTAACTTCCTCTCTGTGTTTTTTTCTCGAGATGCCATCAGTTCCTTTTTATGCTTGAGGCTGTAGCCAATGAGATTATGAGATGTTTGTGATTTTGTGAAGGTTCCATAAAATCTAGAATTATTTAAGAATTATTTTTGTTGGAAATGTGTTTTTTTTTTAACAAGATCAGAAAACTAGATGTACAGTTTTGTTGACACAGAGGTCATTTACATTTCCCTTTTTTCTACTTCATTTTTTCAGCCATTGCTAATGTGCAATGGAGATGGAATTGCTTGGTATAACATAATTAATACAACCTCTATTAAAGTCTTGTTCTATTGTCCCTTTTATCAGTTCATTATCATTTATTATCTCACCTGTTACATTTGAAATACCTTTGTGGTTCAAAGTAATGTCTAAACAGCAAAATAATGAAAATATAAGTACTTAGAGATAGGTATCAATTTTAGAATTAATCTTTTTTGATGGTAAACCGTACACAGAGGTAAAATATCAATTACTCAAGAGAAAAGATATCACAAAGGTTGTCCTGTACTGTTGTGAGAGTCATGACCAATCACTGGTTTTGTAGTTGTGGAAATTGCAAGGTTTCAGTCCATCTTCATTCCAAAGTTTCATTTCTTGGCAATGAGCAACCTCTCAGACACAGGGTTATCTTAGTCAACAAATCACTCTCTAAGATCTCATCAGGACCACAAAAATTTCAAGGGAGAACTCACTCATCACTTGGAAAAAATACTGGAAGAAGCTTTTTATTGATTATTTAGGGCATAAAGTACAAAAAAACATGACTCTGGTTCTCCCTAATCTATAGAGAAGTAGTCACCAATCTGGTATGTATAATACAAAATGCTACACTCTCAGCCCGAAGGACATTCCTGAAGTGATCCCTAGTGATGTCATTTTTGGTTTGTTCCCACATATGATGTCATTATTTACTGCTTGTTTACTTGGCTTTTGCCCGTGAGATATCACACTCCACTAGCATTTGCTTTCCAGAGTTAATTACTGTACACTGTAGTCAGCCCAAGCCCTTATTTGGTGTCCGTATTTGGCCTGGAAAAACAAAAATGACATCATCAGCAATTTGGCTGGTTGTTGCGAGGATGGGGGAGAAGGCTGTGGGGTTTGTCTTTGCACCCATTTCCTAATCCCATCGAAGGCCATTAGGACCACCATTCGATGTTTTACTGTGGAACGGCCATGTTCACCTCTGTGGAAAAGTCCCTCCCAGGCTCCCAGAGTTTCTGCCCCAGCTTTGTGTTTCCTATTCCTTCCTGAAGCATTAGTAAGTCCCTGAGAGCTTTTCCTCACTGCCAAGCATAAAACAGCATCTTATTCAAAAGCACTGTACAGTAAAGAGCCCTTTTATGAGATCCTTGCTGTAATTAATAACATACTGTACATTACCAGGTCATGCACAGATTAATGACCTCCTAAAGAAATCTGAATGCGTTCTGCACAATTAAACACTAGGCATGCAAATGTCAAATATGCTTGAGTGGCAGCCAAACTTGTTTAGCTCCTTTTATGTCTCAATGCTCCACCCAAGCAGAACCGCCACCTCTGGGATGCATGTTACCACTAAAATATTATGCTGCTGATCTTTTTTAATATTGAATGGATTAAAGAGCGGGGTTGTTACTGTATTGAGTTTCTCTTTTTTATTTCCCCTGTGACCTGATTGAAATAAAAAAAAACTTTTAACAAATCACAAATTGCAAACTCCCAAATCAAACAGTGCCCAGAGAGTCAGTATCACTTCCATTTTTACATGTTGATGTGTGTAAAATGGTGCCAGCTCTAATGGTTAATACAATGGCATGCAGCGTCAGGCCATCTGATGCCCTTGTCATTAAACATTTATCATCATCAAACAGTTATCATACTTCATTATGCCATTAAACATCACACATAACAACATATGATTACACCCTTTTTTGTCTTTGCAGAAAGAAAAAGTTGTTTTTTAGAAGTGTCACACAGTGCATTTACATTTTATCAGTAATATGTTTAGAAAACTATTTGTCTTTTTCTTTTCAAGGACATCAAATAAAGATTTTAGTTTCAAAGACTGAAATCATCTATAAAAAATAAGATCATCATCTTTTCTTTTTTTAACCACAGAACTCCATGCAGTGTAGCCCACCCATGTCTCAGTGTAATAAGTACACAGTATTATTGCCGGATGTGCACCTCCCAAAAAGATCATCTTGTGTGTCTTCTCTCGCAGTCCTCCCAGACACTGCAGAGCATCATGTTGAAATTGCAAACAGATTGGCATGAATAAATTATCCATCTTTAATAATGAGGCACGCAAGCTGGGATTTGTGTAAACGGCGAGAAATGGCGAGTGTCATGCCGGCCGCTCGGCAAGCGAAACACTCAACGGGCTAATGAGGTGAGGTCTCAGCCCGCCGCGCGGTGCCGAGGACAGTCTGACTCCGCGTCCATAACGAGCTGTCACACCCCGGCTCCAGCGCGGCGAGGCCAGTAGCTCCCAGCTTTAAAGCCTATCCGGGACTTCAAAGAGGAGTCATCATGTGCATATCAAGTCAGCGCTGCCTGATCGGATGGGGGCTGGAGTGAGACGGAAGCAGGCGCAGGGACCAAACGGAGGGCTTCCTGTTTGGTGCAATGTTAAAAAGAACGTTGCCGTGCGCGTGCTGTTTCTCTGCATTTCAGACAAATGCTGCAACCAACTGCTTGCATTCACTGTTGTCTTTTTTTTCCCTAATGCATATTGTTTCTGTTGCTGTTATTGTTTTGTATAGCTGGACAAGGTGCCTTTTTGTGGGAGAGGCCATTGGTTTGTCCTCTGTCACCTCTCTCCTCTCTCTCTATTTCATGTCTCTATTCCTACATGCAAATGAGGGCCAGTGCATTGATTTGATTTCCAGTTTCATGTTACTATAGCAACAGCATAAAGAACTACAAAGCGCAAAAAAAAAAAAAAAAAAAAACAGCAAAGTTTCTTTCTCTGCAGTACTTTCATCCCTGTGTGACTCTGATCATCACAGGAAATTAGCATACCGGGAAAGAGGGAGCTCGCTGTGGAAACCAATTGTTCCTTTGGAAGGCTGCTCTGGCGGTTTGGAGTCATAATACGAAAAAAAGAGAGAAGAGAAAAAAATAATCATGAAGGAAAAAAAAAACAACATCCTCCACTCAGGAGAGGGTTTCAGGGCATTGGCATTTCCTTCTCCGTCAGGAATCCAGCTGTTTGTGCAGAATCCTCCTTGTCTCCCCCACCCCTCTCTTTATCAAAACCATGCGCCTCTCAAAGGTGCAGTACCGCCCCTCGTCCACCGCTGCGCGGTGCTCTGCAGCTGACTCTACCTGCTGTTTCGCACCAAAGCCGTGCGGTGCAGGGCAGGGGCAGCGGCCGCACAGGCCTGGAGGGGGCACAGGGAGGGGGGAGTCAGAGGAGATTTGAAGGCCGACATCAAACAACAGATCAATTCATTAATGCTTGCTCAATAGGCTGAGGTGGAGGGAAAAAAAAAATGCAGAATGGAAGAAAAAAAAAAACATCAAAACATCATGAACTGAAGATCTTGACCAGTGTATGTGATGTGGATTGTTGTGGGCTCTGTCTGCAAGCCTGAAGATTTGTGTTTTTCATTCATATTTTACAAAGCTTCAAAAAGGAACAAAGCCCAGATGTAGAGTGGAAGGAGTGGATGGAGCTTGTAAGAAGTCGCAGGAGTGCCCATCTTAACTGCAGCTGTGTTTTGCCGCTGAATGTAACGTACAATGAAATTGCTATGCAGAATGAAAACAGTCTGCTGAGAGCATTTCAACTTGTGAAGTGCATAGCAATTAAAAAATGTAGGAAAGGTAATTTATAGTTATTATTTTTTTCATTACTATAAAAGCGGGTTAGGCACAGTTGAAAGGCGTGCATTTCAAACCTGAGGCACTCACACAGAACAGTCTGCCTGACAGCTACCCAGCATGCAATTCTGAAACAAAGAGCCCCTTTTGATTTTTACACAGTGTGAACTTTTTTGATTGGGAGAGATTGGTCGGCATGGAAATCAATAAGCCGATGTGCATTTGAAGCTGCCTTATCTCTCCCCACATTCCTCCACGCTGTCTGCAGGTAGACAGGGGAGAGCAGAATAATGAAGCTCTCCTCATTGGCCAGAAATGGAGCTTCTCTGATAGCTGGAGAAATTGCCTGCTTGGCACCTCAGGGGGCCTTTATAAACAGCGTTTACAAAATCTAATGCTGTCTGAAATTGGTTTGAATGGGGACAGGCCTGGAAAATCGAGAAGCAGGAGAACTGTGGTGACCCCTCTGATTAGACCTATTCCAGCGCATCCCCTGATTGGACGATCAGGGGCTGCCTTATCACCTTCATCTGTATTATTTTACCCATTGCCAGTCTTTGAACAGCTAGAGTTGTTACCAGCTGGCAGACAGACAGATACTTCATACTCAGATTTGTACTTCTAAAATACATCTTGACACCTCCCGGTACCTCAGCAAAGGTGTAATTCTTTGCAGTGTAACTTCAAGGTGTTTTAATCTGAGGGGAAATCCAATATAAATAAAATCTGGTGTGTGTTTTCTACTTCGTATACAGTGTGCTTAAATTTATTCTTCTTAAAGTTCTTTAGTGTTCTTATTTTTCATTTTATTCCATGTTGTTCACTACCATAGCATTTTCTGAAATGATTTTACAATATGGATAAAATGCACTCAGCTAAGCATTTTGGGATGATGATGATTTCAAATTGTGATTTAAAACTCAATACACTAGTACATGAAACATCAGATGGTATAAATAAGGATTTTGAAACTTTAAAGGATTTTGAGTGAAAAATAAATTAAGAAGGGAGATACAAATAAATAAATGAATGGAGAAAAAAACTGGTCTTAGTGTGTGCAGAGTCCAAGGATTTTGGATGTTGACATGATTAATTTGCAAAGAGTAAATAGTATTTGATTGAAAGGATTTCTTTTTTGTATCAAAATATTTTTTTCACTTTACTACCCAAGCACAGGGCAAGGGTGCATGTAATCCTCATATACATACACAAGACAATGCTATTATTTTAGGCTACAAGGCAGACACTGGACAAAGGATAGGTGCATCCTCCCAACAGTAGCTGACATGCCCAAGTGAGTTGCAAGGTGCTAGCAGTGTGCTGAACGAACAGTGGTCAACCCCCGTCCCCCATGTCTGAGGGAACTGTGGGCTCCCTATCATTGTTGGCAAATGACATTGCCAGTTTGCAGCCCCGCTCATATGGCTTGACCAGCACTGATAGCAAGTGCTTTTATCATCACTTGGGACTAAAATGGCAAGATTTCTAAAATAGCGAGTTATGATCCCTCTGTAAAATGAAGTCACTGTACATGTTCTCAGTGTGAGCTGAGCTCTGTGAAGTTAGAATCCCTCTGTAAAATGAGGCTGCTGTGTATGTACCACAGAATCTTTCCTAATTGACCTGGATCTCACATTTGGCAAAGCTTGTAACAGCAATCATTAGCCTACTGGGTAGTCTGGATCACACATTGTTTTATTTTCTGTCCTTCTTTTCCTTTGGGCATTGGATTCAGTAGTTGCAAAGAGGACACATACCCCCCTTTGGTGGTTTGACAGTAATAGATATTTTCAAAATCTCACAAAAATACTCACAGTGAGAAATGGAAGATTCTCTCCTTCCTTTGGTGAGGAGGCCTTCTATCAGTCACTGAAAGTGGGTGCCTGTGTGATGTACCTGTACTGGAGTGGTATGACACCTGAGCGTAAATGCAACACTTAAATGGAAAACAGTGGATTTATGTCTTCATCTGGCTGGGCCAGAAAAGCCACCCTCAAGCAAAAGATGGCCGCTCTCCAAAATACTGATTACCAGGTTTTGCCATTCATTGTTGTGACAGTATTATAATACTGGATGGCCTGTTTCCTGTGGATACAGATTCTGGGCCATTCAAAAGTGAACACAAACTTCTGTGTGCAGTCAGGTGTTTTGATGTGATTGGAGAAGTGTGGTGTATCTCTGTGCTGCAATTGGAGCAAAGGTGAGGGTCAGGACTGGGCTCTCAGTGGAGTTTGGCCCTGGATCAGACTGGGTCACTTTCCTCTGACTCTCTCTGCCTGGTCAGGCACTCACCCGTTCCACTCTGCTGCCATGCTGTGGGAACCCACTGAGGGTCAGTGAAACTCAAGGCAACTCAAGGCAAGCAGCAGGGACCCAGAAGGTAATTGAACTTCATTCAACACACAAGGAGGTCTGTTCTTTTCCCTCTCAGTTAATGCAAAGAACACAACAAGGAGAAAATGTCCAGGCTCTTTTATTCAGCAGTCGCTTCAAATGGTTTTAGAAACTTTTCAAAAGTCAGTATCTTTGTAAGAATTTGGCCAGTGAAGAAAACATTGGTGTTGCGAGGTGCCTGCATCTATTTTATAAAGACAACTTCAAGGTTTTATCGAGCCACTGACTGTAGATGAAAACACTTCCAACTTCAAACCATGCCATTTACAGTCTTTCTGAAGTGTTTCTTCAGAAGAAAATATTTCTTTGAAGATGCATGTAGCAGTCCAGTTTATCCCCAGTCAAATCCTGGTCAGCAGGCCCAGGTGGAGGTTAAGCTGAATCATTTCTGTCTTAATAATTCAGCCGCCATTCCCCCTCCCTCCGGAGACTGCAGCATTTTTGGAATATTTCACACTTCAAGTGGCAGAAAATTAAGCTTTTTCCTGGGTTTGTCTGTCATAACATCACATGAAATGAGTTCTTCTGTACTGGAAGACAAAGACATTTCTTTCTTCTTATAAATGAAATTGTCGAGTTTTTGCAGAGTGACTTGCAAAACAAGTCTACACACTAAATTAAAACGTTGACATGGAAAGAAAAGCAATATATATTACAATACTGCAGACTGACATCAAAGTTTAAGCATTCAGTCACCTTTTTAAAATGTGCATGCTCAGAAATAGAGGAACAAAAGGGCCACATGTTGAAATCATTATTACAAATAGCATTCAATTTATGTGCTTATTTGCTCTAAATTGTCAAATTTAGTCTTTCAGTCAGAATTAAGTTTTGCTTGGGTGATAAGATACACATCTACAAAACATGCAGCAAAAGTACAAAACAATGCATAAAAATGCATATTAATTTTATGTATGAAATACCTAAAATTACAGAATGAATGGATGAATTAATGAACGAAAATTCTATATTGGGACTACAAAAGATGAACGTGTCCTCTAATTAGATGGATGGACATTCTGTGTCCAGTTTCCTTTGAGAGATAGAGCTCTATTGTGCGTATCAATGGAAAACCAACCAGCTGTTTTCGCTATGCGCCTCCAAAGAGCATCTGAAACCATTTAAATCAAAAGCAGTCACAGTTTCCACAGTGCATTATAGGCATTCCATCAGCCCTTCCTGCATGCTGGGCTGACTCTCTCTGTATGGGGCACAATATAAAGTGGGCACACAGCACTCAAATATGCAGCCCACCATGTTCCCGTCAGGAGCCTTCAATAACGCAATGCCAGAATAGCCTTTGAGTCATCACCCTGGCTCAGGGTTCAAACCCTCCTGAACTCAGGGAAGACCCTGTCTTTTCTTTCTTTGCCTCCATCTTGGAGAAAATATATATATTTTTGGTACATGCGTACATCTCAATATATGCTTTTGAGGCAATGCTGGATTGCAAGCAGCAGATTTTTGTGTGTGCCAAATTATATATTACATTGTTCATATTGTGGTTGTCAACATAAATATATCTGTATTTTATTTATCAACCCAAAGTAGATCAAATCAAAGATAGAAGCTGTCTTTGTACAATGTACAAGAGCTTATTGCTTATTTTATTGATCATTGTTAGTATGGTATAAGTATGTTGCTGTTGAGGATTATTGTTTGACATCATGTACCCATTGCTGTTGTTACTGTAATATGCATCTATTTGATCTTGGCATGATACCCTTATGAGTCACTCTGGATATGAGCATCTGCAAAATATAAATCAATAACAATCAATTTGAATGAAAACAGACACAAGAAAAAACAATGATAACATTTTTTTGTTCATGTAAGTTTCCATATGTGCTGCTTTGCCAGGACGCTGTACTGTACTGACGAAACATACCAAGGCCTCGCACATAATTACTGTACATCCACTTGGATCCAAATTCACTAAAACAATACTCCTATTAAGGTTGTTGTTACATGTCTCAGTTTGGTGTTTTCTCTTGAATATAACTTGACATGGCTACGTAGTCCACTCAGACAGATGAATGTGTGTTCCCATATTTGAGACTGAAGTGCTACTAGTATTGAGCTGGTGACTTCTGTTTTCCTTATTGTTGAAAAAGATCACAGCCCAACATGCTAAAGGACTCATTTCAAATCAACCAAGCATGGATGGCATGAAATCAAATACATGGAGGGATGACAAGATAGTAATATTATATGCTTTGTGGATTACATTTTATGTTGTTAAATATATACTGGAGTATAATAATAACCCTTCTGCACTAAATAACAGTTCAAATGAAATGCAGAAACTGTTTCCGCTAGCGGTGTATTTTCAAGCAAAAATGAGTAGGTATTCTTAAGACGAAACTGTAGTGAAGACTGTTCTATAAGCAGCAGCACTGCAACCAGAGACCATCTGTCCAAGGTAACTGAAAAGCATAGTGGGATGCATTATTCTCCATGTTGTGAGTAATTGCTATTCACATTGTACACACTAAATAGACAATGCAGACAGACAAATATGATTTTTGCATCAGTAATTTAATAATCTGGCAACTGTTCAAGGGTAAAATGGGAAAAGACAGATGGCAATTTACCAGATGCCCCAAGGGTAACATTGGGCTGCATAGCATTAATAATTGCTCTGATATAGTTTATGTCAATCCAGGTGAAATCATGTGTGAGACCTTGGCATGTTTTTGATATCACAAGTTAAGCCAACTGAAGTGGCACAGACTTGGCTGTTTGTTTTGTTTTGTTCTCTTTCTTTTTTACATCAAAGATGTCTTGGATAGATATAAGTTTTTATTGCTTTGATATTGATGGGAGTAATGATGATAGCAAAGTCAAAAGATAACAGAAACACAAAAGAATGTTGCTGAGTGAAACACAAAGAAACAACAACACCGCACTATCACTATAGCCTTCTTTTGTTATTGAACAATCATAAGTGGATTATAAATATTATATCATATATATATATATATATATATATATATATATATATATATATATATATATGAAATATATATATATGAAACATATATATATATATATATATATATATATATATATATATACACACACACATATATATGTGTATTTACACACATACACATACACATATATATGTGTGTGTGTGTGTGTGTGTGTGTGTGTGTAAAAGACTAGATGTAGGCAATACTTTATAAACTTTACCTGATGAATCTCTTTTGAAAGAGATCAATCATGTTTTGTGGGAATTACTTGAGCAGTTTGACTCCAAGGCCTTTATTGTACAAGCATAAGAAAATGAACCAGAAGCTACAATTTTAACAAACGCATCATGGATAGCATCCTGCTCACGTGCATGCTGGGAAGCCATCTGCATCTTCTATGCATCATGTGAGCTAAAAACTTTTTACTGCAAAAGAGTACTGGGGAAAGGGTGGTATTTTTAAAGCATGTATAATCTGAGTTCTTGTGGTGATGTCTATAGAAACCATATGAAGCTTTATGCCTCTTTATTTCTGCTGCCTGGGGCTATGGAGACATGTAATTTCTATCATTACCTGATATGTTTTTAAAAATTGGTGTCAGCCCTGTGGAGTGACCTTAACGGAGGTTCCTGTCCACCACCTTGCATTTAAATGCTAAATGATGTATTATTTTAACACACAATCAAAAGGAGATAATGACTGCAGGAACCTGAAGAGTCGTTAAGGTTACTAAGGTATTCAGACCCATTTATTAACCCCATATTTCACTGTCCAACTATGGGCATATTACTCAAGTTAAACTTTTAATAGCAGTTATGAGGCATCGCAGTGGCTGTGACTGGGGAAAGTGGGGGTGACAAATGGTGTCCATCAAACAACTGCTGGATCCTCCTCAGCCCCCAGCAACCACTGATTACTGTAGTGAAATAATCCCTGCTATCTGTCTAAGGCTAGCATAAAAAGGAGTTAAAACTTCAAAATGGCCACTAGCCAGAATTAATTATTCTAATACCTGACACTACACCTGTGGCAAGAATTTTAAAGCATTTCTTGACCACTGACACCACTGACTCTGAGATCCTGACTCAATTCATGGTTTCTAAAAATCTGTGTTTGAAAAAGTCATTCAGTGTAGCTGCCGGGAAACATGAATGAACTATTGCCATACCTCTGGCATGGCAGAAACTTTTGAAACATATGTAAAGTAACATGAAATGGACAAAATCCTGACCATTGCCCATTGGCATCAAAATTTACACTTCATCTCTCATACTTCCTTTGGAAATTTCAGTTTCACATCAGTATGCACAACAGCTCTGATTTATGTATGTAGTCATTTGTGGAATCCTTACTAATCTGAGTTTATGATTTACAAATAAGTGTGGTGTCCTCCTTAGACTCACCCACAACTATGATTTAGGATTTTTCAGTATTTTCTACATAGGTACTGGACACACTCAGTCCCCTTAGGGAACAATGATTAGGTAAAGAAATAACAAGTCTCTTACACTATACTGTTTGCTCTTTCCTACAGTATAAACATGATGGGTCCCCCCCGATCGTATTACAACATTTGTTTTCTAGAATTCTGCTCCAAATTATCTCCCAACATGGCCACATGGTTAAGGTCATATTTTGAGGCATTCCTTCCAGATTGAATTGATTTATTTTCCTTTCATTGACCAAAATGTCTCATCTTGAGAGAGTTTTTTTTCTCCCTCTCTATTTTCTCTGCTGCTTCCGCAATTGTCATGTTTGAATGTATGTGTTTACTTGTCAGTTATGAAGCCTCAGAGTTGTAATGCCTCACTAGCAGCAGTGTTTCTCCATCTCCCGGGAGGGAAAAGAGCCCTGTTTTGAAGCAATGAATATTTCAGTTTTGCATTTCTCTCTTTTCTTCTCTTTTTTTCTGTGGTCCTTTGATCTGGCTTTGGTTTCGTTATCATTCCATTTGGATGAGTTCACACAGCCCCTCTCCATCCCTACACCAGAACGAAGGAGTCTACACAGATTCCATATGTTTCTGCACTTTTTCAGCCCCCACATATATATCCACCCACATACCACACATATGTAAGGGTGAATCAGAAAGCTTGAAGCCTATAGGTTGAGGTTCTCAACAACATTGATATCCCAGCTGCTCTGTGTACTCACCCCAGTGCACTCCAGTCAGGGTTCAGGAATTGCTTTGCCCAGTTTTAGTGTTTAGATACCAAACTATAAATTATGCTTAAAAATGGAAACATAAAAGAGAACATTAAGCTTTGCAACATCGGAAATGCATAAAGCTTAGGAACTGTGTGTACTTTAAGGACTTTCCAGCTGAAAGCCTTTGTGCATTTCAAGACATTAACACCAAGATCATGGTGACTTGTTTGAATAAAAATCCCGAGAAAACGGGTACATGTACCTTTAAACCTGAAGTTCAGTGAAGTAAAGTTGGAGTAAAATGTGGTGGCATTAGGTGGGGATGGGTGAGTTATTTTTTAATAACCACCATATGTTCCTTTATTCATCTGGCTGCTGAAACCTGAAGGAACTCTGATTGACACCAAAGGCCTTGGGGTTGCTTATTCCTGCTTCACATTCAAGGAAGACATAACATTAATGAGTGGAAAGAAGAAAGACTAGGATTGTCACTAATTGCTGTGTTGGACGTTTGTTGGTAATGGTGCCCTTGATGGTAATTGTGAGAAGAATGCTCACCGCAGTTCATATTCACACCTCATTAAAGTCACCTAAACATTTAATCATTTCAGTTTTAAAGAGAATACATTTACATATTTTTCCTCAACCTTTTGCGGTCCAACTACAAAATTAATTTGTGGTTGATGAGTAAGTACAGTATAATGGGCTCTGTATCCGTGTGCTTTCAGGCTTGACTCAGAGCCTTCCTCCATCCTCTGTCTCAACATCAGTTTTTGAATTGTTGTACAGATATATGTTGAACAAATGAGATTTACACACTGAATAATGTATAAATACATTAAATGTAAAGACCGTCATTAAATGAGGTATTATTCTTTTAATTTTCTGTTTCTGGCTTTGGTGTGCCTCTATATGCCTGGTAATCACAGAGAAATAGCCTGGTCATATTGAGGACATCTTCATGACCTGTTAAAATGCCATTTAGTTTTACATTTCATTCATATAGGAGTATGCAGTGGATATTTTCTCAGTCAAAATTTCAAGCGTGCCTAACCCAACCCATTCTAATGTCTGAACACATGGTTCTAAAGCTCTACCTTGTAGAGGAAGAATGCATTTTAAGGGCGTATTTACATAATATAAATACTCCTACAAAAGAGTTGATAAATTGCTATCTGTTAATTTAGTAAGACTTGTTTTGGAAATAGTAAACACATAGGGAGCACACACAGTAACAGATGAACAACATGAATAGATACAGTAGTGGATTAATAATTAGAAAATGTAAAAATGTCTTTGTGTATCTATGTTATAGTTAACTTCTAACACTGGTAAACATCAAGCCCCTGGATGTGGTCTTTTGTCCCTCTTTTGTGAAATTAAATACGTGGAAGTGCATTTGAGAGTTTTATGTAATTGGGTATGTGGCAGTTTACTTCCATGTGTGAGGTCTGTGGTAGCAATATACTGTATTTGGAAAGGTATAGTCCTAAAGTTGTACATATTGCTTTGCCCTTTTCATGCCACTTTATTGGATGCACTGCGGAAGTCATTCTGGATAAGAGCTTCTGCTAAATGATAATAGTGTAATGTAACATTGATATTTACAATTAAACTAAAGACAGCTTAGTCACTGTCCAAAAAAAGCAGTCTACCAACAAGGAAAATGGAATCATATTACCTGTTTACTACAGGTTTATGAACTACCATACTTAGTGAATAGGTTATAACTTATGTATTAAATGTGTCATAACACTATAAAGAGCCTGTTAAAGTAAAGCGCGATCTGAAACAAATCTCACCGCTGTCCTCATGGAATTCTAGAAGGGTATCTTAAACTGTCTTGTTCAAGAGTAAGCAGAAAAGGGTAACCAAATCGATAGTTCTAGGGCTCTGACTCAAGTTGTCATGTGGTTTTCGAGGTTGGGAAAATCTGCCACGAAGTGGGCCCTCCCGTCTCGTCTGCAACAAGCAACACTGGCCTTCGCTCAGACGTGCTGGCGGTACGTCACTCCGCTTAAAAAACCACAGCTTGAAGGATGAGAGGATTTCCTCGATTCTGCTGAGGCGTCTCTAATTTGGGTCGCCTCTCCTGCCACTTGCCCGACCAGAAACCATTTTAAGTCGTCGACCACAGAGGAGCTGGCATTCCCCTTTTCCTCCCTGCTTCTCCCTCTCCTTCTCCCTCTCTCAGTGCATCTCTCTGCCACCCCATTGCACGGTGCCGAAGGCCTAGCTCTTCTTCATCTCCCCACCCTTTCAGTCTCTGTCACCACACTTTGTGGCTCTCAATTGATACCAACATGTACATCCCCAAACACACCTACCAGGGATTCAGTGAAGCGCTTACGAGGGGACTACCTCAAAAGGATACATCGAGCAAATATTTTTCATACTATTTTAACAATAGCAATTAAATGTGCAAACGTCTCCAGGATTCCATTGAAACATGTTCAAAAATCTCTCCTGGATTAAAAATTAAAAGTACCTAATTATTAACAACACGCCCCAGGATTTGATCAGAATCACCTACCCTGTGATGGGAAAGTCACTTGTTTTTTGTTGTTGTTTTGATTGAACAGCTCTTTGCCTTGTGATGACTTGGCCATTTTGACTGAGCACAGGGGGTGTGTTGTGGCAGCTGAGGTGGGTATGACAGTATCAGGAGGTCAGGCTGCTGCAGCCTTATCTTCCCCTTCATCACTGCAATGTTGTGGCGGACAGGTGAGAGACAGGAGGTCTCTATTAACCGCTCTCTCCTCTCAGGAGTGCTTCCAGTCCACAGTGTAACAAACCGAAACCCCTTCAGGCTGTTCAAAGGGAAATCCAAATGAATAGCAAGGCAAGGCAAACACCGAGAACATGAAGGATGAATGTTTCTATGGCGATTTCTCTCTCGGACATAAAATGGGGGTGAAGCCGCGGTGTCCTCCAGTGAGTCCTATGCAAGGGCTGCAGAAAATTCACAGCAAGGAGAACCAGTTGAATAATAAGTAGCAAGTGCTGAATAACAAGTGAAACCTAAAATTTGCTGGTTCACGTTCAATTTGACAACTGCTATTGAGCCATGGAGCAATGTACTTAAATTGCCTCTGACAATACCTAGCTGTATAAATACATAACATTGGTAAGCTATGTATGTCACGCTGGATAAGGTTAAGCAAAATAAATAAAAATTTCCTGTTGTCACCAGTCCCTTTCTTGTGATTCACAACACTCCAACTTTCCTTTTTCCCTCGCAAAGTTTGAAACTGTTGTCAGAAAGTTAACACATCTATTTTGGTAGCAGCATTTTACTTCTTTTTTTGCACTGCTCTACATCAGAGATCCAGAAAAGGTCCTTTTGTGTCTGGGTTTGCCCTGAAGGGAGTCGTGTTGCGAGGCAGATTAATAATTACAGAGTACACAACATCGGGGAAAACAATTTCTGGATCTTTGATGTCAAACATGAGAGAGACCAAAATTACAAAGAAAAGGGTATAAAGAGGAAAGGTCCTACAGTTTTTCTTTCTTTCTTTCTTTCTTTTTTTGTTGGCTGTATTTCCTGTTTTTGTTACTGTCTACTGTTTGGCAGTACATTAAAAAAAATTAAAAGGAATCTATAAAGAAGGGGCCCCTTTCCCTGGGGGTGGGAGGTTGGGTTGGGTTGGGGATGGGGGGGGGGGCATATTTGTGACCAAAATATCAGGAGAGCAGTAGAACAAAGACACTATCTTATGTTCTTATTCTAATTGTGATCATAATGTTTATGCAGTTTTTGTCCATTTTGTCTTTTTTTTCAGATGCATTTAATTGGCTCATCCAGTATTGTGGGTCACAAATTGGATGGTTTATTTAAAGTGGAGCTTGCTGTGCTGTCATTTTTCTGCTGCCACATCCTGATCATGAGTTTTGATTATGAGGCAAAGTCTGAAATTAGAGGTGCTCCTCTCTTCCTCCTGATATGTTTGCTGGGGACACGTTTTAGGGAGTGTCTTACAAATGCATTTTTTCCCCTCTAGATGCAAAGAGGTCTTTTCTGAAAATTCAAATCAGCTCAGCTTCTATGAGTAATGAGGGAAACATCTTAACTCCAAGAGTCAATGGATCAACCATAAAATCCTATCACCTAATTTACTTCGTACTCCATAGGTTTATCTTGTGGATACATGCAAATTTTGGATTTGCACCATTTGCCTTGCTCATGCTCTGGGCTTGTCTGGGAAAGAAAGCTGACTATTTCAGGGAGAGAGGGGTGTGCTCACACTGCATGATATTCCTCATCCAGCACAAATCCACAAATGAAGGGAGGCAGTCGGCAGCAACATGACAGCTACTCTGTAGGAGTCTCTCCTTAGCAGAAGACGCTTTTAAATGTGACAGTGCTTTTGACTGGTGTCAGTCAGTCATGCAGTCTGTGGAAAGACGAGTGAGGAGACTTTGTTTTACACATCAAAAATAACACACAAAGTCTGATGGCCTGTTTGAAAATTGGTGAAGGGTGCTGTTGTGTCTAAATAATGTGTCCCTGAAAAGAAACCTTTCTTGTTTATTAGAATCATGACAGTTTAATCTACCTTATTTTTTGTCAATGTGAGTGTCAACACAATTGTTTACTTTAACAATGAAAGGGAACCTTCACATTTGAATATGTTATTCTTTGTGTGCCTTATTTTTAGGATTGTGCTCTATTGGCTTATCTTTCAGGGTTTCAACTTTTAAATTGACTTTTCCTTTGTAATATTTATCAATTTTGTTTTTTTTATCTTGAGTATAGGTCATTCTATTAACAAAATCATTTCTGTACAGTGGCTATTTCATTTGCTCTTCGATCAAGTAAAATGCATATATCTTCCATTGTGTTATCTTTATATTGGAATAATAATTTGATTTACATGGAATATATTCCTTAGATTTAAATGATCAGAGTGTACTGTGTGCAGCACAAAGCCTAGTGTGGTGTTGGGCCTTACCTTTAATACTGCTGCTATATGTTGCAGAGAGAATGAGTAGTGGATGGGGAGATAGGGAGACACAAAGGAAACAGGCCCAGAAGGCAGAGATTGCACTGGATCAGAATAAGAAGCAGGTGGAGCCCAGCCTAGGAGACGTTTAAACTAGCATTTTGCATGAAGTGCAGCCCAGCCGACAAGAAGCCTAACCCAACATTTGCACCAGATGGCTGAGGAATGATTTGAGGCCATTATTCCAGAAAATTCTGTGTTTACCACTTCAGTGTGGAAAAAGAAGATTGCTCACAATATGACGAAATGTACCAAAGAGGACTACTTCTGTCCAAGATGATATGTCTTTGAGGTCTATGATGACAACAAATTAATAAGAACATACCAATGAGATTGGGCAAGATTTCTGTTTGTGAAAGATTTAATCAGAGCCAATCACATCACCAACACAAAGACAAAATGCCCCTTCAGAGATTTGGCAAACATGTATCTATCCCAATATGGTTTCAATTTCAAACTGTCTATACTTGAATATATTTAGATTAGATTTCAGAAGAGTTAGTATATTTTCACATTTTGTAGTCAATATTACAGAGCACTCAGGTAAAAAAGGCTTAACCTTCATTACCACATCCACTGTTTAACAACAAACTATACTGAGAAGTTAGAAATAAATTTTAGAATCACAACACCCCATGGGTGTCCTGAAGACTTGAATTGCAACGAACACTGATGTAAACATTTTGGAGTCGCAGGGACAGTGTTCATGAGCACAGTGCCAGCCAAAGGAAATGGTCAGGTCGTAAATCAATACATTGTAGAAGATCTCTTTGGGGATTTTGTATCTTGCAGTATTTAAAAAATCACGATCTCCACAATGGTGATCGTCACACCACATGCTGAGTGCTTGTGTTTCCTGTTTATCAAAAAAGATCATGGAAAACATCTTTCTGAGAGAGGAGAGGAAGAGCTCAACAAAACAAAAATACATGTTTGCATAGTGAGAGTTGGCATAAACAGGATTTTTTTTTCTCTCCTCAATAGTCAAGTTGTTGACACATTTTGTATATATGAAGAAATGTGGAAACACTTGTTTTTTTTTTTGCCTCTTGATGTCATCTTCCCTGACCCCCAAATTGCATTCTCTTACCCGACTCATCTGGCTTCACCGCAAGAATTTAAATAACGAGTCACTTTTGATCAAACCAAGATAATACAGATGACTGGAGGGCTGTTTTACTCAATGCTGAAGGAACACATCCCAACTGCAGATGTGTCTTTGAAAGAGAGGGACGCCACTCTGTCGAATGGAAGTTCCTTCCCTTCCTTTTCCAGCACAGCTGGCGTGAACATGGGCTCCCTCCTATGACATTGCTCAAGGGTGTGGCCATTGCCCTGGTGGTACTATCCCTTTCCAGCCAAACACCAGACCTCCTCCAGGCACCTGTGTTTCTCAGTGTTCTTATTAAGATCATGGGTGCCTATGAAAGAGAAAGCTGAAAAAAAAGAATAACAACACACCAACAAATAACAAAACAGCTGCATTTGATTTCCACCCCCCTGCTGTTTCCATTTACACTGAAGGTTAGAGGACGTCTGCGAACACTAAGCCTGACTTTCTTTTGGGAGCATCAGCAGGGTGAGGTACACATAGGCATTGCTGATCTCCCATCATGATCACACTGTGGGTTTCAGTATAGGTATTAAATGGGTGGGAGTATGTTTCTAGCAGATGCAAGTATTTTTTCTGTAATCACTTATGTTTGTTTGTCCTTGCATCATAAAGAAGTATATGAAATCCATACTGATTCTTTCCATACTGAAAGTGAGCCAGGTGTTATTAAATTCAACAGTGCTTTATGGAAATTAAGTTAAATTTAAGTACTTAAGTTTAACATTTATGATGGTTCGTTTACTCTCTGCTGTAAAGTAATCATCTCAGATATCACCTGCACTCGCTGTCCTCCCTCAAGGGTCTTTGAGCTAAAGATCTAGATATTCAGATTGAAACCGGGACAAAATGATAGAGCTTGACAGAGCAATCTTTCTATGGCATGTTTTCATACAGTTTAAAATAATTCAGCTCCTTCACTGGTCTAACGTGAGGCTTTCAAGACTCAAACCAAAGGTGACAGATGTAAATTTCCATCACCTTGTCACATATGTTTTAGTCATGTCTTAGGAAGGAATATTTTTGCCAATCAATATTTGAGGCATTTTCAGATACCTTAGGGAGACCCCTGGAGCTCTGAATTTCTTTGAATGTTGAGCAGGACAGTCTTCTGGATTTTTCAACTTTAGTGTTGGAAGGGGGTTCATATGGGGTAAGATTTGTCAGTTCTGTCTTAATTCTGCCTCAACACAAACAACAATAAGACATTTCTTCAAAACAACATGAAGTCCTGCTTACTCAACCAAATGGAATGACTTTCCACAAACTGTAAGCATCTCTCTTGATCTATTTCAGTTAGTCAAGACCAGACACTTTTTGGGAAGTGAAATTAAAACTTGAGTATCAGTATGCTACCAGAACTCTTTTGGAAAAACTAGGTGGGTTGGTACGTTGGTAGTCAGGTCCAGCAGTTTTTTTATGGGGGATTCCTCCTTCACATAGTCTTGCACAACCCTGGGAAGACATGGCACAGTGTAGGAGGGAATGAAAGGAGATTATTTCAGCAAACAATAGATTTGTTTTCCTGCTGCTGGCAATGAGGCATATTACTTTGGACCTCATTATCTGCCGGCCTTATTAAAAGTCTCCTTGCTCTGCAGTGTGGCCTCTCTGCTGCTCCCAAAGTGAAAACCTGCCCACATCACCCCGATCGCTCCGTCAGTGTGCCCTTTACTCCCAGTCTCAATCTCCACCTCACTTCAAAGCTGTGCGAGAGCCTGGCTCTTTTCTCACTGTTAAGAATGTTTTTTTTTCATCTAATCATTTTCTTCTGCAGAATGATATTAATTAAAAAAAAAAAACAGTATCACTTAGTGTGATGGAAGGAAACGAAAAGAAAGAGTCTGACGATCTGTATCTGCTTCATGACCTTTCAGCTGAGGAATGCGTTACATTATCATTCCACAGTACACGTGTCTCAAACTGTTTCAAATTCTACAAGCAACATGCTGTTTTAAAAGACAGCAGGTTCTAGCAGCATTGATTTGATCTCATTTGCATAGTTTTATCTGTGAAGTAAAATCCTGTGGGGAAGTTAATTATGTTCATGATGTATGGATTCTGAATTTTTAAATACTATTGGTATATTGTGCATTATCCATATTTCATTTGGATGTCTATTTGCATTGTAACACTGGTGTAAATATCGAAGGCGCAACCGGTGCAGCGCACCGGGGCCCAGAAGCTGTCAGGGGTCCATGTCGGAAGGCGATTTTTTTTGCTGCTTTACTGTTGTAGGTGGGCCCTCTCACACATCGACCTTTTCACACAGTCTTCAAAGTAACCATTCAACAATATTACTAAAATTACTTGTAATTGTGATAGCTATATATACCACTATATATACCACCGTTTTAAGTCATAGTGCACGAGCGTGCGCTTGTGTTTGGGAGGGGGATGGGCAAGAAAAAATATTTGCACCAGGGCCAATCACAATTATGTTACGCTAAAGAATTGTAATATCCAAACAATCTTAGAGTTTTTCATAACTATGTGTGTGTGTGTCTGTCTGTCTGTCTGTGTCTGGGTGTGTGTCTCTGTGTGTGCTGTTCAGGTTTCAAACATAATTTTTTTGATCAATTCCTTGAAAGTCGTAACTTTAAAATTAATTTAATCAATGATCCATACTACACTCTGCTAACTGTGTTTGGCAAATGACTAATGAATACTTCTGTATCTATTTCTTCATTTAAATGTTAGACAACTGAATCCTGCTCATCATTTGTGTGATGTTTCCCTTTCTTAAAATGAATCAACAAAGCTTTGCGATTGCTATGCTGGCATGATCTATGGTATCAACTCAGAGCACGTATTGGACCTTAGATCAATGTTGCCTGAGCTATTTATAGATCAAAAACAGAAAGCATATTTGTGTGAAGTGAGGAATTCTACCTTCATCATGCTATGCGAACCCCTACGTATTATTGTGTATGATTATATATGTATATATGTATGCTTATGGAAAAAAATGAATTAAAGGAAATGCACATGGACCAGTGTAAATGAATAAGTACCCCAAAAGGCATCTAGAGCAGAGTGACAGAATAAAGCACTAAATCACGAGGGAAACTGCTGTTAGTCTGCTTTGTAAGGACCAATAACCTAGTACATCCTTGGCATGTCTTCCTTGGGAAAATTAATGTCAAAATTTATTGTGAGAAATACTGTCTACATTTTCTAAAATATTTTAATGCACCCCACTCAACTGTTGCTAGTAGCCTTATGCCCCTATTAGCATGTATATTGTCTACTGAAAACTTGCAGCTTTGCCTGCATTTCTGTAAATTAGTCATAAAATACACAAAACCCCAGTGCTTTGTCTATAAAATAGAAAATTCAAACATTTAGTGGAAATGACAGATACAGCAATTACATATTAGGATGATAATGCAATAGAGCTTGGAATTATGCAGAGATATACAAATAGGCTGAGTGTACTGATTCCATAAAAATTTAGTCAGATGCATATTACTTTCAGATATTATTTCCTTAGAATCCTATGAGTTGAACACTTGGGGAAAATTTGTCTTTGGAAATTTAAAGAATCAAATGAAGAAAGATGTTAATTACCAGGCAAATAAATATTGCCTCATTATTCCAGCCTCTATAGATAAGCAGTTCTGAAATACACCAATTGTAACGAAATGTGCCCATGCACCTGCTTATTCCTTCCACGCTGCTTGGAAATCACTAGATTTTACCAAAGGACTATATATGTAGTGACATACAAACAACTTGGAGGAAAAAGTCTTATTTATTAACGTAAAAGTCTAACTAAAAATCGTTATCAGACAACCATGATCACATTTTTCCATGTACAGACTTAAAGCTTCCACGTGAGATGGTTGACTTCATCTTTCCAGAAGGCGCCTGTACACAGGCGGCAGCAACGCATGTACAGGGACGTATGTAGAAGGTTTTCAAGGATGCCTTTGCTGAACGTTTTGAATTGATGGCCTGTTTACAGGTGGGTTAACTGAAAATGACATTAGATGGCTGGCTAAAATATGTCAATAAATCACCACTTGGTAGCCACATATCAAGTATGCTAACTAGTCTACATTTTAAACTCTCCCTAATGCTACCTAAATTAACTAGCTAATTAGTAGTCAGTACGTTTTTACAATTAAAATGAACGTTACTTTTTAAATTCATAAGCCAAGAATAAAACGTGTATGATTTAAGGAGGAAAAGCGGAAGGATTTTGATGTAGATCTGTCTTTCAGAGACAAAGGTTGTACACGGACACGTAGTAAGCTATCTGTGTCATGTCGTCGCTGCTTCGGGGAGTTTGTCAACTACTATGCTCCTGACACCTTGTTTGCGAGGCTAGCCTGAAAATACATGGTAACATGTGTTGCTTAAGCAGACGTTCTTACTGAGAGAGGTTTACAAAACGTGCTGCCAGCAGGGTTATACAAGTAGTCGTATAGATACTCAACCACTAGTGTAGTGTCATACTTGAAATATACAGCCATTGTTAGAAACGTTAGCACAAAAGCACCACAGCCACTACTACCGCCAATTTCTATCCACCAAGTTTGTAAACGTTATCGCTACAAAATGTTCATCTTCAGCTGTTATAGCAGACTGTCTTTTGCCTCGGTGTTAGGAAGGAAAGCAGCTGGAGTTTGGGGAGCCAAAGTGTAGTATGAATATGTGGGTTTTTAGACTGCATAAAATGGGCAGTGACACTACTGTGCCAACTTGAGGGGAGTAGGAGAAAGGCATGGTCAACATGAGCGACCAGAGCTAGCGCGGTTGAGCGCATTATACTCAATATACTCCCACCTGGCTCATTTACAAAACTGCCTTTGCTGAAAGTGTGCAAGTTAATGTCTATCTGCATCACAACTTAGAATTTCCATTCTGGAAGATTTTCAGGGTGCTGGTAAAATTCATGTTAACCCTTGCTTATGTGTTTTAGTTTGTATGTATTTGCGCTTTTGTGATCCAAATGTAAATAGTACAGATTTAGGGTGCAATGTCTGATGCACTGTCACCAGGTTAAACATCCAGGTGAGTTGGAGAGAAGAGTGTTTTGTTGACCAAAGGTAACTACACAGATTTTGAGACTTACATTGTTGCTTTGTTGAAAGCACAGTGTAGATAATACATCGTTTTGGTTGGGTGTATAAACAAATGAATACAGTGCAATTTTAACTCTGTTGTAGTCTCATTTTTCCCTAAACACCCACAATCCAAATAGTTCATACTATACCTGCATCAGCTGGATCCCCCAGCCTCAAGTACCCACTAAGCCTCCGGCTGGCACATGACTATGTTGTAATTTCAATGGTGGAGCAATTTACAGTGTTTCTTCTTTTACTCAGCTGTGATTATCTACAGAACTGTGGAGGAGGAAATTGCAGCTACTCAGTGGTGTTGCTTTTCCTTGTTTAATCCCAGTATCCACTGTATGCAAGGTGATAGTAGACAGCATCACATCCTCACATTTTCAAGTTAGATATGATTACTTCCAAACAAATTACATTTATGTCTTCTGCATTTCAAAAATGTAGTGAAAAGACCATTGTATATGTTATAAAAGAATACCAGCACAGTGGTAGTTTCCAGGTGGAATGCTGAATCTTTGAAGTAAGCCTTATCTTGGGGCGTGCAAGTCTACAGGAGCTTAGACTGCACTCCTAGAGCAGTGACATCAGCAGGGTCCCATCCAGAGGTCAGATGTCAACAGGTAGGAGAATGTCAGCAGCACATCAGGCATGTTAGGCCCCACACCACTGTTACTGAGCTGCTGTTGAGGTTGGTAGCTCTTTCTACAGGGCCACAAGTATGGAAAATGACCGATTCTCTTTCATTGCCTTTGCAGATGGGAAAAGTGGAATCTGATCGGGTGAGATCAAAATGCCTCTGCAGTGTGCCAACTTGACAAGTTCTCCTGGTAGACGGATAAGCATGAGCAAAGGTACAAGCAACAGGTTTGTGCTTTTCCATGTTGGTCCTGGCATCGGTGAATCTCCATTGACTTGTGCTTAACCTCGCTGTTGACCTTTGTCTGTCACTCAGTCTTTGTTTTGGCTGATTTGTGCATTTACTTGCTCATCTGTTTATCCCTCCAACTCTGTCAATCAATATGTATGATCAATGTGATGATCTGTCAAAAGATAAACATCCCAGCATATCTCTCTGCCTAGCAATAAATCAATCTGTTCATCTCTGTTAATGAGTTTGCTTTGCAAATCACTACACAATAAATGTGTGGCACAGAGATATTCATAGAATGCTAGATGACGACAGCTTGATAAAAAAAATTTTCACCTTATTTTTTGTATTATAAATAAAAAATCCTTAGAATCTAGAGCCATTTAATATACATTACAGCAATCTAATCTCATCCTCTGGGCATTTTATTAAAACATGTGGATTCTCTCTGTTTTTCTGATGCAGACTTCACTGTGAAGAGAAAGGCTAATCTTCAGGAGAGATCGAAGTGTTGGTCTATGAAATATTTTACAGTTTGCCCAGATGGGAAATGAGAGCTTTATTTGATGTTTTATCTGATGGCTCCATCATTTTGTCTTGATTAAAAATCTAATAGCACTGTTTAATATTTTGATTAAAATTTAATGTGTTGCTAATTGTTTGCACAAGGTGAAAATACATTCCTATTGCGGTGCAGAAAGTCACCTTTGATGCATGTATAATTTTAATTAACACACCTGAATGTCTGTTATTTCTGTGACGGGACCGTTTGAGAAAAAGGAAGAATACTCTCATACATCCAGCAGGACATCTTTATGACCAGTTTTTTTTTTTTTTTTTTTTTTTTTCCACTAACTGCACATTACAGCAGAGAATTGTTAGGAGGTTTGAGTCAAACCCCAGGCTTTAAATGGCATCCTTTAAAAATACATTCCAATGAAATATCCAATAGAATCTTTCAACAAAAGATTTTTGTAGTGTAAAAATAAAACATTAGCTCCAAATTGTTCAGCACTTACCCTGGATTAGGTAACATAGCAATCACAATGCTATTTTAGAATAACAGCATGAATCAGGGCTTTCGGGGAGTTAGGCAAGCCTGAGACTGAAATTGTGCTACTTTAAAAAAGATTTTGCATCATCTTTTTTCCATGAAGCTGGGCACTGCCTAAATCCACCAGTGGCAAACAAAAATAATGCATTTACCTTAAGCCATCTGAAAATACAAAGGAAAAATAAACAGACACTCGATATTTTTAAAAAAAACAGCCATAGAAAAGAATCAGAATGCCAAAATTGTGGACATGCAGTGGGCCCATCATTCTTAGTCCTCTTCTTTGCCAAATAGTCTTAATTTTTTGTTTCACTACAATATCAAGTCTTCCCTTCATTTGACTGGATTTCAGTGTGCACTTTTTAAATAAATATTATGACCAGGTTTTAACTCATTGAAGCATCTGAAGAATCTGCCAATTTCATGATGACTCTGCCTATCACAGAAGACTAGCCCAGTTCTGGTGGGAGGGTGCCCATGACAAGTTTTCATGTAGCATGAGTATATGTATCAGTGAGTATATAATGTCTGTGTCCAAGTTTAGACTGAATTTGAGCCTTTGAAAGATGGCACATCTGACCTTGTTGACCAGTGTCACCTCACAAATAAAAACCACATTGCTTTGGTTTTTGGCACATATGCATAAAATGTAGGTGAATTGCAGTAGATTCCATTGAGAATGAATGTAAGTACCAAATGCCAGTTGATCAGCAGACGAGGGATCACGTCTTGAAATTGTGTCAGGTGTATTTGAATATGATTTACCATTAGTCTACACAAAAAAGCAGAAGTTTTAGTCAAGCTTGTAAATTCCATGACAGTACTTACTGTGAGCAGATGGGGGGCAACATCCAAATATAATTCCCCTGCAATATTGTCATCTGATCATCAGTTGCTCTTGGGTAGCACAGACGGAACTGTTTGCGTAGCCCATCTAACAGCAGGAAATAAGTTTGTGCCATGACTATTTCTGATCTCTTTGAAGTCTTATTTTACACTGCCTCAGGGGGGGAGCAGCCAAGGCTGGGGCACATGCTGAAAGGCTTGATAACCCAAACTGCAAAACCTCATATTCATCATTGGGTGCCAGGAGGAAAGGAGGTGTTACTGAGCCTGGTTTTGGGGCTTTGTTCAGCCTGGATTGCGTTTCCACAGTATGCCCTTCCACCTGCTTCGCCAGTATTGACATTACAATTACACTGTGCGTTGCTTTTGCACTTAGCAGGCCTGTGCTGCTGACATGACCTTCCCATATCTACTCTAGGGCATTTGCAGAGGTGTATACAAGGCATCATGCTGAAGGTTACAATGACTTACTCCCACTTGAAATTCAGACCCATGGCTAAGTCGAAGTCCCATGCTCTGTCTACACAGGACTTAAGTCCAAATGAGTTTCCATCTGGAGAGCTGGAATCAGTGCATATGCAGTGGCTCCTTTTCATGTCAGTCCCTTCCTTCCTGACCAGCCCAGGAAGAGCTGAGCCATCACAGATATGATATTGTTATTCTCTGTCTAATGTCTGTTTTATGAACCCTTTCATGTTCTTGCTTGACATCTGTATATGTTACTGATGCTGAAATGATAACCCACAAAGACTTTCAAATCGCACCTTTTTTTGAAAAGATTACACGTACTATGTCCTATATGAAGATGTAGAGAATGAACCATGACAGGACTATCATGGTTATTCAGCCAGAGGCTTTGCCGAGGGCTTTTTACCACCCCGGCAGTAGAGTATACCATAAGAACCACACTGTTTGTGTATCAGTGTGGTCTGAGCGGGAATAGACCCTGCAAATATCCCAACCACATGACACAACTTCCTGACAAGGGATGTGATTAGCTCAATGTGAAAAAAAAGTCCCAGGTCCCATGCAGAAAGAACTAATCGGGCTCTTATCTTGTCTCTAGGGAGGTGATGTCACTGTCTGCAGTGGGTTTAAGTGCACAATGATGATGGAATGGGAAAATGACAGAAGCACTGCTACTGAAGTAGATTTGAGAGATGATCTGGACAGGGTTTCAAAGGAAACTTGCTGACGTTGCGCTTGCAGTCACGAAGCCCCTCAGCCTGTCATTGACTTAACATCCTTTTTTCTATTACTGTTTCCATATTATGTGACAAGCACACACATTCATGTCTGTGTTCAGCTTATCTGATGGGGAAGGACTTTGAGTTAAACATTTAGTTAGGTATAGTGTTACCAAAAAAAAAAAAAACAATCAAAATGGCTTTGTTTCCTGCCTTTTCACTCTGTTACTTTTTTGTTAGTTATATTTTCTTGTGGAGGTTTGGCAGAAGATCCTTTAGAAAGTTAAATGGTTTTCATTTTGTTTCACTCACTGGTGAAACTGCACTGCACTCCAAGTTTCAGCTGGAAGAACTCAACAGCAATTTATTCTGTTGCCACATTGTTTCCTTGCTAGGGACATAATCTGTATTTTCATTTTTTTTTTTCAAAAATCTCTGATCTCTGTTGGTATTCTTCTCTGTTAAGAGAATGTTTTTGGGTAAATTGTTTAACTTCATGGGTTCACTTCACTTAATATTATTTATTTTGTTGCATTTCTATTGCCAGACTCACTTAGCTTGAATACCTTAATTATTTAATTAATTTTGACTTAATTTAATGGGAGTTGTGGTGATTTCTTTATTGCAGGTCAGAGAAAAATACAGAAAGCTACAAAAACGTAATATTAACATATGTCCAGTAAGGACAGATTCATCTTTGAAGAAGATATCTATCTCAGCAAGACAGCATTATTAATTGCTATATTTTCATTCACTTTTTGCTGATGACTAAGAATTTTATGCCAGTCCATATTTGAGCTATATATTTTAAAAGTGGCTTTTGCTGAAATGCATGTAGTTGCTGTTTCAAACCATTCCTAATAATTTTAAATTAAAATCTCCTGTCATATGCCATACCCAGTCCTGTTAAAAACACATACATGTACTCATACAGTTCATAAAGTGGCTTCTACACATATAGACACGTATTGCAAACTTTGCAGGCCTGGTAAAGCCAGCAGTGCGGCATCGTTTTAAGAAAAAGGGTTCATAACCTAAATGTTGCTGGTTCGAAGTTCCAAGCTTCGACAGAGAGTTCCAATGTCTGTTGTTGAGCAAAATATGAATTGTCTCAGTAAATATCCACCTGTATAAATAGATGACATATGGAAATGATAAGATATGTAAGCTGCAATGGATAGGAGTGTGTTCTAAGCAAGAAGTGTAAAGTATCGTGCAGTCACATGAAAACTGTGTACATCTTAAACGGCTCCACCTTTATCTGAAGTACAATCAATCAACTGATTTTAAATGTGGCAGTAAATAGTTAGTTGAAGTGAATCCATTTTTTTAATCAGGTAAACATCTTGCAAATCAGTTATAATTGCTCCTCTGTCATTGCATCATAAAACGGAATTAGTGTAACATTATGAATGAGAATGAGTGTCAGCATGAAGCAGCAGCATTTAATATTGGCACGAGCGCACATTCAATCATATGTATTGACAGTCAAGCAGTACACTATGTTATTCCTTGTGTAGCTTTGTGTAGTGTGATGTCAGCTTAAAAACTGGGAATATGAGTACAAAGTGCAGTATACAGAACATCTTGTACTCCTGCTGCGCAGCAGTAAAAATGATGTCAGCACTTGCGAAAAATATTACATGTTGAAATATTATTTTTGTCTTGCTTTAACACATTTGCTGGAATGTAGTGCTGCATTTAAAAGCAGCTTGAGCTTGAGGCTTGAGCATGTCACAGAAAAATGAAGCAAAGTTCAGAGAGTATCACAATCCATCTGGAAAGGACTTGCTCTATCCCAAGCTTTTCTTTTGTTTACTTTAGATAATTAACTTTAATTACTTGATTATTATGAGCCTGGAGAAAATGCAAGTGGAGAGGATTTTATTTGGAAATGTAGAGATCAAACAACACCTCCACATGTAGTGTTTAATTATTTCCCCCTCAGCTGTACAACAAATAAATCTATTATTGAAGTTGTACTCTCATGGTATCACTCAAAAGAATATCACAAATAATTATCTTCTTCTAAGTTCACCCACTGCAACAAAGAACATGTTTTATGAACAGTAACCATGTAGTTTTGCTGTGCAAAATGAAAAGCATGTGACAACACAGAACATTTTTTTCCACATTAAATTTCTCTTTAACTCGTTTTCAAACATACTTTTATGATGTTTCTATTTTTGATGTTTTGCAAACTATTTTCTAATTAAAAAGCTATCAGAATAAATTTATTCAGTGGGCATGTAAGTGCATGTATAAATGCAGGCCCCCATAACAGACCACAAGTGAAGAAGCACATAAGTTTCTCATGCAGTCGTGAACATGTTCATTTCTCTAATTTATGGGTAGAGAATGATACCAAAATGATGTGCCACAGATGTTGTCAGTCATGTAGTTTCACACAGTTTTATACCAGGAGTGTAACAGTGTGGCATAGAGCTAAGGAAAATGAGCTGCAACCTAAAAGATTCCAAGGTGGGGTTACTGCTATGTACTGTACCCTTGTGCAAAGTACTTAACCCAAACCGCCCCAGTAAATACCCAACTGTATGAATGGATAAGATATAAAACATTGTAAATTATATAAGTTGCTCTAGCTGAAAGTGTCTGCTAAGCAAATCAGATGAGCATCAGATTAGTGCACATTGGCTACGCTGTACTAAAGTTTTGTGAATTTAAATCTGTTTCAATTGTTTTTCGGCAGAATGAAGGCACCACATTATACAGGGTGGTGGAAAATAAATGACAGAGACCCAAAATTAAAGAAACGAGCAACCTCTGAGTTCCAAAGCATGGACATTTACTGAACTTTGGTGCAAAGCTAAGGATTGCTTATGCAGCACTCAAATAAATGAGGGCGTACAGAATATGGTAAATTGGCTTGCAGCTGCAATGCTTTTCAACCAGGCTTCTTCACACAGCACAAATCAAGGCACTGCTTGACCATTTGCAACTGTGCTTTCCTTAAATCCAGACACTGGGATCTTACCACGGCTGCAACTGTAGCTGATATATGTCTACATTAATGTGTCACAGCTCTCCATTGTTTTGAATACAGATAGCTTTTGTCCATTAATATAGGTCTGTAACTGGTGATTGAATGTTGCAAAGTTTGTAAGTGGATAAGCAGATCATCTTGCAAGTCTGAGCACATTAGGTGTTGAAAATGTGTTGTCTGTGTTGTTAAGTGTTTAGGCCTGTACTTGGTGACTGGAGACTGCCAAATTCAATGCACTTGCTAGAACAGCAGAATGTAACTAGCTAGAATGGTGCAAATCAGGTCAAGTTAAAAGTTTTTCCCAGATTACTTGTATCTACATGTAATGCTGACAGCTACCTTAAAGTGATTATAAATATGAAGCATACATGAAATTAGAAATTATTTATGGGGAAAAAAGGATGTATGGATTTTTTTCCTCATAGAAAAATCATAGCTAATATTCCTGTTCCTCAAACAGGCCTATCTGTCTATTTGTTTTAGAGAGTG
Source organism: Megalops cyprinoides (assembly GCF_013368585.1). Taxonomy (NCBI): domain Eukaryota; kingdom Metazoa; phylum Chordata; class Actinopteri; order Elopiformes; family Megalopidae; genus Megalops; species Megalops cyprinoides. The sequence goes on along the minus strand of NC_050583.1, from coordinate 17,948,109 downwards.
AGGAAACTGTTACATATTCAGCTACAAGTGATTGTGTGGTGTGAGGCTGAGGATCACCCTTTTCATTTTCATTTTATGAAAATAATTTTCTATTTAGCTAATTATTTTAGCCAGCCTTTTTGAATGGTGGGCATGTGCTCCATTTTGAAAGAGGGGCCAGTATCCATATGCATTGTTCCCACAACAATGACCCCCAGTAACCCTCAGACGTCACCCGGACAGCACTAGCACTGTCCCTTGACACTGAACCGTTGTAGCTGGATTGTCGAGCGGGCGAGGGGGTCCCCGGTCCAATTCCCTGTACGGCTTGCCAGCGACAAATTTGTCCCACACTTCAGATCTCCGGGAACAGCGACGACAACAACAACAAAAAAAGTGGAACGGACCCACACCAGGCCTTTTTTTTTTCGACACCCCTCTGAGAAGAATTGATGCCCCCCGCTGGGGCCAGAGCAGGCCCCGCTCTGTTTCCAGACTGGGGCGGGCGAGGGCGGCCTGTGGTGCCGTTTGAGCTGCCTTTGCCAGCTCCAGACAACTTCACTGTTCCTGCCCTAGCAGGGGGCGATAATCACATCAAGCTCCCTGACAAGATGCATTGAATTCAGCTTCGGTCCCCTTAAGAGCCGGGCACCCAGCAGCCTTTTCTTCAGCGTGGTGACGTTACAATGAGATGGCTGCGCTTTCATTTTTCCATCTCTTTTTCTCCCCCCTCCTTCGCAATTTGTTTTGATACGGATTTACGATTTCACGTCACGAAGCGAAAACGTGAATTTTTGGACGTAAACGCTACCTCTTGTTATGGTCTGACAGTGCAATGTAAAAAATGGTCTCTGATAGGTTTTTGAACATACAGTAAGCAGGGTTTTTAACTTCAGATATCTGCTGAACAGTAAATTAAACCTGCTATGGGAAAAAAAAAACATGATTTTGACATGAATCATTTTCCAGAGCGTGTATTTGGAAGAGCTTGCTTTTGCTTGTGTAACTTAGTGTGAGTAACTTGCAATGTCCATATGTACAATTCGTAAAACTGTATGTACTCTGAAGCAGCCGAGGCATCAAAGACAGCCGATAAGATAAAATCATTTAAATGCAAGTTACCTGCTGTGTAGTCGCTTTGTCGGGTACTTTTCCTCTTTTTATGGCGAAAAACAGAAGGGCGGTGGTCATGAAAAAGGGATGCTATCACTTTAAGAATAAGAAGTCCAGGCGCTATCCTTTAGCATACACTCGATCAATTCATGCAGGCTCCTACGGTTAGCTGCTTTATATTTCTCTAGTTGTTTATTTATGTGTGTGTGTGCATGTGTCTTAGTGTGTATGTGTGTGCATGTGTGTGTGTGTGTATGTGCATGTGTGTCAATGCACAAGTGTGCGCGTGCATGCGTATGTGTGTGTTTCCCGGAAGATTTTATTTTCACCCTTTATATCGCATTCAAATATATATGCATATATTTGCAAATCAGGAAAAAAAAAAGAAACTCATCCTTTTTCTAGCGAAATCCACCAAAACTGAAGAAAAACGCGACTGACTGTTTTAAGCAGCTTTTGTGGCCTGCACTTTTTGCTGGGGGAATCTGGCTTCCTGCAGAAACCCCATTCATCACCTGCTTTCAATGGCTGCCGCGCAGCCTCTGGCTGGCAGGCCAGGTAGGGTGCCGTGGCGCACAATGTGGGAGGATTAGTATCAAAGCTGCGAGGACCAGGCCCTCGGTCTGGGGCTGCCTTTCAGTCCTGGCGGGGAGAGAACGTGGGACCGGCCAAGGTCATCGTCTCCAGCGTGGAGGGGACTGGGAACGGACCCTGGGAATCGCCAGCTTTCCTTCTCATCATGGCGCGGGCTTGCAGCACAGCAGGTGTCTCTCTGTTAAATGTACATCTGTTTGTGCGGGGATACCGTAGCTGACAACGAGATAATGCCTCTGCTTTCTTCCTTTTTTTCTTCTTTTTTTTTTTTTTGTTTTCCTGTCTTCCTAGCTTTATTTTTTTGTTTTTTTTCGAGCGTGTTTTTTTTTTTTTTTTTCCTCCAAATGACAACTGTATGTAGGTACCGTTCGTGGAATTACGCTTTGTCTTCAGAACTTTGAGATATAGAAATAATAATGTACTAATGATAAAGGAGTAATATGTGGAAAAATGAGACGGATTTAATGACGATGGGGGGGGAGGGGGGTGTGGCAGTTGAATGGAAGAGAGGGGGCGAAGGCAACTTTTTGAAGTGCCTTTTAAATAAGAGAATTGCACAAACTGTAATGGTATTAAGGATAGATTAGACCTGCAGAATTAACCCTTGTATCACATTCATCACGTTTATTTCTTGTATGCAGTCTGTCGGAAAGAATTGGATTACAGGTAAAAGTAGCCTGCTGGAGCACATCTCAGCTTTTGTAGGTTTTTTCTGTGTTTTCACTATTCTTTAACCGCCTTGTATTATATGAATAAAGCGTATAATAATGATTACAGGCATCATTTTAAGCCGATTTCGCGAAGTGCTGAATCGGACAAGGCTAGCTGGAAGGGGCAGATGGCTACAGCTCCAAAGAAACCGCCGCAGTGGCCTACTCTGAAAGATCGCAGGATGTAGAGATTAGTAACGAGGGTGGGAATAAATATAAAGAATGAGGTAACGATGATGTAAAAGCGTGTGTCGTCGTCTTAGATTTTGAGGCAAAAAGCGAACATGTTTTTTTTTTTTTAAACGGGGATATGGGCAAGTTGTCATGACGACAGGGATGTTCTGCTGATGAAGTCTTGCTCCTCGTTGTCCAATCAGATTGTGGAGCTAAAACTGCAGCACGAACAGGAGAGGACGCACCTATTCCAGCAGCACAATGCCGAGAAGGACAGCCTGGTCCTGGACCACCAACGGGAAATTGACAATTTGGGGCGGCAGTCAAGGGCCACGATGCTACCCCACAAAACGCGAACCCAGGAGTGGCGGATGCGGGACAGCCAGGTAGGGGGTCATTGTCATGTCCGACGCTAGTAATATCACAATTCGGAGCTGTTGTGAAGATTGTGTTAACATTATTTTTTGTGTTATCAAATATATCCTTATTGACAATTTTCGTATGGGCGGCATTACATATAGTATGATTTTAGGGGTATGTACAAGGCGGAGATTGAATGGGGCGAAAAAAAGAGTTTTCCATTTTTTGTCCTCGTTTTACAACGCACTCTGGCAGGTGGTTTCTGCTGATGTGAACAGCCGAAAGAAAATAAGAAATGTGAATAAAATGACAAAAAAGTGAAAAAGCGCACATTTTACGCAATTCTGTGTTTGCCCGTTTCGCAGCGGGTTTCAACGCAAGAACAGAAAAGATTAATATGCAGAAACCACAGGTTGCCAAACGGAGAAAAAACTCTCCTAGCGCAATGTAATTCGGGCCTTTTATTCCAAACCCTGGGTTGCATTTTTCTTTTCTTCCCCGGTTTGGCTGAATTCGCACCAGCCATGTTTAAGCGCGGATGCCTGTAGCCCTGTAAAATATGGTGCGCTTGGTGGGGGCGCCCTCTGTTTTTTTCTCAGCACTGCAGGTAGCCATTACGGTCATCCTTTCAAACACCATTTCTCTCCTTATTAAATCATAGCTGCCTATTATGAATATGGGACATTTCCAAACACTGATTAGGGACCTGGTGATAAGGTTATTAAAATTTCCATCTTTCCATCAGTAGGCTTGTTGTGCCCTCTCCCACCCACCCCCTTCCCTGCCTCCTCCTCCTAGTCTCCCCCCAAACTTGCTATGATGGGCTTTGGAGTCTCTGTGGGAATCCATTTGACTGACTGACCCCCAACTGTGGATGTATTTGACTCTTCAGACTTGGAGAAGAAATGTATATTGTCAGCATGGAAAGGCCATCTTTATTGGCTCCTAGCTGGAAGTCAGCAGAGTTGATGCTGTGTGGAGGACAGTGACTTAATGGTAGGGACACACAGATAGGTCTCTATGAAAGAGGGTAGTCTGGAACCTCACTAGCTTTACCTGGCAATACACAAAATACACACCACATATCGCAGTCACACGCAACTTCATAGTGATCTTGATGTAATTTTATATGTGCAGATGTTAAGCACAGAAAAATCAGTTTAATTCAGAACAAAGTACAAGGTAATAACTTCATGGCTATAATTATCTGAAATTCTTCCTCTATCCTTGATAGTGTACTACTAGATCAACAAGTCATGAGCACAATTTACAATGTGTCCCAGAAATCTCAACATAATTTTAGTGTAAGACTTTAAAGCAGAAGTTTGTTTCTGAAAATGAATCAGAGTTCATAAGACCTTCATCTTTGAGCATATTTACTCAGTTGCTTTTTCAGAACTGTGGGCGCTCTAGTACTGTACAGTGATATTCAACCAATAGTATGTGTACTTACTGTTGGTATCTCCCTTGGGGTACATATTTTAATTTGCCTGCAGTCTCTGGAGCTCTGCATAATCAGCAGAAAAAGAAAAAGAATTCAAACAGCACTTGCAAAGACAATTATTCATTTGCAGCATTCTGCTCTATAACATGCATGTACCTGTGGACACCAGGGGTAACTGATTCTCAAGAGTGCATGCTGTGCTGCATATTTGCTGCATATTCAAAATGCAATTTTGAATTGCATTCAGTGCTAAGATGTGCCTAAAAACATGTATGGACAATGAAAGCAGAAGTTCATAAAATGGGTGGAAATTATTATTATAACCATTCACAAAGAGCAAAGCAAATTCATTAATTTGCTGAATCATGACCTGTTTGTCTCTAATTGCGTACTGCTGTTTGTTTATCATGTCACATGTGAAGGTGAATTTTAAGTGAAGTGGAATTGGGGAATTGGGAGTCCTTGTAGTCCTTGGTACAGTCCTTTTTAGTTGAACAAACACTACCTAGCATTTTCTAGTCCACCATGTGTGAACTGTGATAGCTTGTATGTGGCTTGTGAGTCCAACCATTGACTAGCTGAGTTTAAGATTTAATTTATAGACACTTACTTTTTTCCTGTAGCCTTAAAATGTGTTTCACCCTTTGCTTGAGCAAAACGATTAATTATTTTCCAGCATCAACCAAAGGAACACTTTAACCATGCATTATCTCAAAATTTGTCACAACGTGGGTTGTACTTTTGTCTGAATAACTTTTATTTTACAGCTCCAGATATGCGTTTGATTTCAGTTGGAGTAATGTTAATGGGCTGATATTATGAACTGATTGGCTACCTCACTGTACATTAAGCCTTAATAAAAAGTCACTGGTGACTTGTATTCTTTGCTTAGCATGTGTGTACAAAAAGAGACAACGTATTTTGAAGATGTAACTACTACTGCTTCGAAGTTGCACAGTCTTATGGGAACTTCACTGCTGTGGCAACACAAATAATACTTGAAATTCTTACATTTATCCTTAAAATGTCATTGAAAGGTCCTGGTTTAATTTGAATGTGTGTAAAATGTGAAGTTCTGGGCTAAACAGGAAACAAGTTGACTGATTCAAATTTCTAGGCCTGAAGCATAGAGTAAGATGTTTGCTGGCATGACTTTAACTGTCTTTGAGGCTTGGCTGATCTGTTTGTGCACCTTAGTTTCAGGATGGGATTGAGGTCAGTAGTGTGTTAAAGTTCTACACCCCCGCAATTTGCCTCAGAAAAGTAAGCATCTGACTGCATGGAAACAGCTTTTCTTTTTGTTTTGAAATGCTGTCACTAATTTGTTGCGAGAAACTCAAGTTTACATGTTAGATTTCAAAAATCAGACGGAAATATTGTGGTTTGTGATGCATGATTCCATCAGGGGTGCACAATTTTGCAATGAGCAGTGTTATGCTATGTTTTTATGGTGACAATCTGGAAAGAGACAGTGACAAAATATTGAATCTGCCATTGTTACAGCTCAGGCTGTTTGCTGGCACTTACGAGGGAAAGCAGAATTTAAATATTAAGTGAATTTTAAAAATTGTACCTTGGCACTCCCTTGGAGAAGCACATATAGGTATATTCCGGCCATGTTGCAATGGAAGTGTGAAACGTTCTATCGGAGGAGAGTCTGTTTATCTTTTCCCAATGGACTTAAGTACCCAGTACATGGCTAAGCATGTCAATCTTACAAACCAATTTGAGATACAGTGGGCTACAGTGGGTGTTTGGATTGAAAAGGTAGATATGGGAAGGGGTAGCAGGATTTAGGTGAATGCTCCCGGAACTGCTACCATTACTGGGAGGCAATTTCTGGACTATGACCAGTCTTTTGCTTGTTTAGATTCCAATCAAGACTGGATGGGACTGCTGACAGGTTGACGAAGAACATCTTTTCACAATTCAAGCTCAGAAAGATTGTGCTCAGTCAGGGACAAAGAGAAAGATGGGGGTACTAAAAGAAGCATATCAACCAATGTTATAGCATATATATTTTATGTGTGGGTGAGTGTGTGCATGCAGGTGTGTGTGTATGTTATGTGTGCGTGTGTGTGTGTGTGTGTGTGTGTGTATTTTTTATGCTGTGCTGTTATCTTTGCATGGCTGTGCACAGACCATAATTCATGAATGCACTTTCATGTTGGCAGTAGACCCATTAAGATGGATTCTATGCTTTGAAGTATCATCTGAAAGAGTGAAGTAAAATAAGTATCCAATCATAATGCCATCTTCAACTTAAGCAATGGTTCAAGGGCAGAAAATGTAAGAAAGATACTGAATGATTCTTTTACTCAGTGTTATTGCTTCTCCACTGCAAATTTGCTTCTCTACAGTTTCATCAGTTTTAAAGTCGTCTGAATTCAAAGTTACATTTAAGTCAAAAGGAAATATTCAGCAGAACACAATCACTGAAGTCTTACCACTGGTGGCCCAGTAACTTTCAATATTATTTTGACAATTTATTATCATATCAATAAGTGCCTTTGATTTACTTGCTGTTGCGTAAAACGCTTCACATGTTGAAGGAAACAATATTTTATGACCTAGTTACATTTCCAATGTTTCAAAACATTACAAAATGAAATGAGTGCTCAGAAACCTCTCAGTCGTTGTGTCAGCACTCTGGTCAAGAGTTAGAGACCTGCAACTTTGTGTACAGAGCAGCAATATGGTGGCTTGCGTGAAGCGAATCCTCTTGAGGGAGGGTTTTAGCGTGGAAAGCAGGCGGGGAAGTGGTTCTCTTGTGAAGATGAGTAAGACTCCACTACCAGCAGATGGAATTCAGACTCATCCATTGATGTGGTGAGTTTTCTCTGAAAAGGGGGATTGTCTGGCCATGTGTTTGGGAGAAGGAAAGAATGAGTCTTGCCCACGTGAGATCTTCCTGAAGAGCACAGGGGCTTTTGTCATAGGAAACTGTGGGCTGTGGCATTTCTGTCCCAGGAAAGTGCTGGGAAGATCCCTCTGCTGAATCTTCTGGTACTGGTGATCAAACAGAGCTCAATAAAAGCAAAGGGATTGTGAGGCCACTCTATACTGTGTTGGATGAAAGAAAAAGCATCCAGCTTCCTTGGATGTGTCTAATGTGCTGTATTTTGTTGTATTGAATCTGTAGTCCTGGTGGAGTCCTTTGTTCAACTCCTCTCTTCTTTCCACAGTCTGACTCACCATAATGTCACTTTCGTTGACTCAAATGTGGCACAAAATGGCCCATTCTGACATCTGGTTTGCGCTGCATTGGTGATGACCCCAGAGGCCACCAAGTGCACATGCTAGATCACCATCCCAGGGGCCACATCGGCATGTTTTAGAGGGAGGAGGGACTACTTCATTTCAGAACCTGGAAGTGGAAGTTTGATGCCCTCAAGGCTTGGATTTTCTTTTTTCTTTTCTTTTTTTAAAGATGAAAGGACAAACAAACAAAATCAAACATTATGGTAGTCTCCGGAGATGGAGGTTTTACTGTTGGCAGTCACTATACGATAGCTGTTTATCCAAAAAATGGTCGCCTGGAGCCAGTTCTCAATCCACACTCTCTGGCCCAAGAGACTGCCGGAGCTTTCTCCATCCACACGCTTTCACAACTCTGCTCTAAATCCAGAATTTCTCTTGTACAACAGATACGCTCTGTCTGTGCCTTTGATTTACTTGCTGTTGCATAAAACACTTCACATGTTGAAGGAAACAATATTTTATGACCTGGTTGCAATTCCAATGTTTCAAAACATTACAAAACACTTTCAGCTGTATCTTTGCAGATTTGAGCATCTGAAGGATATGCAAAAGTGACAGGCATGTAGTACAAAGAACTGCTTCACAGGCCGTGATCAATCTTCTCTGACACATGTGTTGGTATCTATCAAACTGGGTTGATTGGCCCACCCCAGGGTCTGCCATTAAAAGCCACAGAGCGAGCGCAGGACCTCCGGCTCCGTACACAGAGTGCGCCTGTCGCCACTCCGCCGACAGCCTCTAATCAAGGACAAGGGTCTCCGAAATCACTGGCATCTCATTCATAACAATTACACTGAGTGCTGTGCTAGGAGGAGCCCATTACCGAAACACCATTATTACAATAAAGAGGCATCAGCGTCTCCGTTTGAGGTTTGACCTGACTTGCCGAAGCCCGAAGCCAGGCCCTAAATGCTTTATACATATTGAATGATGGAGCACCGAAAACGATGCTCTCTTCCGGTGATTTGGGGGATTCTGTCAGGCCCTGGCGCTCGAGATGATTTGTGTTGGTGCGTTTTGTTTCTCCTTCGTGTGTAAAGAGGTTTTCCTGAGCCCGGTAATGGACAGCTGCGCGGCAGCGTGCAGAGTTCACACTGGAAACATTTCGGACGCGGGAAGGGAAAGGCCCTGTTACGGACGGGGTTTGATCTTCGCAGAGCTGTCCCCTTCTTCTGACAGGATGGAAAGAGATGAATCAGTTTTGTCTCTTTAATCCTGTTTTTCTACCCAACTTTCTTTGGCTTATTTCGCCAACAGCGCTTTCGGATTCGGCTCTGTCGTTTACTGTGTCCAGTTAGATTTTAGAATTTAAGCTTAAAAGGAGAAAATCAACCGGGAAGACATCATTCCCTGGAGGCTGTGAAGCTGTTTTTCCTATAAACAGCCATGTAGAACATTGCATCGTATCCAACACAGATTATTCTACCTTTTAATTTCCCACAGGACAGCAAATATTGTGCAGCACTCATGGTCCACTGTAGCCATCCTCCTTTACCACCCTGTGATTCCACCATGCCAGGTAAAATGTCTGCTTTGTGCCACATTGTCCAGCACGGTAAACACAGTGGGAAATCTCACTTCTACCTCATTTAATGTAGTGATTTATTGGAATAAGCAGCTTTAATTTTGAAAGGACAAAGCTGAAGCTCTCCTTTTATACTCAGGCGTACCCTGTGCATGTAACTGCATTCTGCGTATTGCATTTGTGAATTCTCTACTATTGTAGCTTTACACCTCATTAACAGAAAGCACCAAATATAGTGCACAGGCACATGCAAGAACACATTGTACTGGATCTCCTCAATGAAAGACAGTCAATACCAAGTACTCATAGACCAGTTTTAATTGCAAGGAAAACAACCCTTCATTAGTCTTGTTACAGGCTGATATTAACATTCTCTTTGATATTGGTGGATTTGGATAAGTCATATATGTGAGCTTGTATTTCAGGGAGAAGAAACTAACAATAGAAATTCTTTAGGGCTGTTGTCTTTGGAAACATAAATATTTAATTGGGTCATTCCACGTCAGTGTTTTATTCCTTATACTTTGGAGGCAGTATAGTGATATTTCTCCAGCTGCGTTCTCCTTGCCTCTTCTATTTTCCTTTTTTTTCAACAAATTATTCTTGTTCTCAATACCATTAACATCATATGGACTTCAAACAGTTCAGAAAAGAAAGATCACAAGAAGATAAAAAGCAGCCTTTTTTCCAAAGCTGTGACTGGCAAAATTATCACTCTGTCAGACTTTCACAGAGCTTTCTTCCCAAGTAGCTAATTAAGACACGAAAAATGAAAAGCTTTACCGCAGAGGAAATCCTGCCTGTTTTTCGGATTTGTGAATTTTTGAAACAGCTTGTGACAAAACGCCAGACGTCTCACCTAATAGACTCAGCCTACCTCTCTTTTTTTCATTCTGGTGTCATGTACCAGGATACCAGCGATCTGTCTCACTCATTTTGCTAATTTCATGTGAGATGACAGATCAGCTAGATTTTTTTTTTTTTCCGTTGAATTACATTTTACATAGACTAGTAGTCTCATCTAGATTGACACAGATGCATAACTGTGGTACTGGATTTTCTCCACTTGGTTTCCCTCTAATGTTTCACCTGTAAACTTGTAGCAATAACATTTGCTATTATGTTGTTGTATATCTTATATGTATGTAGCTCAGATGTGTGTTGTAGTAGTGTGTTGTTCTTTTCAGGGAATCTGTCTGATTCGACAGTTGAACACCTCCAAGTTCATTACTGTGTTGATGTCCTAAATAGTATGTGACAGTTGACCTTAGTGAAGAATATTCTACATAAGGCCTTATTTTTAGTAGAGACAAAGGCAACAACAGTGCATTAAAAATTAAAACCTTTGAGACACAGGATAGGTGTCAAGTGAGCATACCTCATCATACATCAGTGTAATTTACTTGTTTTACTCCTTCTCTCAATTAGTCCTCCACAGTGCTATGGAAAAGGTGTGTTTTAAAAAGTTCCAATCCATTTTCCCTACTGGTCAGTTTATGTTCTAGTTGTAATAGTATTTACTGATATAGCACAGGTAAATTTTTGTACAGGAATTTTTGTACCTTGTTTTAATAGCACTGCATTGACAGACATGACTATTGTAACAAATCCATTCCACATCACTAAGACCAGTTAACATCTCTTTTGAGAAGTAAGTAGTTCTTGTAGTAACCCAGCAAATGAACTCTGATGTGTAATGTTAATAGGCTGTGAAATAAATAATGTCTCAAAAAGCCAGTTTGTTAACAAGCTCCTTCACAGGCTAGCTAGGTGAATCCAGCAGCATCATTTAGATAATGCTGAGAAAGTTACTGTGAGCTAAGACTTTCACTGGCGGTTTAATTTAATAGTACAATGTATTAATTTCAGTCACTTTTCATATTTTATGTTGACTCTAGCTAAGCAGGGTTCAGCCAGTTGTAGATCCTTTTTATAAAAGCATTATGGCACTCAAACCCATGTTACACCATGAATAGTGCACAGATAGGGGTTTTACTGTATACAGTATCTGAGGAAAGAAAAGTAATCGAATACTTGTCATGTATGTATTTGTTTTGTTATCAGTATTTCCTAGGGGAATATTGTTGTATTATATATGTATGTTTGTATGTATTTATGGTGACAAATGAAGACCTGGGCTGTCTCGTGTCTTAAACTGGGGCTGCTTATGACTACTGCTTATGCCTAGGATAGGGAAGCCCTTCTGATCCTCAAACAGCATAAAGAAATTGTAGACCATATTACCCTCCGCACTGTATGGTTCAGCCTGAAAAGCTTTTTCTTCATCACACATTTTTTGTTATTACAGTTTTGGGCAGCCTTGATAAAACTGCTACTCACCCTAGGGCAAGGTACTTAACCCACAGTTGTCTCAGTAAAATATCCAGCTGTATAATGGATAACATTGTAAGTCGCTCTGGATAAGAGCATCTGCAAAATGCCAATAATGTAACAAAAAGTAATGTCTTTGAAATCTGCAAGAGCCCATAGTCATGCCATACCTGTACCAGTTAAAGTGGCCATCATTCTTCACTGCACTACACTCTTGTCATTTAGCAGACACTCTTTTCCAGACTTACATAGGTTACAATATTTACATGTTGCCCATGTACACAGCTGGATGTTTACTGAGCCAATTCTGGGTTAAGTACCTTGTCCAGGGGTACAGCAGCAGTGCCCCAACAGGGAATTGAACCACCAACCTTTCATATATATATTCATATATCAGTTATAAGCCCTGCTCTTTGCCACCATGCTATATTGCCGGCCCTTATTTTCATAAGATTAACACGCAGGCAACAATTTAATTTGGGACAGGTTAGGCGGCCCCCAGCCATCCATGTCAATGAGAATGCGTGATGCCATAGATGCTCTTACTGTTCATATTACCATCTAAACTAAGAGTATGTGGCTTTTAAAACAATGCATTAGAGCAAAGTGTGAAAGGAAAGTGTCAGTGGAAGATGTCTGCAATTCAGCTAGCCTATGCTGCTGTACACTGTTGAAGCCCAATTATTTAAATGAGGTAGTAATACTCTATACATTAGATACAATTAAACCATTGTTCCAGAGTCTGTCCCCTATGTAACATATACATTTGAATTGTATTCAAAAAAGTTAATGGTCGTTTTGTAGAGGCAATAAATTGCTTTTTATTAATCTTTGAGTGTGTTAGGGTCATGTATAGTATGAGCACTATATAATACTCATAGTAGTACATATGTTACTATTGGAAAGTTTTTATTAAGAATATCCCCTTGAGATGTACCATCTCATTTTTGAGGGGGTCCTCAGAACTGTACTGTATGCTGTTAAGTGTTACTTATAGTGATAGTGTTACTAGCATTAGTAGTGCTGTTAATATGATTAAGGATAAGTTCTAGAAAAAGATGAAAAATAGTGAGAACTTGGTTTTGCTTGATTTTTTCTTTGTCATTCCAACTTATCTGCATGCATGACTGTGGGTTTTCCTCTGATCAGTGGAATGTTACTAGTTGGCTTGTTAAGGAGCCCATTAATCAGTAGCTGTTTCAATTAAATCGGTCCTTTGCAGGTGCTGCACCAGGTGTTACAAGTAGTGCAAATAGCCCCTTTTGAAAATCGAGCCATATAATTTGGGAGCAAAACTTGCAGTCAAAACGCACTGGGACCTCTGTTAATTTGCTCCCTCTAAAACTCCCTCTAAAGCTGGCTGATGGCGTGCTTTACATTCACAAGGTTTGGAAGCATTTTTTATTCTAATGATGGCATCACAAGGGCCAAAGTTTAAACTAAAGGAACACATTCCAGTTTTCTCTTGCTCCTAGAAGCTATGGCTTCCCCTCCTGAGATACATGTTGCAGCAAATTCCTCACAGACTGCCTCTTCCCACATTTATGTGCAATTGCCATTGCAGTATGCCCTCATGAATTATCTCTATCAAAGATTAATCCCTTCCTCATGGTGCGTGCTGTGCTGCATATTGGATGTTCTTTTCAGGTCAGACAAAACTCAAATGTTATCTCTGAGTATCTGAGTAATGTAATATTAGAGTTTCTCATGGCCCTATCAGTTTAAATGGGCTTATATACAATATCTACATCTGTTAAAGTTAGAAACCCCTGCGAAATCACAGTGGTCTCTGGGCCACTGTGCATTCCCTGAAGTCAAATTTAATGATTGCTTTTTTTTGCCTCAGCTCACTAACATCTTAGAAAGTTGTAACATCTGTTGGACTGAGGGCCACTGGTGGAGTTGAAGGGGAAAGGGAGGGAGGGATTACTATCCATTTATCATTCTTTCATGTCCATTGTTTTTAATTATAGCTGCCCCTTTCAAGATGGAAATATGCGCAGTTCAGATTGGTGCCATCCTTTTGTGTGTGTGTGTGTGTGTGTGTGTGTGTGCGTGCGCGTGCGCGTGCGTGCGTGTGTGCGTTCAAGTGCATGTGTGTATGTCTTATTTTTTTTTGCACAGCTGCGATAGAAATAAATTGATGTGGAATCCAAGCTGGGACTTTAAAGGCAGAGGCTCTGACAGACGTGGTCTTGGTACCAGATGGGGCTACATGATGAAAAGGGTCTAATCCCTGCCCGGGCATCACTTCCATCAGTCCGGCAGTACAAAGTGATTCATATAGGCCTTTCGCAAGAAATTATCTCTTTTTTTTCCCAAACAGCACAAGTTTTTTTTTTCTCTTGAAGACTTGCAAATGTGGCATTAGCTAATATTCAGAGAACGGCTCTCCTTTTACCCACCAGGGACCTCTGATTGCGCTACAGTTCTCGAATTGGAAATGAGAGCTGCGCCACAGATATAAAGCTCCTGCTTCTGATTTGTATTCAATATACATGTCACTGCAGGACATGCTAGTTGGAGGCTGTAGGATTTTTTTTTTCCTCCTCTTCCCAGTAGAAAAACAGCTTTCTTGGCTGTACTTTTTTATTGTACAAAGAGGCAGCAAATTAGGTACAGCAGCAATTAAAGCGTTAGATGCTCTGACATGTGTGTCAGTGTACAGCAGTTTTATCAAATGTTTTATATATATTAGGGCTGCAGTATTAATCTGTTACTATCTGGCTTATTAATGTGTTTTTTTGGGGGGAGGCATGCTGGGCCTAGGTTAATTGAACTGTGGAGTGGGAGCTGGGTTTATAGAGTAAAGAGAAAGTCTTGGTTATCTTTTTTACAGTTATTTCCTGCCGAAGTAAATTGCTGAAAAGACATGCTGTCCAAACTATCCACAGTTTACCTCCACACACCGGGTTCACTCTCTGATATCGAATGAAGTTATCTATGTGTCTCCCAGTGCAAGGGTTAGTCTGGGAATGGTAGAAAAATAAATATTTTAAAGGAATTGCTGCTTGCACATGTATTCTGTTACTTTAAAGGAAGCCAGCTTGTTGCTAAAACTATTTAGCTAACAGTGCAACATGCCATTCACAAGCAACAAGCCAACTTGTCAGCGATAGCTCATTGCAAAATCACAACAGTGCAGGTACAGTGCAAACTGTACTGAAAATAAACACAAAAAAGTACTGCTAGACTTACCCACAATGAAAATAGTAGTCTTACAATGGTAATTAGAATGCACAAATGTGCAGGAACTCATATACATCTAAGTAACTAAATCATAACTTAGTAATCTATCCACAGGGTTGTTTTTAATAACTGACAGCACTCTCTCTCTTTCTGTTTCCCTCTCTCTCTCCCTACACAAACACACACACATATACATGTATATGTAGAGAGAGAGATGATGTGGGTTCTCTCAGTTGCACATTTTTATTTATACTAGAGAGAATGCCATACCTAAATGTACAGTCTTGATATTTCAAATTTTGCTGTATCATTCTCAAGTAAGGCAGATGGTCTCCATTTGAGTTGCTAGGATTTGATAGTGAGGCTGAGGCCATAACAGGCCAGCACAGAGACCTCCCTATGACTTCCCAATTCCTATAATATTTCCTAACAGAAGTTTGTCTCTGGTCTAAGTCACAGGTGGGCAACCAGTACCGTGTTCACAGTTGTTAGGTCCATCCTGAGGAATGAAGACTGGAAAAAATTTTATTCCAGAGTGAAAAAGAATTATAACAGAAACAAAGAGGATGTTCAACTGGCTTCAGCAGAGCTCTTCTCATCTTCTCTGTTTTAATTAAGTTAAGGAAAACATCACCCGATACAATCCAGTCAGCATCCCTGTGAAAATCTGTGTGCTTTATCTGCGGTGCTCGAATTTTGGTTGGCCTCCTTCCAGGTGGGGAACTGAAGTGTAAACAGTTTATGGATCTGGCTAGGAGGGTGTAGTTTGCTGTTGGAATGTAACTTGAACCCGACTTCACAGGGAGGCTAAAAATGTTCATTCACGCATGGCATCAGGTTCACAGGAAATGGCACAATGTTCCAGGAGACCCACGTAAATCTGACGCGTCTGGGCCTTGTGTGATCTGGCTCATGGGCTTACCGCTCTGAGCCCTGGTCAGAGGGCATTTGGTATGAGCAGGCATCTCTGACTCACGCCTGTCTTAAATCACATGAATCATATGATCATACCATGCTGTGTAGCCCTGAACGTGCCTCCATAGCCTCAGTCAGTGATCGCGGTGAACAGGAAAAAGCATGCCCAAAATTAATCGATACGCCATAATTCTGAGAGGAAACAAACTGACCTTAAACATAAAAGGCAGAAAGTATTAAGCAGAATTTTAAAAAGCAAAAACTAGGATACCTGCCAATGAATGTTCACTGTGGGTTTCACAGCCTTCTGATAGTGGAGTTTGAAGTGGGGAGTTTGTGGAGGTGGAGATCCCTGGAGATAGGACTGGGGGAAATGACGCACCCTGTCCTGACAAAGGCTAACTGAAGCTGTATTGAAGTTGCTGAGATAATAAAAGTCATACAAATCTGGCTTTGTTATCTGCTTTGAAGATATTTTTAAAGTAATTTTAATTTCCTTTAATCTATAGCTCAAAGGCCCATTACAGTGGAGATCCACAACGGAGATATCATTGTGTCTTCCCAGCAATGGATCTGGTGGGTTTTTATGTCATAGGTTTGTTTCCTGGTCTCTGCAAGCCTTAATTCTGGATTGTTTGTCATTCAAATATCAAATATTACTTCATAGTCCTCCTTAATTATAGTTTGATTGGTCTCAAAAAAAAAGCACTTAATTAAAACCTTTGCATTTGCATTACGTCATTCCTCATCCAAACAATACCAGTCTTTTTTTTTTTTTTCCTTGGAGTTATTTTATGTCCCTGCCAATGTTTTCTTTTTTCATTTTGTTTTATTTTGTCTTCTAAGATGATTTCCAAACCCATGAAAAGCAAAAAGGCAGAGGGAATGAGGCAATGTAAGACACTTCAGAAAGCTGAGGCCTAATAACTGGGTGCCAGTGGAATGGATGTGGACAAACCCGACCGCAGCTCCAAGCGTGACATGGAGGCCTGGCATCTGGGCCGGTCTGCTTTTGAAGTGGCAGTGGCAGAGAATCGCCTCCATGCCCACAGCTTGAGAAAATCTCTTGTATGTTTGCCATGTGATTCCCTAACAAGTCCCTTCCCTGGGGAGGATCAAGACAGGAAGCCCGGGCGTCTGAAGAGCAGGGAATCGTAGTCTGATGTGAGTTACCGCGGATCTGCCAGGATCTGAGCCCAAACCACTTTCACATGGCAGACACGCACTGTCTCTGCTGAGCCCCGCACAGCGAACGCCGTGATTGATGTCACATGTTATATGTTTTATTGTCCCTGAGACGTGATCATCAGGCTGAGGGTTCCTTTTGCAAGAGATAGGAATATTGAGGTATTTGCTTTTAATTATTTTTTAATGAAGTTCTGTGTTTGTCCATGCATGAAATCTTAGACAGCTCTGCTAATACTTTAAAGCTAAATTTTCATTCAGAGGTTCATTGCTATTGAGCAAACAGTTTCTACAGTGATCCAATTTTTATGATTTCCCCATCTATGCACCAAATGACTGGTTAGGCTTTGAAGGGGAAATTGCATGCATTCCTCCATAATCTTTAAGAGTTATTTACATACACTCCCTAAGTCATTATGTGGTATGCTGGAGCATCAATAGATTTTTCACAAAAGTATTTTCTATTATTTACATTCCTAAAATGTAATGCGGTTTATTTATGCAGCTGGATGCAAAATCAAAGCATTCATTCCGGCAAAGTCAATGCTGAAAAAAAAATCAAAGCTTGCAAGGTCAAGCATGAGGTCACCCTATCAGAGTCACTGTAGCAGACATGAATGCATAACTACCAATTGACTTTCTAATGGAGGTCCTCATAAAATATGCAGTTTAATAATGGTTATCATGAGCCCCTTTTTGTTCCTTTTTTTTAATCCATCCTCCATTTAAGTGAGCAGTGCGATGAATAATGAACCACTGCTAGCAGTGAGTTCGGCCCTTGTTTTTGTTCAGAAAATATTAAATGGGAAAAAGCATCCATTCCTTTTGGGTAACAGACCATAGGAATCTTGCTGATTGCTTTCATTGAATCAAAGCTCTGACGTTGTCGTGAGAGTTGCCTCTGATCTTGGACTCCGTGACCATGATACATAAATTCTCTCCTTGGCGGAGATTTGGAAATTCTCAGCTCGGCTTGATTTGATTCGAACCACAGGACTTTTTTTTATCATAGCAACCAGTGCTTCCAAAGCATGATGGATCTGCTGTTGCAGCTCTTGCAGAGCCGTTTTCCCAACAGCTTTCCCAACATGACTTTCTCTTGTTCTCCTCTTCCTCGGCAGAGCATGCTGGCGGTGGGGGCTGAGGGCCACACCCAGATCCTGCACCAGCTGATGGAGCAGGGGTTGGACGCAGGACTACCCCAAAGCAGGAGGCTGCACTGGGACAGGGTGAGGGTCAGGACCGAACAGACAGGCTGGACCTGGGGAGGACCAGGTCCTGGTGGGAACGACATGGTAAGAGAGGAGATTTAGCGCGGCTACATTGTACATTATCATCTCAATGTCATTTCCATAAAACACACCACAGACCAATGTTACATGGCAATACTACCATTGAAGCATGCAAATCTTAAAAGTGCAAATTAAAAATTTAACCACCCATCAACCCAGCAGGAACCCTGTAGGCCTAAGCTCTGACGCAAAGACCCTTCATACAACTAGCACCTGCATTTTCTTAATGCTGTTATGTTGATGTGGATTGTAATATTTGGTTCCTGAAACCTACATTTTAAGTATTCATTTGAAACAATGCAAGTTACTACATGAACAGAGTCAGCGACTGACATTTTGAACATTGTAATATATCATTCAAAATATGCAACAAAAATGGTTTGAATAATATTATGACTAATTTCAATAGTTAAATACCTGTTGATAATCAGTAAAAAGCTAGGATGCATGTGTGGCCAAATTCAGGTGTTCTTTCTCATGTGGATTACATTTCCCTTACAGTGAAATAATTCCAATGAATGATGTAGGAAAAAAAAGGGAAAAAAAAGTATATGTGTTCAAGGCCTGGGAAAGGAAGAGGGCCAACAAGATAAGTTGATGCGCTGATTTAATCTGGCCTAAAACATAAATTAGTTAAGTGAGCTGCTGGGCTGCTTGGTTATCACCACTCAATTAGGAATTCAGTCTTAGACAATAATGTTGTCTGATAGGGAAATCTTCATTTTAAGCTTCTCTGCCCTTGGTAATTTTTAATAGTATCACTGCCACAGCTGTTTGCTCAGCCCTCTCAGAGCGCTGGTTTACAACTCCTGATTACTGATGGGGAAGTGACACAAACAGCAGGCAAATTAAATAAGTGACATACAAAGATGAAGTCAGTACTCAGGGGTATAACATTCCTGTAGAGCCAATTTCTCAACAGACGGTAAGAGTAGACCACTACTCTGCAAGGAATCGGAGCCAGCTAATACTATGTGCAATAAGTGTCTCTCGGAAGTTGGTCTTCACCAAGTTGTTATTTTTACAGGTTGCGATGGTGTGTGAGGTTTTAGGCTTTGGCAGTGGGGAGCACAGACGTGGAGCTGGGGCTGGACCGGTTTAGCTTGGCAGCCATCTGACTGTGGTTTGGAAAAATGTGTCGCTGTTTCGTGAAACCCTGTCTCTTGCATCACCATACAATAAATATATGAAGTCAGTTAGTTAAGGAAGTGGCCAGCAGCATATTAGTTTTGTGCAGAAGGATGGAAAGACAGATAGACATACAGACAGATGTCCCAGTACAAAAATTGATAAACACCACCCTGCCTTTTAATAGTACACACTCCCTCCGAACTGTGTCGTGATTGATTTTGCACCACACAGAGTTCAGTATGCCAGAAGAAATACACATATTACCTGTGCTTACTGTCTTGGTTGATAGGATTTGAGTTCTCCATGAGTCAAAGTAATGTTGAATCTTATCATTCAATTCACTGTTTAAGATCACACATCTGTCTAAGAATTGTAACAGAATGATCCAAATAGCAGTTATTAAAACTGATGCAGAATTATTGCTCTGTTCTCATGTGCACTTTTACTTTTGGATACAGAGCACAAACAATCTCCTAATCTTACGCACCTTACAGAATGTCCAGTTTTACCATTTGTTTGCTTTTGCCCATGGAATAGGAAAAGGGCTCATCTAATAATTTATCTCAGTTTTTTTAATGTAAGAGTTTTATTTATACTTCATCTTGGTAACAGAAACCAGAACTGGAGCATTGTGGTAATTCTGTGCTGGGCCCACAGAAACTGGATGAAGGTGGCATTGATCAGGGCTTGCAGGCCTGATTAGGCCCATCAAAGCGATCATCTTTTCATTAGAACGCATGCGTCACTGGTGGCAGGCTCCCAGAAGACATCTGCTGTACATTACAGTGGTATTTGTGTGTGTGTAAATCCAGACTCCGTTTTGGTCCCATATGTAAGTGCATCAGTCCAAATCAATCTCAGTAACATCAGATGCATAAATTTGCCGAGTTCATTTCTACTTTTAACTCGCGACTCGTATTGAAATTATTACCTGTGGCCCTTAGACTTAGGAGCAGCAGCAGAGTGAAAGAATACATACGGGTAATGGTAGTAGACAAAGGCAAGGAGTATCACACGATATGGACATAGTCAGCCAAGGTTGTGGTTATGGTTCTCTGTCCTTCTTCACTGGATGAAACAGTACAGACTGAAAGAGCAATTGCAGGAGCTGAAAGGTCACTGAGGGATAAAGTTTATCACAAGCTAACCATGATGGGAACTATCAGAAGCTAACTGAATATATGGTGACTATCACCAGTTGCCAGAATGATGTGATTTTCACAGGTTAATGGAATGGAAAGCCAAATGAATCATGGTGGCTACCATAGGCTAAAAGAGTGGCAGTGTGATGGCTACTATCAGAAATTAATGGATTTGATGGACTGATAGAGGCTATCATAGTCTGAAGTAATGGAGATTGCCAGAGGCTCTACAAGACCAGGTTCAACCATTGCCTGGAAAAAAAGACATCAAAGAGACTCCTCCAGTCTGAGCAATGTCTCAGCTATGTGGATAAACAGGAATATGTGGGTATGCCCCATTTCTATATATCATGTCTTTGCTGGTTGTTTAAGAAGAGGAAGTACGGTCTACACTTCTGGTGCAGTCGATGATTCCCCTCTTCCCCTCATTGCTTTTATCATCCAACAATGCAGATGGTGATTAAAGTCTTCCCATGGAAGGGAACATTTATTATTAAACAAGGGCAACAGTGACAATAATAGAGATTTGTCATACTGTTCTACGGAATAATTACTGATGTGTTTATAATGTTTAGTCCGCTCTCAGAAACAACCGAACAAATTTGCTGTATTAATGTTCCATTTGGCTCTATTTATTTAAATGGGAACAGATTTTTGTCAGTATGTGAGTTTTGCTCAACCTACCAATTCTGTAGATTTTTATTGGGTTTTTTTTTTTTTGAGAAGTGACTTGGTCGTGTTCTGTAAGTTGAAATTTCTCATTGCTTTTAACGCTGACAGAAATACTCTCTCTTCTGGAGTCAGCAGTTCTTAAAATGGGCTGCCGGAGCTCCAGCACATTCTACAAATCCTGGAAAAAGAGACGAAAATCCATTAAACCCATGAAACCCAGGAATGTATTTTCATTAAATAAGCTTGTTTGAAGGGATTGTGGAGAATAATACCGAGAAACAGAATATCAAAAACGATCAGATCGTATAGTTGATTGCCCCAGTGTCTGAGCGCTTTTGAAAAGGAGAGAGAAAGAAAAGATAAATTACAGAATAAAAGGACGTCGAAAAAAGGAATTTATTTTGCTGGCTGGTTGCTAACGAGGTTTATCACCCTGTGTGAAAAGCCCCAGGTTTCCAATCCCCAGCCGCCACAGAGCAGACGGGAGGATCGAGAGCCCTGGACCACCAGATAAACCTGTCTTCCCTCTGGAACACCCATTACTGAGTTCCCGCACGTTCTCTTATTTATTTATTTCCTTTTTTTCTTTTTCCTTGAGAAGTAATTACAAACCAAGGAGAGCCAGGACTTCCTTGAAGGAGCTTGGCTTATCAGAATATGCGCCCACCCTAGAGTGTGTTTAGGGAAGGTGTGACTGAGAAGACACACGCATGCACCCCCCTCCCCACACACGCACACCCACACACACTCCTTCTCTCTCTCCCTCCCTCTCTCTCTCTCTCGCTCTCTCTCTCTCCCTCTCTCTCTCTCTCTCTCTCTCTCTCTCTCTCTCTCTCTCTCTCTCTCTCTCTCTCTCCCCTTTCTGTATGTTAAGTCACTGGCTCTAATTTCACCACAGTGTAGCACTTAACTTTGTATCTTACTGACCTCTTGTAGTACTTTGCGATAACTACTCTTAGCATATTGATGCACTTATTTGTAAGTCTAAATGAAGTTAATGTAATGTAATGTACAGTTTAAGAAGAGCACCCTTCTCAAACTTAGATTTCTTCTTCTGATTTGAAACCTGATTTGATCCCCACAGGTACAGAATTTACTCCCTCCCTTTACGACTGATCAACAAGTTTACCACTTTTTGTGAATCAACAACTTCTTTGAAATAGAACACAATAACAATAAAACAATAAACAATGAACAATAACACTTTTAATTATGATTCTTACAGAAAATGATACCCACATAAAGACTTCATAAGCTCTACATAACACATTCATAAGCCTTATATGAACATTCAAAAACACTTATGCAAACAGATATAGGCGATCATAGACTGTTCTGTGTTACAATCCATGTCATAAGTGACATTACCCAGACATTTGGTATATCATGTCACTCCTCACATTGATTGTAACATTTCATACCCTATGACAGGTGTGTTTATAAAAGTAAATACACTCCTTATAAAGCCTTCATGCATTTTTAACATAGGTCCAAAAAACATAAAAAATAGAATTCATTCATTCAAGTTTCTACCCATACATTTATGGCTTTGAACCTATTATGAAACATATTGAACCAGAGAACAAACTACAAAGTATGACCTTTTGTGTTTTTTTTTCCAAAGGTAAAATTTTGTGTGGCATATTTCTCTATTCATCCACTTGAGCAATTTTTGTTGGTGTTGGTGTAGTAAATGTAACATGTTTTAACAAGCACCTTAACCAAAGTTCTGTTGTGACAATTTGTTAATGGAGCTGTTTATCAATTTTGTGTATATCCCATATGAACTCCTTTGCTAATGGTATGGAAATTGTTACAAAGCAACACAAGTTAAAGTACCCCAGGCTGTCATATAGCAGAGATAGTGAGTGCAGTGTTGAAAACACCATTGACTACAATGGACTGAGATTTTTTTTAACCAAGCTTAAAAATTGCCCATTGGTGTGAAAGCCCTGTTAGATACAGTATTTAAAATCAAGGGGTGCAGGCTGAGCCTCACAATGCATTGTGGGAAGTATTATGTCTTACATTATCTCCTTGCGGGCAGAACTCAGAAACACAAATACCCCTCCGTAAATTTCTTAATATAGAGCAGTGTGACTTACTCACGGCTTATGACTTCGACATGAGGCTTCTGCAGAGAAGAGAGGTGGCTAATAGAGTCACTGCAAATGTTTTGAATCAGTGCCTGAATAATCACACCCACCTCTGTGTTTCCCTTAGCTGTACAGTCCTGCTACTACTGTGCTGTTTACTATACAACACATACACACACACACACACACACACACACATACACACACACCATAGATTCTCTCAGCTTCCCAGCACCATAACACAAAATGATCGAGCTTCACCTGCCATCAGTTGTGTACAGTGTACTCAAAGTATTTACCTGAAATCTGAGGAGTGTTTCTTTTTGACCTGTTAAAATGAATTGGAGCTGTGCTTGCTCTCTTTGAAGTTTCTGAATCTAGTGTGATTTCCAAGTGCTCGAGAGAGGATCACAGCGATGCTCAAAGTGTGCTGGAATGAAATGTGACCCAGCTAGCCAACAAAACACAGGTTTTCTTTGACCCCGTTCTCTGACCTGAACAGTAGTGTATTAAACCGTTGTGACTGCACAAAACAGGAAGTGCAAGCAGGCAGATACAGTAGCTTGGTTGGCACACAGATCAGCACAGTAGAGTTCAGAGTGAGGGTCATTTCAGCTGTGCATAAGTGTCAGCGGAGGCATAATCGCTGAAATGGCAGTGTGGATTCTTATGAGGGCACTGACCACTCGCTGCACCCCCTACCTCCTCTTGTTTATCCCACAGCTGAGGGTCTGAGGGACCACCCCTGAATAAAAGGCCGTCTTGCTTCCCCAATCAATGGGAACAGCCCATAAACCCCCTACCCCCCACCCCGACAAAGGCCCAGTGCGCAAGGACGTGCAATAGGTGTTATGATCAGAGGGGGTGTAAACTGATACACTGATGTTTTTTTTTTAAATGTTTCAATCTGTGGACCATATGAGTTTCATCTTCAGAAGTACACGGTCTCCCTGTCAGTCCTCCCCATTTCTCCTGTCAATCTTGTGTGCGTGAAAGGAGCAAACGACGCCAAAGCGCTGTAGCAGTACCTACCAAGCGAGGCATTTTTTTATATTGTTCTGCCCCGTGTATATTTTGGTCTCTCTGTGCTTAGCTGGTAGAAACAGCAGAATCCCTGCTCTGTCTTGGCATTGAAATCTCCACGGTAACTAGGTGTACAGTACACAATCGGCGCAGATATTTTTAAGTTTCAAAGGAATGGAAACAACAACAAGGATGACAAAGGGAAGTGAAAAGGAGGAGAGCAGAGGCAGCTCGGATAAGTGCGAGCAGATGTGCGTTTTCTGGACTCGGGGTGTTGTTCAGAACCATCTGCAGCGCCTCTTCTTGTCGAGGGGAGGTGGAGCGCTTGACAAGCGTGACCCGCAGCACATCAGAAGACGCTGGAACAATGCTCTGCGGAAGTAACCTTGGACTGCTGAAAAACAGCTTCGGAAACTGCCATATCTCAGTGCCTCTCTGCAGTATTTATATTAAAGAAAGAAAGAAAGAACGGAATGCACCAATGAGCGTTCCAAGTGCCGGCACTCCTTTTCAAACTCCCGCAGCTTGCTTCCTCTGCTTGTGACGGTGCCCATTATCTCCTTTCCTGCCCTGCGCCTAATGCCAAGATGGGTTACTTGGGGTTGAGGGGGGACACAGCCCTGGACCTGGGGTCCGGCTAGGAGGGCTGGGAACTGCGCAGGTTGCCGTGGCACGGACCACCAACGATGACGTCTGACAAATGAATTAAAGCCGCTGTGGGCTGTTCCATGAGCCTGTGTGAACATACTGAGTCATTACGGGGCCAATACTGCTCTCTCTCTCTGCCAGCAACGACCAATAAAAATTCCATCTGGCCTACCTTTTACAGCATCTTTATGGATTGCATACAGCTTGACATCTTCAATAATCCTCCTTGCCGGGATATCATAGCCAGGTCACGCCTACAAGCCCTTATTTAGTCAATCCTCAACCTTATATGTAAGTATAGTATGATTATGTATTGTCCTCAATATTTTCATCAGATTCTTTATTTTTGAAAGTGTCTCTGTAAATAAAGTAGGTCTTATTAAACAAAAGGCACACAAATAAATCCCTGGCTGTCAGGCTTGAACAGAGTGCAAATAAACCCATCCAAATAAACAGTCTTCTGCCAAAGTCTGTGGATGTATACACCCGCCCCAACAACAGACATGCCGACATGTAGAGTTCAAAGTCAGAGGAGAGGAAGACATTCATGCATGGCTGCAAGTCAGTTTGGATGTGAACTAAAAGAGAAGAAGTGGTGTCCAAATAAATATGGTTACTGCTGGCTGTGCACATTCTGTAAATACCTTTTTTTTTTTTTTTGAAAGAAAGCTGGAGCAGAATGCAACCCTGCAGAGAGAGTGCAAGCCACTACTCAGGACAGAGATGGGAGGCTGGATTCATTCAATGCTTGTGTCACTGGATACTGGGTACTGGAGCGTCTGAATGATGATTTGTGTATTTTGCTGCCAGTTTTTTTTTCTCCCTCCCTTATGCTAAGTTATTAATTTCTGTCAGCTGGTTCTCTGCCATTTGGAGATACACTAAATCACATTATTTTTTGTCATGGATTATGTAGAGCAATAAATTTGGAAAAAAGATCAAAGAAGTTTCACAATCACCTCCTAGTGGCGGAAGGGGGGTGGTGGGGAGCTCTCACTCACTCAGAGAAAATCTGATTTAAACTATCTTGGCATTGTGGATGTTTCCAGCGATTGCAGACTGTTCACGTGAAGAAAGTTGTTGTTGTTGTTGCTGAGAAATTGGACTGATTTATCGGCTTGAACGAAGACGACACGGAGTGACATTGTGCCTCTGCTTCTGAAGAACTGACTCCCTGTGTTGAATCCTAGCTTAGTCACTAGTTTGCTGTTTATCTTCGTTTAGTTTCAGTCGCCTCCTCTTGAGCTTGCCTAGCTTCTGGAGAGAGATGATTATTTTTAAAAAAAGTACATGGGGGTCCAAGACAGTGTCAACAAATAACCATCAAAAGTGTTCAGAATTTTATTTTATGGCTGGGAGAGAGCATAGAACCTCAGTACTCCAACAGAGACAGGACACCAAACTATTGTGGTTGTGATGATCATGTCTGTGGGTTTGAGCAAGTGTTGAACCAACCTCAACCATCGGATCGCATCCAGGTTTGAACACCGGTGCAGCAAGGAGATGCACCAGTGTTCAAACCAGCTTGTGGCTGGACTCAAGAAAAGACTCGGTGGTACTGGTTGGATGAGCTCACGGAGAGCTCTGACTCAAAGGTGTTGAACTAGTGTGAGTCCAAATGAGGGTGAAAGGGTGAACCTCAGAAAGCCCTAGGAAAGGGGTGAAAAGGGTCAGGCTGCCCATTGATGGGGCCTCAGAGTGTCACAGGAAGGGAAGCAGGAAATTTAAGGCTCTACCACCCCACAGTTTAAGTTCTTTTTTTTAACTTCAAAAGCAATGTAATTGATTTGGTTTGCACCCTGGTGTCCTGTGCTGGTCCTGTCTGCAAATCATTCAGTGGGTCTTCAAATGGAATGACATGTTGGGGGGTACTTAAGATATTATAATGCACACGTGCAGATTGCTTGGGTCAGAAACAAGTGGTGTATGTCCTGAATCTCCTGGCAGAAGCACATGTGTCCTGTCCAGCCCTTACCCCAGCACTAGACCTCAGATGTCCTCCTAATGGTAGTGGCCTTAGAGCATCACTGCTAAAAGTGAATGCACCGCCCTGTGTTCCTGGAATTCAGCTTGAATTTAATAAGTACTGTGCTGTGGATTGAAGCTGTCACTTTGTAATTACTGCTGCAAATAAAAGTGTGTGTGTGGTAGTATGGGTATGGGGGGATAAACCAGGAGAGGCTGAAAGGCGAACTCTGGTAGAAAATCTGAACTGACAGACCAAATAACATGATGATGTGAAACATAAATAAGTAAAGTGAATGAAGTGCCATGTTACTCCAAGGCTGGATGAGGATGCTGAGCTGTATATATATATATATATATATGTCCTCTACTTTCATCTGAAATTAAAAAGAAAATGTCTGATATCCCATCTCATGATGTCAGCTTGCTCACTTCCTGTAAGAGGGTCCTGTATTTTCTGTAAGTAAACCACTCCAATATTCACATTCTAAAATGTAATTTTCTTTGTACATGAGCAATTGGAAAGTTAATGTTCGGCCCTGGCTGTTCATATATCAAGCAGCGTTATTTTATACTACAATTTATATTGAAATATAAGATCACATGGTAAAGTGTCCTCTGCACCACCCACGGCATTCCTCTACTATTCTGATAGGACATTGACCAATTAAGATAGTGAAGAATGACATCACTAATTTATCAGAAAGCTTGTGGGGGTATAAGGTATAAAACTGCAGAGACATTGTGTGAATCTAATAGAATTGAATTGTGCAATTAGACCTGAACTACTCTAAGATTTTAATCTTATTCATATAAATAATTCATGATGGTTTGTGAAGAAATAAATCCAGAGGAAATAGTGGACCTCTTCTCAGAAATTGCAGACTGCTATCTCTGGAATCTTTTTCATGATTTTGTTCATCATTTCTGAGAAAATGTCAAAGCAATAACCTCCCAAGTTTTAGTAAAAGAGGAAAAATGTCTACAGACATTCTTCTTCCTTTTCCCCAGTGATGTAGCTCAGTCTGGGTTCTGTGAGATAAAGACTTGGATTCAAAAGTTTCATGGAACCTGTACCTTTCAAATCAACCAAAGGAGTTTGCCTACATGCTTGTGTGGAGCATTGAGAGAAGTGAGATCCTTAGCCCAGGCTTCTGTGTCCTTGCTTTTGTGTGTGTGTGTGTGTGTGTGTGTGTGTGTGTGTGTGTGTGTGTGTGTGTGTGTGTGTGTGTGTGTGTGTGTGTTTATTCCTCAGAAACCTGCAACTGGCTTTACAACTCCAAAGTGTTTTTTTTTTTCCTTTTCCTCCCTTTTTCTTTTTTTTCTGCACTGTGACTGTTCAGTGTCTGGCCGGGTTCCAGCTATAGATTGTTAATTAAGTTTTTGTAAGCGGTGCATGGTCTTGCTTCCAAATACTATACCAGTGTTCTTTTACAGACTTCAAAGTCTCACTGTTCCATTCCATCAGGATTAGTGATGGTAGTATCTGATAGCGTCTCAGACTGCCTTCAGCATTAAATGCCTGTGGCGGGGTGCAGGTACTCAGCTATAAAACACACACAGATGCCATTCAGCTTTTAATACAGCTCAGGAGCATGTTTCTGTGCCTCCCATGTCCGCTTGTCTGAACAAGGCCCAGAATATTCTGGTGCATTCGAGAGCAAACCACAGCACAAGGCTCTATTTTTGCCCTTGCAGAAAATTAGATTTCAGCATTACTCCATATTTTGTAGCAAATCGCAATGCTATGCTTGTCCTCCACCAAGTATCACATTGAGATCCATCCAAAGTAAATTGGATTTGTAAACTGGTTCTTTTTGATCATGCCTCTCTCCCTGAAAAGTTTTATTTTCTTACTAGAAAACCTAATGAAACAGGAATCAGTACGAATTGTCTCTATAGCAACAATAGTGGTGATTGTACAAAGAAGGAATGGCAAGTGTTTAAAGGGCTTGAGGGTTTTTTAATGTTCTGTTTTGCTTTCACTCTCATCAGCTGAAAGGGCCTCTAGAGACAGATGAACAACAAATAAAAGACATTCAGAAACATATTCAGAGAGAAAAAAATCTCATCCTTAACGATCAATGTCTCCTTTATTCTTGCTTTTTTTTTATTTCAGCCATAGGACAGGAGAAAGCAGAAGAGGATTGTTGTTACGTTGCAGTGGCTCAGAGGTTCTGATTATGGGCTGATTGTCTGTATGTGCATACGGATGTATTTAATGATGTGCTCATAAGTCCATGTTATGATGTAAGCCAGGTATGCTCTTTAACTTCATCCCTATTGTTGCCATTGTGGATTGCATGTGAAGCTGTTCTTGCCAGTCTTCCTCTGTGAATGACGTCATAATTGATTGTCATTGTCCAAACCGGCATGTTCTCAACCATACATTCATGATTGAGTATCTGAGTTAGTTTGTGTCTGGTAGTTTATCTTTTAGAGGAAAAAAAAGAGTACAGCGGATTTAAGCAGCTAAGAACGTAGACCCGATCAACCATGTTAAATGCCATGAGATTCCTCAGACCTACATTGAACACTGTTATAGCAAAAAGGGGCATTTCTCTTCTGCAGTGATCTAATGTGTCTGAATATCTGAACATGCAAACGCTTACCATTTCAGTTTGTTGTGATGCAGGTATGGCACCTTCCAAGCACTATATTTAGCCCATATTACGCATATATGCCAGAGAAAGTCACTGCTTCACAGCTCTGTGAAGTGTTGATTTCTATCATGGCTCACTAATGGGTTTGTTTTTCTCACGAGTTATTTGGTTGAGGAAAACAGTTGCAGACTGTGCATGGCCATCTCAGTAACCTGTGTGGTTAAATCACTATAATAGATGACTCAAAGTGCCTGAGTCATAATGCTGTGTGAATGCTCAACTTCAGCAATATTCTGTGTCATTTTTTAGTTTGCTGAAAATTGTTTTCCAGCCTTACCTGATTCACCTGCAAGTACATCACAGAAGTCACAGCAGCAATCACAGATTGCCACTACAGAACCTTTTTTTTAGAGGCTAAGTTACAAAGTAAATTTCTTACAAGATTATCACACAATAATGGAAATCCTCCTCCTTCTTACATTACTCCTTTTTGTAGGTGACATTCTTCTCCCAATATTTATTTCCTGATTTCCTGATTCATTGATTTGAAAAGAGGAAATATTATTATTAAAAATCCTCATATAAGATTTTGTTGTCAGTATGGTTTTCAGGCACTTGCGTCATTCAGAATAAACAGGCCAACATTAATAGATATATTTTAAAACTGGGCTTCATATTCATCACAAAATGTTAATATTGTGTAAATGTTGTCAGGGATAACACAGTTTCAGTTTTATTTTGCTAGATTTCTTTTTCATGTTCAGTTTCTGTCTTCAAAATTCAGTCTGACAGAGTCAAGTGGCCTTGGTGAGACCTCAGATTTAGCACCTGAAAATAAATGAATAATCTACTTTACAGTTAGAATCCTGAAGATGAACTGTGACATCTCAACTTCCTCAAATTCTCTTTGTGGTTTAAAGTGCAGGTGGTAAATTTAAGGTGATGTTAATGCTTGATGACTAACCCCCATCATTCTTTCAATCTTTTCTGTAGTTCCCTGGAAACATAAACCTCCTGCATGTTCACTACAAACATAATCCTTACAGTATTTATTAAGTTCTTGCGCTATGCGTAACTTCTCAAGCAAGCATGCCTGCATGGTTTGGCTTTAACCTGTCTGAGCATTTTTGATAATAAACACACAATAAATACTTATCTGATGTGAACACAGAATGTTCATTTGTCTTTTGTCCTTGAAGAGCTACATAGGGTAAGATTTATATTCATGCACACACAAACATGCACACGCACAAACATACACGAACAAAGCCACATGCATATTTACCACTAGCAGGTTAGCACCCTTTTACAGCCTCAATCAAAAGGCTTCTTTGGCGAAGGTGAAGTCATCCTGATAAACTTGTGTCTTTTCTTTTTTTTTTAACTCCTCCTCTTTCTCTTTCCACAGAGGCCTTGATGTTTTTCTAATAATTGGCAGCAGAGGTTGATTTTTTTTTTTCCCCGTCTTCTTCCTTTTAAGTGATGAATAGTTGGCTGCAGATCAAAGGCAGACCCCTGCGCTGTTCTGGCTGCCACAAAGGGGCGTCAGAGCTGGCGTGGTGCCTGGGTCTTCAGCGACAGGCATGCAGATGAGCCGCCAGGCGCAGAGGTCAACAGCAAAGTGTCTGTGCGTGCGCTTCCTGCAGGCCGATCCGGTTTCATGTTTCTCTTCTATTTCTCTCCCCCCCCCCCCCCCTTCCCCTCTCTGTCGTTCTCTCGCTCTCTTTTTTGTTCTTCCCGGGCCAACAGCAGGTTGAAGCAGAATGAGCACGAACACAGAGGGGAACTTGCCAAATCTTCTCAGGTAAACTTTCCGTTTTTATTAGGCCAGTGTTTGAGAGAAGGGACTAAGATTCTGCGGAAAACAGAGGAGCTGAGGAGAGATATACACCATACCCCCCCCCAACCCCCCCGCTTTCCCCCACACACCAACTTTTGTTTAAAAACCCACATCCCTGTCAAAATTTATACACAGTGCTTGGAAAAATAAAGTGAGGTAGATAAAAAAAAAAACAATTGTATATCTCAGTCACACAAATATATGCTGAAGGCCCTCTCGTTTCTTTTCATCTTCTCGGAGAGCCTACCCCTGCTAGCCCCCATAGTTTTAAGATTAGGATTGTTGAGAAGCATTCAGAGTTAAAGGTAAATGATATATCAGGGTTCAAGTGCAGCACTGCACAAATCCCCCTCCTCCCCCACCCCCCATGATATTTGTGTCCACTGCCCCAAACCCACGTCTCAATGGTTCTCAGTCCTGTGAGTTGTTGCATGTAGCCGTGATACACCTGAATCTACATGTATGTTCCATGTGATACAAATACACCACTGGTACAAGTTAAAATAATGCTGGGCTTGTGGCAGTAATTGTCATGTTTTCTGTGTGGTCAGTTCAACCTACATCTGCCAACATTTTATTTCCTCCCTTAAAATGGGGGATGGGGGTGGGGTGGGGGGGCACTAATGCAGGTCTATAAGTTAATGAAACAGCTGCAGAGTAACTAAAATTGATGGTGTAAGTGAACATTTTAAGTTGAAAATTCTAATAATCACAGCCGGCGCCATCTAAACCTAAATAGAGACAGACAAATAGCATGACGGTGTAGTAAGTGCATCTTGTCATCTTTAAGGCAGATGCCTTTGCTTGCTGGCTGTTCTCTCAGATCTCCTCTCTGTATTGGATGCACTTATTTAAGCCATACAAAAATTTGGTGCCCCTTTGATAGTGACTTAACCAGTATGTAGTATGACTGCAAATGCAACACAATATCCCACACACACCAGAGGTGGTGCTCTCTTCCGGAGCTTGTGGTAGGGTACAGAGCTTTATGCAGGTGCTCACACAGGGGTCTTACGCGTGTCCACAGGTGTTTAAAAGCTGGACTGCTCTCTGTTCTATCAGATGGCTTCATTTAATGCGGTGAGGCCCCTTCTTAGGTCCGAAATGTGGACATCTGTGCTTGGTTCTGTGATAACGTGGCGCATTTCCTTATTTTTGTCATTCATTTCCATGCTTTATTGCCATTTTTTGCAATATAAAACAAGGCTTCAGATATGTTTTTTACATTTTGGGAGTGTATGTGTGTGTGTGTCCATTCCTCTCCTCTGAATTCACACAAAACTGTGGAGGTATCAGATCAAAACGCTGGTATTTTTCCACACACAGCATGCCGTCATGAGCAGTTTGTTTTTGAAGAAACTCCTCAACTCCAGCCATATGTTTAACATTAGATTTAATCTGCTTGAACTGAATGTAGTTAACCCAGTTCAATTCTCCTCACTGCTCATGAATCAAACAATAGGGGTTATTCCTTAGCCTTGCCCAACATGTATGTGCAAGATTTCAATATATCCTATGGCCTTGTGGTAAAGCTGAGTTGATAAAAAGTCCTCTTCCTAACTACTGCCCTAAGAGAGACATATATAGGCTGATATAGTTGCACTAATTTCTCCAAAACTCTCCTGACAGTGCTTGGAACAGCTAGCATGCAGACATTGTGTGAAAAAACAGTATCTTATCAGGTTACAGAATCCCTAACATCAAAGGGTAAGATCTTGTGCAAAAAATATTTAGCTATCTTTTCTGTGCGCATAAGAACTGTTGACAAAAAGCCAAATGATTAATCCTTTTAGTGGCTTAAAGCTGGTATTGAACGATAAGGAACAAACATTGTCCTTTTAAACTGCATTGTTGTGAAATGACAATTCTTTAAAGGAGCAACTGTAGCCAAATATCAAACAATAGAACCTCCTGATCGTCATCTAAAAAGCTTGAAAACAAATTTATATATTGTAAATTCAAATCCTAGATCATAAAACCAACAAAATAAGGAAGTTGTAGATGTAGATAGGTCTACAAACAATGAATCTATGTAATTTTTTTAAAACAATGATTGTGGAAAAAAATCAAACTGTCTTTGTCTGTTGCTTGCATTGTTTGAATAAATCAGTTTGTATATACACCACAAATATGCTTACATTACCAGCACTTGCAGGTGATGCGTTGCATTTGATTATATACGCTATTTGCAGTATGAATGTTTTTATAAGATAAACTTTGTTTACCCCAAAATTTCCCAAGAAATTACCCCTACCCTATACATCTATAGTATAATAAATTACTGACAGTCGGATTACAAACAATTGTAGATATGGGAGGAACTGCCATTTTAAACAGCTAGCTAGCAACGCCTGCTGTTGGAATGGCTAAACCATGATTGAGCAAGACTGAACAACTTCTAAAAACAGACTGATGTCTGAAGTCTGGGATTTAATATACACTTGACGTTTCTGTTGTTATCTGTTTATCGTGCCAACCTCAGCTGTAGCCAGTACAGCCTAGCTAGCTAAAACAACATGCCTTCAAGCTAGCTTTGCCACATTTTCATCAGGGCGCACTCAGGTAAATTGACGTTTTTTGTTTGTCTTAGGTGGGTAGTTAACATTCATCTACGGTAAAGAAGCGTCTGGATCATCAGCAACCCATCCCGCTCACCTGTTCTGTGGTAAGCACATTTTGTCTGACATGAGGCTCTATATGGTATAAAAGCATTTTGAAAAGCAAAGGTTGTTGGAAAGCACTGTTATGACATGCTAGTGCTATTACGTTCTTACTTGAATTTCCTTACTTTCCTTGGCTTTGTTGACATTTAGGGTCACTTCAGCCTTTTTTGTCTGGACTGAAGACACAAAAACACATAGCAATACAGATAGTCCTTTGTTTATGAAGTTTCTGTTCATGTTGTTTGATATCACATTGTTTCATTGATATTTTGATAGTTAGTTTTTGCTGTGAGTCCCATGTTTCCACTGTAACAACATATGAAAGTTAAAAGCATGCTTATATTACTAATTATTTTCTCTGTGCAGCAAAGTGTAGTGTTTTTGCTATTATGCAAAGCTACACATGGGGTAACTGTCTGGCAGTTGTGACAGTAACAGTGTACTACATCTAAATTGCCTTAAACACTACAAGTAGATCTGGAAAATGGCCAGTATGTCCAGCTACACATACAACAGCAAAGAGGTCATGGAAATCAATTCTCATAGCAGAGAATTTTAAAATTGTTACATTCAGGTGAACAGGTGTTGAACATTAAGGTTGAGCCCTTAACTTATCCAAAACCACACACCAACTATATTTTGTGAGAAAGCTGACAAACTGAAAGATTGTGTCTATAATGTGACACTGTCAAGTGCTAGTAGAATTATGAAGGTAATAGACCAGGTTACTGGCAACACAGAGAGATGTTCTTCCATTTTCCTGTAAGGACAATCTCATTAATTAAACAATGCATTAATGGGAGTGGAAAGAATATGAACAAGCTCTTCACATGGCATCCATAGCTCCTCACAAGTTTGGTCCCTTAATGGAAGTTGTCACCAGAAGCATTTGGAAATGCAAGGAAAACAGCTTCCTCTTTCATCTGACCTTTGTGTCATCTTTTCATTGTTATTGCACAGCACAGCTCATCATATAAAACTGTTTGTATCAGAGTTTTTTTATTCTTAGTTTTCTTCAATTTTATAATCCTGTGTATTAAAGAATGAAGAATGAAAATGGAATCAATAAAGCAGAACACACTGAATTGGCCAGCTAGTTCCCAAGAGGTAGGTAACATTGAGGAAGTAAAAAAAAAGATAGATATTAAATATTATGGCAGCACAGCATTTGCAGTCAAAGAGCCTAAAAATAGTGTAGTGAGGCTAGAATAACAGGAACAGGAATATAATCCCTCAAGCTAAAGACGTGATGCAAAGAAAATCTATATTGCTAAATAGTTGTTACAAAGACGACTGATGCTACCATAATAATGGGCCAATTTTTATACTTTTATGTGGTTCCCCTACTGCGAAAATAAGCCTAATCTCTCCCTTTGCGGTTGCTCTAACAGGTCACTCCCACTTCCCACACAATGAATGTATTCTAGTCAGATTGCTTCTCCAAAGTTTGCACACAATAAACAATTACGTGACTTGCCCAAAGCAGGCAGCAGTGCCCCGTTCTCCTTCCCTTGGCTGCAGTTTAAATAAAATGTTAATTTTGACTGTAGGAGGATTTCAAAGTGACAGCCTCTACTTTTCATCTCGGTATATACAGCAAGTTCGCCAACACAAATCTGTGTTGCACTTCCATAAGAGGTGGGATTTTTGTTCTGAATGTATCTTTTTTTTTGTCCTGTTGTCTCTCAAAAAGCAAATGAAAAACCAAGAGTAGCAGTCAGCTCAAGGTGTTTCTCTTAATGGTCAGGATTTATATAAACTTCCTTTCCCTCCAAGCCATTTCTTTCTGACAGATGTGTTATTGCTCAAAGCTCTTTGCTGTTGCAGTTTTGTTGTCTTCAGCCTGAGATCTTATTGTGAGAATGCATTGGTTTTTGGTAAAGATTAAAAGGTTAAATCAAAAAGGCAGGTCATCGAGTCAGTGTGTACACCATACTGGATTATCATAGTTTACTACTTTTTATTTTAAACTCAAGTCAACGTCCAAGCGGTCAGTGACTGAGGTCCATGAAGGCATCTGAAATGAAGCAGGAGACTGCTGCCTTGTAACGCACCAGTGCACAAAAGATTGTATTATGTTTAATTGATAAAAAGTACCTAAATTAATAGAATGGTGTTTTCTAATGAATATGTTGACTGACAGATATTTTGTAAAGTTCCCAAGCCACGCTTACTTATTGTGGTACATAGTTTTCAACCATTGTTAATTATAACTTATTGAATGAAACTGAATTGTATTTCTAAAGCTTAGATATTTAATATCATTTGTAATAAAAAGCCTAAATGAAAAAAAAAAATTATTGTGATCACGATGGTGGGTCCAAGTTGCTTGCGGTGTACTCTGTCCACATCTAAGTAGAAGTCACAAACTTATATGGCTAGGCTCAAACTTGAATCCAAGTCCTGCACTTCTGTGTATTACATTGCTGCCTTGAAGGTTTAATTTTTGCCAATTTTCCCCCTGCCTTGAGCCCAGCCATCACAATCTTGGTACATTTCAGTATTCAGTTTGCAAGGAAGGAAATCTGGTAACACGACAGGTGCTACGTCTTGCTTGTGAATGTGCTATGTAGGCTATGCGGACATGACATCAAATAGTGTGTTACAAGAAATAGCTAATATATTGTGAAACATACTGTTTTTGAAGAGAGCACTTAGGCTTAGTGCCTTTTTTGTATGGACGGAGGCATTCCTCGGGAAGAGCCACAGGTTCAGGATCAGGGCAGCAGTGGCACTCGGAGTGGCAGAGGCCACTCAGAGGACATGCTGCAGAGCAGGCTGGCTCGGCCCAGAGCCCTGGGGTTAATTACAGGCATCACTCAGACATGGCTAATTCTCCAGACGGTCACTTCCCGAGCCGAGCGACGCTGGCGTCTGTCCAGATGCCCAGCAGCGCGCAGATCCTCCCCATTGGACCGGGGTTTGGGGGCTCTGGCTTTGTGCTTCACACCGATTCCAATGGCCAGCGGTCCTCCTTGATGCAGGCAGTCATGCCCGTGTTTCATCAGCCAAAAACTAAATGCAATGTGCAGTTTGCTGTGAGGGAGAGAAAAACACACTCGTCACACAAATTTGCAGACAAGACAAAATATCAAGGTCTAAACCTGGCTTGTTCATAGTATGAGTTTGTTCTGTTTCTCCATTTGAAAGTGTATATCACTCTGCTGATTATTATTTTTCTTAATACTTATCTGTCATTTTTTTATTTAAACCTATCCATTTCTGACTATCTACCTACGTGTATATTTATGAATACAACTTGAAAATCTAGCTCTATCTTTATGAGTCAGTAACAAAGGTCGAAGTACGGCCTACCATTCAATGAAGTCATTGACAGCTTGGTTGGGGCAAAAAAACACAGGGGTAGCCTCAGGACTTTTTCTATGGATTGTTGTTATTGCATTAACGGTGTATTTCTGTAGCAACGGTTTCTGTTCTCCTCGTTGTTGGCCTTCCAACAAAACAAAGAGATGACAAAGATGTGCATCATCTAACGTTATGCACATTGCAGTGTTGCGATTGATATGGTAATGCCTTGCCTAACGCTCCAGCATCCATATGCTAATGCTGTACACCTGGGCCCGTATGCGGTGCTGATGCTACTGAGGTCTGTGTCTTTTGTGTAGGTGATAGCGGATCCGTAGTCCAGCATCCACACAGACATGGAGGGGTGCTCACAGCAGCAGATCAAGGCAGAAGGACTGCTGCTATTGGCTGCAGTCTACAAGGAGGACGAGAGGCGACAGATCACCCGTGGTTTCCATGGCACACATAGGCTCCGCAAGGTGTGTACAAGACAGAAAAGGCATGACGGCTATACTTATGACACAAACAATCAAAGACCGGTGGTCATTTAAATGAACAAATCCACTTTAATGTATGTATGTGTGTTTATATATGTATGTGTGTGTGTGTGTGTGTGTGTGTGTGTATTTATATATTTAAATAATTTGCATGTGCGCATGTGTGTGTTTTCAAACAAAGACTGCATCTGATGGGAGCTCAAGTCTCATGCAGATGCATTTTTCAGCCTGTCGCAGCTCTAGTCAGATCTCACCTCCCAGAAACGTTGCTCACTGTACATAAGGCGCCCCTGTCTCTCATTACTGCGTACATTCCACAGGAGGGTGGCTGCTGAGGGGCTTAATTAAGCAATCCACTCTGAACTCTGCACCTAGAGTTTCAAGATTTACACCACTTGCATTCCAAGCAAACACATTTTGACTGACATTCATGGATTAATAATGGCCCTCTCCTATTTCCATACCCATCTCAGATGCTCCAGACATTCCCCGGCCAGCCTATCACATTCCAGTCATAATAACCCATACGCACGGGCGCTTGTATGACAAAGCCGCGGCCTTGCGCATGCGTTCAAACTGAGCATTCTTTGGCGTCTTCATTATCGTGAGCTCTGAGAGCCAAGTCAAGTTAACAAGGTCCAATTAATTGGTGACTTGTTGATTAAAGTCCAAAGACATGGAGGGAAATACAGACACTGATAAGGGAGGGAGCAAATGCATAAAACGTGCGTTTGTCTCTGGACTGGAACAGTAACCTCACCATATTGTCCGTGTTTCCGTGCCTCTCACTTCAAAGGCAGCTTATAAATGCTAAAGGGTAAAAAAAAAGGAAAAAAAATAACTTCAAAGTATAGTGAATTGAAATGTAAGAATTCTAATACAGTGGTTCTGATTGCGCTGCCTAATATTACAAGACCTTTTTTTTTTCTCCATGAAGATTAGACCACTGTTTGCTTTGAGTTGGCTTAAAGTCAGGCTTTCTCTTCAGTAAATCTCCAGCAAAGGGAGTGCAGGCCTGGCTTAAATGCTCCTCTCCCTGGCTTTCTAATTTCCAGTATTTCAAAAGGAGCTTAAAACCAAAACGACTCCTCCTTCAAAGTGTGTCACTGTCCCCATGTTTGTTTCCTGTTGCCTATTTCTGATCTCCCGTCTGTGTGGTTCACCATGCAGGGACCCCGCACTCGGTAGAGTAAGATCAGAGCAGAATTATGTGCCCCTCTTGTTTTTTTTTTCTGCAGTAATCTCCACTGTAAAGGTGGTTTTGGCTGGGGGTGTAACCTTCACGGTTTTTGCATACCAAGTCATGCTTTGTTTAAATTCCAAAGATCAAAGGCTCAATGCAAATTCCTGCAGACGTTACCACATTTGATGTTTTGTAACACAAATTGCCGTAGTGATTACAGTAGCTGGGCATGCTGTCGAACGGGGCCAAGCAGCCTCCTTGTTGTGGCTGTCAATTAGCAGGATGACTCCTAGAAAACAAACGCTCGTCTGAAGCCTCTCCACAATAAGAGAGCTGTTTGTGTTGATAAAGTGATTTGGCTTCTCATCCCTTTCATCCGGCCGACACTGGGACATTTCAGGCTTGGCTCCTACACTTCAAATTCCCAACATGAGAGGACCTCCCCCTTCATAACAATGCACCGCTGTATTCCATTTAATGTCTGAAGCCAATTGAGCACTGTCTGCTCCTTTTGCACCAAGTGGGTCATGAAGTATTCCATTTATCCAGTTACCAGTAACAGGAAAAGCAATGCTGCAGGGACTTCTTGTCACGCATAATCAACAGAGATTCAAGATAGACTCAGGTGTCTAACACAGTGTTCTGAAAAACAGAATATGTATATGCTGTGGATATGTTACCTCTCCTTGCAGGTGTTCTGTCCCCCAGGAAATGTTACAAAATGTATGCTTGATATGTACACCAAGCAGGTTATTACATGTGTAAAGGGGAAATAAGGAGTTAAGACTCCTCACCTGATATGAATTTTTGTAGGTCATTATCTCCCAGGACACTCTCTACAATAATACTAAAAAAGCTTTTTAATAGCCATATATAATGATCATCTTAGTTAATAGGTTTGTTTATTTTTTTCTACCAAATTAGAGCTATGACATTTAACCTCAACTTAAAGATTTCAAAGTGCAAACAGTCAGGTGTGCATCGTTTACATGCCACTTTTGTTAAATTTAGATAAAGTTGTGACTTCTCCATGAAAGAACAGCTGAGGCCCAGAGAGAGATGATAGCAGGATTTGTAAGGGCTTTAGGTCGGGTGCAAGTTTTGGTCATGTGACAAATTTCCCACGCTGTACTGACAGAGAGAGGGTGCAGAGTGAGCAGGATAAAGCTTTGGGCTCCTGTTGTCCATGGCGATTATCACGGGGAGCTCTGAGGCCTGTGCCACTGGAAGTGTTTCTCCTCTGTGGAAGTTGATTTACAGACTGTTGAGACCGAGCCTGTCTCGTCTAAGCTGGGGAATTCACTAGTAAATAAACAATACACCCCTCCCTAATGAAATTAAAGAAAACTTTTGGCCGCTTCCCTTTGATCAGATCTGTGATCCTTGTTAAAGTTTCACATTCTGTAAGCAGTCTCTTTGATTTGTGGCTCTGTGTATTTAACCCATGACACAGATGAGAACAGATTTGTCTTTTTCATAGAGCTGTCTTGTCACGGAATTTGTCACTTGTAATGGAATGTAAACTGTTTTTCATTTTAGACAACAAATGAAATGGTAACAGAGGACGATGTGACAAAACATTTATTGTACAAAAGTTGCTAGGCAGATTGCACAAGTCAACCCCATTGATGTCTCTGATGCCTTTGGTGTTGACTGAGTGACGTCTCTCTTAGAGCCAGCAATCCTTGCTTCAGTGACTCTATGAGTGTGGCAATGAAATGCATATGTCTGTTTGTCTATGTGTGTGAAAGTATAACAAAAATATCCATGGAATTGTTTTTATGTGACATCCGTGTGATATGTGGGGGTGTGTTTTAGAATGTCAGTATGATGTGGTTTTGTGTATGTGTGTGTGTCTGTATGTGTATGCGCATGTGTATGTGTGTGTGTGTGTGTAGTCACGTTCATAAAAAAAATCTGCTTTAGTCTTTGTGTATTCTGGCATCATTCTGTTCAAGATCGTTGTGTGGTCCATTACCTTTGTGCAGATGGAAACAACAGGGCTTTGCAGGACTAAATCTATGTCCTCAAGACTTGATCACAAAATTGCATGTAAGCAATTAAGGGGAATCACTTACTGCTTGTCTGAAGACCCCACAGAACCAGTCTGACAATCAAAGCTGAATTGCACATTTCCATCAACAGTAAACAGTGGTTGGATGTTCACATATGACATAGAATAGACAAATGTGAACTGGAATTATTGTGTTTTCCATATTTGTCTGTGCCATTGTGCATGTGTAGGTGGTTGTGTACATGTATGGATGTCTGTATCTGTGTGTGTGTGTGTGTGTGTGTGTGTGTGTGTGTGTGTGTTTGTATGCATGTGTGTGTACGTGAAAGAGAGAATGCTCATCAGCAGGCCTTTTGGCAGAATTTCAACTTTTAGTTATTTTTATTTGTCAGTTATTGAAGGTAGCAGACAGCAGCAGCACTTGAAAAGATAACTTTGCCTGTGGGAAGGACTAGCTGCAAAGGATCAAGCTCAGCCTTTTTTGGTAATACTTTGCATTCCAGAAGCACAATCCCTGTTCTGTTTCTTTCACTTTGATTATCTCTTTAATGTCCCCCCCCCCCCTTCTTGGTATAAATTAATTTAGAGGTAGAGGTGAATAGGTGACTGTGGTAGGGAGGGAAGGGTTTGGTGCTGGTGGTTAGATATCGACGCATTTTAGACATGAACGTGTGTTTCACAGACGCTTGTTCTCAGACAGGCCACTGCTCATGAAAGCATGTGAAAGAGCCCCAGAGCGCTAGCTGTGGCAAGCTCTGGCTGCAGTGCTGTGCAGTCCTCCTACACCTGCAAGCCTTCCCCCCTTCACCTGTCAGAAAGCAATGCCTGGATTAACTCCATGCTTCTTCACTACAAACGGGTAACTTGCTGTTCCAGTTTCAGCGTTAGTATTGTAGTGTTGGTTGTCTGCTTTGTTTTGTTGCAAAAATTCAGGTATAAGCAGTTACTGAGGAGAGTATGGTAAATGACGAAATAAGACAGCAGTAGTTGAAACTTGCCAAGATGAACAATGCTTGACACGTTCCTGCTCTCTCATTGGCCGTGCGTTAGATCTGGATAAGGCTGTGTCTGCTTCTGTCTAATGGAGTTGTGTTTAGAATAACACTGCGGAACCAAAGAGCTGCACGTCTTAATTAAGAGTAATTAGTGCTTTCCCCCAATCAGGGGTGATGCGGCGTGACAGTAGGGGAAGGTGCCTGTAGGCGCTGCGGCACAGGGATAAATAATTCTGTAAGAAAACCCTCCTCAAGCAGACCCACAATGGCAGTAAAGCACGGCACCAGGGAGTCACACAGCATCCCGGTTCAGCACAACAAATAACCAGTGTTGTCACCATAACATCACAGCAAGACATTTTTCCAGGTTTTTTTGTGAAACATCAGTGTACAGGCATTTAGAGCTGTGTCAAGTGTCACTGTGCGACTTTTGACTAATTAAGAATTAATCAGAAACGAAAACAACTGAGAATTAATCAGTAATTTCTATCTAAGTTGTAAAATCTTTTTATTTTAAGATATAACAACTTCATATTGATATTGACAGTTGGGCAGTGATACCAGGTTCCAGA
Source organism: Megalops cyprinoides (assembly GCF_013368585.1). Classification (NCBI taxonomy): domain Eukaryota; kingdom Metazoa; phylum Chordata; class Actinopteri; order Elopiformes; family Megalopidae; genus Megalops; species Megalops cyprinoides. The sequence goes on along the minus strand of NC_050583.1, from coordinate 17,905,687 downwards.
TAATACACATCCTGTAGTGGCAGTATCACATCACATGTGTGCAGTATATCACGTCATTTGCATGGTAGACACCCTGCTCCAGGCCAAGTTAGCACGTTGATACACGCTTGATATGCCCTTGATATGCCCTCAGTGCCCCTGGGGAAAAGGACTTTGTCAGGTACAAAAGGATTGCCTGGAGTTCATGGCCCAGTGCAGACATTTTTGTGGAATCTCAATTGAGACAGCATTGTAGGCATGTCAGGCTTGATGGGATTTTGTGTAAAATAGTGTTATCATAGCAAGTGTATCGTAAAGGGAATTCACATTAACAGAAACTGGCAACACATGTCCTAGGAAGTATGATTTGCTCAGACCCCCAGACTCAATAACAGATACAAAAACCTGCTTTGGTAGCACAAACTGTACTTTTGGGCAAAAGAGTGGTGAGGTGCTGAGATCACTTGATCCAAAACACAAATGCAGAATGCTGGTTAGGAGGCCCACTAGGCTAACTCAGTGGATACATTACCACCAGGGTGAAACACTCTAGTGTTCTGCCAGAATTATTCTTGTACAGCAGGTTTGAAGACTGAGAAAGTGAGAGTAGGCGAGGGAGCACTACCTGATTTCACTGAGAGCACGACATGCATATTCCCAGAAATGTTTGCGCCCTGAATCAGAAGAAATAAACTGAGCTCAGAATTTAAAAAGAGAAATCCCAGACAGTAAGCATTGCATTTGGATTATTTAGATTGTCTGGGCAATTTGCCAGGACTAAAGGTGCACCTGTCTTTTGAAACTAAAATGATATCGTTGTTATTCATTAACAGTTTCGTTCATAGTGGTGATTTGTTTCTCTTTAAAATGTATGTGGTGGCAAGTATGAACCTAGGGTTGTTCTAATAGAAGCTGATGATTTTGTTTTCTGTTTTCTACAAAAATATAACCGTATTAGATTTACTTTAATTATACTGTTCAGCGGATGGACTCTTTTTTTTATTCCGGTAAAGGCTTTTGCGTTTGTAGTCGGTTCAAGGATTTATAAAGGATGTGCTGGCATGTGCAGGCCTTGGCACTGGAAGCAGGGGATGTATTGAACTGTTATTGTTTGAAAAGCATGTAAGCGGCCTTCACAACAGCACAGCCACCGCCGAGAATGAAAACCTTGCGCGGCTTGACTGACGCTTTAACAGGCGAAACAGAATTTCGTCTTTGCATCGAGACGTCAGATGCCTTGCCAGGAGAGAAAGAGACAAACCACAAAATCTCTCTCCCTGTTCTCCCCCCACCCCCCACCACCCCTCTTCCCTTTGCTGTAAGTCTGTTACAGAATGAGAACATCAAAGGACATATCCTCAGAATATACATTGTTGTTGCAGTAACAGGAAAAAAGGCAGGGATTTTTACAGAAATAGAAAGCTGTGGAGGATTGGGTTCAAAATGGGCAGATTACCACTTTTATCTCCTCATTTCAAATATCTTTTTCTTCATCACCACCTTCATTGTCCTCATGCCTGACCAACTCTTCCACAAAGTAAGAAGTCCATCCATAATTTAGCAATTGAAACGTAATCCTACCCAAACAGATTGATGAGTTCAGCAAGACCTCGGGGCCAGTATGTTGGAGTTTTATATAGTTGGAAGTAGTCATACTCCTGACTTGTTGTCATTAAAGGATCTCTTTAATCTGGTTCTTAGAAAAGTTCACAAAGCATACCACATACAGAAATTCCACTTGAAGAGAAGTTTTGATGCTAGCAAAATAAGTACTGGAATTTGAAAGGATCCACAAACTTGTGCTTTTACTTACCCGAGGGTTTAACATACTTGCCTTATCTTTACACAGAGACCACCCAGGAGAGACGACTACTCAGGTCTCACCTTTTGCACGTGTGTGCACGTGTGTGTGTGTGTGTGTGTGTGTGTGTGTGTGTGTGTGTGTGGACGAGAGAAAGAGAGAGACAGAGGGAGAGAGAGGGAGAGAGAGGGAAACACCTCTCAAAATAGAGCCCCTGGTTAGAGAGATTATCTATACATTTCTCTGTACATTTACAGAGAAGGCGGACTCAAGCTGTCTGGGGAAGCTCCTAGAAGCAGCCCTTTGTCGTTTTCATTAAAACAACTAACAATAAGAGGTACACACCACAGAAGATGTTGTGGCATTCTTTGGCTATTTAACTTTTCTAGTGAGAAATAGTTCGCAAATACATCTTGAATCATTCACACCCACAGTTTATTTACTGTTAGAAAAAAACAGTTCTAGAATTATATCTGAGAGAGCAGCCTTTTTTGATAAAAAGGATGCAATTTACATGAATGTGATTGTGATCTGTCATCCCTCCATGTCCTTTAGAAAAGCTAGATTGAACTAACCTCTGGAGAACTGAACAGCTCAGTATGCAGCAGTCTGAGCTTTATGTTTGCTTCTATGTTTATTACTGAACAAATACCGAGGGTTTGTAGAGTAACCTATTTTGATTTGTTGTCTAATCCACCTAAGATTGTTCAGTATACAGTAGACTTTTAAAAAATGAGGCGGTCCTACGTATAACACATTCCTCTCATTTTCATCACAATCACAATACTTCAAATAATATCAAATAAATATTTTCTGATCATAGAAGGTGTCACCTGTGATCTTGTGCTATTCATCCAATGACAGTTTTAAAAGGCCCCCAAAACCATTTACATGCTTTGAAAAGGTTTTTTTTCTTTTCTTTGTAGATTTTATTGTTTTTTTTTTTTTTGTTTTTTAAGAGTGTTTGTCAGAATGTCTCACACGTGGTATCATCACCTCATATCATTTTTGGCGACACCATATTTTTCCATTTCTGTTGACCTTTAACATGGCTTCCGTCTGCCTCCAGTCCCCGACATACACAGCAAGGTTTCTCCATCCAGAGATATAAAAACTGCAAAATGCATTTTGGGATTGGGATGAGACTTTGGTTGCTGTGCAGTTGCTTACGGAACCACAAAATAATTTTAAATTAGCTTTTTTAATTGCTTCATAACAAGGGGCCTCTCTGTGGATTCCTCCTTTGATAAATGCAAGGAACAACACTTCATTTGTGTAATTGCAACTGAATTATCCTTAATTGGCATCAAAAGTATTTCTCAGCACCTTGGATACTTCAATATGGTCGTTGCAGGTGGGCCTATCCATTTTTTTTCCATTATGTTAGTAGTATACCACGACTAGTGAATGTGCATTTCACCCACAGACATCACTTTGGCCAGTGGCACCACCTTTCACCACTTAGCATTAGCATTAGTAATTGGACTTGTCTGCAAATAAAGGGTGAGTTATTTGAAAATGTACATTTTGGAGGAAATAACATATATTTCTATCTTCATCATATTCAAGACTATATGGTAATCACAGCATCTTCCTAATGGCCCTTTGTTATCTTTTCGAGACACCGGTTTATGAAGCCATATAGGTGTAGATGTTGTGAATAACCAGCATCTTGTTTAGTTGTTTTTCTGTATCTGGCTGCAAGATGCAAGACATGGCTGTTCAGATGAGATGAGACTGGCTGACAACCGGAGCATTACGGTGTAAAAACATCAAAGCGATGGGGTGTGTAAAGTAAGGTCCCGTATGTCACAAAAAATGTCCAAACAGGTCATGTTTAAAAGCAGTTCCAAATCTTTTTACTCAATAATTTGTGATGAGAAAAACTATATACCTTAAAGTTATACCTTTTGAGTTACACCTCAAAACACCATTTGCACATTGTCCTACAGGCTTCCACTTTGAACACACCTGAAGGTCATTTTTTTCTGTCTTAATGGCAAATCAGTTTACAGGTGTGTATACAGTATTACATAATTTTAGCTTATTACATCGTCACATACCACACACATCAAATGCATTGATGAATTTAACAGGAACAGTGATTTACAACTGATAATTGTAACTGCTATGTTGAGTTAAGATGCATCAGAAGAAATTACATTTATGCTTTCGTCATTTAGCAGATTATCCTGAGCCACTCACAGTGTGTAAGCACAAAGTGCATCCAATAAACTGGCATGAAAAGTATTGCAAACAAGACAGTACTGAAGGGATTCAAACTTCCATTCGTCATTGGCACGTCCAATGCTGAGATCACAAGTAGCCTACATTCCTTGTTCAATATGTAAGTGCAACACAATATACCCAACTATAGGACTATACCCTTACTAACAGAAAGCTACCACATACCATGCAGAAAAACACTGCGGTATAAGATTACACATAAGGGGAATGAAAGATTGTGCTTGGGTAGGAGGGCGGAGGTGCAGTCTGAAGAGGTGGGTTTTCAGATAGAGCGTGACCAGTGACTCCGCTGCTTTAACTGTTACAGTAATTAGATCCACCACGCAGGTGCCAAGACAGACAGAGGATGCAACCAGCATTGATCCTATAAACTGTGTGCGATCTGAACTGCCTCTTTAGTGGGTTCGTAGTCTGGAAAATAAGCCTTTATGGGGAACACCGGTGATGAACCATTCTCCGTAACCACACTCTCCTGTTGGAAGCCCCCATTCACTTGTAAGATAGTGAAAGGTAGTGAAAATTAATCAGAGCAGATAGCAAAACCTTCAAATATACCATTGAAATCAAGGTTATGAGACAAGCTGTCTAGTAGTCCAGTGAAAATATATTGCTTTTTTTGCATTTTATATAATCCTCCAACCTATGCGCGGAAAAATCAGACAAATGTATGTAGTTTTGCTCTCAATAACTAATCCGTGGAAGACATGTGGAGAAATCTGTTAAGTGTTTTCTTATACTATAATCGTTCAGCTATGCCGTGTCACCTCACAGTGAATGTAAGTTCACACCCAAGCTCATGAATCACTCAGCAACATAAAGCCAGTGTCTACCAACAATTGATGGAACAAATAATTATAATGGAACTGTACCTTGCCAGTCTTGATTGAATGGCTCAGAGAGAAATTACATGGCTGGCTAAGCGCAGTAGCAGACAGGTAAGCGTTGCTGCGCATGCTGATGCTGATGTGGACGCGTTGTCCGTGTGGGGGTGAAGACCAGGTGAGATCGGTGGGCGGGTGAGCGTGAGTGCCTGCTGGCTGGGAGCCTCACTCCGGGGGCCGCGGCCTCTCGGCAGCGGTCAGTGAGACTGCGCCATGGCCTGGCGCTCAGTACAGCAGGAATGTGTTGAGTTATGCAGAGCTCCAGACTCACCCACATGGCTGCTTATCAGACACCGCGCAGCAGTTCAAAGGCAAGAGTGGGGCCAGTGTCTCCGAGCCAGATTGGGCCTCTCAGTCCTACATTGGAAATACTTACTCTGACCGCCCCCCCCCCCCCCCCCCCCCCCCCGCACACACAACCACCACCGCTATTTATAAAATAATAATAATAATAAATCATGAGAAATGTGAGAATAATGCTGCTAATGAACATAATGAGTTCATAGCCACCATCCTCTGTATTCTGCATTGTTGACTGAATAATTCAGCAGCCATTTAAAATGGTGGGGTCACGATTAATTAACATCTTACTGCTGATAAGAGATTGGGGTTGAACAAGAGCCAATGTTTGGATTGAAGAAAAGTTTTAGGAGGTGCTTCCACAACATAATGTACTGTCTGTGCCCTGGACAGGCTTTTTTGTGAATGGAAGGCCACTGTTTGTTTTGGATGGCGGAGACACGCTGTTAAAATCCCTGTGTTAAAACACCATGTTGTCCCATCTGTGGGTTGTATGGTAACCTAGTGAAGGGTGTAGCCACAGTGTCTGTAATGGGCACTGTCTCTGTGTGTGGGAACAGGAAGGGCCCAGTCTCCCTGACACTTTCCATCTCCATTATTTTTAGACATAGGGCCGGTTCCTTTGGAAGATTTTCCAATGTTGATCCAAGTGGATGGCAAGTCGGAGTGACCACTGGGCTGCAGACACTGCCCACAACCTGAGCTCAAATGAAATGCTAGGGTGGTGACCAACTTCCATGAAAAAATGACTGTTAGTTTGAGCTGTCTAAATGATGTACATAATTTGTGCACCTTAAACAAAGGTGTGAATAATTTTGGAGGCGATTGCATGTGTGCAGTTATATGTATTGGTCAATGCTTATCACATACCAAGATTTCAAATACACATCTGGCCCTGTGACAAGCTGCAACCAATACTGGTGTGTGCTATTCAATACTGCTGTGATCTCTGGTATTCATGAGTTGTAATCAAAACAGAAGCCTACAGATTTATGCTAGAAATATTTGTTTAATAGTTCTCTGTAGGAGCTGGGCCTTACCTTCCAATTTTTTTCTTCTGTCCACTACTTTCTATTTTCTTTCCATCAGAACTGAAAAAACATGTCCATCCTAACAGACCCAAGAAAAGGTTGCATTCTCCCTAAAGTTAAACCACCATCCATGTTGTGAACATCCTCCATTATTTAGCTGAATGAGTAAGATGATCTTTACGTTAATTGTGACTGGCCTTCCTTCCTGATGTGGGATCACTGAAACCTCAGCCGGCTAATAGAGGAAGTGTTTATGTTCCACAAGTGTTTGAAATCACTATTAAATGTGCCCTTCAAATAAACACTCTCCTCTGTGTTTCATCATCAGTCGTCTGTTTGCCAAGTTCATCAGCTTGACCACTTGACCTTTCTCTCCTCTTGCTTTAACTTCTGGCTCTTCAGGACAAGACGAGAAGTCCGCAGAGTGTGCAGAATGGGCTGGACAGGGAGCAGCTGGAGGACCGGGAGCAGGTACAGGAAGCTCATTATTGCACACCCACAGTCCCTGCCCCTGGAGGATAGGAGAAAAGGACAGCATTTCTCACTAAACCTGATACACAACTTAGCCCCCCCCCCCCCCCCCCCCCCCCCCCCCCCAACCAACCCACCCACCAGACTGAAAGGCAGAGGTACGCCTCTCGCAAATTTCCCAAATTCCTCGAGATTCGGCTTCAACAGTCGGTGCCAGGGGCAAAACGGCACACTGAAGTTCAGAGGCAATTGCCGTTTCCTGTGTTGGCTGTTTTAAAAAGGTTACCTCAAAGAAAGGATTGATTTGGTATGCAAGCAAAATATACTTTGTCTTAAAACCCTGAGCTTCCAGCGTATCAGACGTATTTTGATATTGCTGTCTTGTGCATCTGTGAAACTAAGAGGATTTCACTGACCACAAAGCTCTGCTGAGTCTCATGGAGTAGGATCAGCCTCCTCCTCATGTACCTGACCTAAAGCCTCACAGATATGCTGCTTTTCTATCCTTGACCTGTGTCTTGCCTGTGTAGTCTTAAAAAATGCCCCAGAAATAAAAATGGTAGCTGTTAACACAAAACTGTTCTAGCATTTAATACATTACCTAACCAATTCAAATTTAAATATATACAGTAAAACAAGAGCATTCTTTCAAGATCATTTGAAGGTGAACATTTGATGTAAAAGAAAAATTATTGAAATAATATGTCTGTCTGAAACCACTGCAGGAATTGATAATTATTATGAGGCTCTGGCATGAATATTCTGCACAGGAAGTTTCAGCCTCTGACAGTGCACTGTCTGCACATTTAATAAATGTGTACAGTTTAAGGTGTTCCTCATCTTCACCAGAGATAAGGGGCAGTGTGCAATCTGGAGGCAGCAAGATCTAGGTGGATATATTCTATAGAGCAGCCCTGCAGAGTCGTTTGTTCCAGTGGTGTTTATTTTGCCTGTGTAAGGAAAGTGCAGTTCTGTCAGAGTCAGTGTCTGCGTGCAGGTCAAAGTTGCCAGGATGAGATCATTGATTTTTGGAGAACGAGCACTGTGAGGCACAGAGGAGAGGGTGTGGCCTCTGGGAGTGGGTGGAGGGCACTGCTGTTCGCTCTGCTAGGAGAGCCTCAGGCGCACCTGAAAGCCCCTGGTGTGAGGGTCTCTATCTTAGGACTCCTGTGCTGTCAGGTTTGTCCTCTTAGATATCAACGCAGAAGCCCTTCATGGGTCCCTGACACAACAGTGCCAAAATCTGAGGCTTTATGAGCCCAGAGGGTAGAGCAGGACATAGTACATCCTGCAACTAATAAAACCTTATTAGGTTATGATACATGCTGGCATATCATGGCTTATGGGGTTTTTTGCATTCAGTAGTTGCGCAGATGTAGTCGTGGCCGAGTGGTTAAGGCGATGGACTAGAAATCCATTGGGGTCTCCCCGCGCAGGTTCGAATCCTGCCGACTACGGCTTTGTCTTTTTTTTTATCTATCTGTATGAATGGATAGCATGTAAAAACTGTAGACTGTGTAAGCTGCTCTGGATAGGAGTGTCTGCCAAATGACAATAATGTCATGTAATGTACTCAAATGGTCTGTGATATTGACATTTAAAGTGCAATCTGGCTGCATTCACACTGCAGGCCTTAGTGCTCAATTCCATTTCTTTGCGCAGATCTGATTTTGCCATCAGTCTGTTTACACTTATTTTTGAGGCCCACACTTATCACTCACAGATATAAGTGCTAATTATGGAAGCCTGTGTTCTCATGCTAACCTTTAAGATGATTTGTGGTGTTGGCCGGCTGCAAAATCATCAGAAAATGACTGAAGTCATAGCTTTAGTGTTCTGCGCAGCTATCACCACAGTCTGTACTGACTATATCCCGCACCTCACTGTCACTCCGTCAGTAACTGTCATTCTCACTGTCCTCCATGTTATATGACGAATTCTCCTGAAAATGCTGAGTTATGACATTTATGAGCACCCGCGGCATGAAGAATGACATTAAAATCACCTGGGCCGCTTTAAACACGTAACAATTTCGATTTTAGTGTTTGCACTAAATCACGTGCAGATCACATGAATTGGTACTGAATTTAGTACTACATAAATATGTGCGATACATGTGATTTTTCACTGTTCACGCTGTTTGGAAAACACTGGATCTGTATTGTATAGAGGGGAAAAATTGGAATGGGGTCACTTTTAGCTGCAGTATGAATACAGCCTCTGTTCTGCTTGTTGAGTTCCTCTAACCACTCTGTTAAGACCACACCATTTGCTAAGAACAGGTGATAATGGAAATCTGTGAGCTCCATCTATGAGCTACAGATTTGTATTCCCTCCTATGTTTAAATTTGCCTCCCTTAGGAGGCAGCACAACACAAACACAAAGTCACTCTTTTTCTTACAGAAGGGATATTGATGTAGCAGTGCTTTCACTAACGAATGAACTCATTCACAAACAAGTATAAACAGGTAAGGATTGCAGACATTTAGCATCATCATCTTTTTTGATTACAGAAAGGATTATACTCTCCAAGGTAGGAAAAATGTAGGTCAAATCTTCATGCAAAAAAGTTGTGAAGACTCCTCTTTAATACATAGTGCTGTTAACGTACTTCCAATCATGAAGACCCTGAAAAGGACACATCTGCTACTACCTTACATATCCATGTACCACACCAGTTCTCACCACACTGAGTATGGCTATGCCCCTGTGAAGCCTTGAGGTGAACGCCTGCATGTGTCCTTATGAAGTCAAAAACTCTTTCCTTGTAATATAATCCCTCAAGTGCAAAAAACAAACTTCAAATAGGTGTTCCCACATTCACACGCCCAGGGATCTCACAGGTGTGTCAGATATAATTGTTGGCTATAATAAGCCGCGGTGCTTGATGTTAACAAGCACAGAATAGTAGAATTTGAAGTGATCATGGAGAAACAAAAAGAGGTCCTTTTTCCCCAGTGAAATGAAGGCAATGAGTAGATGTAGGTAACCCAGTCTTCCCGGGTGCTTGTTTTAGAAAAGAGTAGCCTTGTTTTTGTTTTCTTAATGAAGTGGGTTTATTTTAGTTAACAGCAAGCCATGATGAATTCGTCTGAGCAGCCAGAGCGACTTCATGTAATTAAGTCATTCCTCAAAGAACAGAAGACGCTTTGAAGACCTTAGACAAAACAGACAAAAACTTGTTTATATATGTGTGTGTGTGTGTACATTTTATATATATATATCTATATATATATATATATATATATATATATATATACATGCACACAAACAAATACTAGCCTTAATACTGGTTTTATATATGTATCTGTGGATCTGTGGATTTTGTCGTATTTTATCTAATGTCCAGAATTATACCTTTTATCTTACACCAAGAAGACATCCAGTTATCCATCCATTGGTTGGACTGGGCCGTATAGATACTGTGTGTTTCCTGGAAGGCTGCGAGAGGGTCACATCTGGAAAGAATTTAACATTTTTAAAGTGCATGTTAGGGAACTCATACTAGTCATAGTGATATGCTACTAGTGAAGGAAGTGTGGTTCTCTGGAAGCCTCATGGGTGACCTATACCCACAAGTTGAATGATATTAATGAATATATGACATGTTCCACCTGGTGGAACTTTGGACATTGCAGCCAACTCATCTGGAGTGAGCAAAATTTGCAGCAACTCTAGCAATCTTTTCTTGCCTCAGCAAACTCAGTCCCATTTAAGAACAACTGAGCCTCACTTTGTATGGTCCATTGCCTCTTGCTGCTGGAGAAGGGTTGCTTTAATACAGAAATCATGGTTGAAACGCATGCAGACACAAGTCTCCTGCGCACGAAACCCGATCTTCACTAATAGCTCTGCACAGATCGAGAAGAGAGCCCAGATTAAGATCAGAGGAGCCATGCCATGTGTTTGCTTGTCAACCGCATGTGTTTTACATTGTGATCTGATCCACCCCTGCTAATATCAGGTGAAGGGGCCAAGAAGGGGAGGTAGGATCTTAAATGCTGAGCATAAAGAAAAAATAAATATTCATGAAGCTATATTGATACGGAGGACTGGCAGTGCTTCAGTGTCAGTTTTCCAATGCGTCTTACACCGGTATCTCTGGGATTCATGAAAGAGTTGCATTCTGGCCATGTCTCTCCGACTGTGATACCAATCCCACAGGCTGCAGTCATCTCCTCTGCAGAGCCACAAGCTCATTCTTTAGACCAAACATGCCTGAATGACAGTAGATTTTGCTGACACAATGAAGGCTGAACCGTTAAAAAGCAGGTGCTTTCATTTACAGGGAAGACAGATGTAATTAGCTACCATACCTCCCCTTCATATAAGCACACACAACACCACCCACAAATACACACATACACATACACACGCACACAGAATTAATGCACAGGTTTTACATTACCCAAGGATAAACCCCTTGCTGTGTTGAAAGTTTATAACACTACCCTGCTATTTTTTTCCCCCTCAACATGTAACGTTATGGGATTCAAGCCATCGCATGCGACTTGAGATCTGGAGATGGAAACTTTGTGAGCGAGGCAGGTTTTGATGTACCGGGAGTTGTATCTGACAAGGTTTTGTCACTTTCAAATTTTCAAGAGCGTGTGCATTCTCCCTGCCTCTTTATTAGCATACATCAAGCCCTCAACGATGTGACAAACTTAATTTGAATCCTCAGAGCATTGAGGCCTTGTTTCTTTCAACTGGCAGCTGTCAAAAACATCAACATGTGACACACAGCGCGGGGGAAAGTTAAATCGAAGTACCATTTAAAGGCTATACATAGATGACATGTTGTCACTTTAAGAGAGAAAAAAAGCACTTTCTAAGTTCTAAGTTGGGAATGTGGAGAATGCTTTATCAGAAGCAAAAACTTTTAAAAAGGGGGAAAAGATGAAATGATTTTGCTTTAAAGCTATAAAGTGAGATCATTTCTAAATAAACAGATGCATTTAAGAGATCTGCTTTTTGATCACCTGTCCGTCAAGGAAAGCAGGCAGTACTTCCTGATGCGCCTGATTGTTAAGTGTCCTCAAAGTGTCTCAAAATCTCTTTGTTATCATCGAATGCGTCGATTTAAGAACTGGGTATCATTTATTCATTGAACCATTCAGAGAGTGAGTTGCAGAGTTTGAACACAATTGTGTCAAATTGATATCTACCTTTACAAAGCGAGCTTTATTCTTGGAGATGTGTACAGAGAAGGAGAGAGATGTGGCAGAGAAAGAGGTGGCATATTTTAAAATGAAAGCCATATAATTCAGTGGAAAGCATGCGGGATGCATTTGAGGTGAAATCAGTGTGATGTTTATTTTTTTTAAATGTAGCTTGCGTTGTGGGGAAATGCCACTTTCCAGTACATAGACTGAATGGAATATATGATCTACTGCAATGCAACTGGATGACTTCTTGCAAACAAACGGTTGTTCCGGATGTGTGTTTTGCATGGCACAGATAGCAGTGGACCCTCTGTCCAGAGATGAAGCAGCCAGTTTTATTTTAGTACACTGTGCCATTGCAGAAGTACAACCTGCTCGGAGAAAGCGCTTTCATCACCTACCCACGGCAGAATGAATGAGGACGAACTTGAACCCATACGAAGCTTACAATTACAAATAGTTTGTCTGAGGAAATATCACAGCTGTTGAGGGATCTTGCACAGTCTCCTGGCCCTTCAACTTGCATATTACAAGCAAGAGGTGTTTTTTAAATACAAAAATACCACAGATCTCTCAACGAGACACAGAGGGGACACTACAAAGAAACCGTGGCACATTTTTCAAAATATGTGAGATAGGATTACCAAGTCCACCTGCAGCTATTTTCAAAGCAGCTGCATAGTATACTCACTGAACAAGGAGGAATTTAATGTGTCGCCTAATATAGTGATCTAATGAAGCTGGCCTAATTAAAGTGCTGGCCAGGTGTAGAGCTTTACTCTAATGCTTATTTCTGTAAGGGGCCCAGCTCCATAACTGGAATGGGCATTGCTGCTTGAAGAATCTTTTTTTTTCATCGGGGCTTATATAAAGCAACTACTCCCTTAATGTTTACTGACATTATATGCCGCAGTGTTTATTATTTTGTACTGTTTGTATTTATTCCTGTGTATTTGGTCAAGTATTTATTCCTTATTAAACTCATAATTTTTGAATGCGAGTGTATGGACTGATGACTATGTCATTCACATGTTTTTTTTCTGAGAGTCTGTTTTCACGTACGCACCTAGTATTTCAATAGAGCAGCGATTACTGTCCCTGAAAATGTTGGGGTATATGAAAACATCAAACTGCTATTTGCTACAGGTGGAAGTGTGGAATTCAACTTGCATTGAAAAGATGGTTTTCCACTAGATTCTAGCATTGGATACTGATTGTATATATGTGACTCTTTGAGCAGGTACCCATTTGTGGGCATGGGTTTAGACCGGGCACCACACAGGTCCACAAATATTTATGTAATATGAATGTGGTAGCCTGTGTCCATTATTGCAAAATATAAGCATGACATGGACACCATCACCAAAAATATGATATTTTTCATAGCATCACCAAACAACTCTAGCAGCAACTCTACAGTGGTCCCGCGAGTTGTCATGAAGGTGATGCATCAAGCATTACATAGACCACACTGAAACTGAGTGGCAATCAGATAAATGGGCTCTAGAACTGAACAAAATGAGAATTCATTCTGTTATTTTAACTTCAGAATCCAGTGACAATTGCAGATTTTTATATGTGAACATGACTTCAGTTGAATTTTCCCCCCAAGGTAGCAATAATGATGCATGACAGCTTGGCTATCGTGAACTTGGACTGTGTATTACATAAAGTTTTATGTGTCGGCCTGTCTGTCTGTGTGTGCTGGCAGATCAAGATCCCATTGGATGGCTGCTTTAAGTCACTAGCCGTTGTTTTCAGTGCTTATATTTTATCATCTTCACTTTTTAACTAGATGAATATCAGTAGGAAAGTAGAATATGAAGCTTTGACTTTGAGTACTTCTGACACTCTTTCTGTCTTCCTTTTACCCTGCTCTCAGTAACCGCTTTGCCTGCACAGCTGTTAAAAAGACAAACTACAAAATCCAACCTGAAAAAAATGAAACCCTTTTATGTTACTTACGTGTTGCTCTGCTTAGGTTTCTTAGGTTTTCTTCTCGTAGAAAAAGAAGACGGGAATTGATTAATTTTTAATGTTATTGGCCTGACACTTTAGATGGGGAGGGAAAAAAATTGGCAGAGTGGCAGAGGCCTAATCTTCTGCACACTGAGCTTGGACAAAAAAAAAAGTGTGCGCTGGGCAGATAATTTATACTCTCCCCCTTTGAAGTGCTTCCCAATCCTTTCATTGTGCCCAGGAAGATTAATTACAGAAAGCCAGAACAATCAGTTAAATCCACAACAGGAAAATTATTTTAGGAAAATCAATCATCTTTTTTCTCGCTCTCTCTCTCTCTCTCTCTCTCTTTCTCTGTCTCTCTCTCTCTCTTGCTCTCTCTCTCTCTATTTGTCTCCTTCTCTCCTTAAATCCTTAAAAATTAACATCTTAGGAAATAAGGGGAAAAAGAACAAAAAATGCTAAGGCAGACATCAGGACACTGGATGTGCCCAGGTCTCTGCACAGGCAGGTTTGTTTGCTATCTGAACCTCCCCAGACTTTTGAGTTTTGGTGTTTACCGCTGCCTTTCCCCAGCATATATATGAGAGCGATAAAACAGTGACACCCTCATGCCCTTTTCTGCATGCTGGACTGCTGCTGGGGAGGGGGGGGGGGCGGTTGCAGCTTATCTGAAAGGTGTTTGTGGGAACGCTCGGTCAACACACAGCTCCCAAACCAAAGTTTGCCTGCAGCAGTGCGTTTATGATGGCAGCGATCGGCAGCGCTTTGCCTGCTTGTGCCGGCATCGTGCCGCGCGAGCGGGTGGATTCGTGGGTCGGCCCGTGACTGTCGATGTGCGTTTACCCTCGACACTCAAAATGAAGCAAATAAATGAAAATGTAACCAGTCCTGTAGTTCTGTAGCAGTGAGAAAGACACATGGCAACATGAAGGATGGTACATAAGACACCACTGGATATAATGGAATATGTGTATTTAAAAGCTCAGTGAAAATCTCACTGCTGTGGAAGCTCTGTTATGTGCTGCAGAGCTCTTCCTGCCTCCCCCCCACCCCTACTGCCTGAGCAGCCTGACTCAGGTGCTGTCCAGCAGCCATCCTGTTACTGACATCCTCTTTCAACATACTGACATTCGTCATTGTCATCAGACAATATGTATCCTATACAATTAAACACACAAACAGAAGTAATTACACAGGCAATGGCTACAGTTGTAAAATGAAGTACTTTGTCATCTCTGGATCATGTTTACAACTTGAGTGTACCAAAAGCATTGCAGTCTAAGTATGGTTGTCTGCCTGTCACTTAGGCCAAACCTGTCAGGCAGAAAAAGGCATATTTGTTCTGCGTCGTCTGCCTGGCCACTATAAACCAAGATAATTTGGTGATATTCATTTTCTCATGTACATCTTTGTTACTGCTTAAAAATTTTAAGCAATATTAGATGTTGTATAGTTATATGTAAGCTTTAAAGTTGATATTAACTTTACTCTTCTAAGTAATGGAATTAATGGAAGAATACATATACCTAGTTATATAATACATTACCTACCTATTTGGTCACTCCCTGAGAATAATTTTCTGACTACCTAATTAACATTAGTGATGACAACCAGCTGATCACTAGTTTCCATAGTGATTAAAACAACAACAGCACTGTTATGATTGAAGAGAGAATTTAGTTTTTTATGAACTGTCAGTCAGCACTGTACTAATATTATATGAGTTGTACCCTACCCACAGGTGAGCTTGCATGTTGTTTCTACAGTGGTGCTTAGACTGGACATGCGTGCAATGGATGAGAGTCTGTGCTTCTCTCTCAAGGTTACCCAGGAGAACAAGCTGAAGATCAAGCGTCTGACACCTGTGGCCCTGAGACAAGAGCCGGAGGGCACCATCTCTCTCCTCCAGTCACAGGTGAGATGGTACGTTACCTGTGAGCCAATGATTGTGAAATGGCAAATAGATGGGCCTCAGCTTTGTCGGCTAAAGCCTGTGTGAAACGCCTGTGTTTGAAAGCAGAAGGTCTCGACACTTTTGTTCACACCTTATATGGATCACATCCAGCAAAAAAATCACCTGCTCAAGGGAACAACATTAGCCAGGATTGAGCAGGCTTTTCCTTTCACTGGCCTCAGTAGTTTCAGCTGAAGTATTAGTCCAATACCTGCCGGTTGCAGTTTCAATCCGTTTATTTCACAATGACGCATGTAGGGCACATACAGGGATCTGCCTGGGATTACCCCAGAGGTTTGAGCAGACAGAGGCAGGACCCTTTTCTCAAGGTGTAAGGCTTTAAATGTGACAGCAAGCCATTAAAAACAGGGAGCTACTCACAGCGACGAACCCACAAAGTCCAGCAAAGCCGATGGTGCGGCTCGCACTGCGTGAATGCGCAGTACCTCCCAGTTTTCTGTTTACGACCACATTCTGCTGTTGCGCGAGGCTGAGCGCATCATCACAGAGCCTCATTCACTGTGAATATTTGTGAAATCAAGGGTGTAAAAAAAAAAATATCAAGGCCGACAAGTACTTATTATTGACCAAATAAAAATGGGGACAAAAAGAAAGACACACTCAGTGATGAATTAGTGTAATTTGTCACTGAGTGGGTCTTTCAAGTTGTCCCCATTTTTTTTTCGGTCATTAACAAGTAGTGCAAGTCCTCTGTTGAAGACATGAATTTGATTTAGCCATGGCACTTTGAAGTCTCTGGACTGCTTCATCAGTTTATAGACAATTATACCCTGCAACCACATTAATGCAGGCTTCAAGGACTCAGTAAAATTAGTTATTAGTTACAGTGGTCCTTGTTCTATGTGCAACTGTGGGGAAGAATTTGTTAAATATTTAAAATCTAAACAATAGCTGTTTTGTACTGGCCGAGGTCAGGAGGCCCCATGAGTAACATTTTCAAGAGCACTTTCTAAAGGCCTAATGCATGTCATGGTAATAGCTGTAACAGGATTCTTTTCAAATAATCACTACAGCTTTGTGATCAGATGTGTTTAAACATTGCAAATTATGAGTAGAACGGATTCTTCTTCTATGGAATATTGCATTCTTGCAATGTATTCCTGTTACAAAAACCAGCCGCATCTCAGCCAACTAACCGCACTTTAGTTTGCATATTTTTCAAAAGTGGTACCAAGATTCCCAGTCCACTGAAACAAAAGCCTCTCTCTGGAGGTTTCTTAAGGAGTGCAGCCACAAGCGCCTACAATAAGCATTCCCTTCCAGAATAGAGACTGCAGGACTGTGCCAGCCCCATTCTTTGATATTCTTTACATGGATTGTTGCATCAGAAATATTCTCCCCTCTTTGAATGACTGTCCTCGATTTTTTTTTTTCATCATTGTGCCTAGTGCAGTAAATCAAGTTCGGTCCCTATGACTGCAGAGCGGACACACCGGTCCTTAAACTCAGATTCCTTCGTATTGTGTGCCGTTCGCTTTGATCTTTGTCATTTCGCAACATCCTGTTACCGGTCGGTCGTGCGAGCGGCTGCTTATGTCATCCCCGGCGACACACCTGACTGTAAAGCAGCATTACATCATCTCCGCTCCTCTGGCGGCTCTCAGGAGCGCTGCTCCCTCCAGACCGCAGGAACAAAGAGCTACACGCTCTCAAAGATGCAGATTGCATTTCACGTGTGCCCAATGAAAAACAATGCGGGACAGGAAGGCCCGGAAATCAAAGGAAACTGAGGGCCGTGAACAACAGGAGCCATAGAGCCGGCTGCCTTTGTACAGCATGGGGTGGAGGTTTTGAGGGGTGGGGGGGGGCGGGTGTGGGGGGGGGTGCAAGGGGAAAAAATGTTCTCACCTGCAAAGTGGAAAAATCCGAAAACCTGCATAATCAGTGATCTTATTTCGCTGTCTCTTCACAAAATCCGATGGCATCCGCTCTCTTGAGAAATGAGGAGATTTATTTCAAGTTGAAAAGCAGCAGGGTGACACTTGGAAGAGCATAATGAAGCACTCTAATGGAATGTGTTTGAAAGAATTCGCCCAACTCCTTTTTTCACATACCCCAGTGTAGTATTAACAATAAACTCACTGTGTGATCTGTCAAACATTCGCATTAGCTGATACCACCATACGCAATGCACACTACCCAGAGAAACTAGAGGTCATTCAACATCCTTGGCAAAGACCTGGTTGCTGCTCCTTGTGTCATTTTTCACATAAAAGCTGAAACTCCATAGGGAATCACAGACATATCCGTCTACTTCTGAAAGGACCTTCAGTTTTTGCCATACTTCCATGTCATAATACTTTTACTGTCTTCCATATTACTTTCAGTATGCTGGGAAAAAGTATATTTTTCTCTCTCTTTCTTCTGGACAGCCTGGTAATTAACTGATAACTGAAGCTTTCCATCATTTTGTAATATCGTGGTTTGTTTCTAGCGAGCAGTGCATTGTGTGGGCATTTGGTTTTCCGAAGATATTGTGCGGTTTTTGTAGGTTTTTTTTTTTAAGTGACAAAATGATTTTGGACATTAATGAATTAAAATGCTCCAACTGCTGCTATCACACAAACAGATAATTGAGTGTGTACTATCATTGATATCATTACCTTTTTATTTTGTTCCGTCTCATTGACATGGTGCTCTTCGGGAGAGCAGCTGGACGTCACAAGTGTACATGTATGTGCATGTGCATACACGGACACACAAACAGCAACACGCTCACTGTCACACGCACAGTACAGACATCGGTTTACCTGAGAATGTCAGAGAACCACAACCCAGCATCTATAGGTCAGTCCAAAGCAATGAGTAATTCCATCTGCCAAAAACCAATGACTGATTTCAGTTTCAGATAGGCTCGACTAAATAGCCCTTAATGTGTCTTCATGATGAGTATAACTAGTTAGTAATATTCCCTGAATGGCGGGGTAGCGTTATTTACTTGCTATTTGCTTGCTTTATCAAAATCTGTTGCTAGTGACCCTGAATTCTCAGTGGTCCGTCTTGCAGTCAGATGTCAGATTTCGAAGCACACGAAACAAGGAGAATGTTGAAATGCACAGCTGTAATATGGCATGGAGTGGGAATCGGATTGCTGATGAAAGTGCTCAGGCAAACAGCACTCTGCGACCCAACAGGGTCATCAGTCACACCCATACGGTAAAACTCGCAGGCAGTCCATCTCCAGGCCTGCAGCTGCCGCGCAGGACCTGCTTTCCATAAATGATTGAAGGTCCACCGGGTGTGAAGCAGCCCTTTTGATCCTGCTACTCTTCACGAGAAAAACAAACATTCAACAGTCGTTCCCCTGGCTGCCAATTGATATTCACTTCCTCCTCCCCTTTAATTGAAGTTCTTCTTGTCTTCATTATACAAATAATGCCCTACTTGAACTGTGAATGGAGCTGAAATGGGAGCTGTGAAGTGGAGGGGGGCGCAGTCATCCGAATGCCGCGCTCACACGGGTCTGCGGCTGAAACGTGGAGACCTTACGCGTGGATTCTGAGTGCATATGAAGGATGTGAGATCTCCCCCCACAGAGGTGAGACTGTAGAAGATTCATCACTTGGCCTCCACCTTTTACATTTACATTTACATTTATTCATTTAGCAGATGCTTTTACCCAAAGCGACGTACAAAAGTACATACAGTAAGTATAGTGACAGTACGAGGACGGGATGTGTACAGTTCCGCAATGAGACCATAGTTCTCAGCTGAGAGCAAAGTCTGTTTGAGGTTGCAGTACTAGCTAATTTATACAAATACAGGGTATAGGGCAACTAACAAGATCCGAATTCAGTCTTACAAAAACAGTGTAATAAGTGCCAGAAAAGAAGTAAAGACAATAACAAAAAACACACAGCAATTTCTAACATCACTGATCCAAATGGGGAGCTGAAAGATGACAGACAGGAGTTGGGAAGTATCTGGAGAGTCACGCAGGCCCTAGAGTATGGCCCCCATCGTTGCACTCTCTTTCTTGCCTTTCATGCTCAGACATGATTGTTTGCATTTTAATTCACATACAAAATGTATTTTTTTTTATTTTTCATAATGCATTGTGAATATCACTTCATATCGCCACCATGTTGTCTTTGTGATATCATCTATGAACTTACAGAATCAAACATCAGCTGTGTGATATGGAAGTAAGCACTGTTTTCCTCAGCTTCACATCTGTTTAGCAAATACAGCGGTTTCGTTGACCTGACTTTGGTTAGTGCCTTGTACTGATACTAATTACTGTGAGTCCATAGTTGCAAAGCCTCATATTCTACTAGTTGCGTACTCTTAAATGACATTGAAACATGCTTGCCTGTAATAAGATTCAAGTTTCAATATTGCCTCTGAGTGTATCTGTTATGATTCACCATTGCTGGTGACCTATCTCCCCCATTTCCTTTTTAGACAATTCAGTAGCATTTCCAAAATGCAGGTTTGTTGAAATTGTTCACCATATTTGACCATGCTTAAATTCTAAAACTCAGTATTCTATTGAGTGCAATAGCGTGCACTTAATTGGTACAACTAGAATTTCATTTCACATTCTTCATTTTGGCTAAAAGTAATTTGATGCCACAAACACTAGTATATTTTCTTCACATTTGTCAATCAATCGAATTAGAGGTGGTAACTTGCTGGTATGTTAGCGTTGAGTAGCTATTCTATGCATTGGAACATCCAGTGTGTTCAACTGTAGTGATTAACTGTAGTGGCATTACTGTAAGTCCTTTCACTCCATAATGTGTATTACCATACATTCCCTTATGATATATTCTAGTAAAATTGATGGGGTCACCAGTTCTGGAATAAAACTGATCATGGGATGTATATTTCTTATTTTGGAAACACACATCTGGATGTACAGGAATATGAAATAGTGATATAAATAGTAGCCGTAAAGCTATAGATGGCATTATATTTTGATGATTGGCCAGATATATTATTCTTTTCACTAGAAGCGAAGTACAAAAAGAGTTTGTCTGCAGGGTATTAAATCTTGTTGATTTTTCAAGGCCAGATGCACAATTAATGGAATCACTACATTCTTTAATAATTATGAACATGTTCACTCAGTCAAAATATCCTAAGCAGCTACAATTTCTATAGAACATGCTCCAGGTAAACTTCAGTGTGCATATGCTAATGTCTATTCCCTCAGTGAGTGGGCTGACTGACACGGATGGACAGAGTAGCAGTTGGTTTGACAGTGTTTCTCTTTCTTGGTCTGTAGGTACTAAGCATTGCTTGTAGGTAATGTATGACTGATGAAGAAAACCTTTGCAGATCCTGTTTGAGGTGTAGTGTTTTAAACACGTCTACTGAAACAGGTTGTCCTCAGAGAGGTCATCTACTTTACTGTATTTGTCTCAGACATCTGAAAGAAACAAGATCATCTGACAAACAAGTCTGTTGTCCAAACCAGCAATTTACCTGTGTCATTCCTCTCTTCAAGGAAGGGGCCTTTGGATGTAACAAAATAGCTGTGTATGAGTCTAGGCTGATGTTTACTTGTTTAAGTCACGTGGTCAAGAATCCATGTTCTTCTCAAAATTCACCTTTTTCAGTTTAGAGGGGAACAAAAACACTGCCAATGAGGTTTGCTCTTGGAGGAAGTCCAATATAAGATAAAGTAGTTGTCATTTTCTTGTCATTGCCCTTATTATTGTATTTTGGTCCATAAAAGTACATGGCAGTGAATAGAAGAGAACAGTAGTATGAGTTCAGTGCTGAAACACAAAGAGCAGAAGGCACCACTTCGGTGGTCCCAGCAGTACTCCACAGAGAAATAAAAAACCCTACATATTTCCCATGTAATGTCTGAGGGGAAATAATGGCTGTCCTTCTGTTTGAACAAGTGTACAAATTTATTGCATTTTAAAGTGAATGTTTTGTTTTTGTTTCTGATTTTTTTGCTTTTTCACACTGAATATAAGAAAGGATTTTCAATCAAATCATTGATTCCTTGGATTCTCTTTCAAGACAAAATATTGTGTTCCCCTGGATGTGCAAGCCCTGCATGCATTAATTTGCACTGTTCTCAATCAAGTTTGAATTCTATAACTTTGTTTGTGTCTCAGTTAATGGATTCCGTTTAAACTGCAATTTGTGGGCTTTCCAACATCGGTTATGTGGTGAGATATTTAGGTTACGTGGTGATTTTGCAGCTGGGGTAAAGAGGACTGTTGATCTAACATTTGAGCTGCAGGAATGAAGTCTCTCAATGTAAATATTTTAAATGATAACTGAAAAGCTGCTATCTGGCTTCTCTCCTGTCTTCGGGGGGTTCAAGGCCCAGGTGCGTCTTTGCCTAGTTAAGAAAGTTGTGCTGGAGTTTACTTCTTCATAGCTCAACTATGTCTTTCCGAGAAGCCTCTGCTGGTGCTTTCCCCAGTGTGATGGTTTTTTTTTCCCATTGATTAGTTTTTAAATGTGAGTCTGATTGGGGGCACGGTGTGTTACCTGAATCCTGTTGGTAGCAGCAAGCTGTTAAGTCCATAAATCACAGTTTGCATGAAATACAAGAGGGAGTTAAAGGTCAGAGGAGGAAATTAGCGGCTGTCCTTCCTCCGCTTTCATGTTGGGCACAGGGGTAATCGCTGTCGACTGATCAGCTCATTTACATTTTAAAACAAACTACTGACAAGCGGGAGGAGGGGAGGAGGTGCCTCGCCTGTTTGCTCACTCCTTACATTTTATGGCACCAGATTTGATGATTGTTTCTTCCTCTTTTTCCTTCCTCCCTCTTTCTCTCCCTCTCTCTCTCTCTCTCTCACTCTCTCTCTCTCCCTCTATCTGGTCATAAAATGTGTCAAAATATTCTGGATATTCTGTTGTAAGAACTGAGTATTTCCCACATCTGGCCTTTATTTTGCTGTGAATAAGAAGTTATTCAAAAAGCAACAGAGTTAAAACAGTACAAAATGGTAATACACATGGAAACTTCTACATCCATGATAATTTTGAATATTTTTCAATATGTCATCTCCAAACAAGTGAAAATACTAAACACTTGGGTAATTTCTTCTTTAGATGTAGGTTGGTGACATTTTACTTAGTAAGTAGTTTGTCTAATTCATTTAAGGCAGATGGAGAATATCAGTGCACCACTGCAGGTATGTGAGGAAAAACAGGAGAGCCCTGTCTTTCAGAAACAGTATCACCGTCTAACATTTCATCACCTCTGGCATCCGGATATTGTCACTTCACTACATTCGTTCTAAATAGATTGTTGTACTTTTTTAGTAATTAATCATGTCTATCACACTAAGAGAAATGATTTAAAAGCCTTGAGCAATTCATTTTAAAATTCCCCCATTTCTTATTTCACTTGGTAGGACTGCATATAAAGATAGATATCAAATTTCCACCCCAAACCTCACATGTGTAAGTAATATGCGGAAAAAAGTTCCGATAAGCTTGTAGGTCCTACAACCCCGTTGGTTTAGCATCCCCAAGACTGTGTTAAACCTTGTTAGTAGTTATGCCTCACGGTGTGCTCCCTGATTTTACTTTATCAGTCGCATTTGGAATTAGACGTGATGATGGTGATGCTCTTTCATTGCCAGAGTGAATCCTGTTTTTTCAGGGTGTATGTTTTTTTTTTTTTCCCTCCTGTCCCTGTGTCTATGTGAATGTTTTTTCCTAACTTTTTTCCCTTCAATGCGAGCTCAGAGAGAAGTGCACGGAAGAAGGTTACTTTGTTGTTGTGCTTTTCTCTCTTTCTGTAAGAAGTGTTTTGAAGCTCAGCCCCTGCACAGTTGCAGCAGCTGAAGAGAAGTAAGATGAATCAGACACGAGCCAGCATCCCACAACACGGCCGTCTTATCTTTAACCGCCTTCTCTTAGCAGGGAGACATTCTCTAGAAATAAATATCAAGCTGGTCGGAGAGAGGTCAGGGGTTGATGCACCTCCTCTGCATTTCACTTGAAATGTTGACCCCCCACAGTAACTTAGCTCCTATGCACCAGTGTCTTTCATGTTATCCTAAACATTCAGGACAAGACAACCGAGCAGATAATGCAGCTGGGTTTCATGGACTGGTGGTGATGATCTGTGCATGGAACCGATTTGACAGACTCAAACAGAACAGGAAAGTCACATTGAGAAATGCTGTACTGCACTGAGCAGTAATCACATCTGAATAAATTACATGGTGGTGAGATACAACAGGGATAGGTTAATTCATGTTTAAGTCTTTCAGTTGTGACATGCAGGTATTTTCCTGTGGATATGGAAATATTGTAATGCCAGGATGGCAGCAGTTAGTATGTATATGGCAAAACTGATTTCTAGGGCTCTATGTAGGACTAAAGTGGATGGGAAAGTTAAAGATAGCAAGAGGTTATTGATATGGCAGTTTCTGTTCTAAATTCTGCCATGTGAGATCTTAGAATTCACAAACGTCACCTCAGCTGAAAACCTCTGAATATGCTCTCCCCGTCAAAATTATTTTGTATTATTCCCTTTTCTAATATGGGAGAATTACCCTAACCTCTTGAATCATATGCACTGTGTGCTTCATTTTCTCTGCACCTTACGGCAACGGTCAGTGGTTTTAAAGGCCACATACACAACCGTCCAATCATAGACTTCCCTGAGGTTCCAATCACAAAGTTCCTATGTTGATGCGGGCATGAGATCTCAAAAATCGAAATGCTTTTCTGGTGCATGAATCATCCAGTGTCAGATCATAAGCCATCATGTCATAATAAAGTTTTCAAGATTGCTTTTAGTTGTGGGTGGTAAGAGGGATGACCGGGTAACTAACATCTTTAATTTTGACTCTTGACTCCACACAAATTTGATGTCAACTTTTCAACCAAGTTTTCAACTTGGTTACTCCGTCTGACTTTCAGTATTGTTGGATAATTGGTCCCTTTAGTCACCCATGATATTTCTGTTGTTTTTTTTTTTTGTCTTTTGCTTGTTTTGAAATTTTGTAGAATTGTTTTATTTTATTTTGGATGACTTATTTTCCCTGTATAACACTGAATTCTGGAATCATGAGCTGAGAAACACTGTGTGTCAGGAAAAAGGGAGACCATGGAAAGGAAATGCTCAGTAGAATGTGCAGTGCACCATGAAGTTTTTTTTACTTTGTATCAGAATATAGGAAGGCAGACAAAATTCCACCATATCCACATGCAGCTTTCTGCATTAGGAAGCGCTCTGTACAAGTCTGTCGTGCTTTTTATAGACTTCTTCTCTAAGTCAGATCCTGGGAGGGTATGTTCTTTTTTTTCCACTGCATGCTGCATGAAAAAAAAATCTTTTTTGAAGCCGCTTTGCTATGTTTGTGTTTCATTTGTGTGCTTGTTTTTAGATTGTCACCACACTTTTGGGCCACGGTTGTCTTTTCAGGGAACGCTGAAAGTTGTCGAGGCTATAACATTTGATCAATCGGCGCGATTCATTTGTCTCACTGCGGCATGGATTTCCTGTCATGGCCATACTCGGGGACGGCGGGGTGGGGTTAAGAGGACTGCAGTCAGTCAGACTGCAGACCACATTGTAGGTGCCATTTTCCTTTACATTCCACCTGCTTTAATTTTGCATTGCAAGGTTAGTTTTTCTTTGGCTCGCATGTCAGTGTCATTGCACTCTCTTGCTCAGGTGGACCAAGAGAAAGTGAGTTTCCCCTGATGCCGGTCATGCCTGTTTCTGCATATGAAAGACCAAACGAAGCACCAATAGAAGATCTTCTAGTGGGCCACAGAGTTCATTTCATCTGGTATGCTTGGAAGCATAGAGGCTGGTCAAGCCTACAGACTGTATTCTGCTCCTCAGGGTAACATCAGCAGGTGTAGAGAAGACTTTTGTGGACAAGAGAGGTATTACTTTACGTGGTTGAATCATCGGATCTGTATTTCCCTATGGCAACAGTGTGCCAAACTTGAGCCAACAGTTTGCCTACCTCCAGTCTTTCTGTGAGAGGGCTGAGGAAATGCAGGCTGATTTTCTGTCAGAGGAGTCAAGAGAAATATCAATTTGACATTTTAAGTGACATTTTTCTCAGACTAACCAAGAGATAATAGTGTGTTTGTTTCTTTCTGAATATGTAAGTTCATACTGACAGGTGGCTAAAGAAAGATGAATACTGAAAAACTGCATCTGCCACAGTGATTATCTAAGGTTGGCTGGTGAGCTAAGTGGGAACGTGTTTTTTTGCTGTTGTTTCCAGTTTAGCTTTAAACTCTGAATATCAACTCTCTTGGTCTATGAGAGAACAGACCTCTGATAGCCACTACCCTCACCACATTTGGGTTTAATTATATTGTGTGCCAGAGCTCAGGGTTATGTTTATTCAAAGCAGATCAGCACCACAGCGATAATCTGGAGGATCCTTCTGGAGGCATTAATGAATATTGAAAAGTGAAACCTTTAAGATGTATTTTCATCACCCTACCAAAAGAGAGCAGGGAGGCAAAATGAAAGCCATATTGCAAGGCTTCATTGATAGACTTGAAGGTTTCATGGAGAGAGGGATTAGGATGCACATCAGACATTGTTTCTATACATTGTTAAACTTTAAAGTCACCGCAAAATGGGATTAAAACAAAAAAAGTCATAAATACCCTCCAATGTGCATACCCAGCCCTCCTGCAATGCACACACAACTTCAATCAGAACGTAAGGTTTGTGCTGTGCTGATATTTTTACCCATCGCCCACTTCCATCCTTATTTAGAGACTATTTCAAGTTGAAATTAAAGTTTATTTTCTCAAATTGGCCCTTTTAACTATATCCTCTTAACAACCCATAACAAGCCGATGAATGGTAGCCCTTTCTAACTTTAAGGGTGTTATGTACCATGTCCAACTTCAAAGCCCGTCTTAACTCCACACTTTAATTGTATCTCAGCCTGCTGCCTGCATGACATCTGATTCTGCTGACAACTGCACTCCTTCTCTCCGTCTATCTCTCCCACTCTCTCTCTCTCTCTCTCTCTCTCTCTCTCTCTTTCTCTCTCTCTCACTGTCATCTCATCCTTCCCTCTCTCTCTCTTCTCACTTCCCATGTTACTCCTCTGGCATGGTCTCACCACTGTCACATTTAATTCACTGGAAACGATCATTTTCTCCAAATTGCCCAGCTCTTTTGACGCGTACATAAGTCACACAAAACTAACGGTTAGTATCCCCCATCCCCTCCCCCTCTCTTCCAGGCCCTGTAAAAATGGACATTCGCACTTCTTTCCGCATAGACCTCCTCCGTAATTGTCATAAGCCTCCCCCTTGGTTTCATTTTCTATTGTCCTCGAAATTCTTCAGTCTGGCTTGAGATAAAGGGATAATCACTTCAAAGAGAACTGCTAAGAGTTTAACCCCGAGCTGAAAGAGAAGTGGACAATACGATAATTGAGAGCAGTAACTGATCATAGGGTTTGTTCAAAGAGAAGTGCAGGCACACTTTCAGATGCACTTAATTTTATTGGTGTTTACTGCAGTGTTGCAGCCAAAATGGTCAATATAGCCACATCAGTCTCTTTGAAGATACATATACTAGATTTACTCAAGTTTTTTTTCCTATTTATCCTCTACATTCCCAATTAAATCCAGATTTCCAGCCGGTGATCACTCTTTTAATTATGTTGCTTGAAGATTTTAAAGTAATATCCGCATACAACTCAGACCATGGTTAATATGAAGTGGACAATTTTCATGTTAAATGCCATTATAGGCCAGCATATGTAACTAGTTCCTTTATTTGTATATGCTTTGAAACAGCAATTATTTGTAATTTGTTCTGTTGCATGACACTGCTTCTACCCTACTGGTAACCCCGTTTTATTGCAGCTAAACAAATAGCCATGCCCCATTTCTCACTTCCTCTGACCACTTTGATTTGCCTGTGAAATGGCAAGAATGGGATATAGGGGTCAAAGAGAGGCTTAACATCAAATAGGGTCATAAGGAAATTTTATAGTACCCCCCACCCATGTCTAAATAACAGAGTTGGCAAGAAATAGTCCACAGTCATCTTCACACAGTTTTAGTTGTATTCATGTTTGTTTAAAAATACAATGTTTGTGAAAGTTGACTTTTGTCACTTGGCAAGAAGAAATAAAATATATGGTCCTACAGAGGTTACATAGCAAATAGCACTCTTGCGTCTTTAGATTTACTTTTATGTAAAAAAAATTATAGTATATTTTTATATTATATTAGTAATTATATATAATAGTAAATTTTATTTTAAAAAGTACAATATTAAGCCTCCTAGAAATGATTAGATTTATGTTTTATGTAGTTTTCATTTAATTTTACCCCTTTTTGAGAAATCATGAATCGCATTTCTGAAGTAACATGATTAACATTTAAAGACTGGAATTGAAATTACATTAAACATTTTATCTCAATTATCCCACTCAAGGAGGACATCTTTGTAAATTGTTTACATTTAGTATATTTTCACTGTTTTATCCATCTGTCAAATGTCCACTTGCCTTTGGAGACCAGGGTCTCTTTCTAATATCATGTAGTATTTGCCTTCTAAACAGAATTTCATTGGTAATTGAGATATAATTTAGCTGCGTTTCTGAAAAAAAGTCAAACCTATTTCTGGAGCTGCCTCACGCTAGAACCAGATAGGAAAACATAGCCGATGCAGTAAATGACTGACATTGGTACGGTTATGTCGCTTTCTCATTGAATTTGTTCAGCAAGAAATTGACTCTAGTAGGCAGGAAATATTAGTGAGCATAGGCCTGATGCAGTTTTGAATTGCAATACTTAGCTTTCATTAGCTATCTCAACCTTAGCCCCATGAAATTCCTGTTTTAGCTGTGCCATTGATATGGCTAGCTATCTTGCTTATGAAGATGCGCTTATGCAACATGGATAACTGGGTTTCTCAAAAGGCCATTACAAAATATACCAAAGTAAATGTTTTTATTCATCACTGTGCAATGTGAATCACTGTTTTACATGGTTAAAACAGTTTCAATTTAACTGATGTAGACTGATGGAATAATTGATAGAATGATGCAAGTAAAATAATAAACAACAACAGAGAGGTCCTTGCTGAAGTAATTGCAAGATATTGGCACTTGCATTTAATTTTAAATTTCACCAAAAAACAAGAGTTACATTACACTGAATTGAAGCAATGTGACTGTAATCAAAATTTTCAGTTTATGAAGGCTGTAAGCAGTGTTACACATGAAGTGACTTTGTCATCTTCCTAGCTCAATGCCTTAAATGGTGAATGTTGAAGCTCTTCAGATGCTGTATCTCTTTTTAGCTTCCTTTGCCTGGCATGTATGTATGTTTCTTCATACTAAGGATTGGTTACAAAGACTTTGTCAGGGGAAAATTGGTAATGATGTGTAGGCTACGTTTATCATTTCTGCAGTGCGAAGGAGGATTCGTTTCTAAGTCATCTCCACTGTTTGATGTCAGGGCTGTAGTAAGGAAAATCTGTAGGTATGCAGAACAATGAATTTGTCCATAGATGACTGTATCTAGATGGTTCTTACCTCTACCTCCCACTGCTCGGTTGTATAAATAGGCCCTTCAGTGTGCATGCCTGTGTAACATGCAAGTCACTTAAAGGGCATTCCATAGTATTCAGCTTTTCATGGAGCATTTGGCAGCTTAAATACAGAGACATATTGCAGTATTTCTATAAATAGCGTAATTTAAAAGTTTAAATTTTCATTAATTGACCCAAATATACAAACAGCTATCTGCAAAGAACATGCAGAAGCAATGTGAAATAACTACAACTGATCTAATTGTTCCTCTGTGAGAGTCTGGTGTGATGATGGAGAAATAACTTTGATCTATACCGTGATGCATGTTCATATTTAGTCAATTTATAAGTTATAAGTTGGAAAAATGGGCTTATAGTTCTATGAAAAAGGTGAGACAGTGTGCTTTATTTGCTGACAAATGCATACAGTTGGCACAGTGAGCTTGCAAGCCAATTATCTGCTCCCCAGAAAGATTGCTAGTTAAATACTTGCAATCCAACTATCCAAATTAGCTTGTTTGAGCTCTACGATCTTGCTAAGATGGGTAGTGAAAGCAGTGGTGAAGTTTCTGACTATTTTTCAATTGAAAAAGAACAGTACAATACATAAGACAGAACAGAAAATGACTTATTTAACAATTATTATATTTCGTACATTTAACATTAATTATATTTTTATAGATGTTTACAGAATACAGGTGTGTGTGTGTTGTTGATTCAATATTTAATTTAGTCTCTTGATTAAATATATAATGTTCATAATTACAATAACCATTCTCAGCTACCTCATGTAAAACATGTACTGTGTCTGATATTCTAGAAACTCAAAGGCTCAGACTGTCTATAAAATATACATTCGATGTTACATTTAACATCAAATTATTTTTTGTTCTCATAGAATGCCCCACCATTAGAGATGCTTGCCTCTAGAATCCTGCAAGTGTAATTGTATCAGTGTACTGAAAACAAATTCAGCTTTACAACAAGATGAAACCATGAAAAACCTGTAAATGGGAAATGAGTTCAAATGGAATTTGTGTGACACTGAGCACAGTGTATGCCTTTAGAATCTGTCTGCCACCATTTTTTTTTATTCCCACTGGACAGAAGTTGTACTTTAGCCCACTTTCCCTACCAAATGAGGTAAATAAACATTCCCTTAGCTGTACTACTGCTCATCACAGTTTACTGGAAGATCAGTGCTTGCCAATGCCTTCCTGTTAGACATGGCAGACAACACCAATGCAGAACGTACAACCAAGAAGGAAAAAAACATAAGTTGTTTAATGGCAGACCGTTCAGCAGAGGTAGGCTTGTCATTCTGCGTATAGCATAGACTGTAGAGTTTATGTAGGGCCTGATCTTGAACACTCCAATGTTGTTTGCTACCAATATCAATCTTGTTAAGCTGTCCCATGCATTTATAGGTGTAAGTGAAATTGTCTTTTGATGCCAACACTGGAAAGTGTTCTTTGACTGACAGTATGTGTCGGCTAGTTATTTCAGACAACCAGACTGTTTGGTGTGAGGAACTAGCAGTGTCTCTGCCACATATATGGACAATATCTTTTTTGAAAACAGGCTTGTCACTCCAAAATTGGAAAACTCCCCATTTATCCCTGCTGCTATACATACTATTAGCTGCAGCCCGCTCCAGGTTGAGCTTCCTCACCCCTGGTGGAATAAATGAGACTGTGGAAAAAACTCACAGCCTTACACATGTGCCATAATGGAGGTGCTGTGTTACAGCTCCTCCTCAGTCCAACTGCACGTCAAGATCAGCTGTCACCAGGGTTCCTCAACTGATGTTAGGCCCAGGCTTTGAACTGGTGTCCCCAAGACCCTACCA
Source organism: Megalops cyprinoides (assembly GCF_013368585.1). Lineage (NCBI taxonomy): Eukaryota > Metazoa > Chordata > Actinopteri > Elopiformes > Megalopidae > Megalops > Megalops cyprinoides. The sequence continues at coordinate 17,874,551 of NC_050583.1, read as the reverse complement.
CTCAGCATGGGTCAATACTTACTGTCACTTAGGAACGCCGATCAAAAACGGATCTGTCTTGCCTAAAATAAGAAAGTGCCATGTGAATGCAGCTCTGAACATTTTAAGGTTGGTAGGGGTCACAGTCCTGCAATGACATTAAAGATTTAGCAGAGTGAATATATTTGCAATAATATCTGAAGTGAGTTTAAATTAATCTGTTGTGCATGACCATATCTGACACTTTATCTGTTATTACTGGACACTCACGGTGAAATTATGATGTAAAAAGCCATTGATTTAAGACCTAAATAAAACTGAAGCAACGCATGTGGAATATTATACTTTAACACCCTGTAAACCTTTTTTCACCAACCTTTCATCATTACATTACATTATTGTCATTGTCATGACTGGTATCACAGCAGATAGCAGTTTAGCACGTCATGTGGTGCAGTAATTTTGCTGTATTTGATTCATTTTGTACATAAAACCCCACTGCTGATCATGTCTTATATATTCATTTATGTAATAAAAATTCAAAACATAAAGGACATTTGCCATTTGTTTAACTGTCCATAAGGTTTTGTTTGGTAGAAAACACCTTAACATAAAAAGGAAACAGAAGAATGCCTTGCAGGAAAAATCCAAAATTATAACTTACTCTGCCGTGGTATACAAAGACATTGCAGGTATTGGATTTTCACTTCGGCACATCATCCTAAATGAGAAGGTAGAGCTAGCCACATGAATGTCTTTTTAAGGGGGAAAACAGTTCAAATGAATGGCTAATTATAGACGTTTGAGGTCTAAAATGGAAGGGGTGAATGGTTTTGCCCTAAGTACAAACCGTCATGAGACAGCTCTGTACAATTACCTTGGCAGCTTTAATTCCATTGTTATGTCCTTGTCTGATGCAGATGTCTATCGTAACATTCTCTCGCACGTGTGTGTGACGCCATACAGTCGACATACATTAGAAATTTGAATCAGCAAACAACTGAACATGAATTCCCTATACTAAATTTATTACGAAAAATTGATTCTGCTTTAGTACTCCGCTTTGCTGTCAAACATAGCCCATATTTTTCTGCCAAGCCCCATTCACGGTATTATCCTGTTTTAGTTAGGATTCATTTATTTCATTATATCTTGTTCTTTAAAGTTGATGTTCAACATCAAAGGAACAATATAGTCTTTGAAGTACTATGGGGTAGGATCAGTGTCTCATCTTCTCTTAAAGATCCCCGCAATGACGCTTGGAAAGTCATCCCGAATTAGAAAACGCAGGGAGAGGCTTCCTCTCTGCTCTCGCTGTCTGTTCTACAGTGCAAAATCTTCATTTGTTTAATATTGTTTGCAGTAGAAAAAATAATGTCTTTGTTGCATTCCTCTTTGCGTTAAAATCTAAACCTATGCTGATCAAAATGTTTCTGTGTAACTCAGCCCCCGAATTGCTTCAATAGCGATGATGTGAGGAACTAGCGAGCTTGGTCATGCTTTAGTTATTTTCTCCTTTGTCTTTTATTAGCTTCTGAAATGTACAAGTAAATATGTAAACAATTAGCGAAATCCATGAAAAATGGCTCCCTGGTGGATCGCTGTTGGTCTCGTTACATAAAATACACAACTCCATTGTGTATACTTCTGTTTCTTCCCCCCCACTGCAGACACGAAGGGGTTAAATTTCAAACTATGCAAGAAGGGAGGCCTGTGTCTTTAAAGTTTATGTAGCAACAGAGGGATTGCAGGCATAATGCTATTGGGGCGGCAGATCACTTACTTCTGACGTTCCAAAGCCTCAGGGAGTTGGCTCAAGATTGCTAGTCTTTGATAAGGTCCTTGCAACTTAGTAACAACTTTGTTGTTCCAAAAATAAGACAAAAATTGTTCAATCGAGTCTCTGAACGTTTCCACTAACTCTCGATATTTTGCGTTCGTGTTAAATCGTTGGGTAGTGGAGGAATTTGTGAATGCAAACAAAGAGGTGCCGTTTTCTCTTTAAAGCGCAGAAAAGCGTAATTGTTTTCTATCTACCTTTCGGGACCAGGCCGTCGGTTCCTTACTTTGATGTCCACAGTTAAACCTTCAGCCCAGTTCGTATTGGAATAGCCTAGACGAGATTCGCCGCCTGCTATGACTGTTTGAAACACTACCTGGGAAGAGAAGGCGAAACGGGTCCTTCGTTTTAGAGGAAAAACTCACGTTTGCATTCACCGTCTTTGGAAGAATAGCGATTCGAACGGAGCGCCAGAAGACCGTCGATCAGTTTAAATTGTGGATTACTTTTGGATTTCGTTATTCTCCAAGATATAATCAAGATTTTTTTGGTGGAACAAACTCATGCACGGATCGATGGTAAGTTGCTGCAAGAATGTATCTGATCCTAGTGATTGTCACTCTGTGTGGCGCTTTGATGTGCTGTGGAGTCGCTTTGAAGTGGAAAAAAATGTTTTCTGTGTGTAGGCGAGAAAATACGGTAGAAATTCTCGCTTAACCGAGATCGATGTTGCAGTGTGAGCGTTTCCATTTTTTCATAAGCGATATTGATAGGGATCATTTCGGTATCCAACTGGGCAAGGGGGAAAACTTAGGAAAGTGGGCTGTGTGTGATTAGTTTTACCTCCTCCTTCTTGAGATTGTGACACCCCCTGTGATCAAAAAAGGACTGCCTGTGTTCTTCGGGGTCAGTTGTTGAATGGGACGGGGGTTCATCATACAATCCTCTTTGCACTAAGGACACACATGGGCTTTTTGAATACATCTCTCGCATTCCTGCCTTTTGACGGATTATTGTTGCGTTCAACGGAAAGCGTTTTGCTGGACTTACAACATAAGAAGACGGAGAATAAATATCCCGAGCCTGTTTTTTAAAGTCGCTATTCCACCTTTTTTCCGCCTCTCATCTGGTTGTGGTCTGAATGCATAATGGTATGTGTTAAGTGCTTATACACGATACGAATCATGATGTGATTTCGCTGTGTATTGAGCATGTTTTACCACGAAGATAGCTGGTTAGATAGGTGCTATTTTATATAATCGTCGTTTTCTTATCTAGTTGATAACTCGCTGCGATGGTAAAATGTTATAGCTTCATTTTGCGTCAAAAGCAAATGTTGTTTAACTGAAACGGCAACATCAGGGCTAATCTTATAAGATCCGTTGATGTTTGGTGGGTAACATTGATTTCTCATTAAGCTAGCAAGCTAGTGGGTTAGTTTTAAGTTTAGCAGCGCCAAAGTCGCATTTCAAAGGCGTGCTCTATTGGCTGTGTATTCGAGAAACGAATTGGTTGGCTTTAATCTACGTAGCCTAAATTAATGACGATTGGATTATTTATTATTTATTTTCTGGCGAGCAAACGGAGCTCATTTTAATTAGTGAACGTAAGGCAGAGTGTGCCGCGTTGCTGAGACGCGTTGCTGAGCGGGCTCTGTGTCCAAGTGTCGTGCGGTACGTGTGAGTTCAAATTAGTAGGCTAGGTTATCTGTGAGAGTGATCAAAGCATTATTCCTATTAACTGTGATCGTTTCACGCATTCTCGCTTTCCCTAAAGCTTGTATCTTCCTTCTGGTTTGCGCTTCGGTTTAACCCACTGATTTTTTTCTTTCTTTTTTGTCCAGTTTTTGCTTACAGCTAGTGAAGGGTAGTGGCTATGTGGGGAACGTCAAAATCATCATGCGCTCAGTTTATGACATGTGAATGGTACAGTATTCGTGTTAATAGGATATTGCTTTAGTCCCTGCTGTAATATTGTTTCAGGTGAAATTGTTATGCATTTTGAAGCATAAAATGTGAGCGATGAACACTTAGCCATGGACACTGCTGTAGTGTTCGCTGGTTTGAGATTTCACATCAATTAATCTTGTGAAGGTTAGAATTGGGTATAGGCTACCATCGCTACTTAGAGCTCAAAAATTCTGATTAGGCATATAATCGTACCTGAGTCGTCTTTTTCTTGCCCGGGTTACTTTCTTATTTTATTCCGTTCTGACAACCTGTAAAGGTCTGAAAAGACTGAAGCCTACTTCATGTCTCACTTTGAAGTTTGGCGGATCTGGTTTTGATTAGATCAATACTTTCTGTTTCAGAGAGAAGAGCTGAGAAGCTCCCCTGCTGACTTAAGAGAGTGAGGAGATTACAGTCAAGCTCAGAGGACGCGAACGGCACACAAGGAAACAGGAGCTGGAGTCATGAGCAGGGCGCTTACGGACCACATCATCAGTAGCTTCAGAGAAGATGCCCCTCGTCCACCGGTCCCGGGGGAAGAGGGAGAGGCGCCATGCCACAATCCCAGCAAATTTGCCATGATGCGACCCCAGAATAAGGCTAAATCGGCTGCCGTCGTTCCTCCCGGTTCCACGCCGAGGAGAAACGAGGATGGACTAGGGGAACCCGAGGGGAGCGCTTCTCCGGACTCGCCGCTTGCTCGGTGGACCAAGTCCTTGCATTCTCTTTTGGGGGACCAAGACGGTGCTCATCTTTTTCGGACATTTCTGGAGCGGGAGAAATGCGTAGACACTTTAGACTTTTGGTTCGCCTGCAATGGTTTCAGACAGATGGACCTCAAGGATACCAAAACGCTACGAGTTGCCAAAGCTATTTACAAACGGTACATCGAAAACAACAGCATCGTTGCAAAGCAGCTGAAGCCTGCGACTAAAACCTACATAAGGGATAGTATTAAGAAGCAACAGATAGACTCTGCGATGTTTGACCAGGCACAGACCGAGATCCAGTCAACAATGGAGGAAAACGCATACCAGATGTTCTTAACTTCTGACATATACCTCGAATACGTCCGTACTGGGTGTGAGAACCCTGCTTATGTAAACCATAACGGGCTTGGGAGTCTCAAGTTGATGTGTGGGTACCTGCCCACGTTGAATGAGGAAGAAGAGTGGAATTGCAACGACTTGAAGGCTAAAGCTTTGGCGTCTGTGGTTGGGCTATCTACAAAAACACTTCGGGCTACTGCGTCCATGAGAACGGCGGAGGTGTTGGAGAATGGGTACAGGTGAGAATGCGGCTCAGTGTTTTAAACCTAAACATACCCCATGTATGATTTATAGATAACGTTAGCAGGTAAAAAAAAAAACTAAGAAAGTCAATGCCATCACTGACTGCAGTAACTATATGCATTCATACATGTGTGTTTATTGATAGTCAGGTAATTAATCTCCTTCGGTCGCTCATCGTTCATGAAAACGATAGATTTTAATACGTGTAGGGTTTTGTCCTGTGGGTAGCTCAAACGGAAATAACCGATTTGTGTTTTGTATTTTGTGATGTTAATGGATTCTAAATGTAACTTCACTGGTTGTTTTCCGATTGATGTTGACTTAAATGATTGTGAAACGCTAAGATCATTCCGTCTCCCATTTGTCCTACGCGATGTCTTCTCACCTGCCTCGCATTAAGTCAGAGGGGGGAAACATCAATGAAACGGGTCTTCCTTTTAAGTAAATGGTGTCTCGCAGGCGGCCCTCTGCTGGCTCGCACCAGTTTCCTGCGCTTTGAAATTGTTCCGCAGATAGAGGCTCATCTTGCATGAAGTTCAGAGACCAAGTCTGGCTTCAGCTATATCAAAGTGTATGATGCCATTGCAAAGTTATGCGTCAGCCTCGCTGCTATTTTTTTAATTCTGTCAATGAATTTCGAATTGGCTAACAAAAAAACTTCAACAGTGTTGTAAATGCCCAATGGTCACAATAATACAAGAACAAGCCATATAATATTTTCATTTTGTTTTGCAGTTTGTTGGCTGCTAACAGAAAACCTTTCCCTTACACACATGCAAGAGTGCGCACACACACATGCACAGAAACACAGACACACAGCCAAGGTTAGATCCTTTTGTAACAAGATGAAAGATATGACTTCTTTGGAAAGAACCCACACTCTTTCTTAAGATCTCTTCCCAAATGTTGCCTGACAGCTGCTTGCTGTCCGCACAGGGAACATTATAAAACTTTGGTTTTTTTGTATTTATGTGCATCTACAAGGAGTAACAAAACTTTTTGTAGATATGTGCGTACATTAAAACACAAACATCTGGGCACAATTACAGTGGATTGCCAGAGTCTTGATCTTTATAGTAATCTCAGGGAAACGTTTAGATTTTGATTGGTAACATTAGCTTTTAAGGGAAATGCTCTGAATTTCTCCATGAATTGAAATTGGTTTCTCAATTTGCATGTGAAGTCATGAATGAAAATAAGTATTGAGGAGATGACACGGGATTTGTAGACCAACTAGACGAACCATGAAAAACAAGCCTGAATTTGTGTATTTGTGATTTTTACACGGCACATTACTGAAATCATGAACTTCACTCCAGAAAGTCGTTTAGTGGTGTGAGAGTTTTGGTGCCAGACGAATGTCTGGCAACCTAAAGTAAACTGTTGGCACTTAGTGGGCCATTGGGCCCGATCTGCAAGATAGAGCATTTGGGAAAAAAAACCTCATGGAGACAGTGTGAGGTGCTGGCATTTCTAGTATGGCTGTTTCATGAGAGAATGAGTTTGTTGACATGGAAGCATCTCTTTGGGCTCTACTGGTGATCAGTGTGGTCTAATCTTCCTCTGAAGAAGGAGAATGGGCCCCCCCTCTCCCCCTGCTCCGCACCAACTCTTTATGTCACTAAATTTCCATCTGAAACATGTGGAACTAATTTCACCACAGCTCGGATTCTTTTTTCCCCTGAATCGAGCCATTCCAAAAAAACCACCACCAGCACAGCTCTTCAACCACTACTCTCTTGCTTATGATTTTTATACCCCCCACCCCCCAAACTACTTTTATCTCTCTCTTTTTGAAAAATCCCACTGACAGAGACTAAGCATGCTTTGGAGGGAAGGGAAAGGAAAGACAGGAAAGGAGGGGGGTGATCATGAAAGAAAGAAAGAGAGGGGAAAAATGTGAGCCCAGCTGTGCTAAATACCTGACTCTTTGCAAGAACCTCCAAAGGTCAGGTTTGAGCTGGGGCCTAAGGCTTTAGTCATGCTGTGTCTCTCCTCACAGCACTCCGGCCAGTAGGCATTCTCATAAAGAAGAGGCCCTTCTTCCCCCTTTCTCTTCTCTCTCTCTCTCCCTCTCTCTCTTTCTCTCTCTCTCAGCTTCACTTCTACCCAAGCTTTAAGCTCAAGTTTTCTCTCCCCCCCCTCCCCTTCTCCAGTGAAACAGGAATGCATCACAGCAGGAGAGAGTCGAAAGAGAGAGAGAGAGAGTTTGGAGGGCGGAGGAGGTGGGGTGGTTGTTGGAGAGGGGGAGGAGGGGCCCAGAATTAAGGAGGGTAGAATGGAGGAAAGTAAAAAAAAAAAAAAAAAGAGCGAAGCTTCAGAGGGTTGAAACGTGCGGGACCAGGGGCCTTGCGCAAACAAAGGTTCCAGAGATAGCAGAATAAGGGGAAGTGCTGTTGTCCATTCACACAGCTGTGCTGCTCACTTAACTTCCCCCCCAGTTCGCCCTGTTCCAGGGGGGCTGGGGGGGGAGGGGACATGAAAGAGAAAGGGGGGGAAAAACCCACAGATCTTGTTGTCACATTCCAGAGGCCCTGAAGCCGCGTGGAAGCGACTCTAATTATTAAAATCCGTAGACCCTCGCAGAATGAAAACAAAGACACTTGTTTTGAAATTGGGATGTACGCACCCGTATACATAAACCACACATTTGCATAGATAATTAATTAACGGAGCTCTCAGGCCCCTTCTGTTGTCACCTGGAGGTGTTTCATTTTTGTTGTTTTCGTCAAAAAAGCAACTGATTGTTTCTTTCAGACCGCACAGACTCGGAGACCCGGCGAACCCCTATCATGTCAACTCCGGGTATGTCTTTGCCCCTGCCACCAGCGCCAACGACAGCGAGGTCTCCAGTGACGCCATGACGGACGACTCCATGTCTATGACGGACAGCAGCGTGTAAGTGTCCAGCATGTCTGCCAGCTTGTACAGTGTGAATGTGGTTCTCCCCCCCCCCCGCCCCGTCCCAGAGCTGCTGGGCCCAGCAAACGATCCAACACCTTATGGGGCATTCTTCAGTCCCATAGACCCTCAGTTGTCCATTGTCCGTGCATCCCAGACAGCCCCATCTTCACCCCTTTCAAATGCGCATCTTGAACCGTTCAAGGAGCCATCGCCCTGAACGCGGATTGGTGTGCACTCTAGATGGTTGGGACCAGGTTAACGTATATTCTAGGTTTGATCCCAGGCCCTTGTTTTGGGATGTGTCTTATGATTCATTGTTCGGGCCTGGTGATGAGAGATAGAGGAGACCCGGTTGGCAGGCAGCACCTTGGGTGTTATATTTAGGAATGTGAGAGGACTTCAGCTAAAACAGAAGTGTAGTACTGCTGAGTGGCAGTGGGAAGGGGTGTTTGTTTTGGAGTGGGTCTGCAGTGTGGGCCTCATGTGCATGTTAAGGCTGCTTTGGTGTGCTAATTGATACTACTTTGTGCAAACAGTGACATAACAAGGTGACATTTTTGCCTTTTAGCTGTGAACCAAAGGTGTTTTTTAATGTTTCTGGCTCCAGCTCCTCCTTTTGGACTCTCAAAGCCATACAGCCAAGACACCCAGAGCTCAAAAACATGGTTCCTGTAGGCTTCTCAATACTTCCCGATTCCATTCCTATTCACAGCTGTGTCTGTTTCTTTAGAATATCCAAAGATTCCATTGTAATCACACCAGGACTGTTACGTTATTGGTGTATAAAGTCATTCGTATTTTTAAAAGTAAAATATGTTGTTTGTTTCACAGTCAAGTGCTCTTTCACTGAGCTCAAAGAGTTGAGTCCTTCATGCGGGAACAACCATTTAGCTGTAAACACATTCATCTGCTTTCCTATGAAGTATGACTTTTTTTTTGGTTCATTATTTTATGTTGGGGACTAGATGATTTTATTGTTTAGTGCCTCTGTCCCTGGTGGAGATGACTCTATTCCACCCATTATCTAGAATCTTTTGAAGTTTGTTCTGAAGTTTTTACCGGAAAAAAACTCTTTTATATGGAGGTGCTACCCTCTTTCTCATAAGAGCAGGGGCATCACACCCCCACAAATACCCTCTTTTTTTAATCATTCCATTGTTTTCCACTGAAGGATACAGGGGAAAAAAACACATCCATTTGTGCCTTAAGACAAAGTCATTGAAAAATGTTGGCAGTAAATGAAAGCCGGCTTACTCACATGGTGGTTTGATTTCCTCCTGCTGGGCCCGGCGTGGTGAGATCATGTGTCAGTAAGGCATTCATGGGGTTGGTCATTTCTGGACCCCAGGACAGGTCACCTGGGATCCATAGTGCTGGGATTAGGGCACCCCCCGCATCACCATGCCGCACCCTTTCTCGCAACACCCCCCCCCCCACACACACACACACACACACCTCCTTCCACCCCCCCACCGGTCCCATCTCCCTTTTGCTCCAGTGCCAATTGTAGGAGCGCATAGCCGAGTGCAGGGAGTGAGAAATAAAGTGCATGGAGGATGAAAGGCTTTACTGAATCGCTTTCAGCCCATTGTTAGGCTCCGGGAGCTTAGGGGGATAAGAGGGTGGCTGGCTGCTTTGAAAATTACTTGCACAAGTGAATAGGAGATCCCCATAATGCAGGCCCATGAAAGAAGCCTGGCTGTTTTTCCTGCCACCACAAAGGGCCGGCCATCGCAGGCTGAGGGAGGCCAAGGGGAAGCTTGCTTCATTAAACTGCTGGGGGGATTAATATTTTGGTGGGGGTGGGGAGCTTAGATTGGTTGGGGTGGGGGGGGGGTGCGGGTGCATTTGTGGGGGTCACACTTAAAAGTATACGAATGGGGGAGTAGGAACTGGGACAGGATTCAAGATGGGTCATTGGTTCTGGTGGCCACTCCTCTCCTCCTAAAACTTTTAGGGTAGAGTTTAAGCGCTCACCATGTTTTTGGAGTTGTTTTTGGTCTTCTCAGCTGAGGAGAAAGAGCCTGGTCAAACTCGAGATGTGAAGAGCTCGTGGGAGTAGTCTTCTGGAAAAGGTGAACTCTGGAGTATATTTAGCTGCGTCTCTGCTGCGCTTCCTGACAATAAGCACAGCCTAAGTCTCAGAGTTGGAAACCCCCCCCCCACAGAACAATCCTCCGTATCAAGGTGGCACACAGGCCACTGACACGACCAGGCTTCTACTCTGCTCCCTCCCCTCATCTTTCACAAGTTGCCGCGCTAAATAATAAAAAAAAAAAAAACCTGCTTCCTCTTCGTTGGGGGAACAATTTGATTAGTGTGTCTTTTTTATTATGGTTAAAAGGCACAGCACAAATTTGAATCTCATTTCTAGATAAAGAAAAAAAAAAGGGGGGGAGAGGATTTTTTGCTTATATCTTATTTATGGATTTACTTGGACGCAAGGGAATGCTGCTGCGCCAACTTCAAACATTACCTTATCTTACAAACCAGCCTTTTGATGTTGCTGAGATCAGAGGCTCGCTGCAGAGCCGCTGCCAAATGAAGATGGCAGCGAGTGCATGTGCGCATGAGTGTGAGATTTCAAAGCGCCAGTAAAAACTGCATTTGGGCTAGGTCAGACACTTCCAAGTTTAAAAAAAAAAAAAAAAAAAAAAAAGGGTGGGGAGGGGGATAATTGGCCCGGCGTAAATGGCGGCTAACTGCTGACTTTGTTAACATTCCTAACGGGAAGACTCAAGAATGTGTTGATTTCTTGGTGTTTTAGGACGTGCATGTGTATATGTGTGTATATAGGTGTGCGCAAGTTGAAGGATGTCTTTGTTTCTTTTCCTTGGTCTTGTTTGGGGTTTTTATCAACGTTGCAACAGTTTGACTGCAGCTGGAATATCCCTCTTGATTTGTACCGTATAAAAAGCAGTGAGCCAAGAATTGCTTAAATAAACGAACCGATGTAAGTGATGCGGCCTAAATGTGATGGTTTGTTCTGTGTGTTTTTGTGGGAGTAACCTGAAGTGCTTTTGGCACTTTGATTTCCTATAATGTCCCCTTGAGGGGGGGGGGGGGTTGTGTTAGTGTTAGATTCTTCACTTGAGTTGCTAACGGCATCCCCAGGGATTCCGTCCGCAGTAACCGAGGGGAAGGAGCCTTGTGTTGCTAGCGTCCTTTTGGTTCCGGAGGTTTCTCAACACGAGAGCAAAGGGGAAGCCGTCCCACTCATTGATAGAGGAAAAGGGTTTGCCTGTTACACAGTTTGCTTTCTAGATGCATAACGATGCGCATACGGCTGAAGGATGCACATAGGCTGGGAAACAGAATATTTGGTGATATTTCCTCACCGGTTGGGTTTGTCTCAGGATGTCGGTGTAGTTTCTGACCCTCTTGTTTCCCTCCGTGTCCCCTCGCAGAGATGGCATCCCTCCGTACAAGCTGGGCATCAAGAAGCAGCAGCAGCGAGAGATGCACCGCAGCGTCAAGATGAACGGCCAGGTGGCTCTCCCTCACTTCCCTGTAAGTGTCACTCAAATCCCTGCTTCTGCTCCAAACTTTCTTATCCCAGCATCCAACTGGGTCCTTTCTCCTTTGGGAGGTGTTTTTTTTTCCCGAGAACATGTTTTGACAGAATACTATATTTTTTCACGCAGCAACAGAGCCTCATTTTCATATAAAAGTCAGCAAATGAAAGACGGAATTAGCATACCATTTTTTCCTCTCCTTTTCAACATCACCCCCCCCCCCCCCTCCCCCTTAGGTTCCCTAAAGCTGTCAGAAACACAAACTAATGTTGTTTTCGCACTTTCCTCCTCAAAATCCATTCCAGAAATAATAATGGCAGCAATTCTGGAATATGATAAGCGATGGTGGGTGATGATGTAAATGCAGAAAGCGTGGAGTCAGGTCCTGTAAATCTGACTGTTTAGACCTGGGGCTCCCGAATCAACTGGCTCTTCTAGATAGTGCTTTGATCAGGGGATGAATAGAGCCAGCTTGTGTAAAAGTGACAACTTCCAACAGCGTGACCCCTTTTTTTTCACAGCACACCCCCCTCCCCTACCCCCACACCCTCCCCCGATCTGTAGATCTGAGCAAAGAGTCCCAGTGTTATGTGTGAGCACGGGTTTTGGAGGGGGGGAGGGAAGGGATAGGGGGGGCGGTGGCTGCTCTAGGCTCAGTGCTTCAAAAAGGCAATCATGGGGGTTGGGGGGGTTAAACTTGAAGGGTTGGGTGGGGGTGGGAGGGAGTTGGGGGGTGGAGTGGGGGGGTTGCATGATGGCAAAAAAAAAGAAAAAAAAAAAACAAGTACAACAAAACTGTCTCCCTCTCCTTCACAAACACACAATGTGCGTGCACTTTCTGACGGGGGGGGGGGAGGAAAAGAGCGTCTTGTTGCCTGTTCCTTTCTTTCTCTCCCTCTTGCACTCTTTCTTCTCCTTGTTTTTAATGTCTCCCCCCTGATTTGGAGATGGCTGCCTCTCCCAGGACGCGGCAGCTCCAGGCAGCGGGAGCCTGGCGCAGCGGCGAGACTGCCAGCAGCCGCGCGCTTTCTTCTCTCCCTTCATCGCCTTTACAAAGAGATGAGAGGAACCGAAAAAAAAGTCAAATCAAGAAAGCAAGAGCGCAAAATAATAATAAAAAAATGCACATATAGTTAAAAAAAGGGATAGTGTCGCTACCGTACCTCAGAGGTGCCCAGCGTGCCGTCAGGAAATAAATGATCGCTTCTCCTCTGATCTCAAACCGTTTGACTCCTCTATCTCTCCCCCCCCCCTCCCTCGGCCTGCACACATCTCTCCATCTTATTTTTTTCTTTTAATTTTCTCCCCCTTTTCTTTTTTTTTCCTGTCGATATCTGGCTTTTATTCTGAGATTTAAAGCTGGTGTCCCTCCCACCCTAGTGTGTGTTTGATGTTTGACAAGGGGCCTTTGAAGCCATCTGACTTCAGAGCGTGTGCTGATGGCTTGGTTGTACTACAGAGGGAACAAGCAGGGGCTCCTCGGAGTGAGACCAACTGCTCATGCCGATGGCAGGCTTTGCCAGCGGCGCCGGGCACAGGGGGAGGAGATGAGCAGGCGGGCGGGGAGGGGAAGAAGGGAGAGGGAGAAGGGGAGGGAGGGTTAGCGCAGGGCTGCGGCTGGAGCGAGGGGCTGCCGCGGCAGACGGGTCGCCTCGCAAAAACGCTCGCCGGATCAACCATCCCCCCCCCCCATCCCTGCTCAGATGTTGCCTCCCTGTCGCCCTGCAGAGGACCCACCGCCTGCCCAAGGAGATGACCCCTGTGGAGCCCGCCGCCTTCGCCGCCGAGCTCATCGCCCGGCTGGAGAAGCTGAAGAGGGAGCAGGAGACCATGAGCTCGCTGGAGGAGCGGCTGCAGCAGATTCAGGAGGTGAGCGCGCCAGCCCGGCCCGGGCCTGACCCCACAGGGGCGGCTGCGACTTCACGCTTACGTACTTGCATTAAGTGACAGTCCTTCGGTGTATGCACTGCAGTGCGTTAGGCATAGTCCTTTTACTTCTCCATGCTAACCTCATGGTTGGCAGCTAGTGCTTGTAGCCATTCTGCTTCTGTGTAATTTGCAAAGAGTCCAAGTGAAATGACAGGATGGGGGACAGAGCCAGGGCAGTGCACTTAGCTCCATTTAGAAACGTAGTCGGGCTCTCTCATCCCGGGAAGTTGCGCCTTATCTTCCTCGACATACTCTTAATTCTTTAAATAGCGAGCGCTTAGTGGCACTCAAGTGGCATATCATTGAAAGGGAGTAATGTCTGTGTCCCTTTGTGCGCTGAACCGTGCGTAATGTATTAAATGCAGCAAAAGCCTAATTGCTGGGACAACAGCGCTCAAATGGGAAGTGACTTGGGCTTTCGCAATGCAGTTATGCAGGACCAGCTGGTTTCAGAGACCACAGAATTTACATGGCACTGCTGGTTACAGTATTAACCTTGCTGCTGTCCAAAGAAAGATAGCTGCATCTAAATGTTTTGATTTACTGGATGCGTTGCAGTGAGAAAGTTGTTGAAGACCGAATAAGGCAACTGACTCCTTGGCATTAAGCATTAACGGTGTTGTTGCTTTGATTGTAAAAGGATAACACAGCAATGTGACTTCATCGTGCCTGATGAGGTCCCTCTCTCATGCGGCTTGTGTGTGTGTGTGTGTGTTTGTGTGCACACAGGAGGAGGAGAGGGATGAGAGCGAGGTGCCAGGCAGTGCCCCCCTCCACGGCCCTCACCCCCTTGGTCTGCTGCCCTCGGGGTCCTGCGAGGAGGATCCCCAGGCCATCCTGGACGAGCACCTCTCCAGGGTCCTAAAGACCCCCGGCTGCCAGTCCCCAGGCGTGGTCCGCCACTCTCCCCGCTCCCGCTCCCCGGACCAGCATCCCCTGCTGCACGGCGCCGTGACGACCAAGCCGCTGCCCGGCCCCGCCCTGGGCTCCTACCCTCTGGGCTGCGGGGTGGGCAAGGCCTTTGTGTCCAAGCAGGCCACCAAGCACATCCACCACCACTACATCCACCACCACGCCGGCCCCAAGACCAAGGAGCAGATCGAGGTGGAGGCGGCCCAGCGCGTGCAATGCCTCTGCCCTGGCTGCGCCGACTACTCCTCCTACCCCAAGTGTCGCAGCCACGGCAAGGACCAGTGCGGCAGCCCGGCCGAGTTCGCCCTGGGGTGAGCACCGCACGACACCCTCCTAACACGAGCAGGACCTCCAAGTCTGCACTTTCCCGCCGTGGGAACAAAACATTCTATAGAACACCTGTTCAGCTCATCCTCACAGAGATACTTTTTGCATTTTTGCTGCGTGTCGTTATATTGAGCATTAGACTGCATGAATATTATATCAGAGGAAGCGAAGCTTTGTTGTATTTCTACAGCAGCGAATTTTGACAAGGCAGGAACAAAGAGGCAGAGTCATGAGGAGTGACGGCCTGCAGCTGACTTCTTCCTGGTTCTATTCCAGATGGAACTTTTTGAAATAAGTTCTGTTCCATCACTGTTGATACTAAAATTCCCTTAATGTTCCTTTGCATGTCTTTTCCTTTGACTGCATTCTTCTTTTTCCTTTCTTGTGCCATGTTTCATCTGTGCAAAGGAGCATTAATTTTTAACCAAATGCAGTGTTTTATTTCTCTGCCCTCCGAAGCCTCTAAACTCTGTAGAACTTCATTAAGGGGCAGGCGGAGTTTCGCTGCTGCTGGGTTAGTCTGGTGGCATTCGGCGTTAATGGGCGTCTGTGTGTTTCGGCGGCAGGCGTTCCGGCACTTTGTCCAAACGGCCGAGCAAGTCCAGCGAGGGGGCGACCCAGCTGAGCAGCGACGGCGGGGCGGTCAGCGGCGGCCCTCCGCAGCTCCCCTCGGATGGCACCGACCGCTCCCAGAACGTGTGGCAGTGGATCCTGGAGAGCGAGAGGCAGAGCAAACACAAGCCGCACAGGTGAGAGCGCAGAGCGTCACAGCGCAGGTTACGGGTGAGCGCAGCGCACATGCACAGGGGCAAGGGTAGGCTGCGCTGCTTTGGCTCCGAAACCTGTGCATGTTGCATGTGCAGTGAGTCCTTTAGTTTTCACCTTTCATGGGGGACGTGCCTTTGACTGCAACGAAACTTAATTGCAATTGCTCTTCTTTCGACAATAGGCAATTGACCCTGTTACTGGTGTCTGTTCAGTCCCTTTCCTGTCCATAGTGAGTTCTGTTATTATAGGATATTTATGGTCCAAATCATTAATGAAATTTGTGTTGCAGAAGGGTAACGCAAGCTGTTGTTGTCAATGAGAATAACAGTAAAACGGAGAGATGGCATTTCTGACTAATGTGGAACGCAGCGTAGGCGGTGCTAACTGTCTGCATGTTGGTGTCTGCAGCACTCAAGGCTTAAAGAAGGCATACCCGATGGACCCCTCCTCCAAGACGCTCCCGGGACGGGCCCACTCGTGGGGAGCGGCCGGTGGCAGTGGCCACCTCCGGCCTCACCATCCTGCCCACCCTTTCATCCAGGACCCCGCCATGCCCCCCCTGCCCCCTCCCAACACCCTCGCCCAGCTCGAGGAGGCCTGCCGGAGACTGGAGGAGGTCTCCAAACCCCCCAAACAAAGGTACAGCCTCCCAAAAGCCTCTCAGCTTCTTTCCTCTTTATGTCAGATTTTTGCCCTTTGATTTGAACTAGGTCTTGCATAATGTCATGAATCCAGTCCTTAAATTCCTGCCTTACTGGCAGGGCTCAAAATATCTAGATTAAAACTTACTGGGCCAAGTGTTTTACAACTTCACTTGTTCAGAATGGATGAGGCTTTACCCATATTCGAAACGAATATTGACCCTGATCGGGAAAAATCTGCAAGTGGTTACATCTGGCTGTTAATTTGAGTATGTGGAAACGATCTTCCAATAGGACTTGTAACAGGATTTAATATAGATTGTGAAAGTTCTGGGAAATGGCATGGAAACTGGGATTGTGTGTGATACTGTATCAGCTATCCTCGCCATACTGATCTGATTTTTGTTTGTCAGGCATTCAACGTCAAGCCTTCAAAGAGACAGGAGTCATTCTGTGGCTTTCCAGAGTGGAAATGCACCTCTATCAAGTCCCGGGCTTCAAACAGAAGAGTATGTTTCTCCCTTTGTTCTCCATGTGTATCTCTTTTTTTTAAAAGCTGTACAGGCATTATGGGGCAGCATGCACTTTTCTTTGAACTCAGTCTTCTCCCCCTGTTGAATTTTTCTAAAATTCTACACCAAAAATGGGAAGCAGACACACACACACGCAGACACACACATATACACACGTGAAGTCTTTCCTGCAAGAGTTAACGACATCAACAACTTGAGCCCCCCTCCCCCGATCCCTCCGTCCTTCCTCTTGGTCTTCAGCAGGGCCGTGTTTGAAGTTCAGCCGCCGCCACCTGACTGCCAGCCTTTTTATTTTTAATTGGCTGACCTTCAGTCTGCCAGCTGTCTCTGGCTAGCAGGCGCTTTCTGAAGTTGCGTTACAAAGCCTTGGAAGTGAATGAAGAGGACTAAATTACTTTGGGCCTGCCCTTTGGCGACCCCCGTGACACATGCAGCTTCAGTCCACCTTCTGCGGAGGCCCGGCCTACAACCGCGGGACGGCGGGCGGCCCCCTCCTGCTCCTCTGGCAGCCCTGCAGCGCGTGGAGCCTGGGCTCGTCCCCCCCACCCCTGTCCCGCACGGTGACCCCAGTGCACCCCGGTCTATAGGCAGGCTGACTCTCAGCACAATAACCCACAGCCAGCCAGGCTCAGCAGGGCTTCCTCTGCATATTCAGCATTGCAGGGCTTTTTAAATCTTTGTCTCTCCGCCCCTTGCCGCCGCCGTGTATATATTTGTTGATGGCGTCTGTATTATGAGCACAGGCTGATTTTTTTTTTTTCCCCCCTTTGTGTGCTGTCTCTGCAGGTCGAAAGAGCCAAAGAAGCAGGCTGGTGCCCACGGCGCGCTGGGCACTGAGCTGGTCGTCACCTACTTCTTCTGTGGAGAGGAGATCCCCTATCGGCGCATGATGAAGACGCACAGCCTAACGCTGGGCCACTTCAAAGAGCAGCTCCGCAAGAAAGGCAATTACAGGTAAATGCGCCTCCATGCTTTTGCCAGTGACCAGCGCAAGGCAAATATTTTCGCTCAGCAAATTGATAAATAGATCGTTTCCTGGGAGAACGATTTCTTCAGATGTAGGGACAAAGAGTGGGGGAAAAAATGTGGGGATTGTTTATATGGCGGTGGCAAAGGTGGGCCGGGGTTCATTTGTAACAAGCGCTTAAGAGTAGGAGTCCTGATAATGAGAGAGAGAGAGGTGGTTTCCACACTGCTTACCAGGTTTTTCTGCTACTAATCTTGGCGAACCGAGATCTCAATTTTGTACCTTATCTCTTGTCTGAATATTAAGCAGACCCATAGCTGACCTTTGTATGTGTGTGCAAGGGGTTTGTACATGTGTGTGTGTTTGAGAAGAGTGAACATGTGGTGTGTGTGTGTGTGTGTGTGTGTGTGTGTGTGTGTGTGTGTGTGTGTGTGTGGTAGTGAGAGAAGGAGAATGGGGAAGGAGAGGGGGTTGGTATTTTCACTGTACTGAAAGAAAAGGGGGAATTTTAACTAGAGCGATTTGGTCACATCTGGTATTGATTTCCATCGTAAGGCACACTTAATAAGCATGTCTTTGAAGCTCAGGCCTTTCATTTCATGCACAAAGACTCGCGCAATTGGTAGGCGCTCAAATTCTTCAACGATTGTATCAGGCAGCATCACATGCTTCTCTTTGTTTTATAGAAACAATATGAATATGTGCGTATATATAAATAAGATGGCTCATGATTGGCGCAAAAAAGAGATACTGTCAGTTTGAAACAAGTCATTAGCTATTCATGTACATCAGTAAAGATGAGTTAGTGCTGTTTTTAACCACCAGGATGACACATGGAGTACTTTTCTTAATTACCTGAGACCAGTATAGATATTCCCTGTGGTGTAGGGATTGTCAGATACATGGCGTGTATGTCAATGTAAAGAATGTGAAGACATAAACAAATGGTTCACAGTGATATTCCAGTCACATGTAGTTCTTTACAAAGAGTTGTGCTGAAAAAAAAAGGAAAATGCATTTAAGACTGATGGTTTTAATAGCAGAATATGTGTGGAGTTGGTTAATTTCAACATGGCAGGAATTCAACAAAGAACAGTACGGCCAGGGCTGCCAGACGATATTGGTGCCAGATGTTGCAGAGAGCAAATCTTGCCACATAAAACATGTTCCAATGGAAAGACTTTTTTTCTTCTCCTCCTCCTCTCCTTTTTTCAATCAAATAAGAGCAGTGTTTCTTGTTTGAAGCTTTTGTGGGGGAGGATGTTGCCTTTTCCTCTGAAATAAGGTTGTAATTATATGAAATGTCATACAGCTTTTATTTTATTTGATTTTATTTACAAAGTTCCATTTGGCTCACTGCAACACTGCGGACCATTTCCGAATTGCATTTAGTTGCGGGTGAAAAAATCGCCAATCTTTACGGAGACGTAAAGCCTCTCGTTTTATTGGACCCTCTTGTGAATCAAAACGTAACAAAAAAAAATGTGCTGCCATATTTTTGTCACTCTTCCCCAGTCTGGATGTGACTTCAGTCTGGATGAGGTACCTCTCAGATGTCACACCATGCTAAGCCTGGTCTTTGTTTGCCAAATGTTTTTCTTGCGTTTAATTAAGATGCAAAAAAAAAAAAAAGAAAAAAAAATCTTGCGTTGTTTGTATGACTTAGTCAACTTCACTCATAAAACACTAGCTATAGGAATTCCAGGACTCAGCACACATTGGTAAAATGAGGCATTTTCCATTACAAAGCTAATCATTAAAACTCCCCTGCTGATCTCTCTGCTTTTAAAGCAAGGGGGAAAATCATTAGCAACCCAGCGGACTCATGGACCAAAATGAACCCTCCCATTTTTTCAGGCCCTAGTTATGCGACCTTGCGACCTCCAGGAGACCCTTGCTGTCTGAATTACTGCTTTTCCTGGGCCTACCCCTCCGGCCGGGCCTGTTTCCAATCTCCCAGCCGTGAGGGGGTCGTAGGAAAATGACTCCTCTCTCTTCCCTCTCTTTCTATTCTCTGCTGGTGACTGGAGAGTTATGGAGAGGAGAGGAGACAGTGCGTGTGTGGAGGTGTGTGTGCACACGGATAAGTAGACTTGCAGGCACCCGAAATTTCAACCTTTGTGACAGAAAACCCTTCATTTGACAGCGGGTGTACTTAGATGTTGCTAGACAGAGGAGTTCAGAGACAGAGGGGGGTTCAAGATGACTTCTAATTAGGTTTTTTTTTTTTTATTTAATGAGTCCCTTCTGGCTAGAAGGAGATCTTCAAAATGATGGACAAAGTGGTTGTGGACTGATGGCTTATTCTTTCTTGGCCTGTTGCGTTCTTGGTTGCAGTAGTTTTAGCAGTATTTATGCATGAAACATCTTGTCTGGAGGGGTGGGGGTTGGTCAGTTCCATGTAGAGTTAAAAGGGTGGCAGTCATCCTTTGTCCTTGCGAGGCTGTCTATGTTCATTGGCTTGGGCTTCTGTTGATCACTCGTTGGGAAGCTGCCCCTGCAAGTGTACACTGTAGGGCTTTTGAGCTTCTGCAAATTCTTACTTGTTCAGAAACGTAATTCTCAAACAAATATATCACTGCAGTGTGGGGGGTGGGGGGGTCATTGGTTGCTTGCCTTGGTGGCCTTGTTTAGCCTGGTAGGCACGTTTTTTGACCCCGTCTCTTTCTTTGTGTGTTCCAGGTACTACTTCAAGAAGGCCAGTGATGAGTTTGAGTGCGGGGCGGTGTTCGAGGAGGTGTGGGACGACGGGACGGTGCTGCCCATGTACGAGGGAAAGATCCTGGGCAAAGTGGAGAGGATGGACTGAGAGCCCACAGGCTGACCAGTGCAAGAACCAAACCAAACTCTGTGGGGAAATTCAGCCTCGCATGGGAAGGAGCTGACTTTTGAAGATGCCACATTTAAAAACAAAAAAGAAAAAAAAAGGAAAAAAAAAGCTAAATAAAATTAATATATCCAGCAGACCGCAGGCACAAGAAGCTATTGAAGGAACACGAGCCAATGAAGTACGGGGAGCCGGGAGCAAAGAGACCCCAGCCAATGACTTTTTTTTTTTTTTTTTTAAACCAACCAGCCTTAGAAACACAAGGGAATGGTATTAGGGACGAGAGTGGAACCCTGTGCACAGCTCCACAGGGCTGAGAAGGACAGGAGAAACACTATGAATATAACCACTGTTTGAAGATGCAGATGACTGTTTTGTTTGAAAGACTGCAGTGCACCAACGTATGGCTTCCTGGCGATTCGCGTATGGACTGGCATTGAACCTAATGTTGTGCTACTGCTTTCTTTGTGCTTATTTTAAATGTTCATACGTGTGCATATACATACCTGCATATATGTATATATACATGTATTATATAATGCTTTTGTCACGATTAAAGTTTTATAAATATTTATTGAAAACTGTCGTTCCCCTCCTGCCCCCGCGTCCAGAAGATGGACGAGCTGCTTTTCTGTAATTGGGAGAAAACAACGGTGATCTTTCCAATGTTCTAAATGCAAGGTCAGAGTCCGAGCCCCCATGACAACCCTAGCTGTACCAGGAGTCTCTGGAGGTGAATCTCTAGCCAGTGTCGTCTGCTCTAGGAATCACCCGGTCTTAATCAATGCTGCTGTCTATGGGTATCCCTCAGTCTCTCTGTAGAACAGGATTTCCAGTTTGAGCTCATTCTTTTATTTTGCGCCTAGTGCCTTTGTTTGTGGACCAGGCATCGCACAGGAAAAGGAATAAGAAAAAACATTTAAGGAAATGAAAAAATTAATAACCTGGAGCACAAGTCCTAACATCGGACAACAGAACAAAAAATGTGTTTACATTGAATAGAGCAAGCACACCAAAATAATCTATAGCAAAACGAGTATAGTTCTCTCTCCCAGAACAGTTACTGATGTCTGACCAGGAAAGTGTTTCCATTTCAGTCAAACATACATGCAACATGTGTAAGAAAATTCCCTCCATGTTTGAATTATGTAGTACAACACTAAAAACAGAGCTCCTGTACATATTGTAATTATGCATTGTAAACAAGAGAAAAGAATACACTATTGCTAGTGTTTTATTAGTACAGCACCTGTGCCTACATGGGACTCCATACCATGTTTTACCCTGATTCAGGGTTTAATATTCCCTTGGTTTTCAGAGGGGTTTTATGTTGAAAAGATATTTTTTATGCTTTTAATATCTTGTAATCAAAATTTTCCTGTGTTTTTTTTTTTTTTTTGTTTGTTTTTTTTTGGTTTGTTTTTTTTTTTTGCCATGGCATTTTTTGTTCTATCTAAACTGTAAATTATGCATTATATAAAGAGTTTCATTTAAAGATTACTTGGTACTATAATTATTGTAATTATTAAGAGATGTAGCCTTTATTAAAATGTTATATTTTTCAAATGAAAGCCCTGTGTCTCCTGGCGCCTGTGTTGTGTGGTGTGGTGTCTCTGGCAGCCCTTGGTGTGGCTGTCGGGGACAGGAAGTGGCTTGTGAGCACAGTTAATGTGCTGGAATGTTGTAAACTGGCTCCCGCATTGGCTGTTTCCATGATACATGAGGCTAAGGCAATGTTTGAAACCGGAGACCTTCTACACATTCGGGTATACCCACAACCCTCACAATAATATAGGTGACAGAACTGAGGGTCTGTATCATCATTAACAGTGACAGAGAACCATGGCGGGATGTGGTCAAAGGAAGCCTGGACAGCAGTTTGTGTTCACAATGGTAGTGACACATTTGGCAGAGACAGAAATCATTGTGAGAGGGATTTTGGAAATGGTAGTGGGGAAAACGTGAGAGGTCAGACCAGTGTTCATGAGAGATTGTTCATGTGGTGTGGCTGATGGGCTAGATGTTGCAAAGAAAACCATGAGGTTATCAGTTATCAGCAGTAAGAACATAGGGCTCTCAGGAGATGCTGGAAGGGCAGGAGGAAAAGTGCCTTGATGGTAAGCCAGTTTCTTTGTACCAGTTCAAGAGAAATCTCTGAATATTTGACACACAGTTGGCAACAGGACAAGCCATTGTTTGGGGGGAAGAATCCGGCCCAGGGTGTCCAAACGTGGCTTGGATGTTTATCTCGCTGGTTATGCAAATTGCAGGCTTCTGACATTGTGCAACGATAGGCATCTGGGTTGCATTTTGTTGTAAAAGAGGCCATTTCCTCCCACCCAACAAAAAACTGCTGAAACTCCAGCTTGTGCTCCCTGCTTCAGTTCTCCACACACCTGTCTTGCCGCTGCAAGATATAGCTGCATGGGCAGTCCATGGGCATGTTGTCTTTGTGCATTCACCAGGGCCCATTGCTCCTGTGTTTCACTGTTGCCGCTGCTTCCAAGGCAATGCTAGGGGAGTCTGTTCCTTTGACAATGAATTCAGCATGGCTCCTTTTCTTGGTTTTGCTTCGGACATTCCTTGATTACAGTGACTCTGTCGTCCTTGGCGTTTATTATTATGGTCTATATATCCTGTGAATAATTCTGCTGCCCCACCTGCCATCTCGCTACCTTTTTTGTGCTGACCCATAGCTCGGTTCTTTGCACATGTTCCCTTGTGTCTGCTTGGATTAGCTTTACGATGCTTGCTCTCGTCTCATCTTGTGGACACCTTTCTGTTCCACTTTATCTTCCTTCACTCTCTATTGTCCCCGTAGGTGTTGATCGTGATTCATTGTTGTTATGTTTTAACTTTTTAAACTAAATTTTACTTTTGTTTGTTTGCTATTAATATCCTTTCATTTGGCATCTTCTCTGGGGTAACCTGCAGAGAATGTGAGTGCAGAGCAGAATTTAAAGTGCAAACAAAGTACACATGATAATTTACCGGCTGCGCTGATAGCCAATAAAGTAATGTACAAATAATAAAAATACTAACACCATAAAATGACACACAGTGTGAATAGATGAGCCAACATGAGAGCTGTTCAGTGTCTTAAAACCTTCTGTTGTTTCCTTTTCAAACAACTACTTCAAAGTCATGCCTCTCATACAAGCTACAGCTGCTACTCCTCTTAAATTTACTGTTCCTCAGCTCATGGTTAAACCTTAACTTTTCAGAAAGCTTGCCTTTTCAGCTGCGATATTCCAGGTAGAGCATGTGCAGCGTTCTTCGCTCATTACTGGGTTCCATTGTAATATTCCATTGCATCTTCCACATCGTGTGGTATTCGGTGTTTGCTGTAATTAATAACACTTGCAAAGTGGCCGTGAATGAGAGCATCTGTTACGTGCATTAATAAGTGTATTAAACACAGGGCGGGGGGGCGGGGGGGCGGGGGGGGTGCCTGCACACAGGATGGGCTTTATTGACATTTTAAAATGTGTCTGGGGAGAAAAACAAGCTGCGTTCAATCCCTTAATCTTCTCTTGGTTGCAGGACAACACATGCCTGTTGTGAGACATTCTGGGGGTGTGTTCCTTCACGTCCTCCTTCTTCCCTTCATTAAAGGAACAAGCGCAGCGGTGAGGAATGCGTTCACGTGGAACGTGCACACGGCCTTACACTTTGACAGACATCTCTTTAAGGTGCTGGGGTTTTACGGCACGCACGTATCGGGGTACCCCGAGCGCTGTTTCGCTTTGATTCTCTGGCGACTCCGCGCCTGGATCAGGTGCTGCCCATACAGCTGCGCTGGGAGGAATTAGGGGGGGGAAAATGGGCCTGCGAGATTTTTCATTTGGCTAATTGGAGGATTAGAACACACTGGAAACTTGCCTTGCCTCCCACAGACAATACAAACAAGTAATGAAGCACTCCAGACCCCGGTGAGAAATCTCAGGCATATTTGTTTCAATTATCTTGCTTTAATTTGCTCTTCAGTTAAAATTAATAAATGCGGCATTAATTTAGTCACCAGAGTCCTGCTGCGCCAAGGAGTGAGCGGAGGAGTTGGTGGGCACAGCAGCGCTTACTGACAAGCCTACCGACAAACATCTACTTGGCCTGGGTAATTATTTCTGCTCCCATAATGCTCCTCTGATACTCCTCTGCTCATGTTTACCCATTTGCTACGATACCCTGAGAAACCAGGAGGTAAGGGTATTTACAGCGGGGCTGGTGTAATCGCTCATCTCTCCCATTCACCCTTCAACCCATGCATGTCTATTTACATAGATCACTGTGGGTTTGCGTTCGATGGGAAAACCATCTAGGAAAACGATTCGCATTTTTCCACCCAATCTACTGTTTTGATCACCTGACCTTGACTGCTCTGTTCCCACCCCTACAGAAGCACCTCGCTTCCCCCTCCCACACTAATTTGTGAACACTTGAGTAGCTCATAATAGGTGCTTTACGCTCCAATGTTGGGAGGGGTTGTCATCTGCTAATGTACAGATGAAGAGAGGGGCCACAGGTAGGTCAAAAGCTTTTTGACCGTCCCAGATAAAACGGAAAACAAGTGAGAGACATGGATCAGCACTGATTTGTTTTTCTGTGCTTTTTTTCTTTTTTTTTGACAGCATTTGCTTTCGTCTCCCCTCTAATCAGAGTGCTAACTGTTCCATTCATTTCTCTGTGTGTTGTAGTAATTGGCATTTTGCATGGTCTTGGCCATTGTAAACATGCCTGTGTGAGGCTGTTAAAGCTGGCTGCTATCGCTCCCCGGGCTACATTAGCTCGCATGGCAGGCAGGGGCTATTGTGCTGGTAGCCTTTGTAGATTTGCCGTGGGTTTTTAAATCGCCTTTTCATGCGCAAGTCCCTGCTAATGCATTTAATTGCCAGGTAAAATCATTTCTTGACAATCCGTTTAATTATTTGATTGTACAGTAACCATAAAGAGGGTAAGACAGAGAGAAGGGAAGATAGAGGAAGGAGAGCAGGAGGGAGAGAAAGAGAAAGAGAAAGAAGAGAGGCCCTTGCCAGAATACACATCAAAGCTATGCCTTGATGTTGATGTTGAATGGGCATTAATGGTTTCTGAAGGCAAGAGATTGCACGGAAAAAAAAGAAAGAAAGAAAGAAAAAATTAAACCCTCTCCTACAATCCCGCCAGCAATCTCGGCAAATGCATAAACATTGGGATCCTCTGCCAGAGAGAGAGAGAGAGAGGGAGAGGGAGGGTGGGGAGGCAGAACAAAATGAGTTCAAAGGGATCTGAGAGTTTTCATGTAAAGTTTAGAGTTTAACACAGGCCTGGCTGCTGGCAGCGTGCCTCTTGTTGTTTGAACTTTTGTTTATGAAAGACTGTTGCCACCAGGGCCACTGCTCATAGACTGAGCCTGGACATTAGTTGCACTTAAAAGGGCATTCCACTCCCTGATGTCTCCATTTATTTCATTTAAGCTGCAGAGAGGGAGAGGCACCTCAGGAGACGCCATTAAGAAACGAATGCATTATTTTTTCTCTCCTCCACTAAAACTTCACTTAAGAACAGGCATCTCATCCTCTGGTCCACCTAGTGCATTGTTTTTTTAAGGAAATGGTAGCCCCAACAGACTACTAAATGATAAACACTGTAGTTGCATTATCCAAGAATTCATCATGTATTTTTTTTGTTTGATTTGTAGTTTTTTCAGTTTTAGTAACGGGAATAATGTTGCAAATTGCAGTGAGCTCATTTCGGGTATGTGATATTTTATGAATTTCAGGGGCCCAGTGGAGAAATCACTAGATAAACTGTACGTCTGCATCATAATCCATTTGCTAAGAAATGAAAATACTTGAAAGTTAATATGCTGTTTACTTTCTCAAGTGATCTAATGCACTCTTAACAACAATTATCCGACAGTTTTTCAGAAAACTGCCATATATATATATATATATATATATGCAAGCTCTCCACAAAGTAGAGACACAAATACAGATGGGTGGAATAGGTAAACTGGGCTAATATGAATATGGTGCAAACACTCTCAGCCACAGTTATGTGTATGATTGCAAACGCAGGACACCCATCACTACTGCCCATGATATTTTAAATTCTGTCATAATACCTTTGTGACAATGGAAGGTGAGACAGTAAGAAATTATTGCAGAGGAAGGTTTATGGTTGAATTCATGTGGCTATTTAGTAACCTGTGAGTTATGAGTGTGTTGTGTAGGAACGGATGTGGATATCCTCACTGTCCTTCAGAGAATGTCAGCCTGAGAAGCTGAAGGGAAGGAGGCTGGCTGAGAGATGGGATCGTATTGGAGGAAAATGTGGCAGAAATCAACCTTCAGTATGTCTGAGGCTTAAAAAGCAGGTTCAAATTCTCTTTCTGTCAGCGAAGTCAATGTCAGGGATTGAGCTATTGTTACCGTGGCCTTTGAATGAACGCTGGCAGTAGACAGCTTCAGAATGTGTCATGTCTTTACTTGCCGCTGTGCCTCTGGTCTCAACCTAAATTTAGTTTTATGTTTCATTATGTTTGTGGTGAAGCTCCGCGTTTGCGTGTGAATGTCTCAGACTCAGGGTTTAACAGCAGATTACCTCTGAAACTCATCCAAAACCACTTTTTATCTACACAGGACTGGCAGGGAGATGCTATGCTCTGTTTTGATTGTTTCTTGTGACTTTGGGGAGAGTTTAGCTCAGCGCAATCTTGTTTGCAGTGTGTTTTCACCGACTGACTGTACAAGCGCACCTCTCCCTAAGCTGAAAAGCCTCGATGGGATGCATAAACCAGGCCAGGATGGAAATGCCTTGAATGGCCAAATGAAAAGTAAATATTTCACAGGGTGAATCTGCAGTTTGTTTTCCATCATACAGCTTTGTCATGTTGATGCAGAAGAAACCAGCCCTGATCTGACTTTGGGAAATCTGAGAGCTGGTTTTTGAAAGATCCACTCATTGGGGAGTTACCCATGAGTCAGAGATGGAATAAAAGCTAGAGGTGATCATTATGTGCCCAATGGTATCCACATTAAGTTGACTAACTCCAAAAGAAAATCCAAAATGTTCCCATTAATCCTTTCCCACTTATCATAGAAAGATCTAAATATACAGTATCTGTTAAATCTGGCAATTTCTCTTATTACGCCTGTTTTCTGTTGTGGTGGTTTCAATTTCGTAAACTAAACTGATCAAGGCTAGATCTTGGTCTCTCAGGACAGCGGACCACCTGAGTTTACAGCCAGTCACAGCTGTTACACCCTTTAGCAACAGAGTTACTTCCAACCACAATACTTATAATGTAAAACCAAGAAACATAAATGTGCTACAGAATGTGAGGGACACAACTGTATACACTGCAAAAATGAAAAAAGTTTATGTGTATGTCACATACATTATGTGCTCTTCTGATTCTGTGTTGATTTGTCTCTGAATTCATTGATTCCACAATGTAATTCAGGCAAACCGCCTAAAACCAGAAAACAATCTCTACATAGCAGCTGTTGTTATCTTGGAGGTCACGGATTCCTGTATCCTGGAAGCAATTTCGCATGTATTTAATTATACCCAAGCATCTTTATTTCCATACAGTTAAGAATGATAATCTTAAACAAATCTTCACATGTTGATGGGGGTGCTTTTATTTTTAAGGCATGCATTTTGATGATATTTATTACTTGTGCCCACCGGATGTGGAACTGGAGAATAGAGTCTATTTTAACAGAATGCCCCCCGTTGTGGTCCTGACTTGTGTTCCTTGGGCAGAGCGGTGCTTGCGACTAAACCGCTCTAAACATTATGAACAATTTCGCTGGCCGGGGCTATATTTACAGAGGGAGAAAACCACAGACGTATTTAGCAGTTCTTTTATGCAGTAAACACCACAGGTCGGACGCTTTTGAAACTGGCTGCCGAAACGGAGATGGGACGTGACCCTGCGGTCAGTGTGGGCTTCTGTTTCTATTCCATTGTTATGGAAGCGGCGCTGACTTCACAGTGCCCAAATGATCTGACAACACGATCTTTATGCCATGAAAGCCTGCATACCACCCCTGCCGAACGGAACACTCTTGTCACTATATCCGTTTTGTCTCTTGCCTGGAGTGACTGGTGCTCTGAAGAGGGAAAAAAAAGGCCAATGTGGGAAGCATGTTTCCACAATACAGGTTTTCCGACATCCCCTTCCCTCTTCCTGAGTATCCCCGGCCAGCAGTTTTTTACGCTTCTTTGAATATTAAAAGGTCATGATATTGTTAAAAATATCATTTTCAAAACTTTTATCATGAAAGGTCACTGAATACATATACTTGAAGGCCACTTTTTTCACAGTTCTAAAAGGCAGCGAGCTCTATTTGCTCTGTTCAGTGAAATGCTCACCTGAACTTTCCACATGCAGTCCTGTTTGTTATAGATTTTTTTGTTCTTTATAAAAGTTACTGTGGGGAGTTGGGTCGCAGTTGATTCAAAATAGACACTGTTCAGATTCACTATTCAGAGCTGTATTCTGTTGGAAACTATAACCATTACAGGAAAGTCCTCTGAGCAGGAAGACATTGTTCAAAACAAAGGCAGTGGGTTCAAGTAAATGTTTCCAGCAGGAGCGTGTACATGGGCAAGGTTATTTACCTGCACTGCCCCGGTTAAAAATACTCATGTTTGAACTCCTGGTAAGGACATCCTACAAGCAGATGCAAGATTATTATGCAAATAATATCCTCAAGAACATCCCCGGAGCTATCCTAATTCTTGTGAGTGGTTACGTCTACAGGATACTGTGGTCAGGTTGAAATGATCACAGAACGCTGTAGTCGATGCGTCTCTCGGGCATTGGTGCTCAGCATGTGGTTGCTATCCAAGAACACTGGAGATGACAACGAACAAGGGCTTTGTGGACTGAGCCATGACAGCAGACAGAGAACGAAGCAAAATAACAGGGAGGTTCACGCTAGTGATGTGGCGAATCAGGTCACTGTGGTCAGCTGCGACCAGACTTTGACTTCAGAGCAGAAGGGAGCAGACGGGCGTGTCTGTGGGAACCACCCCGCTCGCCATTTTGAGCGTCAGACTTTTTTTTTTTTTTTTTTGCAACTCAAGTGATCGAGTGAGGGCCTATATTTCGACACAAGAAACCGCACAATTTCCATTTGAAGAGCTGATATAGCGTCCTGCATACCTCCGGCCCACAGAGTCGATTCCCCAGACAGTTGTGGGGCTGTGGTCAGGCCACTCCTGGTTTGTAGCCCCTCCAGGCGCCACCAGAGTAAAAATGCCTATGCCACATGACCAATCACGTGACCTGTGTTTCTTGCACTGCTTCCTGAAGAGAAAGGCAGTGCCAACCATTCACAATATGTCTCATGGTATGCATGCTCCCCATACGCCTTGTTTGTAAAACTCAGAGTTATAGTTCATCTGAAAAACTGTAGTTCAGGTGAGAAGCATAATGTCATCTAAAATCTTGGGTCTTGAGAACTATGATTATAATCACGCATTGGGTCTTTATCCTGTTGTGATTACAACTAGTCTACTTGCATTCCTAATATCAGTAAATACTTTTGTTTGAACCCTCCGCGTTAGTTATAGTTTGGAAGATATAAATAGAAAAGCAAACTGAAACAAAAAATAATAGTATCATTCTCTGGGTCTTCTACAATCAAACTGATGATGTTTCAGAAAGGTTTCCAGATTTCTTGTGGTCTCTATTCCACACAGATGGGAAGGGGTAAGCTTGCATTCTGTCCAATTAACCATAATATGCTGGAGTCCTTAATGTTGTGGCAAAGCCCTATAATTAATGTAGTGGGCCTGAGAAGTCAAAGGCAAACCTCCAAAGGGCCAGGAAAGTTATAGAAACAATGCTATTTTCATAGACCATCATCCATAGAGACAGTCTGGTCTTGGCACCAGTATAAAGTAATTTACAGAGACTAGATCTGGCCAGTTTTACACAACCTGTTACTGCTTCAGCAGACAGCTGTATCCCAGGCCTCTTGGAAACTCACAACTAAACACAAATGTGCAAACAAGGGCAGACCAAATTAGAGCAGCGTCGATGAGATTAAAAAAAAAATTAAAGGTTAAAGTTAAAACAGTAAAATAATACCCACAACTACTTCCTCCATTTCAGATGAGAATCCTGTCCCAGTTCCGGTTGTAATTACATCTCATCACTGACCAGACCACCTGGGCATTGTATTGGTGAGTCTTCACGGCTGACAGGTTTCCATTGCAGGCTTTTCCCTCAGAGGCTGCGAGCTAAACCAGAATTGCATGCACTAAAGACCTAACACCTGTGAGAGATTGAGGTGTATACAGCACAGCTGCAAACTATTTCAGTTAACACCCAAGAAGATAACTACCTCTTAGGACTGAAATGCAAAATTAATGAAAATACATCTCCCAAAGTCTTTTAATGATGGGGAAGCTTGACTTTGAGCAGACGCTGGGATAAGAACACAAGTCGCTAAAGTGGCCTGATACAAAAGAGGGTACACAAGGACACTGAGGCCACAGGCACGAAGGTTTGCCTCAGTGGGGATTTCTGCGCAGGAGAGCAGACCACAGTAAAGCATATCCGTCCTTAAAAGACTGAAGTTCATTGTCTTCCATGTTTGTCTTATACATCCTACACGCCACTTACTAAAGGCATGTGTCTTTGTGCAATAGAGTAGGCATTGTGAGGAAATCTTTTCCGAATTGTAGGCTGCACTCAGCACTGTCTCAGTGTCTCCAGTCCTCGCCATTGTTTTCACACACAAGCAATTAAGGTTGTTGCCCAATGCTATGATTTCCCAGATCGCTGTTTTTGTTCTCCGTTGGTACCTTCTTTTTTGTCCTCTTTGGTATGTTTTTTGGGTGAGGGGTCGGGGCCCGGAATGGGGAGGAGAAAAAGTGCATTCACAGTTTTATGACTAACCACATGTGTTTCAGGATCTGTGTATTTACATGTTTCCCATGGAAAACGGGGTGGGGGTGGGGGTGGGGGTGGAGAGCTTGTCAGGGGGGTGCAAGAAATACAAACATATGGTTCTTGTTTGGAAGGCTAAGATGGAGCTGTTGTGTTTGTTCTCTCCAATGTGCAAGGGGAATACATTCTCATAATTATCATAAAATATGACTCTGCTCTTTGAATGGGGGGGGGTTCAGATACTTAAAAGACGTAGAAAAAATCTTTTTTTTTTGTACTCGAGCTCAGATTATTCCGAGTTTGGTAATTGTATGGGTGACGGGTGTTTTGTGAATTATTAAAATAGAACAACAGGTTTATCAGCTCCAAGAGAAAGAAGTTGCACCCTTCCACCCTGACACCTGAACTCTAAAGCAGGCTCTTCCCTGTTGAAAGTGATATGCAGTGAATTGTGCATGCCTTGGGCACTGCAGTTCAGCATTAAGCACTGAGTTTGCAATTATAAACCGCACATGAAAATCAACACCAAGTAGAGTGCTTGCCCTGCACCTCTGTGGAGATAGGCCAAGAGGAATGCCCTCTGGGTGGGGGGGGAGGCATTCCAATCCTCTGTACGCACACCTCTGGCCTATAATAATCTCCTCTGTGTGACTTCAGGAATTGGGGGTGGGGGACATAATAACAGCTGGTGGACAGCCACTGAAATGTTAAATGGACTTTGGATAGATTGCCCCTGGCAGCAGGTAAGTCAATTACCTTCATTACTTGATTAATTTCCATATTTCATATCTGTTGATTAATCATCTTGATTAATGTACTGAGTGATTTATTATGTAAGTTATTTTGTAATTGTTTCATACTTGGTTTTATTCATAGCAACAGGTTTTACGATGGTTTCATGCCTGTCCCAAACTGTTGTCTAAACCACAAACTAGTATACTCTAGTTGAGGCTGTTCTTAACAGAAGTTCACAAACAAATTAGATCCATTGATCTTGAGCATTTAAGTTTATTTTTTAAAAAATTTTTGAAGAAAATAGCCTTAGTTGATCAATTCACATACTTGATGTATGATTGATTTATTTGTTTGTGTGATTTATTGAATGATCTTCATACTGTATATATACTGTACATGTGGATAAATTGGTATGAAACTGAACATATCTCTATCTCAGATATTTCTCTGGTTTTCTAACTTCAGCTAAGAAATCTCAAGAAATGCCAAACGCATCATTTATTTGTTCAGATTCAGTTTTTTGTTTTTTTTTCATGGTTGCTCCTCAGTCCCTGTTTTCCCAGTCCACATTGAGGGTATTCTCATGTGAGGACAGCGCTCAGGTGATGGTCACATCCCCATTCTTTATGGGAAGTCACATGGTTGAGATAGTAGAGGTCTTGGAGTGAGATCAGTTGTTCATGTCTCTCTTTTTGCATGAGACCTTGTCACAATGTCATATCTTAAGAGAAGAAACAGGTGCGTGTGTGTGTGTGGGGGGGGGGTCTGGGATGAGAAGGGAGGATGAGGGGCGAAAAAGTGAAAGGAAAAATTAGCAGCACAGCTTTCGCTTGGATGTAGGCTGGTGTAAACAAACCAAGAGCTTATGTGAGCTTTTTGATCTTGTGAACCGTGAAATCTTCCCAGCAAAAACAGGAAAATTAGGCTTGGATGTGAGGAGAGAGGAGGGGCTGAGTGACAAAAGCTGGTAGGAGGGAGATATTTAGCCAGAGATGGAGATTTGGGTACTTTTAATTTAGCTCACCCTTTTAAAAAATCTGCTAATAGTTATTCCATGCCTCTTTATTAATGCATCTGAGCCTTGGGCAAACCAATGTAGGTGCAATGTTTGAACTGTGAATTTGTTTTTAAGCTCCCTTTTTGCTCCTTGATGCAAGTGGCAGTGATCTAATTCTTTGTAGTCATATAGTTATTTTTTTTAAATAAACTGGTTTCGGCTTAAGAAAGAAAAAGGGAGCTCAAAAGAAATGTCTCTCCCGCTGGTTCTTGTTGCCAGGCCTGCCTGGCACCGAGTCGGAAATCACATTGTTTTTGACTTGCATGAAGGCAGCCTAGGTACAGCCAGTGGATTGACAAACACATTCTGCAGCAGCAGCCTTCAGTGATAATCATGGGCATCTGTTTGTGCCCTAATGCAGCTCCGTTCATGCTTTGAAATCAAGCTGATTTTCATCGGAGGGGCAACACTCCCCTTCCAAAATTGTTGACATTCTTGGGGGTGAGGGGATGGAGGAGCAGAAGAAAGCAGGCATGCAATGCTTTGCCTGAAAGCACCATTCTCTTTTTTTTTCTCTGGGTTCCCTGGTAGGATACGGACGTATGGTTTAGCCCCCCCAACTAAGCTTTTGCCCATGAGCTATCCATTTGAACTTCAATGGTAGCGAGACGTCCTGTGAGGACTTGAAACGGGTGTCTTTGCAAGGCTGTTAGAAATGCTGGGGCATGCCTTCTTTACCTGATATGATGTGAAGCTCACTTTTGTTTGATGGTTTGATTCATTGATACAAACTGGTAGCGAGGGGGCGAAAAAAAAAACAGGGAGAAAGAGAGGGAGGGAGAGGGTATGAAAAGGGTGGGGGAGAGACCCGATGGGAAGGAAGCATGAGGGTGCGCTGAAACACAGCTCAAGTGGTTTCAGCTACAACATTAAGCACGCTATCACATGACAATTTGTTCACTGATACAGTAACATACATCAATTCCACAGGTAAAGAACCAGTCTGGTATGTTTTCAGAGCAGAAAATATAACCATGACAGAACAGCGGTAAAGGCCATGTGATATGTAAAATGAAATCCTTTAATCTCATTAAAACTACCAGATTTCTGAGGGGCATGCCCTACAGAATGTACAGAGAGCATAATACGTAACTCACTATGAAGTTACAACATTGCAGCAAAGTTGTACTATGGTTGAAGCTGGTTGACATGGGAAAAACATGACAACAATATCATGACAACATCAATGATGGCTCCTAGATCTAGGGATTTAGCTGGTGCCAATGCAACCTTATGATGACTATGATGACGTCAACATTAGAGACATGTGTCTGGAAAAGTGCCGTATGTCATTTTTGCTCATGATCATTGTGTAATGATTTAATGAAATGAGTCATATTGATGAAAGCATTATGCAGTGCAAAAGGTGGACTCTGAACCAAGCATGTGTGCATACGAGGCCTGACACTTACTCTGCCACTGCTCCTGGTTTAGAGCTGTGCCCTTGATAGGAGTGTGCTGCTCATTAAACCTCAAATCTCTCTGAAAAGCAGAGCCAAAAAAGCAACACTTGAAGTGTTGCCCCGGAATCAGTCGTTAGTTCTGACATTCTGAAGGAGCTGTACATGGAAACAATCGGACATTTTTTTTTCTGAAGATTTTTTCTTCTTTCCCTTTGTCCCCACACAACTATATGTGATGTGATGTGCCTTCGTTCCCTGTTGTCTGCACTTCTGCAACCTGATACTGACCTCTGCGTGCTCAGAGTAAGATAACCTGATTTAAGGGAAGCAGGAAATAAACGTTTAGAACAGCATCGCCATCAACACGGGATGCCTGTGCCTTGCGGTCTACAACTCGTACATATCCCAAAGCTTATGAAGGCTCACGATTTATAGTTTTGCATTTTTGAGTCACTGCCCCTAATACTCGGTTTCTGTCTAGAATTCTTAAATTAGAGCCAGGGTTTAATGCTCGTCTCCTCGTTCCTTTATGTGTGACTTTAAAATGATACCTAAATGCTAAAATGCGACCGTGAAATGGAAATGCATTACTGCTTCCTGACTGCATGGAGGCTGCTGAGGGAAACTGTGTCTGACCTGCAGGTCCCACGCATCCTTTCCCAGGGGTTCATTGTGAACCTGATCTGTCAAATCCCGTCCTACTATCTTCAGTGCAGAAACAAATTATAAATAGTTGAAAGTACGTTACAAAATATACTTTTAAAAGACAGGGAGCAAATGAAACTTGATAAACAAAATACATCAAATATAGCTCTTTGACTCATATAAAACATCACAAACAATCTGCCATGGAAAACTGTCTAGTTTTTGGCTTTAAAACGCTGTTCGTGGCAAAAAGGGAAAGAGTCGAGCAGATACTAGACAAAAGAATCCAAACGATGAGGCTTTGCTTTTTCTTTAAGATGTTAAAATTAGCGTTTGAAAAAAAAAAAATCAAAGCCTAACGTTAAAAAAAAAAACGAAAGAAGCCTGAAATGTCGACACTGCAGCTTAAAAAAAGACCCCAGATGAGAGATTCTTGTGCCTGACTTTGGTGTCACTTCAAAGGCTTCTCTTTAAGAAATGGGCTAATGCAGTGCTGATCCAAAGATTGGCGAGTCTGTGTGACCCTGGCCGTGGTGTCTGGGACCCGGCCAGCCGCAGATCCAGGAACAGAGGTCTCACTGGGGGGCAAGGAGTGGGGGGGAGGGGTTAGAGGGGGGATGTCTGACTTGTAACCCAGAGGTCATCTTTGCTCTCACCCTCTGTGATTGTGTCTTTCTTCTCTCATGCCTGGAAAGATGGCCTCCTTTGAACTCTACAGTAGCTATAGAAACCAGTGGAGTTTCTTCACTTAATCTAAAGCTGTCAGAGTCTCGCTGAACTGCTGTATGAGATTTTAGTCATTAAAAATGGACTCTGTCTGTCGCACGCACACAGACACAGACACACACACATACGCACGCACACACACGCACACACACACACACAAACACAAACACACATACTGACACAGGCTGTATCAAACATGATCTACGTACATATTTTTCAGTCAAATAACCAAGACAGACTGAAGTTTAACTGATTTATTTACTGATTGGTACATAACGTATGTGATGATTATATTATTTCACTCTTGTGTATTGTTATTTTTACTGTTGTTCCCAAAAGGAAAAGACACAAGAGTCAGCTTCAGAACCGCAGTGCCAATCTGTCTGTGAAAATATTCAGTATTCTGCTATTTCCAGTGCTGTAAGGCACCTAAGAAGAACAGACTCATAGTCTGTCACCCCATTGTCCCACTAAGGACTGAGTCAAAAAGATGATTCTCAATAGAGTTCATAATCATTAGTATTTTTTTTGTTGTTGTTGTTGAAAAAAAAAAACAGGTTCAAATAGTGACGAACTGTAAGAACCTCTACAACCAAAATCATTTACACTATGTATTTACAACATTTATTGCTTTGATAGCTATTGTGGATCTAATTTAATAAAGGCAATAATCAGTAGCATGCTATACATTTAGTACCAATTGCTTGTATTCTTCCTCATCTTCTGCACTTCTTGAATCTCCAGAGAACAAAATGTCTAACAGACATTCTAATCAGACACAGTGTCTGATTCTTGACGCTATGGTTGTAAGTATTTTGTAAAGAGTTTAATTTTCCAGTCTCAAGCACTTCAAAGAAAGGCGAATCCAGAGTCCACGCTCCTCTAAGCATTCTCCAAGATCTTATTCTTTAATTTCAACAGCCTTAAATAAATATGTGCAATCACCCTCTCTCCAACTGATTCATTTTCCATTTATGTATTTTAAATGAATATTATTAGCTGCCCTTGCAAGAAAGGTTCTTATCCTAATCCAAAGGAATCGGAGGCATTTTCATTTAATGCTTACTTACGGGCCATTCTTTAACGAC
Organism: Megalops cyprinoides; assembly: GCF_013368585.1. Taxonomy (NCBI): domain Eukaryota; kingdom Metazoa; phylum Chordata; class Actinopteri; order Elopiformes; family Megalopidae; genus Megalops; species Megalops cyprinoides. The sequence continues at coordinate 17,837,683 of NC_050583.1, read as the reverse complement.
TATTTGCCTTACAGTCTTAGTAAATGAGCTCTGTAGCCTGACTCCATCTCTGTTATAATTTTATTGGAATGAGATCCATTCCCTTTGATCCGAGACAGCGTTTTGAATCTGCCGGTTGTGTATTCTAACATCAATAGAAAAGCGGTCGCAAGCTTACTCTTTCATTATTTTACACAGAGATAAAACGAACAAAAGAGGAAAAAAAATGCCCCATGCCTCAAAAATGAGGGGATGCTTTTCTATACACATTGTCATTTCTTTATCTGATTTTGTCCTGCTTATTGAAAATGCCAAGATCCCACCCCCCCCCCCCCCACCTCACCCTTCTTTCTTTTCTACAGTTTCCTTTCTTGTCGTTTTTTGGCTTTTTCCTCCTCTTTCTCTCGCGGTGCACTGGTCATAAAGACGATGCTGTCTGCCTGCTGCTCTTTAATGTCAGACTGGCAGGATGCTGCAGGGAGTGGAGCTGTGTATCCTATATGGTGCCTCACTGTTCCTCACTGTTCCTGCTCATTTTACTGCGCACAATGTTCAGCTGTGATTTCTGGCTAGAGTTAGTCAGCCTCGAGATCCACCCCATGGGGAGAGATGGGTGCCTGAAATTTTGCTAATGTGGTTTATGATAGACAACATGGTCATGGCAAACAAAGAGAGAACCTGTACTGGGTAAGAAAATATGCAATGCTCTGTGGCCACACACACTAAAACACTCAGATCAAGATGTGGCACCCCTTAAAATGTTTATACAAAACAATCGCTCCACCACTCCACCAAGAAAAAATTATCACTGCATCACTGTGGGAACCAGCACTCAGTCCCCCCCTCAGTTATGTTCTCAATGCAAAAGAAGAACATCATGGGCCCTTGTGCTGGATTTATGTGTGTGTAAGGGAGAGCCTAAACTCACTGTATGTATTTTAATTCAACCAAATTTGTTTTGTATTTTGCATCCGCCTTGACCCAAATCAAATTACTGATGGAAAAAGACTGGTTTACCCATATATGGGTTCTTCTGGAATCAAGACAAGGTACATTGTGTTCGAGCATGGCTTTCTTGTGTGGAAAATAAAGAACCTATAACAGAAGACCCACAATTAGCACATAGAGGTGGCATAACAAAATCCTGGGAAATTAGAGATAACGGTCTTAGGAAATTGATTTTGGATGAATAAGGTGATTATTAGTGAAATAAATGTCATGTTGTATGACATTTTCAACTGCGATAGGAAAAAAAACTTCACGTTAACAGAGCACAGGTGTTGACCACTAAGGGTACTGCATTACCTTTAACAAGGGTATAAAGACAAAACCTTGTGACTCTGGGTAGGGGTGATAGAGTGTGTGTGTAGTATTTGCGTGTTTGTATATGACACACAAAATTCAGGTATAAAGCTCAGATAAAGCTATATTTGGGTGTCTTAAGAACAGAGATGGACAAGGTATGCTTCATTACAAAGTGCCTTTGTTGTGTGATAAATAAAACACACTGATAACTGACAGAAAACTGAGCAAGATCAGTATCTTCACACAGGGGACGCTGGCACAACAAGACACTCAACAGTTGGTTTGGGCGAGTTGTTGAGTCCACCAGTATGATAAAGATAAAAGGTACTTGTTTACAGATATAACAGTGTGAGCGGTCATGTAAGTGAATGAAAAAGAATGTTTTAAATATGAGTTGTGTGTGTGTGTGTGTGTGTGTGTGCGTGCCTGCGTGTGCGCAGGTGTAGTCATTTTTCAAAGGTCAAGTTGTTTCCAAATGGAGTAGTCTGCACAGTGTTCACCCTGACCAAGGCAGCAGGATAGATTGAGCAGGTATGCTGAAAAGCTGACTGGTTGGCTGTGGCTTAGTGTGGGGGTTAGTCTACTACCAGCCAAAGGACAAGTTTACATCATGCTGCTTTTTCTCCCATTATACGGTTTGTACAGCTGTAGTATATGCCTCATTTGGAGTTTAATCACATGAATGACTCATATGCCATAGGCTACGCTTAAATGCTCGCTGATCATAGCAGACATGCACAAAAGTGTGTGAATGTTGTTATATATAACGACTAATCAACAGATTATTATGAGTGATGTTCTCTTCTTCAGAGCTATTTTGGTGAATGATGATGTGTGCTGACTTAACTGTCATCTTAGGTCATCACTGTGAGAGAGATGAAGCAGAACCTCCAGTGTAGCTCGAGGGGGATGATTGTGTGTGTGTGTGTGTGTGTGTGTGTGTGTGTGTGTGTGTGTGTGTGTGTGGTGCTTCAGGGTGCTAAGCCACACACACAGGTCTAATGGAGGAGGCAGCTTCCTTGATTCATCAACATCTTTCAACATGAGCGTCCAGGATCATCGGCTGCTTGCATCATTTTCTTTCCTCTCCTTGTCCCACTGATGGAATTGTATGCTTTGTTATGTTATAATGTAAATTCTTTGGTTTCTTGTGACCTGCATCTACAGTACATGCAATTGCTGCCCTGAAATTTCTACCGTATTAATTCCTTTTCCCAGTCCCATTCCTACAGCCCCATAAATCAAGCAGTTCTAAGGAATCCATCAGCATTGGCCTATTTAAGGGTGTTTGCACATTTATATTTTAGCCTCTTCTCTCTTTATTCAGAATAAGTGTGGTGCTACCAATCTGTGATACTTAGTCTCTGGATCAAGGCTCTCATCTTAGAAACAAAGACTTTTTGCTCTTTTATAAGCCCTGCACAAGTACACCAGATTGGAAAACGAAAACTAAAAAAGAAGAAAGCAGTTCTTTTCTCTCCCTTTCTTATTCTAATCTTCCATTGTTTCAGACCCCAAACAGAAGACAAAGGGCCGACAGATCAAAACAAATGACTATCAAACTATCAAAAGGCTGCCACCCTGCTCCGATTCTTCACACAGGCTTTGGGGAGAGTGGGAGAGAGGGAGAGCAGGAGTCAGAGTCAGACAGTTGCACATTGTTTCCAAGCGTCTTTGATGAGGAACTTAAAACGCTGCATTATCAAATGACTCTTAAAGGACGAAGGCGAAAAAACAGAGGAAGAATGAGAAGAAGAGGTGGAATACAACATGCTAACATACACACGCATGTTCACCCCCCGTTATTTTATTAGCACGCCACAGATAACCTTTATTAAACCCGATCTGAAATTACACCCGTGGACTGTCGTTGCTTTGATGCGACGGCTGCTTCTTTTCCTGTTTATGCTGTGAATGCAGGTTGTGGTAGGGAGATAAAGCACTTCTGAAGGATATTAAGACTTGAAAGTCCCTTGGCTATTCACTGGCACATATGTGATGTTGTTCTTGCTCCTTCGGCAAATTAGCATATCTCTTTCAAAGGCATCCTGTGATGAACGTAATCCTTTGCCATCATGTATTTGCTAAAAGTCATAAATGATAGAAGTATATTGTGTACAGAAGTGACACATGAAAGTGAGATAACCAGATTAGTGATGATGAATTGAGTTTGCTTTGCTTTCTTCTTCTTCTTCTTCCTCCTCCTCCTCGTCCTCTTCTTCATTTTCTTCTTTTCCTCTACCATTTTTTTTCTTAGCCTTTAATAACCTGCATCCTTCAAAAAAATCAGTGGGATGTTAGCTGGAAGGGGAGGGGGGGGAGGTTGGATTTCCGTTGGCTTCATCTTTTCCAGGAATGAGTGTGACCATTTCGTGTATTTCCTCTTGCTGTTTCCCACCCTGCTGGTGGTAGCCACCGGGAGAGCGCCAACGCGTAAATGTGCATCAACTCTGCTGCAGACAAATAGCAGACGTTGCTTAAGCTGCAAGGCACATCCCCTCGTAGACATCACATCAAAACAATGTCAGTGACAGCATGATACTGATCTATTATTTAGCTTTCCATATTTGATCATTTTTGTGCCTGACTAATGATAATGCAGATGAGAGACGCGCACAAGGTGCTGACGGAAATAGCGGCAACGTCTGTCTTTGTTTCTGACTGTTATTTTTATTGGTTGCCCAAAGGGATTCTGAAGATAAATAAAGGTTGTGGTACATGTTCACGTGCATGTTCGTCTGGAGTTGGATTGTAACAATCACTGAATATCCCCTGTAATTAGTTATCTGGTAAATCACATTTTCAATGTCTAATTAGCTGGGCATCAAATCATTCTGTTCTATGCTAAAGGACATTACTGGCATTTTTAAGGTGAAATTTTCAATGCTTCTTTTTCTTTCTGATGAATGAGGAACTAATACAAACAACATAACAAAAAGAACCAACAAAAACCTCCCGGCTGCCCATTCCACAACATCACAATAAACACGCCTGCCGAGGAAAGCATAAAATCAGAAAGTATCTTCAGAGAAACAAGTTCAATCCCTGGCAGAGGGACAGCTAGGAAGTGTAAAAGCTACAAAACCCTGTCCACATGGAGATACAATGTGAGTCTGGGCCCAATTATATATGAAAGTATAGCTGAATCTAGTATAAAGTAAATGTCTACTAGTGTTGAACCAGTGGAGTGGAGTGAATCCTTGCATGTTCTGTGCTGTGTGCAGGTTCTAGGCTAATTCAGTCTACCTTTCCCTCTTGGGGAACTGTCATCCTCTTGTTCTCTCAGCTCTGTATTCAGACCTGTTAAACAAATCAATTAAATAAAAGGTGAATGGTCAAGCATACGCTCACTTCTTTGAAATGTACTAAATTAAAATTTTAATTATTTAGAAAGTTACAAAAGTGGCCTAATTTTCCATTGTGGCCGTATATAATATGTTAGTACGTTTCTAAGGAAAACTGGCCGATTGATATAGCCACAACTGTTATGACAAATACCTGAACAAATACTAAATAATTGACACAACGGATTCCGCGGTGATCTGGTCAAGCTCCGTGTCTGCCTACGGGGGACACAGTGACAAAGGGAGGGGACCTTACCTCATGGGAAACGTGGGCAGAGAACAGCAGCATTGTTTGTGAGCAGAGAGCCTCATTCCGTCGCACTTTAACAAGAGCACCCCCACCATATGGCTGCAATTATCATACATTCCAGTGCAAAAATGCCAGCGGTTTACGACAACAATTTTTTTTTCTGTCTTCTGCTTTCCTTTTTACATCCACACTGTATTCATATCAAGTTAAGAACATCTTGGTGGGATATTCCCTTTGCTGTCTCCCTCTCCTGTCTCTTTTCTCTTTTTGTTGCGGCCCCTCAGGTTACCGCCGGAGTGACAGGCGTTTGCTCTTCCCTAGTCGTCCCTGAAATAGAGATCCTGGGCAGCGGGGTAATCACGACTATGACATGTAACATCCTGCTTTCGCTCTTTCCCTGGCGGAGAGCCGGGCGGTGAGCACATCTGCCTCATGGCCTGAGCTGCAGCGGCCTATTCTATGATGCGCCCTAATGTGGTGGTGTCACCAGCGTGTCGAGAGCTTCCTCCATACTCTGCTTCAGGGCTTTTCGGTGGATGTGATCCAGTCCATTTCACCACAGCCTCACGCCCTCCACGTCTCCAGCCAGTCAGGTTAGGTCGGCATTCCCAAACAATGTGACATTTCCTTTACATGAGAACGTACCCTGAAAAGAAAAATCCACCCAAGGAATTTACACAGAACAGCTATGTACCAAAAATGCTGTGGATGTTTATCATCTAGTTCATTACAAGGTAACTTAAAATTCAAATCCATTGACATATTGTCATTGTTATTAGAATTATTATTGTTGATGTTGCTGTGAAAGTGAGCAGTGCATTTATATGTTCAGTGTTGTTTTTCCATACATTCTTTGATGTAATTTCAGCCCTTCTTTGGTGCTTTGTAGTTGCTGGTAGCACAGAATCTTATACTGCTTGCACATTCTGGACAGCTCTCTGCTGCAGTTGTATGTGTGTATGAGCTTCTCTGGCTGTGTTCTGTCTGCTCTGGAGTGGGGCTGAGGCCTGGGGGTCAGGATTCAGAGGGTGGGGGGTGGGATGAAGGGGGACTCAGGGCTGGTGCTCCTGTTTTTCTAGGATGAAAGAGGGACACGGACAGTGACACATGCCACTTGACTGGGCGGAGCGCTGGGAGGCAGGAGGGGCTCGGTTGCCAGTGGCAATCGGGAAGGTGAGGAGCAGGGAGGCAGGCGTCAGAGAGCCAAATAATCAGGCCGCTCACCTGCTGCGCCCTGTACCCGCACACATGGCGGATCCATCACAGAGCAGCCTCCAAATTCTCTTATTTCACAGCGATCAAAGAGCGGAAAGTCTTCAAACGGCGGCCGAGCAATTCACAGAGATTCAGGCGTTTCGGGGATCAGGTGGGAGTGCTCCGTCCCTCAGAACCGAGTCTGTGTTTTCGGGAGGGCGCCGGGTTTCTGCTGCGAAGCCGCTCGCTTTCGGTTCTCCTTTGTCTTTGGAGCGCAATTCTCTGTACAGTTTCCAGCAGGTGCGCTAGGCATGCATGCAGCTGTTTAATCACTGCCTGGGTGTCACTGATTTTAAGGTAAAGCCCCGGTTATGGTTCCTGCAGTTCCTCCCAGTTATTCCTCACTGCTGACTTTGTGGCGTCTGGGCAGGTTTCATTCTTGCCCAAAGAAAGGAAAATTCAGAAGTCCTTCATTTTACCAGTGACCTGTGAAAGGGTTGAGGATATAACAATCATTACTAATCCTGTTTGATTAAGGTTTGTTTCAAACTCTCAAAATCTCTGAATCTGCACGCAAAGGGGTTACCCTGTGATGTGATTGCCCATTTGGAGTGCTCTATTTAATTAGCAGAAGACCCTTTTTTATGAATGGAATTTGCATCACCTTTGTCCTCGTGGATCTTGAAGGGAAGGTATAAGAGGCTGAGCCCCATTTGAATATTCCATCCTCCAGCCCGTAACGGAGAGATGAAAAGATGAAAAGAGGAGAATGAGGTGCAAACACAGTGTTGCAATCTGAAGGCAGGCAGCGGAGGAGTCTCCTCAGTATCCACGAATGGGTCACTTCACAATATAAAATCTTTTTTTTTAATTTATGCAGGGATTTTTTTTGCAGGGTAGGCTTGGGGGTGGAGGGTGGTGGGAGGGAGGGGGGGGGGTTAATGAGGTGAAGGGGCTCCGCAGATGAAAGTAAGCCAGCACCCCGTACCCATGCAAGGCCCAGCAGCTGATTAAAAATGCTAAATGCCCCCATTGTGCTTTGATGTCTGGCAAACAATGCCGGAGAAGGTTACCGCGAGACGATGTAATCCTTTATTTGTCACCGTGCAGTGACACCCAGCTGAGCGGCGTGACAGTCCAAATCAATCATGTCAGGGTGCGCCGTGGGTCCACGCGGCCCCCCGCCGAGTCTGTGCACTTTAATTAGCTCTCCTCCATGCCAGCGACGCGCACATCCACAGCTCCGGCAAGGCGCAGGGAGAGAAAGGATCGCCCTCCAGATCAGACAATGAGGCGCACAAACACGCATTCATACGCATGCATTCACACAGACGCACATGCACATAACACGATTCAGGTTCTTTTTCAGTGGACTAAGACAAAGACAAGCTCCTGGATATGAAAGTTTAATCGCAAAAAAAAAGAGAAAATTTTGGAGAATGGTGAGCTCAGCCTTCTTCTGTTGTCAGTTTGTGTTCTGAGAGACGCCATTCACAAAGAACTTTGTTCGCCGCTATTGTCATTCCAGAGTTTGTGATCCTTTTTTTGTTGATTATGGAAAAATATTTTGAGAGAAGTGTGAGTTATTTAGAAGAGGGCTGACAGTGTGGTATGAAAGGCCATTTAATCTCCAGGTGGAGGCTTCAGGGAGAGGTGTTTTTAGTATTTGTTGTCTGTGCTAGGGTTTCAAATGTGCCAAAATCAGAAGAAAATACTCCATACAAACTGTAAAATACTCCATAAATATCTGTAGTCATGTTAGGTATTATAAGGAAACAGTTATAGTTGATTTCATTGTATAGGAAGATACATCATGGCTCTTTACCTTCATAGGAAGATACATCATAGCTCTTTAGCTTCATGCTGAAGTCCACAGTGATTAAAAAGCACATGGAATGTTTTTCAATTGTTTTAAGAAAATAAATCAACATCTTTGTCTAAATCGTCAAGAAATTTTATTCCACCACCGGTCACAACAGTTGGAAGCCACTTTGTCCTTTAACCCTGTTTGACACTAAAATCAAAGAAATTGCATTTAAGGTGGCACGAAATGTAGTTTTGTTCCCTATCTCTTTCATGTCTTTGGTCTCTCCAACACAGAGCAAAGATCAGGATGTTGTCATGAAAGACACTCTATCCTGGCTGTGTCCATCCTCTGATGCGTCTGTCTGACAAAAGGGAGTCAGCCGTGAAGCTTAAGGCAGGAACAGTTTTAACTGGTAATGCTGTTGTTTCATACCTCTCTTTTCTCAGACACTATATGAATCTTAAGAATTCTGGGTACTGGCCAAATTATGCTCCAGTAACCCAAGGCTCCGTTGCATTCTGAAGTGAAGTGTTTTTACCATGTTTACCTAGGTTTACCACAGTTTACCTTGTCATAGCATGCCAGAGGCTTTGATCCAGACGCAAGCTCAGTTTGAAACCATCCCCACAGTCACACCTCTGCATTTCTATGTTACACTGTATGTAGCAAAGCCTTTAAAAAATTCCACTGAGAAGAACAAAAAAGTAGGAAGGCTTTAAACAATCTCAGAGCTGGAAGGCTTTGTGTGGCTCCTCCTCAGAAGCACTGTATTTCTGCATTGATCTATTCTGAGCCGTCACTCCCGTCACGTATGTGAAATTATAAAAGCTCTCCCTGTCTCTTGCGTTCCGCCAGTTGGGAACATAACCCACTTAAATTATTTTAAGATAGTTTGTTGCAACTCACGTTTGCCAGACCTGCAGTATGAGAGCTATAGATTCATAATTAGCACTGGCAGTGCCAAACACTTGAGGCTTGTTTCAGTGGCCACAAAATAAAAGTATCAAAAAAAGTATCAAAAATAAAAGTATCATTTTCTATCAGTGGGAGGAGGAGACGTGTCTTCTGGCTTCAGGCAACCTGTTATCCATTTATTCTGTCCAGTTTTCTTCACAGAATGCCTTTCTTCAATCCAGTGCCACAAAGTGAATGGATTCAAAAAAGAAGTCATTCTCTACCCCTACCTCTGCCTCCAGTGGTGCCATGAACAAAACTGGCCTCCCCTTCCACCAGCTGTCCTTCAGTGCTGCGCTGGTTTAATGATTCAGCTGGAGCCCTGGTGCTCTGTGGTAGGACTGGCAGATTGGCCTGGTTAAAAAACACCATCTCCCCAGGCCTTTCAGGCTCAGGGGCAAACTGCACCGGGCCCATCCATGTGATTGATGAAATTACGATTGCATTTTAAACAGAGGCGCAAACTACGCGAGGTCTGTCTGCCCGTCCATTCCCAACGCATTCATCTGGCATTTTGCTGAAATTGGCAAACGCCTCTATCGCCTCTTTGCTCAATAGGTGTATTTATTTATTTTAACAAATCTAACCCAGAACACCTTTAGCCTCATTTGTCCAATATAGTACTTCCTCTCACTTCCTGTTTCCTGCAAATACAGTGCAAAGTGCCATGCGGGTCAGCAAAGCAGCTACCGTTTGGAAATGGACCTTTAAAAATCTGACTGTAAAACTGCTTCATGTAAAATTATGGCTGCACCGCAAGGCACATAGTGGATGATGTGTAGAGTCACACATTCTCAGTGGGGCTGTCAATCAGCTAAATAATTGGGGATCAGTGGATTCCCTGACCACTTTTCTGCATAGGTGCGTGGGTTTCTCCCTCAGCCTCAACTAATGGCTCACACCAAAATGCCAAAAGTGCCTAAACAGCCAAATTTAAACCATAAGCTAATATATTTAATGGGTTTGGAAAGCAAACTGTTGGAGTACGTGGGAGATAACCTTAAGCACACAATTCATGGGTCCAGTGCCTGGTCAGCCCCTCAATGTAATACTTAGTGGTGAAACATATGGGACAGACATGGTGCCTGGTGTTGGGAGGGTGTCAGCCTGCAACAGCTCTGACACACCCCAGCCAGGAACCACAGAGCCCGGAGCAGCCATGCTGCTGGTTTATTACATTTGCTATCATTGAACTACGCAGTTTGTTGGCATTTGAAGATGGTGGACCTCCGTGACAGTGACAGAGAGGTGAGAGAGACATCCTTTTTTATGTTAGAAAAAAAGAAAATATTCATTTTTATTGTTTTAGTAGCTCACTGGATTTGCTAGCAGATGCCCTCATCTATAGTGACTTAAAATACATCGTATCCTCTTACACCTCACGAATTTTGTAGCCTAATCCTACAATCATATTTTCCTGCTGTATTTGCTTTAATACATTATAACTGTCATATTCAAGATTAGGACCCGCTATGCTCAGATCCAGAGTGTAGGTCAGGAGTCTGGCAACAACGTCAGCACTAAGCAGTAATGATTAGCATAGTGTTCTGCACTTCCACTTCCTTTGGGGAGTATTGTACCAGCAGCAAAAGTGTACCTGGTTCTAGAACCAGAGCAGTGGCCAGGCGAAGATGCAGCTATGCAAGTTCCACATATCACTTCACAATTAAAAGTAAGTCCCCCCCCGAAGGATGTGAGACGCTGTCACCGCCGTGACTGTGAAAGTGCTGCTTGTGGCCCGGCCCGTCACACAGAGACGTGTCCCTGTTTGTGATAGTGTTTCACGGAAAGTGTGCTCCAAACAATGGGGGCAACGCCAGGGAGAGCCGCACACCCTGACACCCAACACTTTAATTACACGCTGCTGTCTGCAGACCTGTTTGTCCAGGTGATGCGAGTGTCACGTCTCCCGACCGGCAGACATCTTCCCTCAGGGCCAGATTTACTGGGTTTCGGCAACAACACAAAACACGTTTATTCCCCTCCGAGCAGGAGTGTGAATCTCCTTTTCCTTCTCTGTGTGGGGGGGAAAAGATATTCGTCCTCCCCAAATTTCAGGAGGCAGAGTGTGCGATCAACTGGATGGACTAAAGCTGGACTCAGAGAGGAAGGTATATATTTCACTCTAACTGCTGGCTGCTTTGGAATGATCCGGTCTACCTTGCTGTGGCCACCATGCTTTACTGTCAGTGGCCACACACATGCATGCGCACGCACACACACACACACACACACACACACACTCATATATGCATACAGGTGCACACATTGGCATGCTCAGACACACATGTACAATCTTGCACGCATGTACACATGTACACCCATGTGCAAGTGCACATATGTACACACACACACACACACACACACACACACACACACAGTGATGTATTAAATTCATACAGGATTCTGGGCCATGGCTGCTCTCAAGGCCTTTGCAGCTCCATGATAGCAGGGATGCCCACTGGCTGCTTTTCGGATTTCTCCTCTCCTGTTCGTTTCGTGAAGCCTTAACTTGTGTAATCTCATCCCGATCAGTGTCTCTCACCTCCATGTGCTGACTCAGGTGTCTCCTTACAGGAACTCATTGTTCCCATATCCTGTTCTGAGGGCGAACGGCACAAGCACACACCTGCACTCAACAAAGCACCCGTTATTCCTGGCTGGGGCCATGATACTCCTCTGGTAACTCACACTAAATACAGAGAACTTCAAATCACCTCTTTATCTTCATTTAGAGGGAAAAAAAGCAGAAGTAGGAGGGGGTATGAGGAAAAAAATCATGCAAATAGTGAGCCAGGCTGTTGTTTGCACAAGCTTGTGTCATATTTGATTACATTGGACAGGAGATCAGGTGTATTTTAGGAGGGGAAAAAAACAGGCAGACTCAACGGCGCGCACAAACCGCTATTCTCAAATGCGGACATGTCTGTGTGTGTGTGTGTGTGTGTGTGTGCATGTGTGTTTTTGTGGTTGTGTGTGTGTGTGAGAAAGTGTGTGTGTTTGTGTGAGTGTGTGTGTGTGTGTTTATGTTTGCGCATGTGTGACTTTCTGCATGTGTGTGTATGTGTGTGTGTGTGTGTGTGTATGTATGTGCGTGTGTGCATGTGTGTCTCTGTGGGTGTGTGCGTGTGTGTGTGTGTGTGTTTTTGTGTGTGTGTACCTGTAAGTCTGTATGTTTGTGTGTGTGCATGCCTGTCTGTTGTATGTGTGTGCGTGTGTGTGTTCGTGGGTATCTGTATGTGCATGTCTGTGTGTGTACGTGTGAGTCTGTGTGTTTATGTTTGCGCATGTGTGACTTTCTGCATGTGTGTGTATGTGTGTGTGTGTGTGTGTATGTATGTGCGTGTGTGCATGTGTGTCTCTGTGGGATGTTTGTGTGCGTTAGCAGTGCACGCACACTTGTGGGTATTTGTGTTTCTGTGCGTTTGTTCCTTATCCTCCTCATACAGTGTTTCACATTGTTTGAAGAGAAAGTCAGTCAGTGGTTCTCAACGAATGTGACTTTTGGCGTGTCATTTGATCGGCTGCACGTTCCAGTTTCCTGTTCTGTATTGAGTTTCTGGTATTGCCTAAAAATGATTTGACCTTGAAAGAAAATAATGAAAAATTACTTTACACCAACAGACAAAACAGAAAACCCCAACTGGAATGCTGCTCTGTTATGGTCTGTTTCAATGACATGATTATATGGAATCTCCCTCGAGATCATTATTAGTGTGGGATAAAAGGAAAACAATGAAAGAGAACAGAATTCATAGCTGGATCTCCAGAGTGGCTAGAGCTTCAAAGAAATTGCATTTTCTCCAACAACAGCTCAAAGACAAGGTCACATGTCAGTGACGTCACTTATGATTACCTCCATATGTCTTACAAAGCTTATTCCAAAACATGGTTTTTACTTGGGGTGCTGAAAACATAAACCCCCCAACTGCAAAGGGGCCCATGACGGAAACCGAGAAAAGGAGGTGCTCAAACAGATAAATGTCTGATAGCAGAAAGCCGTGGTGGAATCAGGGAGCCTCCTGTTGTTTGTAGGAGGTAGGAAAGATACTGGCAAAAACGCTATGAAATGGAGAAGAGGTGAGGGGGAGGAAGGAATTTATAGATTCTTGATGGATTGTCCATGCACATGTCCATCCATAAGGAGACGTAAACAGAGTCCCGTGCACATGGGAAACGTGCCCTATCAGCTCGTAAATGACTTTTTAAGGATAACATCACAGCCCTCTGAAGTACAAACAGCACGTGCATCAGCCCCGGCCGCCTATGTGTGAGCAGGTCAATCACACCTGTAAATGCCAGCCCTTTACAGCCCTGACAAGTAGAAGTCTGGGGGCGTGTTTTCAAAGAGACCTCACTGTATACGGACACACAGATAGACAGTCAGTCATTGCCTCTCCAACAAAAAATGTCAATTTGTCTGCTGCTGTGGCAAGATTCAGTGGCAGACTATATCAGGTGCTACATGTGATGTGTGATGTGTGGTGTGTGTGTGTGTGTGTGTGTGTGCGCGTGTGTGTGTGTGTGTGTGTGTGTGTGTGTATTTTGTAATAATGATAACAGAGCTTCAAGACATTTTTCAGTATTTATTACATAAAGAGAGACTGTTACATTAAAATGTTCTTAAAAATCTGATGAAAGCTCGTAGGGAAGCATTCTAATATGATCTACTTTTTTCCAGCAGGTGCCACGCACTTTGAGACAGGGAAGGGAAATGGAGAGGATATTGTGACAGTATTCGGCAAATTGCATCAGGCATCGCAAAATGAATATTGGTCCTGTCTCTGTTTGATTCACTATCTTTCTTTTTTTCATTCCCTGATCTTTGTATGGTTCATGAAGCCAAATCAGTTCTCTTTCATATGTAAAAAAGGCTGTTTCTGTCTTAAGTCCCTGCACATGAAACACAAACTGTATGTAAATGTCTCCTTTCATTCTGGTTAATATTTCCAGGATACAAGGTATTTGGAAGAAAACATTTTCACATTAAATATTGTAGAGAACTATTACAGGAACGTAGGCACCTGCTGTGAGGATAATAGGTGAACTTGTTTTGCTTCAAGATGAAACAGAAGAGGAGAATGCGCTTTTCTCTCAGTGATTTCCATTTTTTAATTTGCCCATATGAGGCCAAAGTGTTGGGCTCAGTGCTAATGGATTGATATCTGGCAGTGGATGCATTCACCTTTTAACAAATTCATGTGGGTTTATGCAAGCCGTATGAGCCGGGGCAGGGGCCGCCGGAATTCATCCGACGCATCCATCACGGTGTTGTGCAGCTTGCTATCGAGCCGAGGACCCACCGAGGGCGCCGCTCCTTCCGTGGCCTTTGATAATTCTCCCCAGCGAGATCACACGCAGGTCTTCTGTTTTAATGAGTAAACACAGGTAAACACAGGACTGTCTCTGAGCCGCAGGTCTGATCGACTCTCCTCCTGTCATTCTCTCTCTGTCTCCCTCTCTCTCTTTACATGAAAAGCTGGCTAACACAGCAAGCTCGGCAGTCAGCAGTTTCCCTCAGAAGAAAGAGTCTCTGGCACTGGCGCTGGGCGGGGGGTGGGGGTTGGGGGGGGGGGTCGGTTCACAGATGGAGGAGGGAGAAGGAGAGAGAAGAGAGACTGGGGTGTCACTGAAGAAGGGTGTAGGAGAAGGAGAGAGGCTGCATTTAAATGGAAGGGCTGTGGAAGAAACTGATAAGAGAGGTGGGGTTGTTACAGAGTCTGTTACAGAGAGCTGTTACCTGAGACACTGGTGGAGAAAGGAGAGAGAATGGCTACATTTTGAGCCAAGGTATATCAGCTATAGCCCTTTCCTTTGACTAACATGTCGGGTATACAAAGCTAACAGAGAGCAAACTTTGATGAGACACTCAACATAAAATAGTTACTCAGAAAATCCTATGGAGATGTTTAATATTTTGATCATAAGGTCAATGGATCATAAGGTCAATGAAAGCAATGGTTTGGCCTAATTAATCAATACACTTATTACTACAGAACCTGAAAGAACTTACCAAGTACTGGAGTAGCATTGTTATATAAGGGTGCTAGTTTTAAGAGACTTATTATAGAACTCTCACCCCCCTTCCTTTGTCTGTACAAAGAGACCCTGCCAACACAAAGATGCATACTAGAACAGAAGTTGGCTGCATTATGGAGGGAGCGTGTGGGCCTGTTTGTGTGTGAGAGCGTGTATGTCTGTGTGTATGTGTGTTGGCATGGGTGCCTGCTTTTGTGTGAGTGTGTGCTTGCGTGTGTGTGCTTGCTTGCATGTGTGTGTGTGTGTGTGTGTGTGTGTGTGTGCGTGCTAGCATGTTAGGGAACCGGAGAGAACTGCGGGGTATGAGGGTTGTAACAGACATCTGTTTAAAAGGGAGCTGCAGCCCTGTGACCTTTTCAGACTAGCGCAGGCTTGGTTTACACAAAGATCAAGGGCCTGCGACTCCATCTGTGGCTGGAGAGAAGCTGTCAGGAGGGGATTAGGCCGATGTCAATGGGCCCCAGTCACATATCAGCCGCCACTAGCACCCAGGATACAGAGGACCGCATGAGTCTGTCCTAAATGCACTGGACCATGTCAAACACGGGCCTGCAGGCACTCAAACTGAGGGGAAAAGAACGCTCTTCAACAGTTTTAAGACGTGGCGGCGGGATAGAGAGTATTATTTATGAATGGAAAGAATATTAAAACAGAATGGTTGATCTTAATGAACTCTGAGAGTGAAACCCTGTACTACTGGGAAACCAGGAATCCACTGCCGTTCAGCACTGTTTTAAATTCCAGCTTCACCCACAGTGGGGTCTCCTGGACCTTCTGGAGCTATTCCGCCGCTGTCCCACTGTCTCAGTACAGATAAGAGGGATTTTCATATGAGAGCTTTTTTTTCTGTAACTCCTTGTGATTGATTATGTTTTCCTTACTATCACAACATGGAACAGTTGCCACGAGTGCACACGCTATAAAATTCAGAGAGCGATGGACAACACGGTTTTCAAACTGCGAGCTGCAGAAGTTACTGTGTGTCATTCTGAAGGAAGGAGGAAAATAGCTAGTCATCCTGTGACCAGGCCACTCCAGCTACTGTTCCCCACTGGTTCATTGAGTAAATATGTAAATGAAACAAATTAAGTGAGAGTGCAACTCAACATGGCACAAAATGGCCGTAACCCTGTTTTTTGTCACGGTGGTGTAATATCAGACATTGTCGTTATCAGTCAATCAAGATGCCCCTTACACAGAATGTGAGGTGTAGAGCTTGAGCTCGGTGCTAGATGTGCAGGGTGGGGTACACCGAGACCCCCTGATCAAGCTGGTCACAGCAGCAGGTGCAAGGGAGAGAGGGAGGGGAGGGGCAGTGGGCAGCTGACACCCAAATGCTCCTCTGGTAATGCTAGGGAAAAAAAAACCTGGTGGGGTATAAATGAAAGAAAGAACTGAATGCAGGGCCTTGGTGGTGCCCTTTGTTTTTTATGACTTGAGTGGAGGACAGCACTACAACAAAAAATACCAGACCTACAGCAGGGATGCCCCGAGCACGACACTTTCAGTGTAACTGTGTGAATGTGTGCGTGTGGAAAGGTTTTCAGAGAAAGGATTTAGCTGCTCGAAAAGACCACGAGGACTGAACTGAAAAGAACAGGAAAATCTCGTGTCTGCGTGGTGGTGCGCAAGAATACAGTGTTTCTGTGGGCAGAAGTAGCATTTTGAATTTTCCCCCAAATTGCAATAAATGCAGATCTCATGCTTCCACGGTCTCCAAACCCTCAAAGGTTAGCTTACTGATCATCCTCTCCAGCTGCACCAACAAAGTGACTCTGTGTTGTGACTGCAGGGTCAGGGGTGTCAAGCTCTGGATTCCAAAGGATAACGTGTGTGCTGCTCTTAATGACTTAATCAGCTCAGTGGTCCGTCAGACATTTTCATACAATTTCACCGATAATAAATCACAGCTCTACTCAAGGCTTAAGTGTACTGCAAAGCTGTGAATATATAGGACTTGTCTGCAAAAGTGGACCAATTAAGCCAGAGGAAGCAGTTGGAACAATACAAAAACCTTACACTCTTACTGTGAAGTTTTTGTGAGAAAGGTACTATATAAATGTAAGTCATAATTATTACATATTTCCTATGTCTCAAAACTTATCCAAAATGCAGTGTTGTGGGGCTGGGAATTACTTCCTCCCTGTAACACACTGCGTTCCTTCTGCCCAGTGCAAAGTGAAAAGTAAATGCTTACCTCTTGGCATTTTCTGTCAGGGAAACAGGTATCTTTCACCAGGAGGACACAACTGAAAAATTCAGATTTTTTTTTTTTCAACAAATTACATGAATCGCAGAGAGACATTTCTTAAAGACTCGGAGTTGACAGACACCCAGCGAACAGACAGGGGAGGATTGCTAAAGATCTTTCCCTTTGATGAGACATAACAATATCCAAATCCCAAACCGCTTCTTATTTGAGTTACTGAGGGGTCTAAAAAGGGAAGTTCTCCAAAGTCACTCAGAAGCCTGCGCTTTAGGTGAGGAAAAATTGAAGATAATGTTTATGCATTAGATTTCAAAGCAGTTTTTCTGCAAGGAAATTCTGATTCAAAGGTGTACTTCTTGCAGAGAGATCTGAAGGATTTTTTTCTGTTATTGCCTGAGTGACAAAGTCTCTCTCTGTATCTTACTTCAGTTTAAGCTTCATGTGCACTGAGTTTGTGTGTATGAATCATATGTAATATATAAAGAATGAATACCTATGATACCTTCCGATAAGCAAAATTTATTTATAGTTAACGATGAACCTCTCTCAGCTGAATCTTGTGAAATTATAGTTTTGTAACTTCATTAGTGAAAGCTGTTTGGACTTTTACTCTTCAATGAATACAAATTGCATACAAAGTTCAAAAATTCAATTGTTTAGGTCACTGACAATAAAGAAAAATGCAAAAGAATGTAGTCTAGGTTTCAACATGTCATAGAGTTGTCAGTAAGTAGGCTTCTATACAGTTTCCATACACTGTCTGAAAAAGAATCTTGTAGCGCTGACATATGTCTCTCTCTTTTCCAGCATAGAGATGTCAGAAAATGGAGATATGTATGTATCAGGATAAAGATATATCAGTTATTGTCACTGTCATGCATGTTATTTGTTGCATACTGTACATAGCAGCACATACTGTTAAAACATTATGGCCCCAATATAAGGTATCAGGCTGTGAGGAAATAATTATAAAATACAATAATTAATGGGCTAATTGCTGTTCTTATCAGCACTAATGAAGAGCAATCCCGGGTATTCACCTTATCCCTCTCCACAGTGCCACAATTGCACATCTTACAAGAAAAGTCTGTTAACACTTCCACTTAAGAGTTAGAAATAAGTGTAAAAAAAGGCATGAGAGATATTAAGACAGAGTACTGCTGAGCGCAGCACCCATAAGTGTGATTAAAAATTTAGATGAATGCCTTTAAATCAATGAGACGCTTTGAAGGCCCTTTAATGAGCCGATATCAGAAGTTAAACATTTAGAACTTGTGGAAGTGCCACTATGGAAAAATTCCCACTTTGATGCCGGAAGATTTCTTCAGGGCAAGGCTGTGCTCTGGATCCCGGGTTCTGCTCAGCAGCACCAAGCTGTTCCCAGCCTCCCAGAGACATGTTTTCAAGCATTCCTTTCCTTTTCAAATACTCGAGGATAGAAGGGAAAAAAACAGCATATTCTTCTCCATCTTTCTAATTTATCAACAACACACTGACTTGGGGGGTACGCTTTATTAACTGGAATGGAGAGAGAAAAAGACGTAAGTGCAAACACAGAGACGTCAGTGGTACACTTCCACCCTTCTAAAGCAGTAGGAGTCTAGTGCCACTTTGAACTTGCCCACCATTAGAAGCCTGACAGCGTTTTGAAGAGGTCTGTTGAAAGGAACCTGTGCATTTATGATGTAAATTTATTTTTCTCTTTTCTTTTTTTTTTGACAGCCTTTGAATTCTGTCATAGTCACATCCAATTTAACAACCAGAAAATGTTTTTTTTTTGTTTTCTGTTTGCTGTTCTATGTTTTTTTCTTTTGCTTTCAAAACAGAGTTGCAGTATTTTCAAGCAGATTTTCACCTGATATTGGCTTTTCAAACTAATGTGTATGGAATTATGAACTATAATTTTAATTGCTTAGTGCTGTTTAAGTATTAAGTGTGCCAGTAACTACAGCTCTGACCACTGCATTTATGTAAGAATACATGCAGATTTGTATCTCTTTTCATAACATTGCAGCTTTTTATGTTTTGTTTTGTTGATTTCCTCTCATTTGAGGAAATAAAAGCAAATGTTTAAAATTTGTGTGTGTGTGTGTGTGTGTGTGTACATGAGAGAAAGAAAGATGGGAACAGTTATTGCATACCATCTGGACGAAGACACTGCATATCCCATGTGTCTCAGCCAAAAACTATTTTACATGAGGCAGTGACATCATTATACTGAGCGCACGGCCGTGTGCCGGTAAATGCTCATAAAACTGTGGCAGTTGGGCATCTGACGGCTGTGAAAAGCAACACATCTCCACGCACCATTTGGAAACCTTGACCGTGACCCCTTTCATTCTGTGATCCTCTGACAGATGAAAGATCTGCCACGGGGACGTCTGTTTATTTATTTTCCAGATTTATGTATTTATGCGGCGCGGTGGGACTCAAAGCACTCTGGCTGGAGGCTACACAGGGCTGGGGCCGAGGGACGGCGGGTGGTGGTGGTGGTGGCGGTAGTGGTGGTGGTAGTGGTGAGGGGGGGCGTTGGAGGGGGGGGGGGGGCACAGAGACAGCTGGAGCACGACCCTGGTTCACACACTGCAGGACCTGGTACCCACCTGTCAGCTTCCCCCCCCTCACCCCCCCCAACACCCCTCTCCGACCGGCTGGGACACGCAGCACAGTGACACCCACGGAGACACCCGCTGTGAGCGGATAGTCCAGATAGTCCACCCTCAGCCTCTCGCTCTCCGCACCGCACACTCACACATTCTGCATTCACATTTGAAAGATGAACACCACCAGGACGGAAGCTAAAAGGGGAAACATGGGACCCTTCTGCACTGCGGCTTTAATAGAACGGCAGGATGCCGACAATGTTTGCAATGGGCCTTGTGTGTTGCCGAATGGTGCAGGCAGTTTTTGTTGCTGTATCACTCCTAGAAAATAACTGTTTCAGATCGCAGTTTACTATCAGTTAGAACATAAAATATGCCTTTTGAAAGAACATATTGAATTTGGTGCATTGAGGAGTGATGTTGGTAGCTACAGTCAGTCCTGACAGACGCTGCAGCATGGTTTGAAACATCAAGAGCTTCACAGATGCCAGACACATATCGCGAGGGAAAACAAATGGTCCTAATTAAGATTAATGGAAATTTATTCTTAAATAATCATTTCTGGAGCCTGTGCTAATTTACAATGGGGCAGACTGTTTTTTTTTTTCTTTAAACTGTGTTTTGCGTTGTCTTTAAATGAGGAGCAGTCAACAGAAGTATGATAACCAGATTTAGTTTCCTCTACAGATGCGTACTGGACTGAGAAGTCATACATTTCTATACATGTTGACTTTCTATGGCAAATATCTGATAAAATAATGGCCTCAGACAACTCAGTGTGTGGTTGGAATCCATAGTCTGAATAGTGATACTAATAGGTCAGCAGCCATACACTGATATAGCACTTTTCCACTGAAGTGGAGGATCAGATGATATGAAATTTCTATCTGGAGTCACAGCTGACGTTAGCTGGCTCATCTTCGCAAGACACTGCTACATTGTTTTGTGTGACACTTAATTTCCTCCGTAACACAGAAAAGGATCTATGATCAAACTTGAACAATCTTTAGGTCTCGGTAGCATTAGAAATCTGTCCCTCCCTTTATATTTACATTACATTGTGACTGTACTGAAAAGGATCAGTCCTGGATAGCACAGAATTACAATAGTCAGATTATAGTGTTAGATCCTTTTCACAAATTTTAATCATGAAAATATAGCATCTAGTTTTAGACTTTGTCTCCTTTGATTACCATACTTGACTTTTTGGCTTAAAATTAGTATTTTTTGTGTTTCTATTCCTCAAGTGACATTTTCATTGTGAAGATGTGCAGCTCTGAGTTCAGCATGAAAACACTAGGGGGCAGTAAACAGCACTGTACACTAACATGTTTTTTATTAATTACTGGAGAAAGCAGGTTTAAATGTAATTACCCAAGAATATGCATGATTTCAACTGGAAAGTCATTGGCAACTGGAATAATATTGTACTATTATTGGTCAATGAGCCATGGACATTTAAAGGAGATTTGAGATTTGAGATCCAGAGATTTGTATTTAGTGAGATAAATAATTCAATCAATTTGCATGTGTATGATTCAATGAATGTTTTCACAGTAAAAAAAAGGTGCAGTGACCTAAAAGTGTTTGAATAAACTAGTGGGTTCCAAAAGAGACATGGTGGTTGACTCTGACAGATAAATGATGACCTTTGCGCCGCATAAAGGCCACAGCCACACGATCTGATAATGACCCTCTGCTTATTGTGTGACGTTACGTTCAGTCAGAGGTGTGTGAAGGGCTGTTGCAGGAGTATGAAAATGATACCAGAAAAGGGATGTAAAGGAGCCCTGGTGTCAGAGACGGGAGTATGAGTGGAGAGTGCTGCTTTCTCCTCACGCTGCGGATCGCCCGCCCACACCAGCCGAAACAAGCAGTCCGGGACGCGCTAATCACGCGCCACTCCGCTGCCGCTCTCTCTCTCTCTCTCTAGTTTGTTTTCCCCCCCCATCTATCACGACTGCGTCTTAATAGATATTAAACCCAGCGGCGCGTCCTCGCTCTGTTCCCTGCTCCCGCTGTTTGAATGTCTCGAGTGAGCCTTAATTTGCCATCAGAAAGTCCTCGCGCCGTGCTGCGCGTTTGGAAATGGGACGGGGGGGAATGTGCCAGCGGAATGAGCGGCTCCTTCTCCGCGGAGCTGTCCCTCAGAAGAAGGCCTCAGAAATAATAAGAGGAGCCTCTTTTCCTGAGACAAACACAAACAGCGCTCCCCCAAGCTGGGCCGCGCTGTTGTCAGCAATAAAGCCGCTACCACACCTGGCGTCCCGCGACTGCTCTTTGATCACTTGTCGAGTGAAATTCCGCCGCTGCATGAAAGCGGAGTGAGAGAGAGAGAGAGAGAGAGAGAGAGGGAGTGTGAGAGAGAGAAAGAGGGAGGGAGAGGGAGAGAGAGGGAGGAGGGGAGAGAGAAGGAGGGAGCAAAAGGAAGAGCTGAGAGAGAAGGGAGAGGGAGAGAGAGAAACTTGTCTGAAAGGGAGTTGCTGTGCGTTGGTGCTTTTAATGTGCACCACCCTTGCTGTAATTAGAATCAACATGAATTATTAAATTTGTTTACGCCTTGCACCCCCCCCCCCTCCCCCTCCATTCTCCATACCACCTCACTTTGAGACATCTATACAAATCGGCCTGCGAGATAATGAATGTTACCTTTCATCTGGAGAACACAAATGGCTGTCTCCTTGTGAAGTCAGACATGTGCGGAGAACAAAGCGCTCTCGAGTCCTCTGCGTGGCACAGCTGTGGCGAGGAGGGGATCTGACGCTCTCTCTATCTCTCTTTCTCTCTCTTCTTCAATCTCTCACTCTCTCACTGTCATCCCCCCCCCCCCCCCCCCCCACACACACACACACACACTTTCTCTCTCAAACCAATCTCCCAGGTGGCACACCTTTAAGTGCACCCCTCTCAAGGTAGTCTGACAGCAGGGGGAAAAAAGTATCAGGGTCTTCAACAGTACAACAGATACAGTTCTTGAAAATGTAAACACTGCGCTGAAAGCACATTTATAATCTGTAAAATGGGGGTCAAGGGCACCGTCCCTTAATGTAGCTGAAATAAGATGCTAGGCACTCCAAGGGCATGTTTTACGTAGCACAGCTAAAAGTTGCATTTGATGTGAGAGGTAGCATCTAGCTGTGATTCTTCCCTTGAAGTGATTCTTGTGCACAAGACACAACTGAATTTGTCCCATTGCCTATATGTCATTTCAGCCATGCATGTGGTGCACAACCCTCTTTTTGAAGTCCAGCCAGAAGGTGGAAGGTTTAACAGGTGAACAGGAAGAGGTCAGCCCATGAAGAGCTAGACCTCACGACAATATATCAATATACAGTACAGTTCAAAAGTTTGGACACATGTGATTAACATAGGGGGAAACATGCGTTCAAAGACATTTTTATCTAAAGACTTATGCTTAAATACTTGATTTTTTTTTTGTCTGAGGCAAATATAAATCGTGAAGTTGATGCCTTTGTATGAATTTCTATCCAAAAAATTTTAGCTCTTTTGGGCTATTTTGAAGAATCTAAAATGTAAGATATTTTTGATTTGTTTGCAAAATTTTTTGGTCACCGCATAATTCCATTTGTGTTGTTTCGTAGTTTTGATGTCTCTACTATTATTCTAAAATGTGGAAAATGGTAAAAATAAAGAAAGAAAAGCGTGGCCCAAACCTTTGATTGGTACTGGACTTCTAAACATTGGAACGTGAATGAGGGCAACAGAACGCGACAGAACATAACACCACATTCTCACCAAATTTTTAAGAACGTGATCCCTCTTTGCCACAGATGACAAGGGCCAGGGGGGCAGCAGGGCTCCTGTGGAATTCGAAACAACCTTTTTTGTATATTTACCAAATCAACACATCCCACCTCCTCTTTGAAGCAGACGGCCACTGCTTTTTCACATGTGCTACAGAGTTTGAAGACAGGTTGCCAGTGGAAATTTTCTTTGAAGCAAGCATGAAAGTGTGAACCATTCTTCTATTACTACTAAAGCTCACGGTGAAAATGAACACATCGATATACGCGTTTGAAAAGGCTTGACATGTAATATGCTGGACTGCCATTCTCTTCTCACCATAATGCACGGACGTCTTCCCCCCCCCTTGGATCCCAGGACGGGATGAGAACGAGGCAGTGTATGTTATCATGTTATCATCTCTGTTCCAGAACCCTCTAGTAACCTGTGCACAGTGTAATAGAGTGTGTGTTTCAGCCCCGCCGAGGGTGACCTTGCGCCATGCGCAGTAAAATGGGACGGTGCTCTGTTTCCATGCTTGCCGCTCCCAATCGAAACGGGATAGAACAGAACACTGACAGGGGAAGGGAATACGAGGATAGGAGAAGAAGAGAGATAGACAGGAGTAATATACAGACATAGTAACAGACAGAGAGACAGAGGGAGTTATGGGTAGGACACAGGCATAATCACAAACAGAAAGAGACAGTGAGTGATAGGAGTAGCACATAGACATAATCACAGACAAAGACAGAGTAAAAGACAGATAAATATTTCTGGAGAAGAAAACTGTGTGATCCCATCAAGGCAAGAATAATTCTGACTGGGTATTTTGTGTGTGTGTGTGTGTGTGTGTGTGTGTGTGTGTGTGTGCGTGTGTGTGTATGTGTGTGTGTGTGCATATTTTTGAGCGATGTATTTATTCATGTTATACCGAGCCAGTCTGTTTGCGCAGAATATGAAATTCAGGGAAATGTGAAGGGTGCCTAAAATACATATTAATTCACCTGTTTGTGAGAATGTGTAAAATAATGTACCTGTATTCCGAAAAGTGCATGGTGTCAGTAGATTTTTTTTCCCCTAACCTCCTGGGGGCAGAGATGGAAATAACTTGTCAGTTATATCTCAAGCAGCTGATCAAAATGTCAGAAAGCTATAACAACATAACGTCAGGAGTAAAAATACCAGACATGTGTTTCCACAGGGTATTCACCTCACTGTGATGACAACAGCCACAGAACTGGCAAATGAATAACAGTTGAGCGGCCCCCGCCTGGGCTCAGCCAGTGCTTCATGTGTGGGTCCAGCCCAGCGCAGGGAAGGGCAGAGCATGTGTGAAGGATCCCTTTCATGCCCATTGCCAGGCATACGGCAGCACAAACAATGACATTTCTTTCCTGACTTTCCCACATAAGGCGTTTTAAAGGATCAATGCAGACGAAAAAGTCACAGACAGTGGGCGCCATGTCCTGTGTACAAAATAAGAGCAGCATTTGTTTCTGAAACACTTGAGTGCACTTCAGCAGGGGTGTTGTCTGACTCTGAGTTCCCCCAACATTACATTGGCATGTTTCTCCCTCCGTGTCATTCAGTGCCGGTGAGGTTGAGAGAAGGTTGTCTCAGTGTGCTGGTCAAACATTTAGTAAACTTTACAGGTTCATTGAAACAATTAAAAATAGCACCATACATTTATCAAAGCATGCACATATGTTACTCAGAACATGTAGACCTTTTGTGTTTATTTGCCGGGATATTCCAATGATAAAGTCTTTTTCAAGCTCAGGTAAAATGAGGCATTCTACCAGGCACTTCTCTCACCAAAGAGACAGGAAGGAGAAGGAGCAGGAAGGAGGCATACAAGGCCCAGGTGACACTGACCATCACAGGCCTGGACGAGCACGAGGGGGAGGATTCTGGCTTGTGATCAGTCGCTGGCCCTGCGGCCGCAGGACATCTCAGCTGTCCCCTCTCCCGCCTCTCTACAGCGGGAGACGAAAGGTCCTCTGACAGGTGACGGTCTCAGGCCACACCCCTGCCGAGCTGACTCCGTAAGTGACCTCCCACGGCGTTTACCCCCCACCGACTTCAAAAACGACACGAAACACGATGCGTGACCCGAACACGAGAACGACCTCCGGTCTCCTCTGCCACCGCGCCTGCGACTTAACCTTGATCTGCCTTAACACGAACTCCTCCGGGCGAGCTGTGAGGTGCGGGAGTGGATTGGCCGGCCAGAGCCTTGGTGGGAAACAGCACTGGAGCCACGAGGCAGGCCCGTCCTGCCAGGGCCGACGGTGACACGTCAACGCGGAGCCTTCAGTTGGTCCAGGTGGAAGTGGCTGTTGGGAAGATCAGAGGAACGTGCTGGCCGGGGCGGTGGGATGCAGGCATGGCAGCTGGGCGAGGTCGCAGCAGCTGGGGGGACCCTGACGGCAGCTGTTCCCACTGAGATCCCAGCGTGGGACCACGCAACACAAGGCCCTGCTACCACCAGCTCCAGGTCCTCCCTCTGCCCTACTGGGCTAGGCTCACATGTGCTCACATCAAAGAACAGCATAGGGTTTGTAAAGGCTAGAGGGAGAAATGCTAAAATCTCAATAAAAGGGAATCTCCTTGTTGCATCCATAAAGCTTCAAAGGATTGTACACCCTGATTGTTTTCTCATTTTATAGTTATTGGTCACATACTCTGGTTAATTAAAGATATGCCACAGAAAGGGAACGCTTTTTGCCTGGGTCAGTCTTCATTATTAAATGTAACGAGCCAAAAATTACTCAATGCGTTTCATGAAGCCAGTGTTCCTATGGGAAGATGACAGTGTTTTATACATTTGCACCCAGGAACAATGCGATTGATCCTGCTTCATCACAATGGCACTGTAATTGTGGTCACACATAAAATCAAGCTGGAAGCCTGTGAAAAGCCTCCTGTTTCTTGCCGACGGTATTCACACATTTAAGTGGGATTAGAAAACTCTAAAACTGCCCCACTCTCCAAGGGCTTACTTCAGCGCTGGGGGCGGAGCGGCTGTACACTTCTGTCCCTCTAATGTAGCGCGACCATGCTGCGAGCCGCTCTTTCTGCCGAAATTGAACTTGGGGGGAGAAAAGAAACCAAATAAAGTCCTACTATCTCCATAGCCAGGGGGGGGGCCGTTACCCAGATACCCCTCCAATAGGTGTGTTTCATGGGAACTTGGGCAAGGTAATCTCGCTTTGGCTGGAGAGGGCTTCTCTAAACAAATCCGTTAGCTTTAAGACCCGCTGTTTTCTCGAGTGGGTCCTGGCTCGGCTCAGCTGCATCGGGGCCAGGGTATGTTTTGTTTTGTTTTTTTTTCTCATATAGCGCACACAAAGAGAGAACCTACCATGATGTAAATCCCTCCATCTCCATCTGTTTCTTTTAGAAAGGGCGAAAAAGAGAAAGAAATAATCAGTGAATAAGCCAGAGCAGCAGGGGATTGTCAGGCTGAAACTATCTGACCTGTTTTGTGAAGTAGTTGGAAGAATGGAGCTGGCAAGCAGGCAGCTCTTTGAAATGGGCTCCGGCAAACGCACCAGACCTTTACTGTGCGAGCCAACAGGCTTCCTGAGGAGAGGGGCTCTGGCCCACCGGAGGCTGACCCTTAACCTTGGAAGAGGTCTTGATCCCTCTGCCAGGATATCTACACTCAGTCAATGGAAGCAGAGGCGCTGATGAAGGACAGTTTGAATAGTACCAGAAATGGCTTGTGAAATGATCTAACGGTGGAGAGATTTCAATTATATATCATGTCCTAAGCATCAAATAAGATATTTTTTTCCCATTGGCAGTTAAATTCAGATTAAAAAACATGACATAGAACTGTTTGACATCTTGTCCTTTGCACCACTGATTTGACCCACTTCCACGAATTCATTTCTATCGTGAAATGAATGGAATGTGTGAACATTTAGTGAAATCACTTCTCATAATAATGTTTCATTTGTTGAAACATTCCCCTGGTTTAAAACAATTCCTCTGGGGCAAACCACATACTGGGAGTGATTAAAACACAAATGGTCTATGAAGTGTGAAAGTGAGATTAATTGAAAAGCAGTTTTATTTTCCAGTGACTTCAGCACATCCACAGCGTCTCTCTCAAGCATATATACATAATTGGGGGGGGTGGGGGGTGGGGGGGGGGGGCTCCTGAGTGGCTCAGCCGATAAAAGGTCACTGGTTTCAGGTAAATGCTTAGCCCTATAACCCAAGACATTAAAAATTTGTGGCTGGGCTTTGTCATGAGTCAGCCATGACCAGGAGACTGCACATAGAAATATACTTGGCATTGTATCATATATATATATAGCTGAATCATATTGTAAATGCCATGTCTCTCTTGTCTGGGTTGTGTATGCTGACCTACACAGTACACTGCACTTGCCCAGTGAGTTTAGCTGAGGGTCTGTGTGTCTGTGACAGTAGACTCTGCACCTGCTCCTCTAGCTGCACACCCCCCACACCCCCAAACCTCTGCACCCTGCCTTACGAGGTGTTGAGCTGGCATATGTTCCAATGCCTGAAACCAAGCTGAGGAGACAGACCCTGTCATGGCTCATTCGAGGACAGATAGAGACACCAGTTTCTCTCCCCCTCCTGTCTCTCTCCCTTTCTCTCTCTCTCTCTCTCTCTCTCTCTCTCTCTCTCTCTCTCTCTCTCTCTCCCTCCCTCCCTCTCGCTCTCAGCCAGTGTCAGGTGGATCATTTTCAATTCTGCCCCTTTCCAGTCCGTTGCTCCTCGCGGCGCCTGCTGCTTTGATGCGTGGGAGAGCAGTTTTGCTCTGGTGTCAAACCGTCTTGTAAGGCTGCCTTTGATTTCCACATATCTGGGAGTCTCACCTGGGCTGACTGCAGGCCGACACTTCTCACTCTGGGCCACTGGTT
Organism: Megalops cyprinoides; assembly: GCF_013368585.1. Classification (NCBI taxonomy): domain Eukaryota; kingdom Metazoa; phylum Chordata; class Actinopteri; order Elopiformes; family Megalopidae; genus Megalops; species Megalops cyprinoides. The sequence goes on along the minus strand of NC_050583.1, from coordinate 17,809,351 downwards.
AGCCCACGTGCCGCACCGGGGCTCGGTGGAATAATGAAATATGGAGCACAGCGCACATGAAAAGCCTGCCCAGCACCGAGGCAGCGCGAAGGCAATGTGCAGGAGAGCATCGCTGGGAGGTCTTGCCACCGCACTGTCCCACAGCCAAATAAACAGAGCGTCTCTCATCCAACTTTCCAGCATTGGTTTTTCTGTTGCCAAAAGGTGTGACCCAAATACACCTGTGGAACACATTACATCTAAATAGGTGGATGTGAATCATAGATTTTTGTGATATTTATCATGGTGTGATTCTTTTTAATGATGTCTTTTGTTTTTGTATTTAACTATACTTATGCTTTATTCAGAAGAGATTTCTCTGTACTCGTTTTTTTGCACATATTGTTAGGTTTGTGGTTTTGTGTCCTTTCTACAGCAGTGGGGGGAGTATGAAGCTGACATCAATGTGCATTCATGTTTGGGTAAAATTTTCTATTTTCATTAGTGTGTCCAGCCAAACCCCAATTCTGCCCAGAACAGAGAGACAAAATGAGGCCCCCTTCTGACAGTGAGTTCAGCTAAAGCTGATCGGGGCTTCCATATTATGTATCATGATCCTCTGATAATATTGCAGTGATTCTTTCTACTGTAATATTGTTTTTTTTCATGTTGTAGAAAATTCAAAAATTCCCTTCTAGGTGTTTGCTACCAAAGAGATTTCACCACGTGTTAGGGAGTTAGGTGAGCAATATGCATGGCTAGCTTCGTGGTGAGCGTTTTTTGGACTCAAGGTGTTGGAGACTATTCCCTTTCTAAACGTTGGCAGGAAATGGGACATGAACAAGGAAATGTAAATCTGGAGTGACAGAAAGCATCCCTCTCTTCAGAGGAGTCTTCTGAATATTCAGAGCATCTGAATGGGCCTATGATTTCTACATGTTTAGGTACATTTGCAGACACTGTATGTGTCTTGGACCTCCCCTGTGCTCCTCCTCCAAAACAACAGAGGTGACATTCCTCTAATTTAAGTAACCTGCATTACTGTATTACATATCGAAAGGGAGTCTGAATGTATTCTTATAAGCAGATTGTTTGAGTCTTTGAAAAATTATTGGCATAGCATTAGGATTGCAATGTATAGGACCCAATGCTTTCGATCACTATATGCGGCCGATTTCCATCTTGGTATTTGGGGAGTATGCGGGGAGTCTATTGCAATACTACAGTATGACAATAAAAATGTACAAAAGCAAAGGATATCTGTTGTTGTCACTGTCATACGTGTTACTTTTTGTGTATTGTGCATAGAAATACATGTTGAAAATACATTCATGGACTGGATATAAGGTGTCGGATTTTTACCCAAAAAATATACATTTTAAAAGTTCAGCTCAGCCGATATCTGTGGACCAAACCAAACTGGTAATACTACCAAAAAGGTGGTCCCATTGACAAGAGCAGGACAGTGCTACAGGTCATTCAGCAGACGAGGCCGTTTTTTCCCTTTCGTGCCCTTTGGAACTTCTGTCTCGCAGCATCCGTGACGCCTTTGCTGCACACGCAGAGGGGGGCATTGAAATGATGCATACGCATGATGCGCTAATGCAACTCATCAGATACACTCACCCATCCCCATACACTATGTCACAATGAATGTGCATTGGCCATAGAAAACAGTTGAGAGAGAATAAACCACCCTGAATCAGTATTGACAGAGGCACAGCGAAAGACAGGTAATTGCTCAATTTAAGGGCAGCCATACCTGTTTTTAAGTACAACTAAGTAAAACTAATGCTGCGTGTTAGCCAATGGCTGGCTTCCTTCTCATCCATTCCACATAAAAACACAATTATGCATTTTTAAAATGAAGCTGATGGAGCACATCTGCTGTCGTTTAACGTGGTGAGTGTAGTGAAGTTAGTGAGTCCTACTCAAAAATACACCTTAAAACATTCACCACGCTCACATTAACATTTAAAAGCATTTTAGTGAACATTTGGCATATTTTTTACAGTCATTTGTCCATTGAGGTGAAGACCCAGCCCTCACATGAAGGATTGTAGCCTCCCATCCAGAGAAAGTGCAGGAAAAGCCTTTTCCTTGCTGTATGCTGTTGTAATTTTTTTTTCCATTTTCAGTTTGATAAAGCATAGTTTTCTTATTTTTTAAAGAATGTCTTCCTTCAAGGGGGGGCAATAATATACATATTACTGTAAAATGAAATAGATACATTCAATTTCATGAACGAAAGTGGCAACAATTGATACATTTTAAATATGTGGCAGATATTTTGACATTCAATATATTGGAAAATATATTCCTTGTACTTTACATGTCACGTTGGACCTTCTTTAAACTTTTACTAAACTCAGTTTTTCTTAGGGATACTCAGTACTCAGGTGGAAAGAGATAATCTGGTCCTGTTGAAGAATTCAAGATCATGCTGTATTACTTCCAGTTTGTGGGTAAATCACCTACTGGGCTTTGAGAATGGACAAATGATCATCTCTGTCAAATTCCTCTAAAGCTATGGGATGACTGCTCAGGCTCTGCATTTTATGCCATAAAGATGGTTTTACGAAATGAAGACAGCTTTCATTTTCTCCAGCAAATCTACAGTGACCCCGCTGCTGTCGTGATGATTAGGGAAATAGGTGGTCTGTTTACTGACAGGAGTGCTTTGGGCTGCCGAGCTACAAGCAGAGCTGCACGATCAGATATCCTGCTTCCATCTCGCTTACATTGCACAACCTTGCCCCTCTTTAAACAAATCCGGATTTCTTTGGTATGTATGCGCTTCTTTCTTTTTTAGTTCCAGCTGTGCACTTCAAAAGAATTTCAAAATAAAAAAAAGGAGTGAAAAAATCTTTGGTAGAGCACCTGATCAGAAAGCAAAGAGAGAGATTTGGATTATGAAATGTAAATGGCACTGTGTTATCGGCACTGACATTCATTATAAAGCCCTGCGGAAGCAAGGGGACATCACACAGAGAGGCAAATTAAAAGCCACCAACACCCCCAACCCCTCAATCCCACTCCTCATGCACACACACACACACACACACACGCACGCACACACACATGCACACACACACACACACACACACACACACACACACACACTTCCCTACCCCATCAAACCCTTGTTCAGAAAACAAAAGGCTGGTTTAATTCACTTGTTTCGACTAAACCAGCACAGACTCATTGACTGGCCGGCCACCTGATGGCTTTGAGGAGAGTGGGCATAATGAAAACACCTGGTGCTGCCTCGTGGCCCCAGAGCGCTTGTATCTTTAATGGTGTTTTTCAGCAGTGACTGAAGTAGACACAGTGTGCAGGCCTCATGATTTCGCCACATTGTGACAAAGCTTTGATGTCCCCCACTGCCCCCCCCATCCCCACCCCCCTCCCCGATTCAACAGAATGTTGTTTAGTTCAAAGCCAAGAACAGAGGCGATTCTCTGCTTTTAAATTATTAGCTCCCTAAGTCGTCTGTAATGATATAGTTTGACTGAAGTGTGCAGTTTATTAACTACATAAAGACGATATTATTAGAGCAGGGAAAGGCAATCGCCAGTTTCGCCTTTCAGCTGAGCAGCGGGAGTTTCTGCTGCTTTGATCTGAATCACTGCTAAATGTCTTTGTGAGATAGTGGGAGCTGCTGAAACCAGCACTGGGACCAGGGCCACATCAATAATTAACTTCCTTTTCCCTTTCTCTTTCTCTCTCCCCCCTCTCTCAGACACACAGGCACAGGCACACACACACTCACACAAATTAAAGTGTTATTCATCTCCTTTACTTTTGGCCTGTACCTTCATCTGTGAGCTTGTGTAGCCGCACTGTCATTTTCATCAACCATGTAACATGTAAGGTAATTGAAATTGGCCAACGCTAAACACAGAGGGGGGTGACCTGCCCTTGATTCATCGACCGCATATCATAGTCTCCTACAGTTTACTTTACATCGCAGATACTCTTATCCCGAACAACTTGTACACACTAGTTTCCAATTTTACTTGTTCTCTCCATGTATACAGCTGGATATTTTCTGAGGCAATTAGGGTACTTTGACCAAGGGTACAACAGCAGAGGCTCACCTGGGAATCAAAATGGCAACCTTTGGGCTGGCAGCCCTGATCCTTACCACTTCATAATATCAGAAATCAAATTCAGTTTATGTGGAGTTATAGTAAATAGCAGTCCTCATGTAATTAAATGAGAACATTATTCCAATAAAACTACATAACATGTGTTGGATACATGGTGTTGTATAAGAAACAGAGGCCAGTAGAATCTCAGTCTACTCAAAATTACTCATAAGTGCTCTGCCGGTGTGAAATTGTGCGTGAAAGGCGTCCTGCCGCAAATATTGGGCTGCTGAAGTAAACACTGTGTGATTCGTAAACCCACCACATAGTGGCGCTGTTTCCCATATTATTCATGTAACAAATCAACTCGTAATTGCACGCACGACAGGTCTCCGAAGATGTCGTTTGTACCTGTGAATCCGTACTCATGAAGAGATGCATACGGGGGGGGGGACTAATAATAAAAAAACAAACCTGTTTTGGTGTGGTATTTTGAAAATCCCCTGTCATTAACAGAATAGTCTTTTAACACAAATGCCTGATCACCAGTGCTGTCCTTGGCAGCTGTTTAGAACCTCACCTCATTTGTAACGTTACAAGGTGTAAAACTATAAAACTTCTTCATTGTGCGTTCAGGAAAATATTTTTAGAATGATGCCCGTGTTCTGTGGGTATGCATAGTTTGTTTTTAGTCTAAATATACATGGGGTTTTACCTCAGGCACAGAGGTTACATGTATAAACAGTCTAAATATAACAGATGTGATGTGATTCATAAGTGTGTGGGACAATCATAGAGCTCTCTGCACTGAGTCTACAAACACCCATGTAGGCTCATGCACACACACACACACACACACACACCCACACACAGACACGTGTATTTATGGACGTGCAGATGCATACATGCTTGCACACAAGCACATTTTCTTGATGTTCTGCAGACGCTGTCACATCCAAGGAGAGAATTGTGATTAGTGTTGACCTGTACTCTGTGGTGTTGTCATCATCTCACTAGAGGGCAGTGTTGGACCTATAGAGCCTACCCTATGAATCACCACTGAAGGGCCATGATTTGAGAATTACAGTATGTTCGGGGTTTCTTGAACGCTCCAATCTCAGATTGAACTAAGAAACACTGAAGTATGAGAGTTAAGGTTAGGGTTACGGTTAATGTTTCAGTAATGGTTTGGGTTAAGGTTAGCGTCAGACTTATAGTTTGTGTAAATGTTAGTGTTAAGAGTATTGTTAAGAGTTATGGTTTTGGTAAAGGTTAGCATCTGAGATTGTGAACATCACCAGGGATGCTGGGACAAGTTTTCTTTACATAGGAGGGCTTATTTTAATGCACGGAGAACCAGGGCAGAGGGGACTTTAAATAACAGCGTTAGTTCTGGAGAAGCTGAACACGATTTGTTGTATCACACATCGCCCCAGAAAGGAAAAACATATCAAGACAGAGAGATGACAATGAGACGCTTGAATTTCTTTTGTTGTGGTTCCTTGCAGCTGCCTACATTCTGCCTGAAAGTACGCCTCAGCAGCCTCACAGGAAATGGGAGGAGACTGCAGACATGTCACAAGTTACAGAAGTGCTAACGCGGCTGGGTTCGTACAATCACAAAAGTGACGTGAAGGGGAGGCATTCATGTCAGATGCTGCCCTGGACTGGACACACAACGGGTACTGTTTATACTGTAGTGTAATCAAACAATGACCATTTCCTACAGACGCCTTCCTGAAGCTGGATGGGGTTGCATGCCTGGTTGCATCAGAGGATAGTCTATTTTTTTCTGCTCTCATCGCAGCTAACAGCGTGGTGAGCGAGTCGGAACATCAGAAACCAGCACTGGAACCGGGGCCACCATCATTTACTTTGGACTGAAAGGTCAGTGGGTCAGTGTTGCCTGATTGAGACTCAACATGCCTGTGATATTGGGGGAGGCCAGCGTCCTCACCACCCCTCTCTCGTTGGTCCGCATCTGGGCGCTGGTCTCTGGCTGCCTCACCTTCAGCCTGGTGGCCTCCCTGGGTCACCCGCAGCTTGCTGGCTCCGAGGAGTCCCTGCGCCAGACTTTACGGGCCTTCTGCATGTTCACCTGGTGCTTCTTCTTCATCCTCACCCTCATCATCATCCTGGTGGAGTTCATCCAGTTTCAGAGCCTGCTCCCCATTTCCTGGAAGAACCTGCCCATCACAGTGGCGGCCCTGGGGGCGCTCATGTACCTCAGCACCTCCGTGAGCTTCCCGTGGACGGTCATGACAACAAACGTCGAGCCAAAGGCCATCGCGGCCACCGTCTCCTCCTGCCTGACCTTCCTGGCTTACGCCTCAGAGACCTACCTGATACGGCTGCAGGGCAGAGAACAGAGAGGATACATGGCCAGCGCCCCAGGGCTGCTCAAGATCTTCCAGGTGTTTGGGGGTTGTTTGATGCTGGTCTTGGTCAGCAAGAACTATCGCTCTGACGACCCGCAGGCCTGGCTGTTCTGGCTCAAGTTGTCCATATACGTCCTCTGCTTCCTCATGTCCTTGGGCACCGTGGTGGTCATGCTGGGTGACTGCGCCAGCCGCTGCCCCCTTCCCTTCGACCGCCTGCTGGCAGGTTTCAGCCATTTGGGTGTGCTGCTCTATATGGTGGTCACAGTGATCTGCTTCACCAATATCCTGACTATCCAGGCCAAAAACGACAGCTCAAAACTTGTGATTGAGAGCGTGATTACCTGCCTCACCCTGCTGGCCTATACAGTGGATTTGGCCTTCTCCATTAAACTCTTGTGTGACAGAGGTTAAGGATTCACTTGGAGGGAAAGTGTTCTGTGCTTTTCACTGTGGATTACATTGTCATTCAGCCGAAACACAATGGTTTATTCAGAGATCTTTCATGCGTGGATTCGATTTCTAGATAATCACTCTCTGATGTACCACTGAGGTGCAAAATGAGGTACACGGAAAATTATCAGCTTTGTATTCTAAGAGCAAATGGATGACCATTTGAACGATATGGGTTTATATGAAAGGCCATGTAAAGTAAGGATGTCTGCACGTGTGTGTGTGTGTGTGTGTGTGGTGGGGGGATTTTCAGGGATTGCTGTTCGCTGTTCCTGCTGTCCTGTTTACCTATTTACAATATAGTAAATGAAAACTAAGAAAAAACCTGAAATTATCTATATGCTATTACTAGTTGTTTGTTTATTAAGATAGAAATGTATATTTTTGAATATATGATGTTTTACTGTATATTTTATTATAATTTTAAAGTGAAGTAAATTGAAATAAATGCTTTCTATAGTCATTCTGTTTTTAATTGCCTGAATGGTATAAAACACAAAATGTGTAGTATTCTATAGTTCTTGGTCTCACTATATATTTTTTGTTTGGTAATCAAGCACCATACGTGTTTCTCTTGTTGTCATTGTATACTTGAATATTAACTCTACACTTACTACAATTTTAGGAATGATCAGTCTGTAAGAGCACTGAAAAAATGGCAAAACGGATGTTGCTTCTTAAACTAATTTAATAACTGAATTTTAAAGAAACTGGACAGCAGTGTTATTCTACAAAACAGGTTTTGTAGGGATACCATATGCCGGTGGTTTTGGCATGCCATGAGGTTTAATGTGAGAATATGAGAATGTGTGTGAGAGGAAGGGCAGGCTTTTTGAGAGTTAGCTAAATGTGAGTGCAGAATCAAGAGCTGGCTGCAAGAATGGGCTCATGGTCACAGCACGGTGCAGCACAGTCGAATTTTGCAGTGCGTGCTCTCTTCAAAGACCTGCACAGCCCCTGTGCTGCCTGTGGGCTGCTGTCGGAGTGACGTCACAGACTGCACCCTGTGCTGCCTCCAACGCATTCAGAGGTGTGACAAATTTCCTGCAGGCGAAGTGTGAGCAATATTTTCTCTCTTCCCTCGCTCACTGCAGCGACAAATATATGTTTGCATCTTGTTGAAGCATCAGGATAAGGCAATGACACGAGATCAAGTGCAGAGGATGAAACAGAGGGAGGAACAAGAAACCAGACCCACAGTCTCTCGCGGTCATGTGATGAGTCAAAAAGATGTAAGACAGCTGCCAAGTCCGGTTTTGAAGGCTGAAAGGATTTTATGAGGCATGCAATAATTAATCTGTTGGACTGAAAGGATTACATGAAAACTTTAGGAGTCCATATGAAATTCCACTGCAACGAAAGCTAACAATAGGCATTCCAGAGTTTGTAAATACTTTATGGATTCTAGAGATTCCAGAGTGTTCATTCATGTCTCCCTTTTTTCTTAAGACCAGTACCTGAAGTGTCCACTAGATAGCAATGTTCACTAGACCATCTCTTTTTAATCAGCCCTGTCCAAAATCAATGTCCAACCCTCAACAGTTTATTACACCCCCTTGCGGTAGGTGTTTGCACTGCAAGCAGCTGCTAATCACTTCTTTGTCTATACTCTTTTCCATTTCAATCCAATCTTTTCATTTTTGATCAATCATTAGATCAAAAAACATGACCGGAAACGTTCACCTTTAAAGAAATACAGACTGTTATCAAACAAGATTAGATATGCATATAAATTCTATTCTCATAGCTTTGTTTTGCATTAAAAATTCTGAAATTTTGCAATTCAGTCAGCATTGCAGCTGTGAAGCCTCGCTCTAATACTTTGGAAGGAGGAAAAGAAATATTGATTGGTTCACTTATTCATAAATGTGTATTTCTGCCAACAGAGCTGAATGATGGTGTTAAGTCAATTAGCAAGACAAGGTAGTTTTATGAATTCAGTGTAATTAGGGTGGAATAAATGTCTGTGGTCCACTCATTCTGGAAAATGTGACCTGGAGTGTTCTCTTGTTTTTATTTTATTCAGTCCCTGGCTGACTGAAATATGCTCTAATTAGTCAAAATTACCATGTATCCACAGTACTCAGTACTTGGAGATTTTAAGCAAAATCAACCAGTAACCAACTACTGCTCTGACGGTGTGGTAACCGGGGAAGCTATAGATGTTGTTCGTCTTTATGCATGATGTATGGAGGGTGTTTGTGTAATTTAGTGACGTGTAAGGTTTTATGAAATTAAGTATATGACGTATCCATGAATATGAAGTTCTATGAGTTAGCTATCAGCAACCGTCATCCAGAACTCTCCTTTCTTAGCCCGCATCATAGGAGAATGCACAGAGCTGTGAATTTCTTTTCCTAGCTTCATTACACAAAGACTCTCAGAGACATGTAATCACCTCAGTAAACACATTAGCTGAGGCAAATGGCCAACTGCACATTCTGAGGAAAAACCTGCAAATACAGCAACCCTCTCGGAACAAGATAGGAAAGCTCCCTGCTGAGTAGACAAGCAACATCAATAAACCTTTGTGTCTGTATAATGTAACTGTTTTCCCAAACCAATGGATAGTCTGTTAATGTTTGTTGGATATGACCTGTTCGCTCATCTACTGCAATGTAACTATAAACTCAGAGGACAAAGCAGGAAGTTTCCCCTGACTCTGAGAGTGAAAACAAGATCAGTTTAACAAAAGACAAGGCTGAAAAACAGGGGGGCCCTGGTCCATCTCACTGGTAGCAGGGTCTTAGTGTAAATATTTGACAGCAAACAAAATATATACACATATGCTTATTATCCAGACAGCTCGTTGGAGGACCTTGTGTAATATCATCATTCTCTCTAACTCAGCTGTGTTTTGGCCTGCAAGGAGAAGAAACGGCTTCCATTGTCCAAGACCCAAAGTAACAAAGAGCACTTAAAGCTTTGTAAAAGAAAAAGGTCATTCAAAGGGAGTCAAAAAGTCTGCCATTGGCCATTATGCTTGTTTTAATTATACATAGGGCCCCTAATTACCCAATTTTGCCTGTTCCATGTGTCATCCAGCACACAGGCCAGATGCTTGACAATCTGATCATAAATCACAGGGAATTTTAGACAGCGCATTTGGAGCCTTGAGCAACTACATGCCCACCTCCATTCTGACCAAGCACTAGAAGTGTGGGTGATTAATGACTTTCAATGATGTCATCAGGCAGCACGACAATCATTTAGAACCCTGAAAGGCATACAGAAAAGCCTGTCCCATGTTAAATCAATGCCATTTTCGATATCAAATTATTTCCTCATATTCTAAGCAAGGAGCTATATGATAATGATGGCTTACTGCTTTGGATGAATTGTATTGTAGATTGGAGAGGATGCATCTGCGTTGCCCATAAAGCAGTTACATGCTGTGGGTTTTGTTGTACTTGCTGATTTGTTATATGTATGCTTCCCTGTCGTTTCTAATGCTCTGAGAGTCATCCTGGAAAAGGGCATCTGTGTTGATGATGTCATCACATGAACTTCGAGTTGTGACAGTTGTAGATGTGTATTTCATTTGTGTCTGGTGATTTGTCATATTGTCCTCCATGCAGACTGGGTGTTGGCCCAAGCCTTGTGGCTTTTCATTTCATCTCACGTCAAGGCAACAGGCCAGGCTGGGTAAACGTGTAAAGCAATGCAAAAGGTCATGCTAGAAATTCAGTTTTATTGTTGTTTTTTTTATTTGCAGTGCAAAGTTCGCGCAATGTGTTATTACATTGTTCACTATTATCTGAATATATGTGGGCCCTGAGGCTGTCCATTGTGTTCAATGTATTTGTTTGTCTCACAGGTAGAATGAATGAGTACGCATGTGATACTTGTCTTAATGTCTGATGCTGTTGGCTTTTAATACTGCGCTGTTTTACCTGGGAGCTCGAATGAGTGCCTGAATTGAGTTTAAATACAGGGTTTTTTGTTGTACGGTGTGTGAGTTTTTGTCTGAATGTTATTGTGTGGCGCAGCAATTATCAGTGGGAAAGATATTTTTCTTAGCCATATGTTATTGATCTGTCTTTTGTTTCTCTGAGCTTATCCTTGTTCCAGTGGTCCTCACTTTGTGGTGCGGTTTTCCTTTTTTCCATATTGCCTAACATTATTTCATTATTAAACATTATTTTTAGACATTGATCATACATCTTTAGTTAATTAATACATTTTCTACCGTTTTGAGTGAAACCATGTGACACTGCTTATAAAGTAACTAAACGAATGTGTTAAATGCCATTGACGAGAAACACAAATTAAATGTAGCTAATTATCATCTTTATTTACCAGTAAACAGTACTTGGGAACTTGAAGAGGGCATTAAAAACGAAATAACGTTGTTATCTTTTGTTTAAAAACCGTTTAAATTAACTCTGCTGTGTTTTACAGAAAGGGTGCGAACAACCGTGGGGGCGTGGCTGGCCGGCCATTCACCAAAACAATCACACGCCCCCGGTCTCAATTTAATCAATCTCCGAAGGCATCAACGGTCCTTGCGTTCGTCCCACCTATCTGCTTCGATTACTCTAGCCTTGCAAGACTGAATCCCAGTTTTCTCATTCAGGAACTGCTTTTCAAGCAGTAGTCTGTCAGCAGGCGGAACAGGGCACTGGATACAGACGCAGACACAGGATTGATCACAGACACAGTATTTCTGCACCTGAGCTTTGAAGAAATTTAAACGTCCGGACGAATTTTAGTCTTCCTCCATTAGTTGAATTTTAACTCGAGACACGGTAAGACGGAACTCCCACCATATATCATCAGCTGACTGGCTAGCTACTTAGCGAGATGAAATTGTTACTCCATGGCTTTGTCAGACTCAGTCTTCTGGCTTGTTGTGTAGCGAATACCGTTGTATCTGGCGTTTAACCGCTGGATTTGCAACTGGGAACGGTGAATGTAAAAGAGTTGTCACAGCTGGTTAGCTTGTAAAAACAAAAGGTCTGGTGAAGGCGGTATGTTTTTTCTCGGTCTTTCCAATTGCACAAACAGAAAGGTATCAAGCGAGCTATTTAGCTAGTACTAGCTATGTTGCCAGCTGCTGTTCATCATAGCAACTTGAGCTGATGATCGCACTGCTTTAAGTCCATATTCTAACGGTTGCTAGCAAGCTGCTGAATCACAAACCAGCAAGGTGTGTCTTTTGTTAGCGTTTGCCATGCTTTGACATAGCTTCTCAAACACGGCAGGTAGGTAACCAGCTGTCTAGACTGGATATCTCTAGTTAGTAGAGCAAGCTAGCTTCTCATGTTTAGCCACATGAACACTCACAGTGACACCTGCTGAAAAACCTGACCTTTGAGATCAACAAAATAGCTAACTAGCTAGCGAAGTTGATTGTGAGTGGAAAATTAATTTCTTTGTCTTGAAATAACTGCTGCTTATATCGCCCGACCAGGATTTCCTACTGCTCTCGTACGACCTACATTGTATTATTGACAGCATTATCACACTGGTTAGCCAGCTGTACATGGCATTTCAGTTGGACTGTCTGGTCGTCTTGCTCCAGGTTCAGTAATTTGTCTAAGAGAACGAAACGAAACGAAAATGGCACATGCAGACATTTGATACTTGTTTGACGAATAAATTCGTCTATTTAGCCGAGGTAATAGCACATTACTTTGTACTTGTCTCCAGTAGTTCTGGAAAGCATCTGTGAAACACCTCTTGCCATTAACAACGTACATCAATGGAGCTAATACAAGCCGCAAAATAAAGTACTTCGCTGGCCCAAGTTCCAAAAAAGACGTAAACGTACAGCCTTTCACAATGAGGACACCCTGAAGGACATCACCAGAAAACTGTCTCTTCATTCATATAAACCTGACCCACCTGTGCTCTCAATAATCCATCTTTGTTTTTTTGGTTTTGTTTTTGTTTTTCTTAAAGGCGTTTTCACTGGGGTAAACGTTCCAGTTTACTTTGATACGTCAGTAAAAGGTAGCTACAGTAGAGTAGTAGTAAAGTAGAGTCCGATTCCAAAGTTTGGCCAAGTAGATCGGTCGTGTAGCCTCACTATTTTGTGTAGGTAACCATTGCAGTTTTAGTTAGCTCGTGAACTGTAGCCTTAGCTTTTGGAACAGATAGTAAACTTTTCAGCTACCTTGATAGCATCAATTATTTTATTTATTTTTTTTTTTGTTAGGTTGCTTACTTTATTAAAATAAGCCCCTTATTATAAATAAAATGTGCAGAACAAAGTGAACTACAAGAGTTTCATGTTGCTACCTTTGGTGTGACTTCAGAGTACTGGGTACTGTTAGCATCAGTAGTGTTACTGTGACTACGAGGGACAAAAGCTGTACTCTGCAAGTATGTGTCTGTGCTATGGCAGAGTTATGATTCATAAAAACCAGACTCATGGCCTCCAGCACTCATCATTCTGCTCCATTGAGCATGGCCAGTGGAATTTCGCTTTCCCATTTCCTGTTTTGTTGTGTATCGCCTCTTGACGTTTTGTATTCATCGGGGATGTAACACACTTTTTGGAAAGGGCTAGTGAGCCTTTTGAGATTATCATCTCCTCACCTCACACAAGCCTGTAGTCAGTTGTCCTGAACCTTTGAAACTGATTGCTCCGAGCTGTCCAGTGAAAGGTAGGCTCATGCAGAGGGACAGCAGGACCACACACTCCGACACACTGCTACGTGGCTTCCAGCCATCACCCTCACAGACAGGGCGAAGTGTGATGTCCTTACCATTGGCAGTGTCATCCCATATCAGCAGTAGCCACCTTGATTGGATCACATTTGGATCATTTTTGGAGAAGGCGATTTCCGCCTTTTGCGTTTGTGCATGCACATGTCCGTGTTTGTATGTGTGTATTTTTGTGTGTGTGTGTGTGTGTGTGTGTGTGTGTGTGTGTGTGTGTATATGTTTGTCTCAATATTGCCGGTGTCTGTGCCCCAACAGGCAGCCGAGGACTATGACACATGAGAGTCCTTGTGGCCCAATGCAGACACTGAGGCAGGGGGAGATTGAATGGCATTGAAGACTCAAGGTAAGCTGTTTGGAAGTGAATTTGAACTGCTATTGATCTGAGCCTCAGTGACACAGCTGACCTCAGAGGGAGAGAAAGCATTGATCTGCTCTCTCCCAGCTCCTCCGCCCTATTCCAGTGGAGCAATGTTGAGCCAGCAGCACTGAGATGATACCAAGGAAAGGATGCCATCTGGGATGAGGGAGTCAAGTGGCAGAATTTTACACTCTGCAAGGAGCAACAGTGACGCAGAAGTAATTATCAATGGGTGCCGCTGAAACGAGTGTGAATTTTGTCTCCTCGGTGGTGTTTGAGTGGGTTTTGCACTGTTTGCCAGGAGTCCAAAAAAAGATTGCACTAATTAGAGGACTTGCTGTGAAGTAAAAAGTAAACAGCAGCTGCCAGGAGCCATGCATGGAAAAACGGTGACCTGAGAGCAGCTGTAGTCATATCACAGTTTTCTGTCCTGTTTAAACTACATCATCAATACAGGACATCCAGTGCGATGCAGGCATTGTGGGGGACACCTTCGTGCACTGCTGAGATGCTTTGACTGGGAGTTTTGCTTTGAAGGCAGGCTTTTCAGGTGGTGCTCAAGTGTAGGTAATTTACAAGTCAAAGAAACCGTACAGTTCAGGTGATTTGACAGTTTTCTTTAAACAAATCGGCCCTGTGGAGGACTCTGCATTGCGTTGAACAACAGACCGCTGCGTGTGCTTTTTCAGCAAAGTGCGTGAATAACCCAAGGCCTGGAAATGGGCCTCATAGACAGTCTCAGTTTTAAGGGCAAGGTAATGTGTGTGGGTGTGGGGGTCATACGTTTTCATTAAAAAGAGAAATTTAAATGAAATGCAGCAAATCCAATGAACTACACTGTTGTATTCACCTGTCCCACTGCCAACACCCTGCAAGTAATTTGGTTTCCAGATCCACAATATTACCAGCAAACACACTCACCAGCAGACATAATGGTTACTATACCTTGCTGCATGTAACTTTACAGGCATCCAAAGAAAAAGACTAAATGGATGAACTGTTAGCCCTGTGAATTTTTCTCAGTCTATTGAGGTTGACATTTCATATCCCAGGCATCTATTAGTCTCCAGTGTAATACTGATCTCAGGGGCTCCATGGTATTATTGCCATGGTATCTACCTGCATTATTGCCATGGCACTACATGCATCTGTCCATTTATCTTTGATTGTGTGTGTTTCTTCTAGTTACATGTGTATCTCAATCTAAGTAAATATTACAACTTTGCTGTTTTTGTGTGTGTTTGCGCATGCACACACGCCTATGTCCTTCTATATCTTTGAATTGGCTTTTTCTGTCTCTTTATTAATTCATGAGTTAGGCTCTTCATTGCTATTTTGTCCCTTTGTCCAGCAGGCAAAATCTGTCTGGATTGTTTGTCTGCTGTCTAGATTATCTGTATCTTGTAGTGTTTCCATTGATGCTTCTTACCTGTATGTTTGTCATTCTAATGCAACCCTGTATAGTGGTTTGGATTTCATCAGGTGGTGTATTACCTACTTAAGCACAGCTGTACCAGAGACAATTCTATACTTGAACATTTTAGTGCCACTTATATTGCGTTTGTTTGTAAATAAATGAACATGATCACCTGGCAATGGAAAATTATGTGTTTGCTTGCTGTCTTTTAATGGCAGAAAGAATCCTGATCATTATGCTATTAGTATTCTTGTTTTCAAATTATCACAACAATTTGTGCTGATTATGTGATATGATGTGCTACACTGCTGCCTAATTGTTAAAAACATTGTTGAAAACATTTCATCAGATCATCATGCATACTCCTGCTTGACTCAACATAAGCTTGGTGGGAAACTAGTTTTGCACCTGGCATTGACTATGTACTCTTGGCCTGGTTTGATTTGCTGCTTAAATGCCTCCAGCTTGCCTCAGGTATAGCTTATGTGCATCTAAGGTGGGTCAGTGGAAACATGGCATCTCTGTCTGGATAGTCTTAAACCATAAGGTTCAATGCACCACATATTGCCTCTTCAGGAAACTATTCCTCTCATGTTTATGCTGGTGCAATCTTCACCATTTCCAGGGCTTTAGATACCCATCAAGTATTGAGGCGTTTCAATTCAGGAGTCTGATAGGGCTATAATTTCTGTCTGTTGTCTGCAGAAGTGAATCTCTCTGATCATAGCTGCATTTTTATATTTTCTACCATACCTCTGGAATGGGGAATTCTGGGCGCTCCCCTGTGTCTGTCCCCCTTGTGTGAAACAGCATCATCGTTGTTATGTATTTATTTGCTTTGCAAATGGCCGTGTCCAGAAGGATTTGCATGGGTTTTTCTTTTTACATATTATGAATTTAATAGTGTGGGATACTTTACTGAAGAAATTCAGGTTAGGCAGCCTGTTCAAGGGTACAACAGCACTGCCACACCTGGGAATCAAGCCTACAACTGTCTGGTTACAAAACCAGCTCATTTACCTCAACACAACATTTGGCCTGCTGTTTTTATCATCAGATGCATCAGTGATTTTAGTGGCCATGGTTAGAAAGTAGTCTATGAAACATTGTTAATTTCTCTTTACACGGTAAAAAGTGACCTTGTAAAGCAGATCAGTAATACAGGCAGTGGATGGTAGAGTTACACCATAATCCCTCTACATGGCAAAGGCTGTGTTGTAGAGTGGTGAAGTGATAAGCAGGGGGAAAGGGCACTTCTCTTTCTGTTGAGCAATCTGTGATGGAGACATCAGTGTAGCGATGTTTCTGTATCCTTTGTATGTGTGTACATATAATGAAATGTTCCAGTGTCTTTATGCTGCTGCAATGTTGGATTTTTCTTTCCCCTCAGAAGCAGTTTTCAGCTATTTAAACCAATGGGAGCAAAAGGAGATATACAAGTACTCATAAGTAATATGAGTATAAATACTCACATTAATGAATTTTAAAATATTGTGGATGTCTGACTGCTATACTGCCATTGTCCAGAGGTTACATTTACAACCACAGTTGCATCAGCTATGGAGTTTTAATGTATGTGTTTAATCAAATGTAAATGTAGGTGTGAAGACTGCAGTGGCTATTGCCGAGTGAAAATTCATTTTGGGGACCATAAAATCCCAAAGAAATTAAATGAATTGTTCAATGAAATTCCTGTAATGAGAAACACTGCTGAAAATTTCATACCTCAGTTTGAGATGTTGAAGATTAAAATCGCCATTGTATTTCAAAAAGCCCATTTTCCATACTTGCCAAAATGTGGAAAATGTGTTATCTCGGCATTAAAGAGGTGTTTCTAAGCCACTGTTAAACATGAACACAGATCCATTCTGCATGATTCACATCAGGTGAGTGCAGGTATGGGGCTTCCTTCCTAAGCTTTTATACTCATTAGTCCCCTTTAGCTTTGTGGGGGGTCGTGCGCATGCACAGGACTCCAAACAACGTGGAATAGAAAAGGTCGTCGTCCTGGCAACCTGCACAGTTGAAATGGGTGAAACGGTGAAGAGACAGGGAGGAGCAAACATATCGCAGGTGACAGCTGATGGCACCAGACAGTGCAAAAGACTCATATTTAAAAAACTAAGCATAATTATTCCTATCTGACATCTTATCATGACCATTTACCTCAGGCCCCCACAGTCAGCTCTCTCAAAGCCAGCTGTGAGATCTCCTCCCTCAATCTGCTCATTTAGGCACACATCTGGTGGCAAATTGGATTAAGTCTATTTAATCCAACTTTGTAGTTGTTGTGACTACAGTGGCAGAATACTGTTACTGGGAATGTTGTGGTGGTGTGGTGGTTTGGATTGATTAATGTATTGTTGCTGTGGCTGCTTTGAGACCCGACGGATGTGCCCAATAGCAAAAACGTGCAGCGTATATGAAGCTGTGTGGGTACTGTAGCTTTGTGTGCCCACAACACATGGAAGGGCTAAAACTCCTGCTTTCCCTTCACCAGTGTGCCCTACCTGGAAGGAGTTTCAGGGCTGCATTTGCAGGTAGGCCTGCTGGACCTAAAATCCCTCTCAGACATAAACAAATGCTCCATTTACATACATACTAAATGCGTTTGCAAGTCAAACCGTTGTTTTTGTGACTTAGCTGTTCTTCGCTGGGGCTCACTGGCAAAGCCTGTTTTCTTGCGCAGGTGAACAGGTGTCTTTTATCTGGAGCGTATAGAGCCGTCAAGCCACATTTAGGCCTGAACCTTAATGTATTCTGAATGATTCACAATAGGTAAGTGCAAGTGTGGGGGTTTTTTCCTTGTTGTATATGCTTTGCTGGTTTGGTCACGTGAACATGCAAAAGTGCAGTTCAATGTCTCATTATTGCATCAGAAAACGCACCCATATCTGAAAAGTTGTAGGGCAGCTAGTGACTAGTTGGTGGTGTTAAAAGCACATTTGAGATGTGTTCTGAGTGGAATTTGTTTATCAGCCGTTATCTTCCACTTGAATGCGACGTCAGATCCTTGCTCCCCTGCTGACTGCAGCAGGCGGGATACGCATCGCACTTCTTACAGAGGAGGCCAGCTAAAATCCACTTCACCTCAGTTGCCTTTTGCTTTCCGGATTCTAGTAAAAAAAGCAGCTTAGCCCACCTCTTTAGATAGATTTGATAGAGCCTTTAGTGTAGTTCATGTAGGTCGATACCTGTCGCCGCAACACTGCAGCCCGTACATCTGTGTGGAGAGATTAGAGCCACCCCAGGATAATCTTTTGGTGCAATCGTACTTGACAGTGTAGACAGCTCTTAAGGAAAAAGCTAAACATTATAATTATTCTGACACAGCTACACCGACACAGCTCGCACTCTCAAAGTGAGCCACAAGAGCTAAATTCGTCTTCTCCCTCTTTCTGTTCTTTTTGATACAAATCTCTATCCCTGCCTGGAAGGAGTTTTCTGGTCTTTCTTGCCTGTCAGATTTTTTTTGAATTGTTGTTTTATTTTTTTTTCATGTTATTCAGGTTCATGTTGGAGGGGGATTGAATAAGCATATGTATGTTTCTCTGTCTGATGACACGTGCGGGAATGAGAAGAGTTTAGAACTGTTCTAATGTCCCTTCCTTAGTGTGACTAAAGAATACAAGAAAAAAAACACAGGACAAACACAATAATCTTCTCAACTTGTACTCTCCAACCATGTCCATTGGAGGAAATATACTTTGTTTTGTTGTGAGCCTCCAAACCGGTTAGACCGGGAGATATCATGACAGGTACTGGAGAGTTTTTCTCCTGTTCATAACTTGTGGCCTGTGCTCAGATCTGAATGGAAGGTGAATCGGAAACATAGGCCTACATACCGTACACAAGGAACCAGTTTTGCAGAGATGCCAAAGGACGTTTAACGATGCTTCGTTTATGATTGTTTATTGGGCTAGAAGGTGGGTGAAAGTGCAAGGGTAAGCACTGAATGTGGTGACTAGGAAATGTTATGAAGGGGCATTGGTGTTCATATCTAGCAGGTGACACTGAGCAAACAAAAACCCAGCTGGCAGGGCCCTGAGGAGGACAGCATGACTGTCCTATAGATCTACCGCAGAAGAGGTCAAAGCATGATGATGAAATCTGATAAGACTCTAAGGGTTTGTCTTTTTTTTTTTTTTTTTTGCAATATTAAGGGCATTCTCCAGGGCAGTGCCATTTACTCATTTCAGGACTGCCTCGTATCTTTTACATTTAAAAGCTGCTGTCTCTTGTGCAGTGTCACACAAGCTGATGTCATCCGAGCCCCCTCTCCTGCCTTGTTAAGAAAACTGAGGTTTTAGCAGAGATCTTCTATCAAATTAAATGCCAGCCAGTCAGCAGATTGATAACAGGCTTGTGTAACAGACCTGTGTCTCTGGCAGTGCTGCATCAGACCCATTATTCTGACACCTGTATTAAATTGTTGTTTAGAGAATGAAGGGGGAAACAAATGACATTACTGAAACCAAATGATGCATCATGACAGCATTCAAAGGAGGTGTGGAAGAATTTTGCATTGGGGTGCCATTTCAGTGCCGTAAAATGACATGGCTTAGATGTCTTTACCCAAAATTGATAGGGCAGTAGGACTTACCTAACAGTGACATTCGACTGTAATACTTTAGAGAGACGCTGTACCAGCTACTACTGTTTATTAGGTTGAAATTTTCTGCTTTCTGTGATGCCTTGAAGGATGTGAATCGGTGACATTTGGAAGGGCTGTTTTTGGTGGCGTTAGCATGGCGTTATTGATTTCTGCTGTATCAGTGACTGGTTTTTAGTGGTGTCTGGCCCTTTGCTTCAGTTGTATCCAGCATCCCTGGACTCTTGAGCAGGGGCACACACTTCAGCCAGGTCTGGGAACAGTTTTTTTTTTTTTTTTTTTTTTTTTTTTCCTTCTTGCAGTGTCTCTCCTGCGGTCGTGCCGAGTGGCAGAGGAACCCAATTACCCCAGACAGATGAGCGAGCCAGTCAGTGATCTGGTGCACAGCGGTGGCCAAGAGAAACAGCCGGGCATTGTGTGAAATGTAAGTGATGTTTTCATTAAGCTGCAGGAGAAGTGTGTTTGGAGGGGGGAGGGGGGAGTTGGGGGGGCTGAGTAGAGGGAAGAACAGGGTCTGGTGGGTGTGTTGGGTAAGGCTACAAACAGAAATAGCCACACACACACATGCACTCGCACAGATACTGACAGACAGAAACCAGCCCTACCCAGGCAAAGTGTGATCCAGGGCCTCCTCACTGCCAGGCAGACGTGCTCCTGCACACAGGCAGGGATTTGATATTGTTATAAGTCGGCTGGTGCTGAATTGTTTAAATTGGATACTGTGCTTGAGAGACTCAGCAGCAGGTGATGTCTGCTGTCTTTCTACCTTGCTCTGCCACTGGAGGTTTCCTCTATATCTCCTCCATATAAAATAGCAGTTGTAAATCATTTTAAATATCATTTAGGTCCTGTAATTTTATGTGCATGACGTGCATTGGTGAATAAGTAGGTTGTTGCACATTTCTCTTGTTTGGAGCTCTTTCTCGCATTGTCAAACCTCTGCTTTTAAAGTTAGCTGTAGCTCTACTTTGTTTCGTGAAAATTATTGATTGGTAAGGATATAATGTGGAGGATAAAATACAGAACACTTAGTGTCAGTATACTAACATTAAAAAAGGTAAGGGTTTTTTTTTGGTTCTGCAGTGGAGATTTTCTACAGTGGAACAGCAAGTTACAAATCACATTTCATCAATTACAGATGAGTCACTGTTCCCTTTAAACGTGAGCTCCAGTAACTCTATCTCCAATTATGCCTCTCTAACACATTCACCTGGGCATGACCTCAGTTTTTGATATTATCAGGAGTGGAATCTCTCTCACTCCCCCCCCCCCCCCCCCCCCACAGTTTTTTATAAATATTTAATTTCTGTTGGTCACCATTTTGTACAACAGGGAAGGAAGGGTGACCTACCTGCCTGGGTAATCAGTGTCATTTACAGGAACAATTGTGCGTGACAGGAAACCAGAGCTGTGGAGGGAAGCTGGGTGTTGAAGCACAGTAGTTTGTTAGGACCATGTCCAGACTGTGTAACTCATTCAAAGATAATGAGCCTGCATTAGAGGGGCAGGAACTGGAGACATTAACTGGAGAATGCATTAAATGTGAGTGACAAGCTAGCCATTGTTAGAAAGTCCAATGTAAAAAAGGCTCTGTGGGAAAGCATCAAAATAAGAGTGAAGTGTTCAAGTTCCCCTCTCTGTGTGACACAATGTGGCCCCCAAACTTATTTTGACAGGAAAATAAAAGATGTCCAGATGTTGCTTTCCTTTTTTCCCTTTGTAGTTTCAACATTGGTGTTTCTACTCATTTGATTTCCCTGCCTGTTTTATCAGTGAAAGAGGGAACCCTGCTCCATTAAGTGGGGCCTTTCTGTCAGCTGATTATCGTCACAGGAGGACCTCCTCCCGCTGGGCTGTGGGGAGAGAAGGAGAACCAAAGACCCTGAAGGCACCTGCAGCAGGAGAGAGAGACAGACAGAGAGATAGAGGGAGTGCTCTCATTATTAATTGAAGGAGCAATCCATTATAAGAGATTATAGTCCCAATTCTCCACGCTTGGGCTTTGGAAATCACTTTCCAGACAGCTCTGAGGTGACTGATGGCCCTAGAAAATGGTTTTCCCATTACTTTACTGAGCTACTGAATAAAGGAGCTGCTCAGAAGGAGCTGCTTGGCCCTCTCTGTTGCCGCAGCTGTCTTTGTCTGTTTCTAACAGCCTGTCCCTATATATGCTTATGAATTAAGCTCCATGTTTAGTTATCACCAGGTTAGATTTCATTATGGTGAAGTTAACACAAATAGGGTATGCAATATTTTGCTTTAATACTTTTATGGAATAGTTTTTTTTTTTTTTTTAAAGAATGGCAATAAATCTCTGTGTGTATACTTTGCTTTACCACGGGGTTGATGTTGTCATTAGTGGACAGTGGTCCATCAAAGATGGTCAAGATACACCCCACCCCTACTACCCTTCTGTCTGTATCTCTCCCTCTAAGGGATGTGTGTCCCCTCCTCCCTCAGCTCAATCAGAATCTTCCATATCTCTTAGCGATAGGCCAGCAACTGCAACCTTCTCTACAATGAGCAGAGTGCTGTCTCGTGCTGCAGGTGTGGCAGCCTGTCCCATATGCACCACTGCTCACAGTCACCCCCAACACCAGCTTTTTACCCCCTTATCTCAGCTGCCCTATGCAGTCTCAGGGCAGTCCTCATCAGACTCTTGCAGTTCTGACTGCAGTGTAGACATCAGGAGACTGTTAGCTGCAGAGACATAGAACAGTGATGTTGCCATTTTCCTCGTATATCATTTGGGTGACTAAGCCTTGGATTCACGCGCAGGTTGGGATGAATGTCTTATTGTTTGATGGATGAAGAAGAATGAGTCCTTTTGCTGGAGGCTGGCTGTGAGGTCAGCCAGCCTGTTTGTGACAGCGCTTGCGACAGAGCACATGGGAGTGAGGCATGCTGGGATTGGCGGAGCGGCTCTGTGCTGTGGGCGAGGGACATCTTCTCCCTGCCAGGCCTGCATCCTTCCAGGCAGACTCATTTGCAGAGGGTGCTGGCAGGAGGACAGTGTGTGGCATTGTGCCCCCCACGTTAGACAGGCTATGGTGTGGGGGCTCAGGGCTTTTGGGGTGATGTTTGACCACTTTTTTAGACTTTGAGAGTGTCTGGAAGCATTAAACAGCACCACCAGTTGGTGGAGTTAGCATTGTCACACTGTGACAATATGACATGTAAATCCACTGTATTTGTCAATTTCATCTGACTCGTCTCACCAGTATGTCTTTGTATGAATGTTCTTAACGATGGATTATTATGTGGGAGGGGCAGCTTTTGAATATATCCTTTCTGTCTTTTATAAGATTCTCATTGGCTTGGCTTCTCTGTGTAGATCCTGTAAGCCTCATTAGGTCCTCTTATTCAAAGTATTGTTAACTCTATTAATTTTAAATTTGCTTTACGTCAGGTCTTGCACTGGGCCCAGAGCCTGAATTCCAGATGGCCTTCCTCATTTACAGACCTATTCTTGATGTCTCTAACTAACATTGATGTAACCGTAACAAGCTCTTAAATTTCAGGTGTGCTCCATCTGATACTGTTTTCTGGAAACCCATGACTATTTTGTGATTGTTTCCGTTGGTTCCCGGTGATACACAATACTATTGTGATTATTTCTACCTGCTACTTCCTGTTTCTGCTTAGATAAGCTGACCTCTCTACTGTGCCCAAGGCCACAGTGAGATTTCTCTACAAGCTTAGCCGTAGTGACCTCAGGGGACCCAAAGGGAATTAATGAATTTTCCTCATGCTGGTTTTTGTTTTTTTTTTTTGCCCCCTTCAGAGGCAAATCTCACTAAACGGTCAGTTACCATATCAGATATCTTTGTCTGTGCTTTGGTTAAGCTCAGACATATGACGATACCATCTGTGTTTTTACCTCTCTTGTTTTTGTTTGCAGTGCTCGTCTTCAGTGTTGTCCCCGTTGAGCTCTGTTTCCACCACATTATCTTCACATTGCTTTTCTATGGCTCTTGCTGTGACAGGCCTTTTGTTAAGAGGGCTATAGTAATACATCTGATTAACCGTCTGAGACTGAGCTGTAGCTCTGCTTTTCTTTTTTTTTTTTTGTTCACTAGCTTCGTAACTCGGACGCCTTTCCCAACAAATTCTCCATACCCTGTGATCATTCTCTGCCCCATCTGTCTGCCCATGTGAGTGGGATGACTTGTAACTGGCAGAAGGGATAGCAGGTCGCGTAGTTACATTCCACAGTCTGTATTTTGAACTGCCAAAGTGATTAAGGGCTTTATTTAAAGCGTTTATTTATACTGCAAGAATACCTTTCGTAACTGAGGTGCTACTCATAAATTAACTGTGACTTCAACGGTTGACATACATACTAAGTGAAGAGTGAATATGTCTGCATTGGTTGTGTTGTGTGGTGCTATGTAGATGCACGTCTTTTGTTAGGAAGTGACAATTAAAAAAATATATATATCCCTGTGTAATTTCATATTCTAAAATTTTAATTAAGTAGCTATTTACTACCTGTTCATTATTACTCTACACAGTCATTAATTGGTAGCAATGTATTCATGAACTGTTTTTGAACTGTGTTGATGGGCCCAAAAAACAAGGTGTGATAAATAGAAGTTACCGTGTGCTGAACCAGGCAGAGCAAGTACTCCTACTTCTTGTCAGGTTCCACAGTGGTCAGTTGTCTGTCTGCATGGCAGTTTTCCTGTGCCTTGGTCAGAAAGGGGTGAACGGAGTGAGTGAAACGGAAGAGAAATGTCCTCAGTTACATTCAGTGGGTCTCATCACGTCATGGCATGTGGGGACAGCCTCTCCCCGGGCTGACTGACGTGCGCATGGCAGTCACTTTCGTCTCAGTTAAAGAAAGTCCCAAGCCAATTAGGGTGGCTTCTTGCCTGCCGCCGTTGGCAGCCTGACCCCTGGCGACCCGAGTCACGAGTTCCGCGGTATTTTTACTCAGACTATCAGTACAGTACAGCTGTGGCCGTTACATCCCAGATCCGCTGCCAGCGCGGGTCAGGCGCAGATACAAGCTTCCTTGACATGAGCTCGGTCATCAGAACTACAGCAACGCTTATTTTTAAGGCTCTGTGGCACGCACAGTGCCCGACAGGAAATCGTGCCTGTGCCTCCTTTCCATGGGGAAAGTTTGGTAGCGCATTCTGATCTGTTGCTATGTGCAAATTGACAAGTGTTGTCGAGGTAGGTCAGAAGGAGCCCGATGTTAGCCGAGTGCTCGTTTCAGACATTCACGCTCCAAAAGATGTGGGTGGCGGTTTGTGCCCTCAACCATTTGTTACGAAACATTTTTTTTTTTTTCCTGTTTGGGGGGCCCCGTCTGTGCTGCTGAGCTGTGCAGAGACTGGCTGGTGTTGACAGAGAGAGCATTGTTTACCGCACCGCTGTAGTGCAGTATAAATACGGCAGCGCCTGAGGATGGGTGTGGGAGAGCGGAGGAGCGGGACTCAGATTCCCCATCGCGTTTTCGGGGACGGGGCGAGAGAAGGGGAGGTAGACGCGGTGGTGTCGTTCCCGGGGGCCGGATCTGGATCTGGATCTCGACCTCGCGGGCCATGCAGCTCGGTAGATGTGTGTTTTTCCATTATTGCTCTGCTGTATCGGTTTTCCGCATCACTCTTCTACATTCAGCGTGGGGTAAATTGTCTGAATTGTTTTTTTTTTTTTCTCTCGATACCAATGCAACAGATGTCACTTCACTGTTGGCAGAAACAGAATACAGTGTCTTTCCCATCAATAAACCCAATTACAGCACACACATTTCAAGAGGATAGACCCGTAGCAGCAGTACACCATATCCCAGTCTGGTCATTGTTGAATTTTTCTTGTTTTCATTGCTGCCTCCCCTCTCCCCATCACTGTTCAGCTATGATGGTTACAGAGTGGGTACATCTCAGATGAGCAAAGTTAAAAATTCCAGATGCTAAGTTAACCCTTTTGCCTTTTCTCTCTTGTTCTCTTCTCTCTCACTCTCCTCCTTGCTCTCCATCTGTCTTTTTTCACCCAGCACTGAAAGCTATTAGCTAAGACTGTGTAAAGCCCCAGCATGCTGGCTGCTTAAAGTCTTATTCACCCACCATCCCGTTGCACAGTAATCCCCTTTTTCTTATCCTTGCCTGTGTGCGTGTGTGTCAGTGGTATTACCACAAAGACATTTTTATACCCGGCGGACTCGTGCCTCTTACTGCATATAATTGGAAAGATTATTACTCCACATTTTACATGTGCCCTGGGTTGTTCGCTGGCAGGCAGTTTAATGTGAATTTGCATTGTGTGCACAGTGTATTCAACATGACTGCCTGTTTGTGTGCTTGGTGTACATAATATATATTTTTTATTTATTAATATTATTAATTTATTATATATTATTTTTTTGTTTACTTGTCTTTTCTCCTTTTATTCCTAACATTCTCATAGTCTCACCTCCCTGTGTGGTATTATCATAACCATACCCCTGTAATTCACCTTCACAAAAGCTGTCACAAAGTGACAAAGGAGCTGACGGGGAAGGGGGGGGGGGGGGTGCAAGTCTGGGGTGTCACCTGTGGATGTTTTTTGGGAACCACTGTGGCAGGTAGCAGAGGCCCTGTGTGCAACAGAGTCAGGACTGCACACACAGACAGTAGGTAGTGTGGGATTAGTGCTAATCCAAGCCTGTGAAAACGGCCTTTGTGGAGCCGCCTGGAACAGCACCACCTCTCCCAGGGCAAAAGAGGTGAGGCTTTAATCATGTACACTTTGTAGAAAAAAGGTAAAGGCCAAGCTTGTTTGCCATTAGGAATCATGTAATCGCACTCATGTAATCATACTCTGCAAAAGAGATTCAAGAGTTCATGTGTGGACTTACGTGTTGGACAGAGCTGCAGCCCAAGAGAGGTCTTATTTTTAGTTTTCTCCTTTCTTTCTCTCTTGCTCTGTCTTGGTCCCTTTCTCTGTGATTCACTCACTCTCACCCCTGTCTTTCCTGTTGAGGTGGATTTGTGGGGAGTAGGCAGCTCCGTGCTGAATGTCGTTTTTGTCTTTTTGCCAGTGGAAATCATGACAGTTGACATTTGAGAGGTTGGGTGATCGGAGAGGACGTGGGCAGGCATATATCGTATTGTCCCATCTACGAGCCACTGGGCTCCCTATATCATAGATTCTCAGTATCTGTATTACACTGCTGACAGTATAATGTGGCTGTCAGAGATCTAGGTCTGATTGCTTTACAGGCATAGACTTAGATTATGTATCATAGTGATTTTCCTCCTGCTATTATGGCTGTGCTTAGATAAGGGTTGGTGCTAATGAGCTCCTCCCTGTCCTCACCCTGGCACCAAGGTGGCACTTGTGGAACAGAGCCCACGCCGTGCCAACTCCTGACAAATGAATTTAGATCGTTCAAGTGAACTTCATTACACTGCTTACTGGAAGCATGGTTGTTAGCAAACACCGCATCACCTTAACAACAAGTTCATGCTGGGGGGGGGGCGGTAAACTAGAAATGAAGTGGGCGGCAGAGGCAAAAGGCTGATGTTGGCATGGTAACAAGACATCATGCTTTTTTAAAGACAGACAGGGAGACTCTTTGACAGCTGAACCTGCCTTTCAGACAAGAGAGCGTGCTGAGCGCAACCCTTGTGATCTCATCTGCCACTCTTCATTTTTTTGTATACGAGAAGGCATCTTTCTGTTCAATTGCATAAACACAGGGAAGGGTTTTCAGGTGTTACAGATGTGACATTTATAGCCCTGGAAGCGTGACTCTTTAATCAGGTGTGGTGTCGTAAATTAAAATTCGAATATTGCAGAGTACGATTGCCAGTTTTCGCATCACCAGTTAAACGGTAGCTTTGAAATTATTTAACAAAACCGTCATCACTTGGCTGTTTAAATGGGAATCATTAGAACAGAATCTAGGCTGAATCACAGTGCTGAGAGTCATCTGTGTACACCAATTAAGCTCATACAGAAGTGGCCTGATTTCCTCTCTTATTGCATTAAACACCAAGTGTAAATAAAGCCTTCACCCAGATCCATAAATGCTGTGTGAAAATTGATTTATTATTTTTTTTAAATATCTCTGTGCATGGCAGCAGATGAGCATATTGAGGTCGCAGTGTACGGCGCAGGTCTCTGCTCTTTTGTTGTTCACTGGGAAAGTGCGTAAGTGTTCCTGTGAAGAAATTAGTGCAGGGCGAGTGGTCAGGAGAGGCCCCCGGGCTGCTTGTTACAAGGGCGGCGCTGTGAAGAGTGACTCAAAGGCGAGCCGCGCGGCCCTGGGAGGAAGGCGGGGCGCCGCGGCGGACCGGCCAAGTTCCGCGCAGATGGACGGCCCCCTCAGCAGCCAGTCCCTGGGCGAGCACGGCAGATGCCTTTCCTCAACCACGCTTATCAACACTTCACAATTTTTTTTTTTTTTTTTGTGCGCACTACTTCTATGAGATGTGTGGGAGCTATGGAGCGGGGGGGGGGGGACACAGGAAAGCCTCAGCGTGAAGACTTTGATTAATAAATTCCCTGTGATTTTAAAAATTCTGCCCCTCTCTGAGCCAGCCCTGCCTCCAGTCTTTCAGGACTGATTCATCAGAGAGGAGAAGATTCGTAACACATCCTCTCCGTCTCCCCAGCGGAGCCTGGTCATTTGGCCCTGGTGTAGGTTCTGTGGGTTTGGAGCTAGCGGAAGAGAGAGAAGCTGCTTGTGTTGTCCATATATTTAACCTGGTGTGTGCGTTGCGGGAAAATGGCAAGTAGAAAAGAGAGAAGCCGCTTGTGTTGCCCATACATTTGGGCTGGTGCGTGGTCTGTGGCGTGGAGCTAGTGGAAGAGAGAGAAGCAGCTCGTGTTGTGCATATATTGTGATGCACCTGCAGCAGACATTGCCAGCATAATGTAACGGAGCGCATCTAGCCTCCTCCCTGCAGTCTTTATGTGTGCGTTCTCATGGTGAGGAAGGGACTGTGTTTACCTGTGTATATTTGTAAGAACATATCCTTCCCAGGAGGCAGCAGTGATTGCTGATGGACCCCCAAGGGACCCATTTACCTGCTCTGCTGCATACCTGCATTAGTGTGTCTCTCTTTGAGTCAATCCCCCCCCCCCCCCCCCCCCCAGCAATGTGCCCTGTCTCTATGGAAACCCATTTCACACCAGCGGACACATCTTCCCCCGTGCATCTCACTCCGCACACGCTCCCACGATCCCGGCAGCCCCGAGTGGCCCAAACCAGGTCACATCTCATTATGCGGCTCTTGCCCCACATTGGAAAGGCCGGTTTGCAAGTGAGATGAGACCCCCCCCCCCCCCCCCCCCCCCCCTTGGCCCTTCCTGATCTCCGAGGGCTGACCGCTCCACCATGTCGCCCACTTTCCCTCCCGTCGGCTTGAGCTCTCTGGCTCCCTGCCCGCTCGATGCTCTCGGAGTTCAGCCTTGTGTGGCTCGCCAGCTGTCACTAAGACAGGGCCTCTCCTTTTGGGTGCCAGAGGTCTTGATCCCATTTGTGTCAAGGCCAACGTTTCTGTCAACATTTGCAAAACAATTCCCAGTCTTGTTTCCTGCTCCAGGGCCAGGAGGTGGTGGAAGTGGAACGTGCTCTGTAAAAAGGGGTTTTATCTGTTTTAAAGTCTTTCCTCCAGTGGAAGTCCAGATATAAATTGTAGTTAGTTAAGTATTCTGTTAACTTTTTTAACAACATTACGTAATAATGGAAAAACTAGAGTTTCAGGGTTGGGATGCCCAAGTAGGAAGTCCAGTCCAGTTTTGCATTGATGTCACTGCATGACTAATCAATACCTGCCATTGCTCTTGTATAATGTCATCGCATGTATCACCTCTTGCCAGGAGAGCGATGCTGCAGTAATCATAAGCCTCCCGTCTTCAGATGGAAATCTGCTGATGTGCAGGAAACCACTCCACTGCTACCCTGGTCCCATATGACCGGTTCAGCGGCCTTTTTGTTAGCATGTCAATCCTGACTGTCCGTTCAGCGGTTTAATACAGAACCGCGTCAGGTTGAAGACCTCACAGATGGTACCTGCTGCCTCTGTGCTTGAAACTCAGTATTAGAGGAGAAGGATGAGGGTAATGGCCCTGAGATAGACTGGCATGCTGTCTAGGGCGTGGACTTGGGCATCAGTTGCTTCATGCCATAGAAATCAAGATGGTCTCCTTATGTGCCACCTAACTCTGACAGAATACAGACCACAATAGAGAACAAAGGTCTGTACCTGCCTCAGTACTGTAATGATTTACAAATGTAATTATTTTACATTATCTTTATGTACTCTCATAAATCTGTAGTAATGTTAAGATTTAGATAACCCTGTAATTCATTCACCATTTAACTATAGATTTGAAGGGGTTCCAGGAGTACCTACCCCTTGAGAATAGTGAATGAAAATTGTACTGTGGAAGCCTGCTCAGTATAATAGATTTTGTCAAAGTCAAAGTCAACTTTATTGTCAATTCTCCAATATGCACAGGACATACGGAGGATTGAAATTGCGTTTCTCTCAGGCCCACGGTGACAATACAACAGTTCGACATAACACAGTGACACTGAGAGACAAGAATAAGAATTTTCACAGAAACAAGCTGCAAATATTTACAGCAAGGGCATCAAGGCACATGGTAGGTTTAGTAATATAAAAATATAAATATAAATACAGATTCCACAGGATATGATGTAGACTGTTATATAAGTAAAGTGACTGTGCAGATGTGTGTGAGTTTGTGTGTGATTAATGTTGGGAGTAGGAATGGGTGGAGAATAGTCCAGGTTTCAGTATGGTATTTCAAAGTGAATTTATTGTCTAATTGCACCTTACTTTACCCTTACTTTTCACAAATGACACAA
Organism: Megalops cyprinoides; assembly: GCF_013368585.1. Classification (NCBI taxonomy): domain Eukaryota; kingdom Metazoa; phylum Chordata; class Actinopteri; order Elopiformes; family Megalopidae; genus Megalops; species Megalops cyprinoides. Next base: position 17,778,560 of record NC_050583.1, on the reverse strand, counting down.
AATTCACAGAGAATCGTTAATTGTCAAACAACACACCCACTGAACATGTTTTTGTACGTGATAAAAACATTATACAGTGATGAAGGCCTCATTAGCAAGGCCACCAGTCTAGCCCTCTTCTCTCTTACCTGCTACCCCGCTGAGAGATCTGTTCTATCACCTCTGAGTGCTTGTACTTTAAATGCAAGGAATTTAATGTGGCCAGAACAAATCTCAAATGGTGTACCTCTTTGCATATTAGCAAAAAAAACCAGGGGAGGTGTCCGTTAACCTGTGGATGGTAATGCTGATACTGTGCTTGGAAGGAGAGCTGTCAGGGAGAGCATATCACCGGACCACTCACACATCTAGTCAGAACAGAGTATCAGACACAAGTGTGGGCTTTTGTGACCAAAGGGCACCCAACACTCCTTGGATTCATCCCTTTCTGTGTTAGATACCACAAACGTTCTGCTTTTATTAAGAAATCCAGGATTTTTTTTTTGGTCATATGACAAGTAGTTAAGAAATATAAGGTCTTAGTTCCCACTTCTGAGGTAGAGTGTTTTTGTCCTTGAAATTAAGAGATCACACACAGCTGATGATTAATTAGTGGTAATCAGCTACTGAGAATAACTGTTGAGTAATTAGATAGGGGGACATGTTGAAATTCTCATCTCTCATATGACAACCACAGCCTAATCACAGAGAAGCTGAGAGCACACTCGTTAGGGGCACGGGTAAGCATGAATTTAAACTCTCCATACAGTGATTTCTGTATTTCTTAATATATTGTGAACTACCACAAAAAGATCTTGTTTTTAATCACAGTTCACCAGATGCTGACTGAGATGTACATGTAGGAAAAATTCTTTTCCGTGTTTTGTTTAAACAGGCTTACACATTTCAGTACAGTGTGTATGGAAATACATCACATTGTATTTTGGTAATTTTCTCGTTGAAGAATATTTATATTACATTTGAATTGTATGAAAGCCGCAATATTGCACATTTGAAAAGCACATTAGAGGCTCTTTGCTGTCAAATGAGGCAGAAGTAGGTGGGCGAAGAGATGGAGTGATAGCAATTTTTTCCTTATTCCATCATCATTTATTCCTTATGCTAACACTGTTCAGTGAAATTTGATTTGTGAAAATACATATAAGCAACAATTGAACACATATAATTAACTGCATAATTAGTAACGAACCTAATCTTATCTTTCATTCATAAAAATGATTTTGAGTGCTATAGAGTTGTCGGGCTGCCAGGCGGTGTCCTCAAACCTCATGTGGAGGCTTATTAGCCAAATCAATCAGGTGAGCACCATCTGGCAGCTCCTGCTACTCCTCTTTGTTTTAATGAAGGAGAAATCATTCTTTAATAATCCTATAAAGGATTATCGGTCATTAGTAAATGACATCATAAACATTCAGTCCTGGTTTGCGCCCTGTATAAACCTTTTATGAATGACAGCATATTCTGAAGTATTACCACTTCTCATCAGTATACTATAATGATACTCCAATAATGATAATTATACAAGTAACATTGTTTTCAGGGATCAAACCTGAAATCACTGCCTTGAGCCTACAACAACAGCCTTTAATCTGTGTCATTGATGCACGGTGTTGCCTTATGGCAGTATGCAAATATTGCCATTAATTAACTACAAAAAATGCAGGAATGTGTGTGTTTATGCTTGTGTGTGGTTCTGAATGCATTGTTTTTACAGAAAAGTACAGTGCATTAGAAATAAAGGAAATATGTTGGACCTTTAATAATTAAGGACCATAAAGGTGGATGGTGTTAGTTTGTCTGAAGAATGCTCAATGCAGTTCTCATTGGCCTTGTGGGTGGGTGGTGGGAGGGGTGAACGTGTGGCAAAACATGCTACTTGTTCACTGACACATTGGTTTATGTAAATTCTTCAGTTTCTTACTCCCAGATTACATCACTGTAAATTCAGACTCTTTCAAAACATTGTTTGAGTGGGAGGGGACTTTTTAACATTAAAAAGACGAGTGTGTCATGTATTTCACCTCCTTTACTGTATAGGATGTGGAAACGGACTTTTTTGGCAGGCTTTTTTTTTCAGGCTGTCTGAAAAGCACATTTGAGAAATAAGGGGTAGTATTTTTCAGAATTTTTATGCTTGCTGGTTTTGGGCTCGTTTTTGGTTTCATACTTTAAAGAGGTAACTTTCCTCTTATTTCATTGTTGATTGAATGAAATGTTGTAAGCTTTCAGGGCCAAAATACAGGAAGTAATTGAGTTTCATCATATGAAAACAAAGTGAATTGTAATTACTGAAAGTGGCAGGGCCTTCAGCTGGGTTGTCATAGCAACACAAGGTCAGAAGTGACCGCCAGTCTCCGGATGAAATGACCATATTTGTTTCTACCTGTCTCAGGGACAAGTTCTCAAGCAGTGGTACACTTACTGCCTCACCTAGAAATGTTAACCAGCATCCAAGTATTGGGTTATTACTTATTGGCTGTCTTATTGGCTGTATTGGCTGTCTGAATAGTGGTGTTTACCGAGTACCCTGTAATACAGGTTATAAAAGGAAAAAATAATATTGCAATCCAAAGAGAACTGTAACCTTTTTGTTTCAGGTGTATGAGGATGAGGAAACAGATTGTAGAAGCAGATTGTCTTGTTCAGATTCAAAGCAGGTCACATTTCAGAGGTCAGTAGTGTTGCCTGCAGATGATTGGCAACCACTTGTCTCTAAAGGGTAAATGCACAGTAAGATTTTAGCCCTCATTTAGTCCTGATTAGATTTCAGAAATGTTGAAATTTGGAATGTGGATCATGTACTGTCAGGTGCTGATGCAACAATAATTGTTCTTGCAAGCAACTGCAAGCTGTTAGTCAGCTTCCAGGATATCACAGTTTTAGATAGGATTGCACACAGTGTCTGGTTTCAGGAACCACGCTGACAAGGACTGCCAGCAACTAATGAAAAACAACCATTCAACAACAATAGCCCAGTAGCTGTTTTATTGTAAGAAGCCAAAAGATAGCCATGGAAGTAGAAAGAGAAACACACACCAAGACAAACACACCTTGGACGTGAACATTCTTTGTTTGAACCCGCATGCAGGAAGAAGTCATGTGGCTCGGTAGAATCAATAGTTGGTTTTGTATATCCCAAAGTTATGTTCTGTACGTTAAAAACTCAAAACAAGTTAACAAGAAAATGTCAAGCATGGTAATGGAACAATTGCAGCCAAATCCTTAGGTGGTGACATTCACCTATGAACATGTTTGGCATATCTGCTGTAACTCCAATGCCTGTGCTGTGGTCCGCTCATGTGGTATGTCAGGTATGCCCACAACTCTCACTCAATGTTTAGGTTAAATATACTGTGCATCATTGGCATTTCAGGCCTTTGCTGTTGATGGTGTTCTTTTTTCCCTGTTGTTCTGAGAATGATAATGTAATCGTAAATAATACAATGAAGAGTTTTTACACCACCAATTGCGGAGGAGAAAATGACTCACAGAAAACATTGTAAAAGTCTCTCAGTTTTAAGAGGTTTCGCTCCCAGTAGAGAACAGGCGGAATATATCTCTGCATCCTGTATTTTAACAGTGTGTGTTAATGAGGCTGTGTGAGTGTGTCTGTGTGCCCATTGACATTCATTACACCTGTATAGCCAGCCCTGCTGCCTGTTTCTGCAGCAGTAGTTGTGTGTCTGGAGGCACGCATGCATATTCAGAAGCCTGCTTTGTTTTTTCTCCCACATATTTTTTTGCGTCTTTCTTTCAAAAGCCCTGTAAAGACTGAAGCAGAATGTTAATAAGCTACTAAAATTCTCCCAGAACAATCTAACAACTGACTTTTACTGCACAATGCAGACATCACAAACTTTGTTAACACTTTGCAGCCTGTTAACAGAAAACTTCTGATGAATTTTTAACTTTGTCTCCAAAGTGAGCTTTTGGGAGCTCATCAGAGAGAACTAAAGGGTCATAAAACAGGATTTATGAAAAAGAAAAGTTTTCGATTGCTGCAAGTTTATTTCCTCTGCGGATGTAAGTTATTACTCTGCTACAGCCGTGCCTTCTGTACTGCATGTTGAAGATCGTGTGATCTGCTGTGTACAGCTCCAGGAAGTCAAGCCATGATTAAGAGTTACAGTGAAAGAAATGCAGACTGTAAAATTTTGATAATTTTTCATAATTCATTTTATTTTAAGCCCTACACAGCTGCGGTCTTAGGATGATGATGCAGAGAGTGACCACAGTGCAATGCTAAACTTAGTCTGATAGGGCTCTTCTGACATTTCCCTACACAAAGCTGTGGAGCTTGTTTCTTATGAAGACCTCCTATCTGGCACACTGGCGTAATGCACAGAAGCTTTCTTCCTAATATTTTTTTATGTCACGGGAACTCAAGTGCAGGTGTGCATGGACTGCCTCAGCTTGATTCTTTTAGAAAGCGGATGGGTGTTTTGCTTGGTGGCCAGGTTCTGGAATCACTAAAATCTTGCCGATACTGTGTGTGTTCGTGGCATTTGTGTCTGAGGAGAGGTAGCTGTAGATGTTGTCCAGCTGGAGCTTGGAAGGATTTGGGCCTTGTATGTCCATCTGTGATCTGAGGAACCTGAAGGGTGAACGCAGCACTTGGATTTTTTTCCCATGTTGCCCCAGGATTTCGTGCCTCTGTTCCTCTCAGGTGTTTGTATCTTTGATATGAACTCCACACAACACAGTGTTCTCTGCTCTCCCTGATCTGCAAGCTCCAACTCCTTCCCCCCCCCAACCTTAGAATTAAAAAGAGATCTTTTTTTTCCTAAAGGTTTACCAACCGCATCAGTCCTGTTTCGGTGGGGTTTGTCTTTCTGAGTGTGTCTTTTTGTATGTGCGCGTGCTTGTATGCATGTATGTTTTTGTCTTTGTTTGGGTGTCTGTCCATGTGTGCCTTTCTGTATATTTCTGTCTGCAGATGTCTGTTTTTGTCTGCATGGGGTTGTCTGTGTGTCTTTGTGCCTGTGTGTCTGTGTGTGTGTGTTCTTATCTCTTAAAAAGGGGTTGTTACTACCAATGATACAGCCTTCTGTATTTCTCTGGTGCTGGTGATTACACCAGAATTGTTGAAAGATGTGCTAAGAAACACATGCACAGAAACAAATACCACAGAGACAAGACAGCCCACAGATTATGTAATTCTGGAAAATGTCGATCATGATTCACATTGCACTGCTGCGTTCACTTCCAGTAAGCAGAATCTCTGAATCATATCATTCTCTTCAGGTTACACAACGTATGAAACATTAAGGAAACATATTGTGATGGATGTGGAATAATTGGAGAAAAATGTATAATCTATTAACAGAGTTTTTTTTTTGCCTTAATGTGAAAAAGGAACTTAATTGATACCCATATCTGTCATCACAGCACCGTTAAAGAAAATAGGGCATAAAAAAGCAGAAATTACTGATATTGGTTTTTTGTTTTGGCTGCCTTGGCAGCTGAGCATTTTGTATAATAACATGGCTGTATTTGCAGGCAGACAATTTATTTTCCTTAATAAACATCTCACCCCTTGAATCAAAGGCTAGGCCTCCTTAGGGAAAGCCTTTTGTGGTTTAAATAAATTTCTTTTCTCTGTATTTCTTTGATGTCAAAAAGAAAAGACAAAATACGTCTTTCTGAAGTTTCAGAAAAAAATAGCTAGGCTCTCAGCTGTGGGCCTTTTGTCATTTATTATGAGGTAATCAGTCTTGATGAATCTGAGATGCACTGCCTACCATGCCATTCTGTATTATAAAGGGTGAAATTTCCAATTTTCTGTTCTTCCTTCTCTCTCCGTGCCGTGGCTGCAGTACCGATATCCCCCTTCCCCCAGCGTGAGCTGGTGCCTTTGTCTGGCTTTAATGAAGTGCATTTTGAGGCATGTCTGAGGGGCATCCTTTACTGTGTCTGACACCTGCTCTCCTGTGTTCCCTGTGCAAGGCTGTAGGGCATCTGGAGCACTGCAATGACCAGTCAGAGCAGTGGCCATGCAGAGAAATCAGGTCCCACATCATCGCGGTCGGCCACCACGCCCAAGCTGCAAGTCCAGCGCTCGCTGTCCCGGGAGACCATCACCATCCACTTCTCCGCCCTCGGGAAGGAGGAAGAGGAGGAGGAAGAGGAGCTGTATGGAGCAGCCGTCTCTTCCTCTGCCCCGGGAGGGGACTATGATGACCAAAGTATTGTGACTGCTCTGGAGGCCAGCGAGGAGCTCCTGTTTGAGGGGGGAGGTCTGGACCCAACAGGTCCCATCCCCTCAGCGGGAGTGGCGGTGCTTCCTGTATCATCCACCACCCTCCCCACCATCTCGGGCTCCCAGAACTCTGGCCCCTCCGCGCCCAGCCCCGCCCTCTCCATTCTGCCCTCCTCGTTGCAGACCACCGCCAGCTCCACCACAGCTAGTTCATCCTGGCCTTCGGGGCAGAAAGCTCAGGCCCCTCCCCTTCCCCCCTCCTCTGCCTCCTCCAGCTCCTCCCCCTCCAGATCCGTAGCCGTACCCTCTGGTGACAAGCCCTTCATGAGCTTGGTTAAGTCCCTCTCCACGGATGTGGAGCCCCGTGAGGGCACGGCCATAGCCCCAGCGTTGCGCCACCGCCACCTGATGAAAACTTTGGTGAAGTCTCTGTCCACCGACACGTCCCGGCAGGACCAGGAGTCTGTGTCCTACCGCCCGCCCGACTCCCGCCTCAATCTGCACCTGTTCAAGCAGTTCACCCAGCCCCGCGTCACGGTCGCTGGCGACTCCAAGACCGCCCCCTCCTCCCCGCTGACCTCCCCCGACAACCGCTCCTTCTTCAAGGTGTCGGAGGTGGAGGCGCGAATCGAGGACACCAAGCGGCGGCTCTCCGAGGTCATCTACGAGCCCCTGCAGCTGCTCAGCAAGATCATGGGGGACGAGGGCGGCGGGGGCGGCGGCCACCGGCCCAAAGCCCTGTCCTCCAGTGCCTCGGAGCTCTCCAGTCTGGCCAGCCTCAACGGCCACCTGGAGAGCAACAACAACTACAGCATCAAGGAGGAGGAGTGCGACTCGGAGGGGGAGAGTCTGCTGGGCAACACAACCAACCCCGCTGAACTATCAGCGGTCTCTGAAGTCAGGAACCCCAAGCCCCAGCCGCTGGCCCTGGACAAGTGCTCCATGTCCGCCCTGGCCAAGCAGGAAGACGAGGAGTTCTGCGAGCTCTACAGCGAGGACTTCGAGATCTACACAGACACAGAGACGGACGGGGACAAGCTCGAGGACACAGCGCAAGGGTCTCACCCAGCCCACAGCGGGAGCACGGAGGTCGCGAGCGAGGACGAGACGGAGGAGGAGGAACCGGAGCCCAGCGTGCCCCACAAGACCCTTTTCGTCCTGACCATGCTAGTTTACGGCTACTTCGTCCTGCCCCTGCCCACCTACGTGGGCGGGATGCTGCTGGGGGTGGCGGTTGGGTTCATGCTGGCCATCGCCGTGGTGTGGTTGGCCGCCCCCAGGCGCTCCGGCTACGGCCCCAGCCGAATCCGGCGCAAAGATGGACAGTGGAACGTGGCGCACTTGGACATCAAGGAACCGGGCATCTTCAAGGTAGGCAAAGCAGAATCCCCACCGCCTCCACAAGCCATTTTCAAGGCTCTGTTCATTTTCAGCAGACCATAAAATTGGGAAGCTGTATAAAGTCTCTAATACCTAGTAGATAAACCAGTATCACATTTCCGTTCCCTGCAGATCCATTCTGGACAGAGGAAATAAAATCTCTGCATTTCCTTTCCAGCTCTCTATTTCTGCACACAGAAGGCTAATACAGGAGAGCAGTTTTACCATCTGCATGAGTCAGAAATGAAGCTCCACTCTAGTACTGCCCTCCTGGAGTGTGATGGAAATTTTCACAGTATCTCTTATTTATTGATAGAATGAATGTGTGCTTGCTGGAATTGAGGTGTAGGTGTAGCAGGTCCTCACCACTGTATTTAAAAGCACAGACACAATATTACCTGTTATATGACTGTGTTGATAAACCGCATAAGCACCTACTATGAAGGTTTTAGCTGTCAAAGATAACAGGTATGTAGTACAAGTATTCCATCCGTTCCATGTCTTGTAAGGTGTAGTGGCTGTGATCTGTAAGGCAGCTTGCTTGTGAGCTGACCTATGGGAAGGGCTACGGAACATCTTTCTTTGTTTGAAGTGGAGTCGTGCTGGTCTTCCCATTAGCAAAGTGCTACGTTATCTAAGGAGGATGATGTGATGATGTAAGGAGAAAGCATGTGTGTTCCAGCATGACTGGGGGAAATTAAGCAGTCCCTCTGAAGGACTTCTGTGAGAGACACAGTGAAGGATCATTAGTTTCAGACCCAGAATTCTGTACCTTTGCCCCAAAGCACTGCAACATTCATCTTCTGTCATCAGAAACAAAAGTATTTGTCAGCAAAGACTGTTTCAAGATCTCTGGTGAAAGTAGGTGAAACAAAAACAGTGAAATAGGTTCTTATCAAAATGCATAACCGTACATGTCCTTTAAAACTCTGGCAGCTAAGCAAAGTTCGAAGAGAACAAAAAAGCTAGATCAGTGTGGTGCATGTTAAGTCAGCCAAGCCTTTGTGTGAGGTTCATATTTGCGCCCCCAGTCTTGGCCACTGGTGGGGTTAAAAGTACTGTATTGACATCCAAAATCTGTAATTGTTGGATACCAAAACCATGACCAAATAATCTGAGGCCAGACCCTTGGTGTGAAACCTAGAATGAGACCAAATGTATTTCAGTGCATGACCAATCCTAAGAGCAGGACACCACAGTGTTCAACGGACACATACGCGCAAAACATTCAGAGGAAATGCAATGAAAAACAGCCGCATATTTCAAACCAGTTTAGGAGATCCTGCAGAGTCATGGCCTCAAGGCTGCAACCAAGACTGGGTTTCACCTCCATCTGTGGTTTCAGGGAAATATTTTATTCACCTTGGAGGAAAAAGCAGGACCTGTCATCATTATGAGGCTTGACAGCTCTTTGAACTGTGAGCCACCGTTACATTCTCAGCCAGCTATTTAAAGGCACTCCGCCTCTTCGTGGGCCCACACTACAAGCTCTCATTGCTCCTTGTAATGACTCGACATCGGCAGAGAGGCAAAACCATGTAGAGCTACATTATAAAGCACTGGATCTGGGCTCCATAACTAGGACACCACTTGTTACAGCTCAGGGAGACTGCCAGCAGTTTTGGACGGTGGTGTGTTTGATCTTTTTATAGGCCATGTTGCTGAGTGGCGGTCTGCCTGATTAACTGATTGTTTTGACTCTGACAAGGGGTTTTAACCCGTTCAGCCCACTGCACTAGAGAACACTGAAAAACATTTGTGGAATCCAATGAAATGGTTACACAGATAATTCTAGGCTTTGATGAGAAAAAACTGGAGCAGTCTGAGTTACCCTTTTTTTTTTTAATTGGGTGCATGTGCTGAAAATAAGCAGCCGGTAACTGGCAGCTGTAGTGGCATCAGACCTGAAATGGCTTAAAATGGCACTGCGAGAGGGATGTGTTGTACTGCTGCTCCAGCCACAACTGATTTGAGATCAGGTCTGGCTGTGTGTGTAGAGTGGAATAGGCTCTGCGAGAGAGGGTCACAGTTCAGCTCTCAGCGATGCCCACACTATGAAGTCATTCCTCCTTTCTGGGCACTCATTCGATTATGTCATTTCTTGGCATGCCGCATCGAACGATGGGGGGGAAGAGGGGAAAAAGAAATGTGTTTACAGCCTTTTTGTTCCCGTTACATCAGAGAGCTGGTGACACTGCAAGTACAAACGGCTTTATTGTTTTCGATTTTCATGTCTTGGTCGCAGGAGAGTGAATTCCGAAAAGGGGCCTCTTATCATTCCGGATAGTAATGAGAATAACATCAATCACATTTGCTTTCAGTGAACACAGCCAGTGTCCTATTTCTCCTCCATCTGTCTGTTTCCAGTACTCAGAAACAAAGCTCTTACATACATACATCTATTAATATATGCTGAACAGTAGTTCCTAGCAAATCCTTTGCGGAGTTGCTACAGTGAGCGGATTTGATGTCATTTCCTCTGATGACAGCATTTCCTGCATTCACTTTTTCCTTATGAGAAGCAGTCGGACAACCCAACAGGGCTGCCATGTCTGCACTCTCTGACTGTCAAGACCTGATGTACTGTCCTCCCTTATTTTATTGGCTGTTGTAGTTATAGCTGTATAAAACACGCATACACATTTTCCCATTAGAGCCGTGGTTTCTTTCGGTACTGTGCTTTTATGTACGGCAGTCTGGCAAATTTACACCGGGCACTCGGACAGAATTTGAATCTATGACCAAACACGAGAAGTATGAAGGGGTGGATCGGTGCTTGGGCGCTGTTGGCCCAGCTATCAGAGATATGTTGATTTGTGAGGTGCTGAGAGCGAGAGCTTTAAGTAAAGCAAAATACAGTCCGGCCAGGAGATATAAATATGAAAAATATATATTTCTGCCGGAGGTCACTGGCACTGCAGTAACTAATAGTAAGGGAAGTGTATTTGTGCTGCTTCGTGCTGGTTTCTGTGAATGGTGCAGTTACTGGGAGCTGCACTATCATAGGTTCAAAAGGGTACTCTGTGGCGTTGGTAATGCCAGCTCATGTGTGTGGTTCACATTCTGATTAGGGGTGCAGCAGTTGTGGTTTCCATGGCCTGTCCTGACAAAATACATCTACTGAATCTGAAACTAAAAGGAAGCTTTGTATAAATGACATACCATTTGGAGATGGAAGCTATCAGCACCTGTTTTAAAAGGTTACCTATATTCTGTATCTGCCAAGGTAGAGTTGTAACCTTTTTGGACTGGCGCTGATATCATTCCGTTTCGTATGTCATGTTCAGAGTTTCTTTATGCAAAAACATATTGAATAGGAGGAGCAATGCAAACACAATAGCCCGGTGATAACTGCAGCATATGAATGAGGAAAACTGGGCTTAGAGAAGTGTGGTTTAAATGAAGAGTCTCTTATTTGTAATTTCTACTGGCATGCACATAAAAATTGGCACGACACACACACACACACACACACACACACACACACACACTCACACTCATCCATCCTCCTCTCACCCATATCAAGTTATTCTAAATTAAGCTATGCAGTTTCCTAATGAGATCTTTAATATTTTAACAGAAATTCAGCCTGAAACATTATGCCTTTCAGACAAATGTATTTGGTGTATTTGACTTATGTTGGCATCCTTTCAAACTTTTAAAGGATTCTTTTTTCAAAGTCAAATAAATAACCTGAAGGCATTGTGTGTGCCCAAGTGTTCACAGCCCGATCCATAGTTGCATTGGTTCACAAATTCACCTAGTGCTTTCTTTAAGCAAGCTCACTGTGTAAGTATGCTATCTCTCTCCCTTCCCCATGCAATAGCAAGAGATTCTGCAGCTGAGCTCTGGAGTACTGTTTATGTATTAAAATGATGAAACAACTTCTCTGATCAGATCTCACCCGACTGCCCAAATTAGGGCATCGTATACAGGGAGGTCAAAGCTTCCTGTCGCCTGAAGCAGTGACACCTGAACAGGGCCTGAATGCCACTCTCACTCCTTTCGCGTAACTCTCCTTGTCTGGGCTTGCTGCGCTCCCAGCACAGACTAAAAGCCTCTCCCAGACTCCACATGACTGCGCATCACGGCTCCGCTGCCAGGGCGATCCTTCACGGCCGAGCCTTGACCAGGCACGAAATCGGCTTTCTGCGGCGTGACTTCAGGACCGGGCTTTTGGCTGCCACGTCCTGAATGGAAGTGTAAAGTGCTGAGGCGATTAAGGGCTTAGAGACGCGCCAGAAAATGTGCCAGCTGAAGAGCAGTCTACTCCCGCCAGACAGCCGCGCCGTTTGCATGCTATTCAGCGGGGCCCCAAGAAGGCTGAATGTGACATTTCGCTGTCTGCGGGGTCCGCTCCTTTGCTGTGACAGGATTTCGCAAATTCACCACAGCGGCACGGTTTGGCTATTTCCTGCCTCTTCCTCCTCCATCCGTAGGCTCGCGGTCTGAAACCTAAACCGTACGCTGAGGGCTTCCAGAGGGATCCTAATTTGGAGACTGAGAGGAGGAGGCAGTGAATTACCTCTGACGCTCATTGTCTGTGGGAGCTGGTTAATTATGGAAAGCCCCTGGCTGAATAAGCTCCGGTGTGGAAGTGCATCGCAGGTGAGGCAGGGATTTGAGTGCTTGCTGTTTCTCGGAGGCCACAGGAGAGATGAGTGAAACATTGGCTCTGTCCTGCATTACTGTTTCTGTGGGGAACGGGAGCCCATGTAGAGCGGCGGTTACTCAGCTGGGCTTGTAACCAGGAGACTACAGCTTCCATTTCCATTTGGCAGTCCCTGAAAACAAGGTTCTTATCCTGAGTTATGTCATTGAGAATCCAGTTGTACTGCTGGCTGTCGTGTGACAATACGAATTGCCCTGGATAAGGGTGCGTGCTAATCAGAAAAATAATGTAAAAAGCAACTGATTGTGTTGACTTTGTGTCATTGAAGAGCATCATTCAGAGGAACTCTGAGTGCCTTACAGATCACAGCCACTACACCTTACAAGACATGGAACGGATGGAATACTTGTACTACATACCTGTTATCTTTGATAGCTAAAACCTTCATAGTAGGTGCTTATGCGGTTTATCAACACAGTCATATAACAGGTAGTGTACTGAATTAAACAGTGTTTTTTGTTGCATGTCACCCGGTGAAGTGATATTCTTTCTGGGAAACAGCCCTGTTTTGAGCAATAGGTTAGCTGTCAAAAGAATGATTTTGGTAACGAGGTAACAGCAACATTTTGTGGAATGTGACATGGATTGTCTTTGAGCGATAAGCATGCTGAGAATTCAGGTGAACTGGTCTTTCCAATCGCTGCAAGCCAGCCAGGATGTGCCTGTAGTGCCATGTGAAGATTACTGCCATCCTCTCAGCCCCGAAAGATGTAGCACACACTAAAATGACATGTGAATTGAGCTTTGTTTTTGCGTTTGAGGTGTGGTTAATATGGTCATTTTGAGTTGAAGGAGCGGTCATGTAGGCCAACACACAGAAACGGTGAACGGCGAATGACCCTGGCTTTCTCTCTGCAGATATGTATAATACTCTATATTAATACAGTGCTTTACAATCTGCATTCAAGCACTCATACATCATGCCCAGGTGAGACTTCACAGAATCGCAGCAGGGGTAATTTTCCAGGGAAACACTGCTCGATAAATCACTGCATTGTATAAAAGTTCTAGACTGCTGGAAAATGGCAAATAAAACCACCCTCTCTGTATTTTTGTAAAACAAATGGTGTAAATGGGAATATTTGTTATAAAAAACAGTTTGTTTGAAAACTACTGCATGAGAATGTCCAGCTGGAGCTAAGGAAATGGGACAGAGTGATGAGGCGCTATGGAATGGCGGAGGCTGCCTTGCCAGCCTGTTAATTGATGTGACACAGGGACAATGCCTATATGTGATGCTGAACCATCCCTGTACCGGCAGTTCTAGGAAATTGGTAGGCCACAACGTAATCAGGGAAGGATATTCAGAAGCATCTACATTTGCGTGATATGTCCCAGTGTTCTCTGCTGTTGTAAGCAGCTGGGAAGGGTTGTCTGTATCACAGAAGTGGCAGATGAAAGCAGGGCCTGGTGCAAGGAGTGTTGAATATGAAACCACTGGACACCAATAACTCCCATAGAGACTGAGTCTCCCTACAGCTCACCTGAATCATACTGCTCCCTCTGAAATCAGAATATGGTTTTATCTGTTTGTTTGGATCATTTTCACTGTCCGCTGACTCACCATCCGTTGTGACTCACAATATTTACATTGCATATTAATGTGATGATTTATTGAGATCCTTGCAGCTACCCTGCTGTCTGGCATGCCCATATAGAATGTGTATGACCTGTTGTCCCTGCTGGTTTGACCAGGGCTGGATGAACGAGATCCACAACTACGACCCGGAAACGTACCATGCCACACTGACGCACTCGGTCTTCGTGCGCTTGGAGGGGTCCACTCTGCGCCTGTCCAAGCCCAACCGCAACATCGCCCGGCGGGCCACCTTCAATGAGCCCAAACCAGACGTCACTTACATCAGCCAAAAAATCTATGACCTGACCGACAGCAAGGTTGGTCTTTTTTGTGACTTTTGTGTCCATTTCATTGCCATTACTGTGGATCAGATCTTGGTTTGGTGTTAATCACTGGCAAAATGTCTCTTTCTTTTAATGTTCCCTCTGCCAGTGCACCCCCTTCCAGTGAAGAGGTTGTTTGTTTGGTGAAACAATGTACATAGGCTGTGTTGAAATGACATGGTGTGGAAGAAGGTTACATTAAAAAGGAGAAATATCTCTGGCTCCTGAGTGGCTCAGTAGGCAAGGTGCTCATATTTAGAGTAGGCTGAGCACTAAGGCCTAAGTTCAAAACTAGAGACGTCATCTGCTGACAATGACCAGGAGCCCAAAGCAACAGAACAAATTGGCTTTGTTCCGCCAGAGATAGGTGTGAGTAGGTCAGTCAGAGTGTCCTGATTGCACCTCTGTTGGGCACCTCCAATGAGGGCCCACCTCACTGTGGTGTGCAGGCTTGAACCCTGTGTCCCTGGTTGGATGCCAGCTGTGTCATCAACAATGTGTTGAATGATGGAGCCCACAGAAGTTCTGTCATCAATACTGCAGTGCCCTCTAATGGCTCTTGAGGTTCCTGTGAAGTCCCTGGGTGACCTCAGTGGGGATTCACCTATCTTCCAATTTGCATGTGACCCACTGTGTAGTGCAGTGGGGCTTGCAGTATGAAAAATAGGGGTCTGGCCTGCATCCAGGTGTATCAGAGTGCTCTCGACTCACTTCAGCGCTCATGCGTAGCATAGAGGGTGTGTGAAAGGTTGCGCTGTGGCTAAAACTGGCAATTCTGAAAACTTGATTAAGAGGGGGAAACCATAAAAGTAAGAAGGAGAAGAATACGATGCACATGATTGGTTAGTGTCTCATACACTGTCGTGTCCATGTTATATTTACTGTTACTTTTACTATGAATTTGTCACATGAACACCACTTTGCTGACATTCATGGAAAGTTGGTTATGATGGGTGATCTGCAAAATTAAGTTTGGTAATTGGTAATTCTAGGGAACTAGGGGGGTAGGTTTTAGGAGTAATATGGTAAGTGGCAGTAGCCACACCAGATAAAACGACTGTAATGTTTTGCTTTTCAGATATACCTGGTCCCACAGAGCCTGGCAAGGAAGCGGGTGTGGAACAAGAAATACCCAATCTGCATCGAGCTTGGAAAGCAGGAGGATTTCATGTCCAAGGCTCAGATGGACAAGGGGGAAGCTGTGGAGGAGAGGCCTGCAGAAAGGATGGAGGCAGCCGGGGGAAATGAGGAGGGGAAGAAGCTCCTCGGGACTCAGGACGCGGGGCGGACATCGACCCACAGAGACCAGACCCTGTACCTCTTTGGGAGGACGGGGCGGGAGAAGGAGGAGTGGTTCCGAAGGATCCTGGTGGCGTCCAAACTCAAATCAAAGGCCTCCAGCCTTCCAGGAAGTAAGAGTGGTGAGTGAGGGTTCTGCCCACTGTGTGCTGAAGCCCTTGAATGCAGGGTTGTGGCTGGTCTTGATGTGATCAACACTTCCTGTTACTGACATGGGGAAGAGGTGAAGAGCAAGTGGCTCTGAGAAACCTCTCAAGCGAACAGTTTGACACCTGTGCCACCTCATCCTGATGAGTCCCGTGGGTATTTTACTGGTATTTTAAGCAGAAGGGTGCAAAAGTGGAGGTGCTTCAGCTACACTGGAGACATGGTGGAGCCAGTACAAAGCCCTGCACCAGTCAATGAAAGTTCAATGGATAGGTAATTGATAGGCTCTCTCTTATCAAAACTTTAACTACAGTCACATCGGGTGCCAAAGCCACTCAAAGTCAATGTACACCATTTTCATAGTGTAAATACAGTGTACCCAAGAAAATACTGATTTTCTAAGACAGGTTAATAGACTTTATTGAATCACTCATGGACTGAAGCAGACATGTTCTCGGTGCCAGATGCTTTCATCAGAACCAGGTACCATAGGAGAGACTACGGTTATCTGCACGGATGTTGAGGAACACACATTTTGGCCATGAAAATGGTGAAAATGGTGTTAGTCTGTGTGCGCGTGGGTTTTAGTGTATCCCTTTCGCAGATTATAGTTAGCCCTGATCTGGCAGTCATTGAAGTATGAGAGATCTGTATAAGCTCAGCTGCTCTTTATTGCCCATATATTTGCTCACAAAAGAGATAATTGGGTTGTTTTTGTTTTCTGTGATTTGGATGGATTTTGAAGTCTCTTGCGTTACAATTGTACATTCTGGTAGCTGGTATATAGAGCAGAGGAAAAGAGTCTGATCTGTCATGTTTTCTTTGAGATAACTTTGTCATGTTTCTCTCTCTCCCTCTCTGCTTGTCACCTCTCCTGTGTGCACTGGTGGGCACTCTGGCAGCTTTTAGTGGAGAGCGCCCTTGAACAGAGCAGTCGATTTGAACAGTGTTATGATGAGCTGTGCTTTTGTGTCTTGCACAACAAACTCAATCTGCAGCATTGTTTCGCTTGCATTAAGTCTCTCGGTTCCTCCTAAACACTCACGCGTTTGCGTGCACACGGCATATGTACACACTGCAGGGCCAGTAATCTCCTCTAAATGCACATGAAACTGGCTGCTTCGTTTTTTTTTTGTTGTTGTTTCTTGATGTACATCAGATGTTCATGTGATATAAAAACTGTAATTACTGTAAATATGCAATTAATGTGCTTATTGCTGCATAAAGGCTCCACAGGTCACATAGCGCAGAGTGTTGCTTTGCAGCTCATCTGGAAAATGCCTCCCGTGTGCTCAGTGTGGCGGTCAGGTACTCTTTGCCCGCTGTACCGTTCTTACTGGTGCAGCTGAGCAGTTGATATCGGCTGCAGAGAATCAGGCTGGGGTTTGAAAGTTCCTCGGCTGTCTTTGTGTGGAGCTGTAAGGGGGGGAGGGATTCGGCGCCGGAGTGACGGGTGTGTCCCCCCCGCCTGTGTCCCGCAGCCGTCCTGCCCTCACACAGCCGCAGCAGCAGCAGGGGCAGCCTGGACGAGGTGCTGATGCCGCAGCCCCGGCAGAAGGAGCTGAGCAGCAGCGTGAAGCAGAAGATGCTGCTGGACTACAGCGTCTACATGGCCAAATACGTGCCCCCCGAGCCGGGCACCCCCGCCGCCAGCCCCGTCCACAGCGCCGAGAGCAGCCCCGGAGCTGGCAAAAAGGTACCAGGGTTACCCCCCCCCGCCCCATACATTCACGTCAATCATACAGACCACACCCACCCAGTCTGCCAGAGCAGGGAAAAGGTCAGAGCATGTGGCTGGAGTGCTGGTGGGTGTCAAATAAGGAAAGAGAGATGCACTCTGCATGTAAGATTTTATTTATCCTCTTTTTCTCTTTCATGCTTAGCTGCCATCAGCCTGCTGATAGCAGGCCACCAGGCTTTTGTCAGGACTGGCACGCAGACAGGCACGTGTGTCTAGTAAACTGCGCTCTTTGGACGAGTGTTTCCGGCCATTAGCAGCGTTTGCTGCCAGGACCCCCCCTTGTCGGATCGTTTAGGCGCGGTGATGGTGAAAAGGGGGACAGGCGTCTGACTCGATTGCGTCCAGGTTTGATCGCTGTGCATCAGGCCCGGCGCAGCGCTGAAGGCTGAGCAGCTCTCGCCACTGCTCTCCGTGTGCTCCGTGTCACATCGCATAAGTCGTGATTTGAGCCCCTCTCAGTGTTTCCAGCTAATCTGTCCAACAGAAGCACAGAGAATCCACCATATGGATCCCTTCCCTGCACTGTTCCAGGACAGACTGTAAGGATGGAAAATAAATCTAATCTAATCTTTTTTTTCTTTTTTTTTTTTCTCTTCCACTTCCCTCTCTTTGTATGTCTGCTGCCTGTTGATTGGTCAGTTGCCAAGCAGTCCAGGGGCAGAGGAGGAGCCTGTTGCCTGGGTCAACGCTTTAGTGGGCCGGATCTTCTGGGACTTCCTTGGAGAGAAGTACTGGGCCGACATGGTGTCCAAGAAAATCCAGATGAAGCTCAGCAAAATCCGGGTGGGTGTTCCAAAAGTGACCCCGCGTTTCCACAGTGTATTATTTTGCTGTCACTTTAGCAACTTCCGTTTTTCATATTTCTAATAAGAGTCATTATTATTACATTATTATTAGTTTCCTATCCTGCCACAATTCCATAACTTTTTTTTCCATTCACCATTCCAATCTCTATTCTATGTTCCATCTTGAAAACATGGCAATGGGTGGGAGTCAGCCCCTGCATATAGTGATCCAGAGGAAAGTTGAGAGAATTTGCTGAAGGAAAGAGATTACTGTGGAATTACTGATGTTTGATCAGACCAGAGTCCCGTCCTGCCATAGCTTCTCCACAGGAGCAGCGGAGGTCAGGCGAGTGCAGTCAGCAGCTGCTGTGGTCTGCGCTGTTGAGCCACACTGCCGTAGGCACCCAGAGCGCTGAAATGTCACAGCTGCCACTCTGCCCGGTGTGGGGACCGGCCACGGTTGCAGACGTGCTGTCTCTTCGCATATTTCCTGGATCTCTCCCTCTTTTGATCTGAACAGTTTGATCATCCACCGTTTTATCCTTGCCTTCATGTTCACAAGAAGCTCACAAGTACATGGCAGTGTAGCATAGTGGCAAGGAGCAGGACTCCAAACCGATTCAGTTGCCGGTTCGAGCCCCCGCTGGGGCACTGCTGTTGTACCCTTGGGCACAGTACTCACAAGTACCTCAGCTGTATAAATGGATAACATGTAATGTTAGCTATGTAAGTCACTCTGGATAAGCACATCTGCTAAAAATGCCACTAATGTAAAAAAAAAAAAGCTCATGGCTGTGGATGGGCTGCAGTGAGAGGTAGCAAGAGGCAGATACCTTTAGCAGCTGAGGAAGCTTAGGTGACAGTGGCTGTGTTGTGTGTGTTTCAGCTGCCTTACTTCATGAATGAGCTGACTTTGACGGAGCTGGACATGGGCGTGGCCATCCCAAAGATCCTGCAGGCCTCTAAGCCATCTGTGGATCACCAAGGTAAGACCCAATGATCCAACCCCAGGGGTTTGTGACAAGATTTAGGCCAATGGAAAGGTTTGGTGTGTGCTCTTACAGTTTCTTCAGGGGGTTTTGGTAAAGCCAGGATATGTTGTATTGGATTATCATACTGGATTATTGGGATAAGGGTCAAGTTTTTTTTTTTCCCCCACAGAACTAACTAGCCTGAAAAGTCAGGTAATTCTGTTGTAGACTTAAATCTCTCTCTCTCTCTCTCTCTCTCTCTCTCTCTCTCTCTCTCTCTCTCTCTCTCTCTCTCTCTCTCTCTCTCTCTCTCTCTCTCTCTGACTGTCATGATGTGACTCCCCTGAGCGCACCTCTTAATAGCATGAATGGAACCTTACCCCCCCAATCACTGTTCTTTCTTACCCAGTGAATCACTGATGTCTCTGAGCACTGGAGTTTAATTTAAAGTTGGGGACTGGAACGACCCGTGCTCCTTCCTGCAGTGACTCCTGTGGGGCGTGGAGGTTGGCGGGGGCGGCCATATTGACTCATCCATCAGCCAGCGCACTTCTGGCTCCAATTGCACAGCTTGCTCCCTCAGACAGCATTAAACCAGCTGAAGGAGGCAGGTCTGCTTTAGCCAAAGGGCAGGAATAAAATGGACTGTAATGGATAATGAGCTGGCATGTCTCAGAAACTCCTCATATTCAATTCAATCAGACTTTTCCTCACCTACAAGACTTTTATTGGACTGTGATTTCAAACAAGTGGCCGCACATTTACAGAACAACAACTTCATGTTGACAGAATTCTCTTCATACCAGAAAGTGAACACATTCATTCGGTCTCGCATACAATACGGTGGCGTACATTAGACCCTGAGCTCTTTGCTCATCGTCGTCAGTGTTTGCTGGGCTTTGGTGGGATTAGCATTAAGATGTCTGCTGTGTTGCGCAGTGTCAGGTTCACGCGTTGATGCTAGAGTCAAGGGAGAATCAGCTTGCTTTTGAAGGAGGACCTTTCTGAAGGAATCCTGTTACAGGAGCAAGAACCTGTCGCCAGAATCTTGCGATTCAAATGTAAGAGAAAAGTAATCTACGTACCTCCCTTGTGTTGGGAGATTTTGTGTCTGTGGTCTGTGGATGTTGGTCTGTCTCACTCATTTTTACATTTTTACATGCAGTGAGATAGATACTAGTAAGTGCTTGAAGCCGCCATGAACTGAAAAAAATTTGGCTCAGAATGGCCACGTTCACAACCACACAGCACAAAGTCTGCAAAATGTCACATTATCCCGAAGGGTTAATTACACACATCACTCCTTCTGAAGGCCACCAGCTACCTCTGGTGATAATCACAGTGTTTCTTCATTGGTCCTAGCCATAGCACCACGTTTTTGTGCAAGTGTAGCACTTAACTCAGGTCTGATCTCTCAAGTGTGTTTGAGCTCATTTTAAGTCTGTTTGTTAATGAAAATAACCGCAGCATTGTGCACACTACTTGTGCAACGCTGTTATCAACTGAAATCTTAACCAGAAGCATGAAATGTCTTGATGTCAAGCTGGTGAAAGTGAGACATGGGCACTCAGATGCTCGAATATGCCCAGTCTGTGCTGTTGCACCGAAGTTGAGACTGCTCTATCTCTGTCCTCGGACTGAGGGGGCAGCGGTGTCTTGTGACAACCCCCTCCCCCCACCCACGCCCAGCGCCCCCCCACCCGCATGACTAATAAGATTGGAGCACTGAGGCCCTGTGTGAGTCTGCTGATTCTGTAATACCCTGGGAAAGAGAAACAACAACAACAACAGCTGTAAAAACCCTAGAGAGGACACATGTTTCATTCAGCAAACCTCTGTGGTGTTAGAGGCAGACCTTTGACTGGAGACAGCCCAAGGGGCTGAGGGCAGTGTATTACACAGTCAGACTGAAGTATCAAATGGCTTATTCAAATGATTGAAGCAGAGGCTAAGGCGTCCTAGTGGTGCCAATGGAAAGAGTATGAATAGTATGCCAGTGACTTTTGCCTGGTTATAGGGCTAGACACAGCCACAGGTGATTGTCAAGAACAGGGAATGTTCTTGAACAGACACTAACAAGACAGAGAAGTTATTAGCAAAGGGTTAATTACTTCCATACTTGCTAAGGTTGTTGGCTGTCAGTTAGTGCAAGGCATTTAAGTCCATGAACAGATCATGAGGTTATAGTAGTACGTCTAAGGAAAAGGACCCGTTTTGCCACAAAAACTGGAATCTGGAAACCTGTGAAATTATAGCACTTGTGCACTGAAGAAGGCCAGCGTGAACAAATTTTTTCTGCATCATTGTTAGCTTTGTCTGGAAATGAACTCTGCAAAATGTTTTCTTTTAGTTTTGTAGGACTGTTCTATGAGCATTTTATGAAATTACGAGAGCTGATTTGCAATTGAAATGCCCCGTTGGCAATATTTTTTCTTGTTGTAAGCAGAAAATCATATTTAGCTAGCATGCTAATTCTCCAAACAGAGGGTTTTTCATTCATTCTGTTGTGCTTCTGGTTTTTCAGAGCTGCATTGGTACAGTTTGCGTTGTATTCTCAGTATCTTGGTTTGGACAGATTAACAGCTTCAGGTTAATGGTAGGAACCCGAAGGTGTTAATGGAACGATAATTGAGGAGCCTGAGGTCACCCAGGAGACCACAACCTCCAAGGAAACAGAGCTTGTAATAGAGAGACTGTATTATTAGGGGTGTGGACACAAGAGTCTCACTGTGTTGCCTGCCTGAAGCAAAGGTAGGAGATCTCCTTGAGAGTATGGACAAGCTCCTGCCCAGAGCAGAGCTGGAACAAGTTGTCGTTGTTCACATTGAAACTAATGACGTGGATAAGATTTGGTTTGAGGATATGCACAACAAATTTGTTGTCTTAGCAACTAAGATTAAGAGCAGTAGCTATACAGATGTCTTCTCTGGAATTCTGTTGGTGCCATGTGTTAACCCAGAGAGGGAGGATTTTACATGGAGTTTTAATGTGTGACTGTAAAACTGGTGTGGGAAAGAGGGCGATAGGTACATTTTACAAATGTAGGTAAATTTCAGGTACATTATAGGTACTAATACAGGTAGATTTCATACTGATAATGTATTAAGTTTGTTTTCACACAGAGAATTACTAATACATGAAATACCTCACCAGAACTCATAGTGGAAGCAGACACCAAGACCGTGCAGAGTGCCAAAGACCGGGCTTGTCACAGTGTTAGATGCACTTTTAAATTACAAGGCTAGATAGGCTGAATGGCCTGTTCCTGTCATTAACTTTTTTATGTTCTAGGTATCTGTGATTTTTATCTGTGAGTTATTTTGTGCTTGGACAGGTAGTGTACTTTGAGTTTACATTATAAGCTTGTGTTCCTTGTGGATTGAGTCATAGTGACTCAATTATAACCGCGTTCAGGAATATCCATTATGCATGTCTTAAGGTTATTGACTTTCATTTTGTGAAAGGAAGTCCAGCTTCTAAATGTAAACAGGACAGTGTGTATACCCTGATCTGGATAAAATGAACAAAGAACATCAGAAGAACAGGCACCTTAATATATTTTTAATCATATGGAAGATATAATATTTGTTTTTATTTGTTTTTGTTTGTTTGTTTGTATTTGTTTTTATTTTGCCTGGAAGATATAATATTTGTTTTTATTACGCATGACAAGAAATATGATTTACCCGATCAGTGCGTTAAAGCTATAATAAAATCAGCTGGCAAAATGTCTCTTTATTTTTGGTGTTCTTGCTTTGTTGATGGGTTGGAAGCTGCATATGTTGTGCATGAAACCATGACAACTTGGATGTTGGCCTGTACTCGGTTAACTAGCTCCCTGCATATCCAGGGCTCATTGCCAAAGACCCCCCTGCATGACATAACTGACCTCAGATTGGGACCCTGAACAGTAATTTACTAAAACTACAGGACCCAAATGCTCAGAAGGAAGCATAATGTAGTCGTACCATTCTGTGGTGAAATTGGGGGTAGTGGCACAAGGATTTATGACAGTTTTAAGGTGTGTTTCAACGCATCTCTTTTTACGACTCCTTCGCCCTTCGCTTCCCTGGAATGATTGCTTGGTGATGTCATTGCGCCGTCACATGGTGTGATCCCACGCTGAAGGCATGTGAGCTTAACACTGTGAGGTAGCTATAGCGAGGGCAAAAAAAGTCCATTGAAATATCACAAGGGCTCTGTGTTGGTCTTACCTATGCGTCATACTCCTTGGGCGTTCAATTCAGAAACAATAAAATGAGGTGGATGCTTGAGCTAAGCACATATTTTTTCATGACTCGTGTGGAATTCTGCTGTGATGATAGCTTCTTCTGCGGTCACATTCTGACAGCCTGCTCTTAAATGTGGAGTGCTGTGATTTAACCATGATCCCGCTGGTATTGTGATGCTTGTCTAAATGGGGTTCAGGCAGTGCCCTCCTGAGTCACAGTGGGACCTGCTTTGACGTCAGCTGTTACTTGCGAAGTAACAGTGACGTGTTTGAGCACGGGGGGGGGGGGGGGGGGGGGGGATGGAGACAAATCCCTCAGATTCATATTCAGGGGGGGTATTATACTGTACCTACTATACCCCCCCACTCCCCCACCCCTGCGATCATCCGCTGACACAGCCGGTTGGATGAGCTCTCACTGCCTTGATTGCTTTGCATCTGTGGCCTGTGTTTTGTGGAGATGATCAGCAGAGATAGGTGCGCGTCCGCGTTCAGCCCAGCCATGGAGTCCGCTCCCGCTCATTGTCTCTGTCTCCTGGTGCTGTCTGACTCCCAGGTACCGCCTCAGTGTTATCGCCCGGCGCGCAGATAAGACTCAATGAGAACGGAAATTGACTCCGCCACCCGCGACAGTGCGGCTTACACCGGCAGAGGAGAGAGGGAACATCTCCCGTCTTCCTGACGCAGTTAGCGGTGATGCGCTGCTCTACAGGCCGAAACCCCACCTCAAGATCCCTGCTCATTTTGTTCTTTTTTTCTCCCACTCCAGTAAGCACTTGAAGCTTTTTGTTCCCATCCGGAGAACACTTGCTTTCTTGCAATTGCACATCTTCATAATTTTAGAGGTTTTTATTTTTATGTATTTGGTGGTCAGCCAAATGGCAGGACTGCCTGACAGAAATGCTTTGCATCTCGTACAGAATTCCACTACAGGCAGAAAGGAGCCATAGGAGTAGTGTTTCTTGGTACAGTCTCAGTGCTGCTCTGGGTGGGGCCTCTCCCTCTACAGTAAAAGTGCGGGTGAACTGCGCGGAGTTCACTGAGGTGTGGCCTCCATGCGTTCCCTGTGCAGAAAGTGTTGTGTGAATGCACAGCATGTGGTTTTACTGTAATCAGAGGAGAGCCCCCTGCCATCAGAGCAAGCGTGGGATGTGTCTCTGCTGACATGTGGTCACGATGCTCTCCTGACCCCCACGCTGCGTGACATTGGACAGACACAGCAGGTATGGAGGGGGGGGGGGCCTCCCCGGGTCTCTGTGCGGCCCTGTGATAACAGCAGGCCCAGATCTGCAAGGTCACTGATTCATAGCCTGTCAGGATGGAGTCTCTCCTCAACCCTCATCAGGGTGTGTTTTGCGGCACCTGCCTGGACGTTCACTCTGCGCCCCTCTGCCCCTTTGCTGTGCCCTGTAACGTCTCCAGCTGCCAAGACCCTGCGCCATCGGCGAGACCAGCAGTGCGGAACGGAGTGGGCCGGCACAAAGCCGCACAGGTGGAGCCGCAGGAGCCTGCGCTGCAGGGTGTCCCCCTCCCGCAGCAAATGAGCTTACGTTGTAAGGAGGGGCGCTGTTTAAGATCACCTCTGGCTGTGATTCAGTGTGAAAGTAAATCACTGTTTAATTTTGTGTTTCGCTGTGAAGGATAATTCGGCGGCCGCCGGCCTTGCACCGGTAGCTCCCTGCAGCACGCCTGTCTCTGATTGATTGTCTGATAAGTACCGCAAACGGTGCGTCTGGTGTGTGATAGGTCAATGTGCACTACTGTTGACAGGAAATTGTATGTGCATTTGTGAGAGAGAGCGCACATTTACACCCCCATCAACATTTAACTTTGTGCCCAGAGTGCCCCCTTGTGGTGGATGGTGAGTCAAGCATATTTGACTAAGTAGGATAAACTGTAGCAGTACAGCAATTCACTTTCATTCAGCCTTTTTGATATGGAATATGTTTTGCATATGTATTATAGTCTATACATAAAACGGTCTAAATGAAACATTATTAATCCATTTGTATGAAGGCTTTATTCAAGCTTTGTCTGAGTTTTTGACCACTTTATGTACATCTGAGGTTTTAGTGAAACAGTAGAGAGTATAGACATTCTCTTTCAGAGGTGGTGGGTCTTTATTACAGAAGTTCTCTTTCAGGGAGCAGATATTAAGTCCTGACAGTTATCAGCTGAATGAGCCCACACATATTCCAATGCACAGCTAGGAGCATGAAGGATATATCATTTCAGATAGAGACACATTTTCCCATATAGATTTCATTTGAAGTACACATGAAAAGCAGTGTATACATTTGCCTGAATATTTAATCCAGATTCCAAGGTTTTATTTCACGGTATTCATTCCAAATAGAAGTCTTTGTCACTAGTGCGTGATATACTGTGGAGGAAGAGCAGTGTGTGATTGAGGCCCCCCGAGAACGTTGGCTCGGCTAGCAAAACAAAAACATAACGAGCAAAGGGCTGTGGAATCCCCGAGGGAATAGATGTATATAACCCAGATTAGTCTGAGTGTTTGAGCGTCGATGTTTATGCAGTATGGAATCCCGCTGTCTTCAAAAGAAGAGCCCTCTCCCATGCTAGGAGGGAAGCGCGGTGCGTCCAACTGTTTCTCCTCTTTTCAAAGGGCTGTGTGATCTCTCGCTCGCTCCTGCTCTTGCTCCCTTTCCCTCTTGGGATAAAAAAAAAAAAAAGAAAGAGGGAGAGAGAGAGAGAGATGGAGAGATTCGGAGCATCTGCTGAGAGAGGCCTAACTCTGACCTGCGTCGGCTCCACGGAGAGCTGCAGGAGACGCAGGGAAGGGGGGCAGGGAGGGCCCAGAGAACGGGCGGGCTCTACGGAGAGGGGGCAGAGGGCACTGAGGAGCAGGAGCTCGCCATGTAACATTCATCTCAGCGTTTTTCAGCATGATTCATGATGCCTCTCCCCTCTCTGTCTGAAAAATTCATTTCATTCCGAACAAAGTTCTCGGTATCTCTGTCTGACTGCAAGGCCCCTTTCAGCCTACTTTCAGTATCTGTTTGTCTCTGAAAGGCATGTTGTTCTGACAAGGGGGGGGTTGTGAAATCCATGTTTTGCCAAATCCGAGCACCTGCGTCAACACATTTCCAAAATTGAACCGCAGCATTAAGCGGAAAAGTTAAAAGGAGGGAGACGAGTGTCCGCTGAATCCTACTCAAATGTGTGTGATTTCTACAGGGCTGTGGTTCGATTTGGAGATTTCCTACAACGGCTCCTTCCTCATGACCCTGGAGACCAAGATGAATTTGGCGCGGCTGGGGAAGGAGGGGGAGGGCCTCCGATTCGGCGAACCGGGCAAGGACGGGTAAGGGTGGCACAACCACGAATCACCAGAGAGCTGTTAACACATTAGTGGTGGAGCTGAATTATTATTATTTTTTATTCCTTCCAATGTTGATTATTTTTATTTTTTGCTTGTTTTCATAACTCAGATGTGCAACTGTAGTATCTCTGTAGAGCTGTAGCATAGATGATGCTAGTTTCCCACCAGCCCTCGGTCCAGTCCTTACCCATCACACTACAACTTTCACTATTTTCATATTATCTCTTTCCTTGTCTTGACTGCCTAACTGTCAGCAGAGTCTGTTTTCTTTGATGTCTTTTTGTGCAGCTCTGAGTTCCTACTTTTTAACTGTCAGTTGCACAAAGAGCCAAGCTGAGACTTTATATAGAGATCAGAGGCTTGTTTTCCGCTTGACATTTTGCGAACGTCATGGAACAGTGACTTTCCCTGCCGAGTACATGCTAATGAGAGGATTAGCTTTTCTGATTGGGTCAGGGGTCGCTAATGTGCAGTTACACGTTAACTTCTCTTTGTACATTGTGCTTTTTCCCCTATTAACTCTGTCTTTGGACGCATTCATCTGTGGATGTTTTCTACACCTGGTGAGTTGTGGCTGTTGAGGGGCGTTTTCTTTTTGCACTCCTTTAATTTTGTCAGTTATAGTGAAATCAGCTGATGCCACTTCACTGTAGACCACTAGAGTCCTCACTCAGGAGCACCGCAGTCCCTACCTCCACAATAACTTAACGAACACATTTTTTCCCCCTGCAATCTCAATCTCAATAAGGCCTTGTCAGGCAGATCTTCAGCGAAACCATCTGCTTAATTAGAATCAAAACAAATCCCCTCTGCAAACAGAGGGAATCCAGAATCTTAGGCTGGAGGAGGTGCTACAAGGGAATTTTTAATGGCAGCCCCTTTAGAAGAGTTGGAAATGTCAAAGTCCATGGGATTCAGCTGCTGGTGTAATGTAAAGTGCATGACTGTTCTGCGGCGGTACTGTGGGTGAGAAATGAGTAAACCAAGCAGGCAGAGCTCCCTTTTGAATGGAAAAAGCCTGTGAAAGTGGGAGGTCTTATGTGTGAAGCTCAGCTTTTATTTTTTTTATTCACTTATTCTTTTTTTTCTGCTTTGGTTACTGTTCATGTGGCATGTGAGTGGTGGGAACGGAAGTAGATATCTTTGTAGAAGCATGTTGGTTTGCATAGGAAGCTCCACGACACCCACAAGAGCTCACACCACCCCAGACAGCAGACATAACCTGATTCATGAGCCTGAGAAAAGTACGGCAGGATACACACTGGTCACATTAATAGGGCCAGAGCTCCCTAGACCCTACCTTACAGAGGACACCGTTATCTGATATTTAACACAAAGGACTGTATGTTCCTGGAGAATGGTGCTATTGAGATGTGCAAAGTGAATGTGGATGGCTGTACGCTGAGCATTTCTCTAATTTTGTTACACACTCCCCCTCACCCTCATTATAGAGCACCGTCACTCCTGCTAATGTTCTGAATGGTAATTGTCTGTGGTGGGGATGTGGGTGCTGTAAGTGTCCCGCACCATCAGTGGTGCACTCTGTGCTTGAGTGTCTGATCCATGATATGCACTGAAATCCAGTGAGATCTCTTCTACCAAGCCTGTTTTCACTGTGCAGTTTTTTTTAATTACTGCAGGGCACAGCAGAAATCATCTTCAATAATTTTCAGAAAATATTTATTCCTGAAGGGTCGTTGAGGGTTGCAGCATGCGTAGATTTTTCCGAAATGCCTTCCTCACTGTGATGATTTGCTCACTGCATCTGTTGATGCTGATGGCTGTGCGGTTGTGTGTGCAGGTACAGACCGAGGATGTACTGCCTGGCTGATAGCGATGAAGAGTCATCCAGTGCGGGGTCGTCTGATGAGGAAGACCCCCCCGAAATCCCCCCAGACAAAAACCTGCTGCCTGGGGCAGAGGGGTGAGACATGCCCAGTTATCTTTCAACTTGTAACTTGTCCATGCTTCTCGAAATCTGAGAGTGCAAACCTTTAGTGCCCCCCTTCTACCATCTGAATGCTTCTGTACAAAAGCACCATTCTTCGCACGCCTTCAAGCCCAGTGTCGCCCCTGTCAGGAAAAAAACCCTTGTGTTATCGCTCATATTTTCAGTTTCTAAACAGAAACCCTTACTCAGTGTCACCCTTCTGTCTTAGCTATGTGGGGGGACACAAGCCCAGCAAGATCATGCGCTTTGTGGACAAGATCACCAAGTCCAAGTACTTCCAGAAGGCCACAGAGACAGAGTTCATCAAGAAGAAGATGGAGGAGGTGTCCAACACCCCCCTGCTGCTCACTGTGGAGGTGCAGGAGTGTCGAGGGACGCTGGCAGTTAACATCCCCCCTCCGCCAACCGACAGGATATGGTGCGTTCCACTCTGTTAGATGATATCAGCATAGATCTTACTAATAAACACCTCAGTCATGAAGACACCATGGCTCTTAGCCCAGAGTTCTCCCTCTGTTGTGCCAGGCTGCATTTCACAATAGCGTTAACAGTGTCATTCATAAGGCAAATTAGTATGTTATCAGTTGCCTAGCTGCCAGACGGCAGCCTGTGCTGAATCACAATGACAGTTATGTCATTTTACAGTTATTTCTCTTGAACAGCAATTCAGTCATGTATCAGGAAAACTTATGTTTGCTGATGGTTCTGTTCATTTTAAAAGGCAGGTTGAATGTCATTTCTGTCTTAAAGTGGAGTTATTATTTTGTATTTCTTCTTCTGCATTTAATTATTTAAATGTGGGAACATCCTGATGGGTTTGCTGCAGCCAAGAAGCTGTTCACCTTTGACAGTAGTTTTGATAATATTTTTTGGTTTCATGCAATGCCAGCTGACATACTCATGTAGTCATGACCTGCTGGATTGGCTTTATTGTATTTGAGATTTAACTCAGACTGAACAAACACTCAGACTCAGATATGCCATCTGTTGGTTACACGACGTAAATGCATGCTGGGAAAATGGAATGACAAAATAATGGGCTTTACATTGATTTTCATTTTATAAAAGGTTGTCACTTGGTGCCTTTTAATATTTAAAGAGGGGAAATCATTTCTATGTTTATACTCTGACCATGCCTGTATTACCATTACCACAGTCTTAGAGCTCTGTCCTAGAATCTCTCTCTTAGAATGTGACGTTAGACTGGAAAGCCTTTTTAGATAAAATGAATATGGCATGAGCTGGCTGGATATACTGTAGAAACATAAACAGTTTATAATCTGGCATAATCTCTGAATCTGGAATGATGTATTTTCTGATAAACCTGATGTTGACCAGGTATGGCTTCAGGAGCCCCCCTCACCTAGAACTGAAAGCTCGCCCCAAACTGGGTGAGAGGGAGGTCACCCTGGCACATGTGACAGATTGGATTGAGAAGAAACTGGACCAGGAGTTTCAGGTAAGAGCCAGACAGGGTGGAGCAAGGGGCTCGTGTAATGATTCACCCAGCCAGCCACAGACTCCCGCCCAGGGCCAGAGGACAGTGGGGAAATGCAGTTTTCTTTTATAACATTTTTTTTTTCTTCAAGTGTTGTATAGTTGAAGTCATTATTTGAACGGGATGTCACATTGCCTGTTATCAGAGGTCTTCATCAGGGGTTCAGTCAAAGGAACGTGACTTTCATGCAGGAGCCAGGCCTGAGGGCGTGCTGGCTGGACACAGGCATACATTCCTTCACATTCCTTCCTGATCCTCCAGCTACAGAAACCCTCACTCCACCTGCAGCCAAGACGGCGTGAGCCGGAGCCCAAGCAGCACTGACTCGAAGGCGAGACCCACTCATTAGTGCTGCAGCATCCAGCAGATAGGGATAAGGAGCTGGGCCGTAATTGCAGGACTTGGGGGGAAAAACAGCCACTGCACCACCTGTGTTTAAGCTGAGAGGGGAGTGCAGCTGAGTAGTACTCGCAGTCGAGGGCTTAAGACAGTAGACAAACACCTTCATGCATTGTGCGATGCATTGGTTATCACAAATCCTGTTTTCACAGTACCTTTCAAAGCAGACCTGTAGCACTATTGACATTACTGAAAATAGCATATTATATGACAGTTTTGTGACAGTCCAACTCTCCTTGCTCTGCTGTGATAGTCAAAGTCATTGATATACTGTGGTGTTTGAAAGGTAGTGTTGGAGATTTTGCAGCCACAAATACATCCAATAAGTATGCAGCCAGTCATCACACAGAGTTGGCCACATGTGGTTGTTAATACACACAGTGTAATTTAACATGTGAAAGGGGCCATCAGTCTGCAAGTATGTCCATACGTGTATCTATAGCCAGCCACTACACAAAGACAGTGATAGAAACACTGACTGATTGCAGCCTTCCACTGCAGAGATCCTCCCTTCCTCTAAACCACAGCCTGTACATGTGCATAGAAAGCCAAGCGCTCATACAGAGAAGAGAGGTCTCCTTTGTGGGCTCCCCGCTGCCCTCCATGATCCCCAGGAATGCCTTTGAGGGTCTTTGCGTCAGAATGAGGCAGGGATTACAGGGGGCATATCCACCCATTTATGGCCTGCTCCCACTAGGGGCTTCAAAGCCTCTGCACATGCCTGTGGCTCTGTGCCGTACTTTAAAATTACCAACTTGCATCTAGGTGCCCTGCAGCACCCCTGCAGTCTCTGAACGGTTTTATTTCCCACAAGCCAAGCTGTAAAGCATACTACCCGTACGCCTGCAAGGATCTTTTTTCACATGTGATGTCAGCACTCTTGAGCGGTTAATGTTTTATGCCATGTGTTCCTCTTGTGTTGCCACTCGCTAGACTGCGTCAAGATTTTCTCAAGCACTTAATGCAGAGGTTTTCCTCTTAACTGCATATGGTATGTGTGTTCAAGGCAAGATCTTTCTCTTGGTTAGAATAAAGTTGTCGTATCTAATTTTCTTGTTCTTCTGCCCTCCACAGAAAATTTTCGTCATGCCAAACATGGACGACGTGTGGCTTCATATCATGCATTCTGCCATGGACCCCCGCTCCAACGTCAGCTCAGTCAGCGTAACAACAGAGGCCACGAAAGAGCCTGACACCTCAGAGTCCGACACGGTCCCCATTAGCAGCATTTGAAGCCTGGCTGTTTACAGTGTTAGCCAATAGGGAGGACCCTCTCGGACGATGTGAGAGGGGAGCAGTGGATTGGCCAGCCCACCCCCAAAGCCGCTGGTGCCACATTCCTGCAGGTGTGCCTCTCTGTGGGGAACGGAAGACAACATGCCCCCAACCTAGTCCCTTCTCACGCCCCTCCCCCCTCCACCTGAGAGATCAAGACCAATGTGTCTCGACCATGAAGTGTACAAAAACGACATGCCTGCTGCTTGGATTGCTTTGACATCAGAAGAAGAGGCGCTAAAATTTGCTCATTGCCGTTCGGGGGGTGTGTGGGAGAACCAAAACATTCTGTGACTCTGTGGAGGAGGAAGGGAGTGGCAGGATGGTGTCCCCAGAACACCTCATTTATGCATTCACCTGGCACCTTATGTCCTGCGCGATGCAAGAGAGGGACACACACACTTATTCTTATTCTGTGAAGACAAAAGGAAAAAGACTTAACTGGTAGTGATGTTGGGATGGGATGTGGTTTCATCATGGACGCGTCCAAACATAAGTGAAGTAACTGTCGTACAGTGCAGCGGGAGGTACTACCGTGAACTGTGATATACAGATGGTGCACCAAACGTCTTACGATGATTATCACTGGGTGCGGTGTTAGTAAGATGGGTAGTGGTGGTAGTGCCCCCCATCTCTTCTGCATCTGTTGTGCCTGAGCACTCGATACTTTAAATGCGCGCGCACACACACACACACACGCATACATATATATATATACACATACACGCACAGAAGTCTGGTGGGGGCTGCACAGGAGGTTAGCAGCTGTTCATGAAAACAGTGAGTGCTCTCTGTGTGCTTGTGTTTGTTATCGTGTGTGCAGGCCTGTATGTGTGGGTGCATTCACGTGCGAATGCACGTGGTTGTGTGAGCGTGTGTCTGTGTGTCTCAGTGTGTGTGTGTGCGTGTGTGTGCGTGTGTGTGTGCGCGCGTGTGTGTGGTTGTGTGTGGTTGTGTGAGCGTGTGTCTGTGTGTCTCAGTGTGTGTGTGTGTGTGTGTGTGTGCGTGTGTGTGTGTGTCTCTGGTTAATTATTTGCCGTAAGCTGCCGCACCTAACGCACACATGCTTTATCAGTCTCGGCAGATGTAATCCTCACAGTATCCCCTGGTGAATGTGTGATGGTATTGTGCCAGTGCCCCTCCCGCCTCCCCTCTGTTTTATCCATGCTGCCTGCCCCCTTCTGTGTGGCCGTACACCTACCCCTCCCGATATGCAAATAGAGCAACACTGCTGTATCCATGAACCGAAGCAGCTGAATAACCCCGCCCTGAAGGCAAACTTAGAGACAAGCCAACATGACTGGGACAGCTAGGAAGCTTTCAATACAAAGGCTACATGCATCTTCAGTTTATGAAAGCCTCCGGGAGCTCCACTGTCAATGAAGATGCACAGTGGAGATGTTCAAAGAGGAAACGATCCTGTACGCTAATCACATACTTGTGTATGTCTAAAAACATGTACATAGGGGCTTAACACTTTTTAATGAATGTATGACTATTCCTGAGCAGTTTAAATATTTGGTTTCTGAATGCCGTTCTAAACAAATGATATAATTTATTGGGCTGTTGATTGGAATATGTAAGCAATGCTCTGCTAAAAATGTGAGATTGAGATTATCTTGACTTTTTTTCTATAAACACTTTATATACATGTACAAATGAGAGACGTACATGAGCAGTCAGATTGACAGTTGTGTTTTGAAATTCATCTGAGACGCAATTATGCCATGATCAACCATTCCACACGCAGCAGTCCTCTAACACAGTACACTAGTCTTCATAGGGGTTCACTTACACACAGGCACTCAGAACGTGCCATGAAGAATGTTAAATAATTTAGCAGATTGTCGCTGGGGAATTAATAAGAGCCATAATCAAGATATACCCTGGCAATATAACACATGCTTTTACTGAGTGTCATACAAATAGAAGAGATTCTTTTTTTTTTCTTTTCTTTTAACTGAAGATACACTGCACCATAGCCACTCACTCTGAGAATATGACACTTTTTGTCCCAATAGCTGTGCAAAGAAAAAGCCTAATCAAGCATTATTAACACTAATAGTCCAATTTAAAGTGTATTTATTTTTTATACAGGAGCATCTTATTTGAGATTGTTTATTTTGCCAAGTTGAATACAAGATTAACACTTTCTGTTTACAGTTAGGTTACAAGTGCAATGTGGTTCTCCTTGCCATATATTTTTTCTTATAGATGAGGCGCAGCAGCACTGCTCTGGGAAGGGGATAGGGTGGTAGCCAAATGAATACTTGAAAAGTTTATGCCCTTGAAAATAATTTTGTTGTGGTTTTAGGACATTCTAAATGGAAGCCACTCTTCCCTCATTGCAGTACTCAAAGCTATGTTCACCTTTAACGAATTATACAGTTTATCGGTGTCACTTTATAAAGGGGAAGAGAGTCAATGTAGGGAATTTAACTGGTATGTACCTCTTTGTACTTTTTTTTTTTACCTGAAACGTTCATCTGATGTGCTTACACAGTTATGAAAACAGATGGCGCTGTCGTGTCCTAGATAACAGTGTGAGATATCCTATTCGGAAAGCTTGGATCAGATTGCTAACCATTCCTCCTTAGACGATGAAAGTGATATATTTTATACTAAGTTGGTGAGAAAGCATATTATAAAACGTTTCACTTTCATGGGAATCTTGAGAGAATTGTTGAGATTATTTGGGGATTATTTTGAGTTTAAGAAGAAAATGGTGAGTCCCCCCCCCACTTGTGTACATTCCCTTGTTCTCTCATTGGTGTGAGTGAGCCCTCTGTGGTAAAATGACTTTTCATCTTGATATCTTATTTTCTTTTTGTTAAAAAATGATATGCCTTTTTTATAATTTTCCTGTGTTATAAACAGTTATTTTGCAGGCCTTGTGTGTTAATCTGTAACTCTTTTCACTTTGTGAGAAGTCGTTGGCCTTTCTGTTCTTTTGTCCCCTTGTACAATTATGGTGAAATTATGGTGTTATGAAATCCTTCTTGTTTTTCAATTTGCTATGTTATTGTTAATTTATTAGTGATTCAAATGAAGAGCATTCCTGTCCATGTGAACTTTTTTGGTGAAACAACGTAATGTTTTATGAAGGTTGCATGTCTTAAAAATCAATCTGAAGAATGCCCTTTTTCTGTGTGCAATAACTTTTAAAATCAAAGTCAGGATGAAATAGACCAATATATTCTCTAATGTATGGATTGTCATATCACAGTTCACATACTCATCTATAGGGAATTGAAGCTTGCTGTTTTAATAAAGTGTCTCCATTTTCCCTCATGGTTGTTTTGAATCTTAAACCACTTACATTATAGTTGCACTGCTTTAGTACAGACGTGAGACTCTTAAACACAAGCAGCATGTGGTCAGTATAATTAAATAGCACCTTTTTGTGATATTTGGGAACAATAATTGATTGTGTAATTAGCGATAGTTATCAGTCAGGCTAACTGTTGTAGCTGGATTTAAACAACTATATAAAGCATAGCTTGAAAGTAGCATTAGTAATTATTTGCATACTAGCCACATTCTCTCTCTCTGTCTTATATATATATATATATATATATATATATATATATATATATATATATATATATATATATATATACACACACACACACACACACACACACACACACACACACACACACACACACACACACACACACACACACATACATTGCTTTACCCAAACACAAAATTTAATTAAGAGGACAGTTAACATTCATGGTAACATTTCAACATTTTATGTGGCTATAAAAACTCTACTAGCCTGAAAAAAATGTCAGTTAGTTTACCATGTACTAGAAAGTTGTGTTTGTGTTAAACCAGAGTAGCTGCTCACAACAGTTTATATAATTTGCTTCAAGGTGTAGATGTGCTAGTACAATAAATGCCCCACTACCAGCACTCAAGCAGCTCAAGGATGAATCCCTTAAAAGGAATGGTTCTTCAAAAGCCTTGCTGTGTAAGACCATTACTTGATTTTACAGAGGCTGCTTGGGGCATTTGTGCCAAGAAGTTTGTTAAAATAATCATGGGCCACAGTGCATATTTGCACAGAAACAAAAAGGGTAGCCTATGGGTGTCCTTGAATACACACATTTTGTATTTTCGTAAAGTTCAAACATGTCTGCTCCCTGGAAGATGTAGCAGTGCAAAACAGAGCCTAACAACTACGCCACCAAACCATCCCTCACTTTATTTCAGCCCTATTAAATTGGGCTTCTTTCATGAATTTCAGCTTCCCAGGAGAGGCTTTCCACAAAAACATTAAATCAGAGGGTGATAAATTTAATTCTGTGCCAAATAAAAAACTATCCAGGTAATTAAATTGATGGCAGTGGACCAGTTACTGTAGTTGAGAACATTAATTTGTCCATTAATTTATCAGAGCACTGAGGTGGTAATAACATTATTCATAACAAATTAGATGCTTTCTGTGATTTAAGATGAAATTATTTTAGTTGGTTAATGATTCACCTATATTTGACAAGGATAAAAGCATTCACCACAGAAACCGTCGCCTTATTATTAAACCGTTGAAAACAGATGGACTTTTCGGCTGTTTTAGCTCCTGTTTGGATGTCACCGGGTTTGTATAGTTTATACGGTAACCAGGGCATTATTTTTTTTTCCAAACTGACCGGTTGTAGGTGAAAGTGGTCATAAATGTAAAAACGAATTTAGTGCGATTTAGTCCGCAATATTGCTGGAGCCTTCCATTCAAATTCAGGGGGTCTGTGTTCACCACACTAATAACTATTCATACAGCCCACTTTTAAGTCTTTTCAGAATGACAGTATTATTGGGCAAAAAAACAACATGCAGTAGTAAATATACAGCTGTGTCGGTAATCTACAGTAATATGTAAATTGTCCGAAAATGTGTTCCAAATCAATAACAACAAAAATAACGTGGCGATTCCTGCAGGTCGAAGAGTAGTTTTACGACAGTTTTTTTTCTTTCGGGAATTCTCCTCCCATTCTCTCCAGATTGTCGTGACGTCACTCTAGAGTTTCAACACGCCAGACGCACTCAGGCAGGAACTGTACGAGCGAGAGTAATGGAGGAACTCGGAGAGCACCGCGCAAGACCCCAGCTGTTTTTATCGACAGGATTTCAACTTTCGCACAGTCTCTGAACATTCTCATCGTTTCGTCTTTATATGATAATTCGAGCTGCGGCGCTGCCTACGGTGTCGTTCTGAGAAGATGGGCTGGAGTGTGTGTAGCCGGGCCCTTGTGTGGTGCATTTTCACGTTGCTGTTCATTAACCCATTCCAGATGGTAAGGGCCTTGGAAGCTACTGTATAATATGTTATTGTTGTGATTGTGTCACATGGCATTTATCTTAATATAAACATGACTCTCTTTTTGCATGACAGTCATTGCTAGCATTCTCTTGCTAGACATACAGATATAGAATGTCGAGTGACCAGTGAACACTGCGTATTTGTGTGCGATTTAGGGACCGGGTAGAGATGCATAGACACCGGTAATTTCGTATCAGCTGCAAGGTAGCTGGCTTTGTGTTAACATGGTCGCACAACAGCGAACAGAGTACACAGGACTCTGCTAGCTAGATAAATAGAGAGCTTGACTAAGTGTTTGGTTATCTCTCGGGACCTTCAGTGGGTTACAAAGTTAGCTAGCTAACTAGCTACTGCTAATTTCTGTTAGATGAATAACGTTAGCCAGCAATACTGAGGATGGTTTGTTTTAACATATAGGCTAGCTGAAAAGTGCAGATAATGAAGGCTTTGCTAGGTTGCTGGCTAGTCATGGCAGAATCTGTTTATATACACTGTGAAAACTGTACAGTTTGTGTTTGGATCGCGGTCATTGGTCAGTTCTTAATACAAATCCCAAATGAACAATTTGGATATGGCTTTACTATATGTCATGTGGTATGACTAGATATGCATTAGTTCCTATGATGCAGCGCTCAACGCTGTGGTAGAGAACGGTGCGACGTCGGCTAGAAACCGGGGAGAAAATGTGAACCCCCCGGACTATGATTTTAAGAGAGCAAGGCCTACCACGTAGGGCGGCTAATTCCATGAGCCTTGCGTCTGTTGACCCTGCGTCAACTCCTTGTGCAGTGCCATCTCATGTTAATTTATGTGTGATATGCAGTGAAACGTAAACATTGTTTTTAGTAATACGTAAGTGGCGAGAAATAATCGGGTGGCCTTGATAACACAGCGCCCCTTGTCTGGCTGCTTGCATACTGTAGACCCGAGACACAGTGCCTGGCATTTATCAGGGGGGCAAAGTGCTTTGCAGGAGAGTACAACAAACAATTCGCAGGCCCTTTGCCCAGGAGAGAGTCTGACCTGGGAGGTTATATTAATGACGGTGGTCTGTACAGTTCGGCATGCTTCTGGTTGTGCACTTATTCTAGAAGTGTTCAGCAGTTGTACTCTAGCTGGTTCAGCAGTGCGGTGGGACGATACTGAGGCAGTATCAAGCGATCAGAGAACATAGTGAAGATTCAGCGCCACAAATGAGTCGAAGCTAGCAGCTGGACATGTTTAAATATTGAGAATTGACCTCAGCTACAGTCTGTAACCATTGTTCATAGTCCTGCATCATT
The DNA here is from genome assembly GCF_013368585.1 of Megalops cyprinoides. NCBI lineage: Eukaryota > Metazoa > Chordata > Actinopteri > Elopiformes > Megalopidae > Megalops > Megalops cyprinoides. The sequence continues at coordinate 17,740,155 of NC_050583.1, read as the reverse complement.
TAGGATTAGTACTGGGAATCTCTAGCAGGGGGGTTCAAAGCAAGGTCTGGTTTTGTGTGTGTTGATTATGCATCAGCTTATACTGGTTATTGCTCCTGCACAGGCCTCGGGGTGCTAACACACCATATCACATGTTCGTTTCCTCTTAATCAGAGTACAGACTTTACTCGTGAATGTAGTGTTAATAAAAATAGAGATGATCAGAGCGTCAAGAAGCGGAACGCGCCTGTCGTGGCAAGCAAGGGCAGGAGAGACGAGGCACCCTTGCATTTCAGTCCCTCGGCACATCAAATGTTACGCAGCAGAAGCCTCAGAAGGAGCAGCAGAAGGATCAGGCCTCGTATCTTATCACAAGGGCAGCCCTGTGGAGCGAGGTGCCTCGTCGAAAACTGCTTCCTCGTGGCACGCCGGTGGAAACCGGAGGCCGCCATTGTGCGCCGTGACACGAGGCCAGACGCTGGACCAGAGCAGCAGTGCAGAGGAGTTGTCCATGTCGCCGTGGGTGGACTAACTAAACTGTAGACACAGAAGGCTGGCTTTGGGGGACATAAAAAGCACAAGGCGTGGTAGTACACAGAACAGCGAGACCGATGTCAAATACCTGTTTCATATCACACCTCCCACACAGGAATACTGCAGTGCGTTACCCTAGACAGACTATCCATGTATCATTGTTAGTTTGTAAACATGTAGATGTTCAGCAGAATTACAGACATTTTGTCTGTCGCCTGAAGCTTGTTGCCAGGTTGTTCTTCAAGGATAATGTTACATTAAAGTACTGCCCTGAATGTATTAAATGTAAGAGAGATCTTTGTTTCATCAACAACCACTATTTCTTCTAGTAAGGGAAAGGATTATCTACTATCTTTTAAAAAAACTTCCTGCTTTATATCAACTGTGGTATCTAAAGGAAGGTAGTGGTGGTGACCTCTCATCTGGCAGTTTCTTTCTTGTTAAGTACTCTTGAATGTGAGACTGTTCAAATGTTTTTTTTTTTTTTTTGCTGTGTATACTAGTTGAATTTTCTGTTGTTAAATGAAACTTTGACAGGCAATAAGCCACTTTCAGCGCTGTGTAGTGTGTAGTTTGTGATTGGTGGGATGGTCACATGTTTAATAATTAAAATCCTAAAAGCACTTTGAATTGATGAAAAAAGCACTTGGTTAATGAAAGGATGCTGGTGACTATGAAGGCTGTGAAACCGGGGCAGTTAAATGCAGGCTGGTTTCACTGCAGTCTCAGAGCTGCCTCCAGTTTCTTCAGCTGTGTTTCTGTTCCCCTGCTGTTTCTATCAGCATCCCCCCATAAGTTGTATTACTACTTTTATTGGTAGGAATGGACATTTTTGGGTTTCCAGAAGTGAAACCACAGTTTCTCTCTGTCATTTGTTTTAACACCCCCCTGAAGGCTAGTTAGGCCCCCATTTCCTGTGCCTTATCAGACCTGTGTACACAATGGCTTAAGTAGCCGGTACTTACAGTAATGGGATCCCTGTTGAGTATGCGTTTGTCAGTGTAAGCAGCCTCTGTAAGAAGCCTGCCAAACTGCATGTAGTCCTGTATTTTTGGTGCTTTGGCTCACGCTGCATATTTGTCACCAGTTCTGGTGTGAGATTTTGACCTTATCGTAGCCTCCATTTCCTCCTTACTGCACCTGACGAAAGCAGAACATGACAGTCTGTGTGCTTCGGCTTCTCTCAGCTGCCATTTTAGCAGACACATCTGCACGGGCCTCGGCCTAATCACTTGTACTTAAGCACTTCATGCTCTAAGTGCTTAGTGCGACATGTTTGCACACTCGTGTAGCAACGACAGTAGAGCGCTTGAGGAAGGTGGCCTATCTTTATTGGCTAAAGAAACACTCTTCCAGCCACATGTTAGGCTCAGAAGCTATCAAACTTTTGTTGCTCCTTGTTCTGGTAAAACAGCAGCGGATGATTTGAGAAAGGTGGCCTATGTTTTTAGCTAAAGAAGCGTTCCAGCCACGCTTTTGGCTCATATGCTATCAAAATTGTGTTGTTCCCTGTTCTGGTGCATTACGTAATGGGCTTATGTAATGTTTTTGGCTGTTGCTGTTAAATGTGTTACGGGGTAGAAATTTGAGGAATGGCTCAGCAACTGCCCTGCCTAAAAAAATGAGCAGATTGAGGCAGGCACAGTACTGGCCAGCTTGGATGTCGGAGGAATGCTTCAGCGCATGCTTTACTCATACACGCACGTGGTACTGAAGTGCAGGCCGTAGGGCGCTGTAAGCTGTTGGCAGAGTCACGTCTGCTGGGTAACAGGAAAAGAGGAGCTTCTGCTTGTCTGTTGGATGTGTAATAATCATTAAATCCTTATGCAAGGGAAATCTGTTAGCCCGACCTCTGGATCCACGTGAGGGTACGCTGTGGTGGGAATGGACGCAGGTGTGGACTTTTGACAGGAGCCCCGCCGTGTTTATTCTTGGAAGAGCACTTTAGCGTAGCTGAGCAAACAAGGGAAACAACATTAGCAGTCCACTCCAAAAAAAGACTAATGAATAGACAGCAGGATTAGAGCTTGTTTTGTCAGACTAGGATTCTGGCCTTTTTCAAACCATTGATGTCTTGATCTGGGAAAATAATGCACCAGTGTATTGTTACAAGTGTGATGCAAAGAAAATCAGTTTGTGCTGTACACAGCTGACTATCAAACCACCGGCTAACAATATTAGATATATTAGTGTGAATAGCTCAAAAATACAAAGCACAGGTAGTGGGAAGTGTGGCAAATTATCATTCTGGTAACATCAAGCTAACAAGCAAAAAATCAATTAAGACAGCAATAGATGTCTGTGTGACCAGTTGTGTGTGTGGGATAATCCTTTCTTATCTAACCTTTCAATAGTTTTGTAAAGTTTGTGTACTCATTTTGGCTGTGTTTATCTCTGCTTAAGACCCCAAGTGAATCCAAGTGTTAATGATGGGCACCTACCTGTTCAAATGTAAACTTCTCTCTGCACACCTTGTGGTTTGCATTTTACTAAGGTTAGTGAAGTTTTAAGTTTTAAAGTTAAACCAACTATCATTATCAAAACATTAAGCTTTAGAGAAGTGGAAATTATTGCATGCGTTGATTTTGTCATAGCTGCTGTACTCAAGAGGCTTGGCTTGGATCCCTATGAGATGTGCTGGAAAAGTTCATCCTCACTGCTACTGGAGTGATAGGAGGGAAAAAGGTGAAATATTCAGTAGAATGTGCTGAGTGGCTGAGTGCCACGCTCTCTGTCTCACCACACGGGAGCTGTTCATGTTGCCTTGTACTTGGTTTTGAGTGCTGGGGGAGAGACCGTGTTAAGTGTAGCCCAGCAATTTGCTCTGACCCCAGGGACTCATTTGAAGTTTAATTGACTGCTGTACCGTTTTGCCAACCTCCTACTGGATGAGGAAGGATTGTGATTTAAACATTTGGCAATGCACTGTCTGTTACAAGACTGAGTTGCAGGCATCAGACACTTAGCGTCTGCAAGGCCAGGAGTGCTACAGCTGGGCATTGAATATGTCACAGTGCAGATGACCGCCCCCTACCCCAACCAATCATTGCTCTTACACCAAAGTCTCAAATTGTTCTGGGTTCCCTGGGACTGTGTTCAGTTCAGCTCCATGTCTGCGAACGAGCTGGAAAGGGGAAAGGTCCGATCTGTACAGACTGTGATTTAAGCACGTGGCCTCTGGTGGTGAAAAAAGGGAGGAACGCTGCTGTCCAGGCTCTTGCACAAATGAGTCAATGTCCCACGTGTCGGCTCAATTTCAGAACAGTGCGGCCTGCTTCTTCTTTTTGGGCGCGTGGGAGAGGGAGAGTCTGTGAGCCGCTCTGTAGCGGAAAGGCTCCATGTGGACAGAGTACACTCGAGCACACTGCTCGGCCCACACAACACCGGTGCTGTGAAGCGGCACCCTACAATGTCACATCTACTACCAGCAGGCCTCTCAAATGCTTTCTTTTCTCTTTTCTTTTGGAGACTTTTAGTCTCAGAATGGTGTTGCGGGTCTAAATGTCCCTCTGTACTCTCTGTGTACTGCGACCATCACTGGATCCAGTCCCCAGTCTCTGCACTCTGTTCATGCAATGCTATCATCCTCTGTGGAAAAGTACTAATTTCTTTCAGCTCCAAAAGTATGCATATTTGGATAACTGGCTGCTCTGAATCTTACACAAGATGATCTTGGACTTGGTTTAGCCAACCGAGAAAAGGAGTAATCATGAGAGACTAGCGCACAGTGAAGTGTTGACCCTTATGAAGGATGAGCGTCTTCAAGTGAATGAACAGAATGTGTTCAGTCTTTTCAAGTTTTTTTGTAATGTAGCCTAAATTTTGTCAGATTTAAAAAAATGAGAATTGTTGCTATAGAACATTAAATATGTGACATAAACACATTAAGCATTTTTTTAGCGTTGTAGCCAAAGCAATAGTTGCTTTAAGTCATATGATGCAAACACTTTTGGGCCTCATAAAGTTGCGGGTCTTTGTTCTGTGTCTCAGGGCTTGTGTAGGGCTAACACCGTGTCCCTGTCCGAGAGCCTCCTCTTTGTGTCCACGCTGGATGGAAACCTGCATGCTGTCAGCAAGAGATCCGGCTCCATCAAGTGGACCCTGAAGGAAGGTGAGGAGAGACCTCGCTTTTAATGGTATAATGGTGGCTAATAATGGTTCGCCTGCGTGCTTGGAGTTTCAAATTACACCTGAAAACACCTTTGTCAGAAAGCTGCACAGGTACTCATTTTCACACTAAAGTGTTCTTCTTACACCACATACTTGTGTAAGATGGGAGATACAAAATTCATGGTCAATTTCACCTTCAGTAATGATATCACAATTGCTTGCACCTTGCTGTCTATTGATCTCAAAGCTCTTTGTCGTAACTGCCGTTGTGAAAGTGCAGCTCATCCCATCCTCCAAATTGACAGCAGGCACAAGAACTGCCACCATGCAGCAACTGCATTTGGAGGTGCAGGGATTGAGTGAATCTTTTAGGACTGAAGTGTAAAACGCAGTCTGATTTCTGAAAATGGTGAGCGATCGTATCTGATGCACCCAACGCAGGTGGATATACTGCTCTTGAGGCCGAGGCTGGTGCAAAGTAATGTTTTGAAAGCAGGGAGTCATGATCTGTCACCACCCCAGGATGTGGCTAGGGTTTCTGAGCCGCACGGTGCTGCCAAATAAACAGAAGATTAAATAGATCCTCAGTTTATCTCCACAGCTCAGTAAGCTCACTCTCCCCGTTCGTCCAACCTGTGTTTCTTTCTTTCTGGAAAGTTACTTTGTTGAATGGTCATTTTGCACTGCCCTGGGGAGTCCCTCTTGTAAGCATAGGTCATGAAACCCAATGCCCAGTGGGATTCTGGTGGAAATGATTCAGGTTTTGTGTTTTGTTTTGCAGTTACCAGGAACTGAAACGCAGTTCTTGGGAGCATGCAAGAGCAGGTATTATACCTTGTGAGCACCTGATATGCTGATCTATTCCAATGTACCGTTTTAGTCTGCGCATCCTGTGATCATAGAAAACTCGATAATGAACAGGCTAAAATCTTACTGTTTTAGGCTAAGGGATGATTTGGTAGCTAGAGTTAGAGAGTGAATTGAACATGCCTCCCTACTATTAGTAAAAACATTAATGGATGTAGACCTCCATTTACAAGGATGTTAATTTTATCCTTTTGCCTCAGATGAAATTCAGTCTTTCAGCTGTCTAAACTGAGCAAAAATAAAGGTGTTGCCAACATACCGGTCTCTCACAAGCAATCTCTAAGTGTTTTCAACAGCAGAGCCCTTAGCCCCATGTTTCCACAGGATATATTCAGGGCCATTACAGAAAGGGCTTCTGTAACATATGCTTCATGGTAATCATTAACCAGATGCAAGTGGCACAAATGGCCTTTAATCAAGGCCAGCTGGAGTGGGCACTGACATCACCCATGCTCACACCGGGAAACACGAGCGAAGCGCCAGACCCAACCAGTTTTTACACCTGACACTGCGCATCCCTTAAAGGCAGACAAATGGGATCTCCGGATGTTCCAGAAACGGCGTTTCAATATTAACTCAAACAGCCGGTGTCCTCTTTCGCACACCTGTCGGAGCGCCCCGCTCACTGACGTCCCGAGCGCCCACGAATGAGAACCTGATGCACCAGCCCAGCAGGTTCTCACTCTGCAGGGACGTGTGCAGCCGGCAGCTCTGTCTCCCGTCACCAAAAGCCAGCCGCTTGTCATGTCTGTTCCATTCCCCAAACTCCCCTTTCCAGCAGCCGGTCCCGTAGGTGCACATTATCAGAGGACGTTCGTGCTAATGTTTGCATAGTACTACAAGCATGTTATCAGTCAGCCATGTGCACAGGTGCTGACTCAAATGCTCACTTTCTTGGAACTTTGGGTCCACTGCGGTTAGATGTCACTTCATTCTGTGTCATCAGCATTTTAGTATTTTTTTTTTTCCCCTCTGTTTGTAGATTATATCTGCAGATAGGAGAATGTAAAACCTGTGCTGTCTTTGCTGGGGTTGCAGTGCAAGCTGGCTCCCAGACCGAAAGGATATCCTGCAAAGACCTGAAGTAAACAATGCAGTTCTCAAGAATTGTCTTCCACAGCTAGCTAGCTTTTCTTAGAGGTCATTACAATGCAAACTTGAAGTGTTTCAACAAAGTACACCGTGCAGTTCAGTCTGAAGCAGATTGAAGTGTCCTCTAGTTCTGATAAAACTGTTTTAAATGTGTGTGGTGTTGAAGGTGTTTAAACGACATTTCGCATTTCTGTAGTTTTGTCGGAAAAATTCTGACGAAGACCCTCGTGCATTCCGGCATTCCTCATTAGCTGCGGAAGATTTTTTTTGTGCCAAATTGAAAATGAAAACAAAAGTGAAAAAGAAAATGCAAACGAGAAAGCAGTGTTAAAAAGCACGTGGAAAGTAAAACGCATTGTGCATGGTTTTCCATTTTGGCATTAATTGCCAGATTGAAGAGGCGAAGGGGATGACCTCACTTGTACTGGCTATCAGTGCGCTCAGGTACATTGTTCTCTAATGTCCTCTGAATTGCTTTTCCTCGTGCAGGCTTATATTGCCTTCAGCTGCTCGCATTTGCGTATCATTTAAATTGCAATGGGTTTTGCTCATCTGAATTACTTGTTCACATACATGCTCATCTCTCAGTCACTCATTTGTTGGCCAGCTCACGGATGGCAGGCATGGCCATGAACAGTTAATGCATAGTCCATTTAGCCGAGTGTGTTCCGTGTGCAAGTCAGGTGGAGCAACCGATGTCACACACAAGCTCTTAGATATGATTTAATAACGCAGAGTGCTGCAGAAGATGTGGTGGTTAGGGGCTTAAAGCAGGTCTGGTCCAGTTATTACCCACCTAATAAATGCCATGTTGGAGAGCTTGCAATGAAAAGCAAATCAAAATGTATGCAAATTAGGATCCGGTTTTTAAAGTGGTGCTCTTAAGTACGTTTAAAATTGTATTTTCTTTCTCACTGTGGTTTTTCCATTTTCAATTTGGCTCAAAATGTCTATAATTAGTGTGATAACAAGGATAGAGAGAGTACCCCATGTAGTTTTACATTACTGGACTGCGACTGCATTTGTGAAAAACAGGGTTTAACAAATGGTTGTCAGTGGTGTAAATGTTGTCCCAATCTCTGTAAGATACAGCTAGGTAAGTAGGTTAGTACCTACTACCTGCCCAGCAACACCTACCTTCAATGAGGAATAATAACATCACACTTGATAATGAAGACTATAATCAGATTTAGCACAATGGAAGGTGCTAAATACGTCAAGAATAAATAATGTGTTTTAATATTGCAGGTATGGAGTTGGCAGCATGTCATGTTCAGTGTCAGAATGAACTTTTATGCCAAAATTTTCCAAAAATATCACCAACACTATTTCTTGATTTAAAAAATCTTGCTTCAGAGGAACTGTTGCTTGTAAGGAACTGCTTATTTAGGGTGCCGGTGTTGAAAAGAGCCCTTACGACCCTGTCCTTTCTCACCTTTCAGATCCAGTGCTCCAGGTGCCTACACATGTGGCAGAGTGAGTCTCTTTCCCTGTCTTGTCTCTGAAGGTGCACAAACAGAGGGATGATCAGGATGGCTACTGCATACATTTGCCGTCTTCCTGTACTCAATATGCAGCTTAGAAGCGTTTATTTTTCTGTTATTCTGAACCATGTAAAATCAGCACCGAAAACAATCATGTTAGCAGATATGAAAAACCACTGTATCGTGCCTGTGTGTGCATGTGCACATGCATGTGTCTGTGTGTGCGTGTGCGCGCATATGTGTGTGTGTGTGTGTGTGTGTGTGTGTGTGTGTGTGTGTGTGTGTGTGTGTGTGTGTGTGTGTGTGTGTGTGTATTTGTCTGCATGTGTGTGTGATAGCACATATAGAAACGTCCCGGTTTTGCTTGCAGGCCCGCATTTCTGCCTGACCCCAACGATGGCAGCCTGTACACCCTGGGGGGGAAGAACAGCGAGGGCCTGACGGTGAGTGGAGGTGGAAGCAGCACCGTCTCGCCATTGAGGCAGCCTCGCCTCGCACTGCCTCACTCTGACTCAGCTCAGCCAGGAGGCAGAGCCTGTAGAGCAGGAAGGATGCTGCTGCTCACTGCAGCAGATCAGAAGCACACCTCTTACACTGACGCTTTCCTTTTGTTTTTTCTGGTTTGTTTTTTTTTTGGCAGAGGTTTTTTGCTGTTGTTTTTTTGGGTCAGGCAGAAACACGCTGCAGCCTTCCCTCAAACGGAAAATAAGTCATTCTGATGCATTAAATGTAGCAAGCATGTGCTATTTATATCTATGTGCTAATTATAATTAATTAAGGTTACAATATCTCATATGTAAATGTCCTGCAGCATGAATGGGTGCTATATCCAAATGTAAAGCGTCTTAATGTAATGTAAAAATGAATAATAATTCAGCTTGTCACTGATCACTGCATTGCAGGGCATTCATGTTGAGAGGCCTTTGTTTCACTCTTGTTAACCGTACAAGGGAACATCCATTACAATCCGCTGCTCACGTTGTCTCTGTCTCGTTACAGAAATTGCCCTTCACCATCCCTGAGCTGGTCCAGGCATCTCCCTGTCGCAGCTCTGATGGGATTCTCTACATGGGTAAGCCCAGAAGGGGTATTGAAATATCACAGTTGCCAAGACCATAGCGTTAGAGCAGCACACAGGCAGAAGTGGAATACCCACGCGCTGTTTAGCACTCCCAGCAGTGCTCTTTTATTTAGAGGAGCATCCGTAACTCTTAGAGCCCGTCGTCAGAGCGTTTTTGACACCCAGACTGGCCCATATTTTTACAAAAGTGTCATCAGTCATCAGCTTCCCACATGTAGGATTACATGCGCTCTGCAGTCTCTCTCAGTAGAGCTTTTAGGAGTCACTGCTGCGCTGGGAGCAGTTATGATTGACGGTAGTAGAGGCACAGAGGGTAACTGTGGAAACCTATGAAACCAGAAAAGCCTTTGGATTCCAAATGGCCAGTAAGTAATTAAACCCATCATTTTCAGAGTGAAAGTGAGCGTTGAAAGAATGAACTGGATTCCAAAAAAAAAAAAAAAACAGAAAGGATAATTTAATTGGCTTTGACACATGCTAATGCTGCTCCAGCCTCTCCTTAAAGCCTTTCCTTTTAGAACCACATACTAAAATCTACAGAAGTTTGTTTATTGACTCCACACCGCTATACAAACACCCATTATCTACAGTTTAAAAAAAGGTGTTTTGGCGAAGGCGGACTGTGTGAGGAGCTGATACCATCACTTTTTGGTGGCAGCTTGGGTGGAGATTGTTGTGTAAACCGTGTGCCTTGGATTTCCTTTAAATCCGGCTTCTGTACCTCCCCCCGTCACCAGCCAAAGGCGTGAACGTGCTAGTAATTCAGGAAATTAATAGCAAATAGCCCGTGCAGAGTCTGAGCAGGTCCGTTTGCATTGATGCTTATGGCTCAGCGTGAGGTTACAGGGAACACAGGGAGAGCAGGTTCGTTTACCTTAGTCTGCGCTTACAAAGAGATTGTTCCTGTTGGACGGTTTGTTCTTTGGGTGTGTCTGCTAATAGGTTTTTAGATTTCCTCATTTGTCATAGTCGTTACATTACATGTGGATCTAATGTTGTGTGAAACCTGGCCCATGAAGGTGAAGGTGAACCATTATAGCAGTCTTTTGTCTTATTCACCGTTACTGTAGAATCTGTATTCACTCCATCATGCATTTGTTGTGTTTTCAGAAGCCCAGCAAAACCCACCCATCTTTATGAGCCAGCCATTGTGTGCAAGCCAGTTATTGTTACAGCTGACATGTTGATCTCCATATGTTTTATTGTCCTGCTAACGCTATTACACAAGACTGTCAGCTTCCTTTTACTGCTAACTGGTTTTACTGGAATGAATTTGACTTGTCTATGTATTGATCAGTTGGTTACAATAATTCTGTTGCCGTTTCAGTTGTTTCACTTACTTACTTTAAACTCTTTGCATTGCTGTGTTGTTTTGTAGCAACTTGGCACTTTTAACATTTTCATGCAGACCTTGTGAATAGGGGCTGATGTGGCATCTGCACATTAATAAAAAGCATTTAAAAGGTGCATTTTCAGTACTTCAGAGTCCTAAATCATTAAAGGTTTCCCTTTATTTGCTCATCAGATTTTCATCTAGGGCATTTTACAACAGTTTGCCGTTTGGATGTTACCCATGTGTACAGCTGGATATTACTGGAAAGTAATTCCAGTTAAATCAATTGCTTAAGTGTGCAGCAGAGATACTGCTCCTAAAAATCAAACCTGCAGCCTTCTGTTGCAAGTCAAGTATCCCAAGCACCACAACCACACTACTGCATGTAGAAAAATGGAAACTAAATTCGACTATGAAATCAAAGGCAACAAAAGATGATACAATTTGAAAGTTGGGAGTTTCATAACGCCCTAAATGTGAGCAATGTGTGTGTCCAGGGAAGAAGCAAGACCTGTGGTACGTGGTGGACCTGCTGACAGGGGAGAAGCAGCAGACCCTGACATCGTCCTTCGCCGAGACACTGTGCCCCTCGTCATCACTGCTGTACCTGGGCCGCACAGGTGAGCCCCAGTTCTCCTGCCCCCAGGCTGAGGGGATGGGCGATGTGTGGTGGTAACCTGAGAGGCTATTATAAACACACACTGGTGTCACACAGAGGCAGTTCCCACAGTGGGAGATCCCTCATTATGGCCGTTGTGTAAAAGCTGAATGTCAATGCAGTGCTCTCCATTTCCTTTTGCCAGTGTGAAGATCCGGTTGCGTTGGGTTCCTTTCCCACATGTTAAAAGTCACTTTGGAACGGACAGGAAATACAATGCTTTGGCCTGCCCTAAAGAGCTTTCACGCAACTAGCAAATCACAACACAATTATCTGAACTCTGTCGGGTGTTTTTGTTATGCAGATTTAATTCCGTGCGGGACACAATGAAAAGTCAGTTAAAAGCCAGAGCCGTCGCTTCCAGACGTGTTCGATGTTTTAAAGAGGGATTTGTCAGAGGAGACAATATTCTCCCGCAGAAATTGAGGGTTTTTTGTTCCTTAGAATACACCATCACCATGTATGACACCAAGAACCGAGAGCTGCGCTGGAACGCCACCTACTCTGACTACGCCTCCACGCTGCCCGACGAAGACAGCAAATACAGTAAGCGACAGACTTTGCAGAATATTATATCTGGCACATTGTATTTGCATGTTACCAGTACAACTCTTTGAACCAGTTCCGACTCATTGTGGCTGAAGTGACTACCCTGAATCATAGGTTAAATTTAAAGCCGATATATAACACCTTTTTTACAAATGTCTCATCTGTGTCACAGCATGAAATTCAACAGAATCTTGTTTGTACAAGCATCTGTTTCAGGGAACACACCAGTACTTCTGCTACACACCACTGAGCTCATAATTAGTTTTTGTCACAATGGGTGTTACAGGCACAGTTATGATGAATCGCATAATTCCCTATTATAAGCACTCCTACAATTCTCATATCTGCTCCCATTTATATATTTTCCTTTATTCACCCATTTGGCTGGCCGGTACATTTCCTGCTTGCGTTATGAACCCCTCTCCCTTCATGCAGAGATGGCCCACTTTGTGTCCAACGGGGACGGGCTGGTGGTGACGGTGGACACCGAGTCAGGAGATGTACAGTGGATCCAGAACTACAACTCGCCAGTGGTGGCCATGTACATCTGGCAGCGGGACGGTCTCCGCAAAGTCCCGCACACCAACATCGCCGTGGAGACGCTGCGTTACCTCACCTTCATGTCGGGAGAGGTGGGCCGCATCACCCAGTGGAAGTACCCCTTTCCCAAGGAGAAGAAGCCCAAGAATAAGCTCATGTGAGTGCCAGTCCATTCATGTACTCAGTAACAATTCATAATAAGGTTAAAGTAAGTAAAATATATGACTGACATTCAACGACATTTAACGACATTCAACAGTCCTGGGTGCTTTTTCTTTTAACTTTTTTTCATAAATATGGTCTTTTGTGAGACTATTTTGCTGAAAGGCGAGTACGAATTAAAGCATATAATAACATTAAGAATGGATTAATTTAGTCTTCCTAAACAAAATGGGAGACAGACTTTAAATACATCATATGTGTTTGATCTGCCTCTCTGATGTGTCCACATTGGTAAAAATCTATAAATAGGCACATCTTAAAAATGTGTTTGGACTGCTCTTCTGAAGTCATTGTATTGACACATGCTTTGCCAAGAATTTACAAGGAGGCATGTAAAATTATGTTAACACAACAGCATGCTTATTACTTAAACTGTTTTTACTATATGCTAGTGCTCTATTTCTGTCCAACTTGAATAATTTTTACAATTCTGTTGGTGATCCTCGAGCACCTCCAAAGACATGCTTTAATTACATTCAATTTACAAATTAAACAATTACTATAATGTTCTGCCTCCACCTATTTCCTCACCATTTTGAAACATTTTATAATCAATGTCAAAATTAAGCTTTTGAAGAATTGCATCATTATTAATCTCCCATTTATTTTGCAATTTGCAATTGTAAAACTTGACCGTGGGCCATTGTCCTGCAGTAGTTTTTCCTCATTCAAAAACCAGTGCTAATTAATGACAGGATACTGCAGGCAAAATGCATTAACATGCAAATTAGGATAAAGTTGGGTAAAACATCAAAATAAAAATTCCAGACTGACTCAGTGTATTTTACTGCTGGTACAGTTTCTTTGTAGTAATGGTCGCAACCCTCTTGGAGAAAAAACGTTTAGTAAAGTTATACCATATGATCATTCCAGTAAACGGCTTTACCTCTGTTAGTTAAATATGTTTAGGTGATGTGGCCTCTGCCTCCTCCGGCTGATTTCCCCCACATAGGAAATGATGGTGTACAGCAGCATTCAGTCTGAAAAGGTGTGCCTGTTTGACTCATTCCTTTGTGCTTCTGTAGGTCTACACTCTATGTGGGCAAGTACTCCACCAGCCTGTACGCATCTCCGTCCTTGGTACACGATGGTGTCACAGTCGTGGTAAGGGACACATTAATCTATGGATCTGTGTATCACATTGACAACAGGGTGGTTTCCACAAAGCCAGCACACTGCCATAACATGCTCTATCTAGATTACTTCTCTTTAAAAAAATTCACAATGAATTTAGTTCCAAAGACAGTTCAAAGTGAATGAGTAACTATCAGCATGAGTAAATTTGGAGTTTTTGGGCTGACTGTAAAAACTGAACCCACACTGTGTACACAGGACATTGAGACAGGGATCAGCCTGAAATCATAAAGTGTGGTTTCCCTCTCCAAGTTACACATTACACAGCGATGTGTACAGTCGCAGTGAAAACCCATTCACTTTTTCGCACGTGTGTGTTCTCTGCTGTAGCCCCGCGGAAGCACCTTCCCCCTGCTGGAGGGTCCCAGCAGCGCAGAGTTCACCAGCGGGGACGACAAGGAGTGTGTCATCACCCCCAGCACCGACATCAAGTTCTCCACCGCCCTGAAGGAACGCAACCGTGTCAACTTCATGAGGAACTACCTGCTCCTTATAGGTACCCTCTCTGAACCTCCTGCTCTCGGGATACAATTCCACATAACATGGCTGGTGCAAATGTTCACAAGAAGGTTTTCTTTCTGTTTCTGGCTTGCTCACAGTGCCACCTGGATTATTATGGACTTCAGTCTGACTTAATTTTTTTTATGTAGTTTTTTTGTTTGTTTTTTTGACAGGGTTAGGCACTTTCAAACAAAGCCCTTATACATTAGATTACATTATTGTCATTTAGGAGGTGTTCTTATCACAGTGCAGTATACATACATGGCAATGAAAGCGGCTGTGGTCATGGTTAACGTTGACAGTGATGAAGAGTATGGTGATGGTGATGATGCACAGTAAAAACACTTCCACTCATTTGTTCCTGGCATTCAGGACACCATGAGACGCCCCCTGACGCTCACAACAAGATCCTGGAGAGATTCCCAGAGAGCATCCCCCGTCAGCAGGGCAACATCATCCCGCCCAGCGCGGACAAGCCCATCGAAGAGGTGATGAGTTTGTCTGTCCACCTGGGCAGCTTTACCTGCATCAGTACACTTCTTTGTGATGAAAAATTGTGTTCTCGTGAAAGGATTTACATTACAATTAATGTTACATTATTTTCATTTAGCAGACACTCATCCAGAGTGACTTACACTTACTGAGGCAATTCTCGGTTAGGTACGTTGCCCAAGGCTACAGCAGCAGTATCCCAGTGGAGAATCGAACCAGCGGCCTTTCAGTTAAAAGCCCTGCTCCTTACCACTGTGCTACACATTTTTACATTACATACATACAGTGAATTTTTACATACTGTTTTACATTAGTAAAGTAGCTATAATGGTATTGGAGAATGTATCCTCACCATGTCAAAACAATTGAGGAACTTTGCTCTCAGGAAAACTGTGACCTTCAGCAATTGTGTTTAGTTCAGTTTTAGTGGTGGAAGAGTTTGAATTCCATACAGATTATTGAATAAGTGGCCCTTTGCGTGTCTCTGCATTCTCATGTATAACAGAAGGTGAATGACAGTGACATGGATGACAGCACTGGACGGCCACCGGTCACCTCTGTCCAGGAGAAACCCACCAAGCCAGTGCGTGTGGAGGCCTCCGTGGACTCCATGCTCAAGGACATGGCCACCATCATTTTTAGCACCTTCCTCTTGGCTGGATGGGTGGCCTTTGTTATCACGTACCCCAAGGTGAGGTGCTTTACTTCTGTTTGTTCAGTTATTTTTGTAACAACAGTCAGCTAATGTAATCCCCAGCTGAATAAAGATTATCCTTGCTTTTGCAAAGAGGGGCCACCAGGTGGCAGTATTTCACTTAAGGTTGGTCAGATGGAGCCAATGTTTTGCATTTTGTCCATGTGTAGACTGGAAAAACTTTAGTTTCTTTTCTCACGCACTTTCAAACGTATTTTTAAAAAGAAAATTTTTGCCATTGAATCTGACCTCCTGACATTTTTTTTAGAATGATTGTTATACACATAAAAATGTTATAAAAATAAAATTGTTATACACCTCTGCATGTTACAGATTGTTTTGTCAGTGCAGCAACTGTACCACTCACTTTTCTGTGAATGTCCTGTGTGTGTGTGTGTGTGTGTGTGTGTGTGTGTGTGTGTGTGTGTGTGTGTGTGTGTTTGCCTGGCTGTGTCCCTCTGTCCCCCAAAGAGTGTGAACAAGCAGCAGCAGCTCCAGCACCAGCAGTTTCAGCGGCAGATGGAGGAGAAGCTGGAGCTCCTGCAGAAGCAGCAGCTGATCTTCCAGCCTCCCGCTGACCTGCCCCCGGACGCCGACTTCCTGGACGTGGGACGGGCGCGAACCGAGAGCTCCAACAACAGCAGCCCCAGCCTCACGCCCCGCGCCTCCAACCACTCCAACCTGTCCGCGGCCGAGATGGCCAGCTCTGCCGCCGAGCACGAGGACGCAGGTGGCGAGCTCTTATCAGGCAGCGACTGAGTCGTGACGTTTCAAAAGGCTAGTGCGTCTGTGCGTCTCCAAATCAGTGCCTCATCCCGCTTTCGATCTGTTCACTAGATGAGGAGTCAAATGTCGTCAGAGTGGGGAACATTTCCTTCAGCCCTAAAAATGTACTGGGACATGGTGCAGAGGGAACCATAGTGTACAGGTAAGTAATTGCACAGCACTCAAAGCTATAAAACGGCACCTAATATGTCATTTCAGTCTGCCCCTGTGCTGTGATTTAATGGCCTCATAAACTGACCTGCCGTGGGTCGATGAACAGACTGTATGTGATCCACAGTGCGGCTCACTGACTTACTGAAAACCAGAGGGGCTCATTCCACTAAAGGTGCTCTGAGCAAGCCTCTGCTTCTGTCTTTAGTGTGTGCCATACAACTTTTGCCGACTTTATTCCTCTAAATGAACTTGTATGTAATTTGTGATTGAAATTGGCTAGTCTGTTATCATTTGAATTCCACTGGCCATAGTGGAACTGTAAATGAAAATATTTCACATCACAAACAAGAATGATTTCATATTTTAATTAAATAAAGTAGAACCCTTTATTGTCTGCATCTAAGCATTTGCATGCAAGACATTGTATAAAAGTAATACTAGAGGAATATTATCTTGCAAATACTGCTAGTCAGTATTACTGCATTATGGAAAATAAGTAGTGTGATTTCCGTGGAGCACTGGTGTTATACCCTTAGGCAAGGTACTTAACCCATACTGCCTCAATAATGTTCCTCTGTATAAATGGATAAAATGTATAACAGTTAGCCACTCATTTGTATGTAACAAATGTCAGTCATTTGTAGTGACATCAGTTAGCTAGGCAGCCAACATTTTAAGACATATAGCAAGTAATTTATTTTCCACTATTGTTCTGTGTCCAAGCTTGAGTGTATCTTCTGCATTGGCATGTTTGTGATAATAACCTTGTTACGTCTTATTTTTCTGCATTAAAAAGTTACTGCAATGGGAATTTTGTGTTTCAGGAAAATTCAGAGATTGAAAAAAATTCAGAGAGTGAAAGTGGCATAAGTATATGTATTAAGTCTGTCAGCCTATATAGACTTACAAAATGTAGGGATTATAGCAACATCTGAATATACATCTTGCAGAATCATGGAGTCACATCTCATTTCTGTTCCATTTCTCCTCCAAACAAACATGAATGCCATATTTGAACAAATATGAGCCTGTGGTAACTATATACTGGTTACAAATCTGTAACCAACTTTTAATTTTGCATGTTTTGTGCCAGAAGCTTCAGGCAGAAGTTGAAGGCCAGGTCCAGTGTTTGGTTCCGTGTCAGTATTTTCCAGCAGGCCCCAGATCTTAAGACTTGAAACAAGGTCTGGAAAGTGCTTTTAGAAGGAAGGTAAATCACCAGGAGAAACAGAACCCGTATGAGCGGTGGTTTGCGAATAACCCGTCCTCCCTCTGTGGCGCAGGGGTCAGTTTGACAACCGCGCGGTGGCAGTGAAGAGGATCCTCCCAGAGTGCTTCAGCTTCGCCGACCGCGAGGTGCAGCTGCTGCGCGAATCGGACGAGCACCCCAACGTCATCCGCTACTTCTGCACCGAGAAGGACCGCCAGTTCCAGTACATCGCCATCGAGCTGTGTGCCGCCACACTGCAGGAGGTAAAACGACCTGCTGGCCCCTGTCTCATCACTGAGGCCATCAGCTGCCATTCAGCAGTCTCCTGTCTCTGACACCCCCCTCCTTGTCTTTATATGACACATTTTCAGATTAGACACCCTTATCCCGGGGTGACTTTTATATCTTACAGTTTTACATGCAATCCATTTATACAGCTGAAAGTTTACTGAAGAAATTCAGGCTACCCACCTTGCCGAAGGATACGGCAGCACTGCCCTACCAGGGAACTGCACTTGTTGAACTTAAAAGCTCAATGCCTTAAACCCTATATCGGAGCGCTGCCTGTCTGGCCAGCTGGTCATTGTAGCTTGGTGCTTTCATGGAAGGGGTGACTGCAGTTGAAAAGTGTGTCCTTTCTGAGAGCTGTGTGTGGTTCTCTTTCAGTACGTGGAGCAGAAGGACTTTGACCGTCGCGGCCTGGAGCCTGTGACGCTGCTGCTGCAGACGATGTCAGGGCTGGCACACCTGCATTCTCTCAGCATCGGTATGAATACGGAGCTTGTGGACACACGCTAAAATCACATTACTACGCAGGATGAATGACAGTGATTTTGCCAAATGTTGGCACCGAACAGTTCATTTCCTTTTTCTCTATGAAATGTCCCAGGTGTAAACCTTTGTCCTTTTGTCTCCCGCATTAGTGCACAGGGATCTGAAACCACACAACATCCTGGTGTCCATGCCCAACGCGCACGGCCGGGTCAGGGCCATGATCTCTGACTTCGGACTGTGTAAGAAGCTGGCGGTGGGCAGGCACAGCTTCAGCAGGAGGTCTGGGGTTCCTGGCACTGAGGGCTGGATCGCCCCTGAGGTCCTGAGTGAGGACAGCAAAGACAACCCAGTGAGTGTCCATGGCAGATCACACACACACACACACACACACCCTGTGCCTTTAGAGCTCTTTTACAACTTCATTGAAGGATATGTGGATATTTGTGGTGTTTTAAGAGTGTGACATATGAGACCCATGTAGAAATTAGTTTGGTGTAGTTTACCTACCTTGAATTCTGCATTTAGAGGTGTTAAATCATGTCACCTTATTGTGAATATATAGTACAAGTTACTATTAAGAGAAACCATCAGTCATGTCACTGTTGTCTGTGCATTACTCTGTGTGCTTGCAAGCAGTGGTCAATGCAGTGGTTCTCATATGCAGGTGTATTAATTGCCCTTGTGCTTCCACAGACGTGTGCTGTGGACATCTTCTCCGCGGGCTGCGTCTTTTACTATGTGGTGTCACAAGGCAGCCACCCCTTTGGCAAGTCCCTGCAGCGGCAAGCCAATATCCTCTTGGGCACATACAGCCTCGACCAGCTTCAGGCAGACAAACACGGTGAGATGCTGAGCTTGCACTCTCCTTTTAACTTTTTAGCTCTCAGCTGTGCGATCTTTCTCATTTTTGGCAATAACACGGTTATAAAATTTGTTTACTATACCCCAGTGTGAGTTGGATGTGAAAACATATAAGAGCCAGGTTAAGATGCTGTAACTGAATTTTGCGTTCTCACTATTTTGATCGTCATAAATGTCAGATAATTGAGGAAAAAACTGAAGGAGCCCAGATGTGAATGCAGTCAACGTCTGTAGCCAGTGTGATGCTAATCATTGTTTGGATCGATCCTTTGTAGAAGACATAATTGCCACCGACCTAATAGAGCAGATGATCAGCATGGAGCCTCAGAAGAGGCCGTCAGCGGAGAGCGTGCTGAAGCACCCCTTTTTCTGGAGCCTGGAGAAGCAGCTGCAGTTCTTCCAGGTATCAGACTTCACTCCATCACTTTGAGTCAAGGCCTCAAAGGCGGCGTGGGTATCTCGAGCGGTGGGAGGGTTGTTGTTTCTGATTCTGTGCTGTGTTCCGTCTGACCCCGGGCATCATGTCTGTCTGCAGGACATCAGCGATAGGATAGAGAAGGAGCCCCTAGATGGGCCTATCGTTCGGCAGCTGGAGAGAGGGGGACGGGCGGTGGTGAAGGGGGACTGGAGAGAGCACATAACCGTCCCTCTACAGACAGGTAAACACATTCTGACTATTCTGTGTGTTTCTGACCGACCTGATTATTGTGCTTTTCACAAATGTGTCACTGGAAGAACTTACTGTTAACGAAGAGTGGTTATCCTTCTGGCAGATTTACGGAAATTCCGGTCTTATAAAGGAGGATCAGTCCGAGACCTCCTCCGCGCCATGAGGAATAAGGCAAGTAGTGGATGTTGGCAACATAAATACACATCATACACACATATACCAGGTGCGATGGGGAAAAAGAGAGATGGCATTGTAGTTTTAAGGGAACCAAAAGTGTTTGTCCGCTTTTAGTTACGGATGTGATATCCATGCATTACAGAATGAAATGCCTGTTAGTTTCTATTTTCCAGCAGCTTGTATCAGGCCATAAACTGATAAATCCTTTTTTGTTCATTGTGTTGCGACCATCAGAAGCACCACTACAGAGAGTTGCCCGTAGACGTGCAGGAGACGCTGGGCTCCATTCCTGAGGACTTTGTGTCCTACTTCACCTCCCGATTCCCACACCTGCTGAAGCACACCTACAAGGCCATGCACACGTGTGCACACGAACGCCCCTTCCTGCCTTACTACCACAACACTGGGGCTCCCACGCGAACTCAGCCCGATCCGCCCGGGCAGCCCGAGGGGGCGGACTCTGCGTAAGAGAGGCGAAGGCAGCGGTCGACGGACGCGGCTCGGAGTCCCGTTGCCTTAGAGGTGGACACATTCCAGGGCTGGCTGTCTTCCACTACGCTGGTGAGGAAAGGGCCTGCAGTGCCCTGACCCCATCTCCAGGGGGAGGCGCCTCCCCTTCCCAAGTGCCTTTGCTGCCTGTTCAACGGCTCGCTGTAGAGTTGGAGAGACGGCACTCTGCCTAGGAGAGCTGGAGCAGAATGTGAAAGACTCGTGCTTTCCTCACAACACATGGGGCTAATGCTTATGGCATTTTCATATGTCCTTTTTTTATAATATTAAGTCTTGCAAGGTGTGACCCGTCACCGTATCACAAGAGGAGAACTGCGGGGGTCTGGATGGTCACAAATTCTGTTTTTGGCAAAACACTTTATTGAACACTTAAGCTGAGAACTGTATCTGTACTGTGCAATTTTAGTGTTTCTCGGTGAACCCTTTGACTGTTCTGGTTGTATCGTTGTATTCGTTCTGATAAAGTGTAGTTGGATATGGCCAGGGTACCTTATACTGTGGAATAACACAGCTCCTGCACTCACCTGTGACAGTCCAATGGTCATGCTTACTGTGCATGTGGCCATTAACTTGGAATCTGCCTCAACGCTGAGGCATTTTATGGTATTGTGAGTGTCAAGGGTTGTAATTCCAAAGGTTGATATTTTCTTATTGTGTAAGTCTGTGTGTTTTTTTTAAGACTTCAGGCAAATCTGATGATCCTCCCTTCCCGTGGGATTTTATCAGTTGTGTACCAGCTCACGTGTGCACGTGATTTGGCTTCAGCAGACTCTTCATTTGTATTGTTGATAATCGTACATCTTCAGCTCATCTACAGCTATGTTTACAAATGGAAACAGATGGCTGGCTTTTATGCTATGGTGTTCGAACAGATATATCTACTGCTGCTATGAGGTAAGCAGATATGCACAAAATCATTAAGCACCAAATCTTTGCCTCAGTAGGTAAATAGTGGTATATAATTCATTTTAAGGGATTTATAGTAAAAAAAAAATGGTGTCCAATAATAGCCTTGGCTAGAAGCTGTGCTTGTAGCGAAGATGTACCTTCCTGTGAAATATGACTTGTGTACTCTGCCAACATGAGGTGAAAATAAAAATATATGGAAACATGACACAAATATGGAAATGAGCTTAGGTGAAGGGGTAAAGTGCTATCTTTGCGTTCATTTGATTGTGTTAAACATAATGTCTTTAGAGTACCGTGTTCATTGATATTTTATAAGAGTATGCCAAACTTGTATTAACACCTGGCTCCTTTTGTCCATTCAGCTTAAAAACTGTATATTGATGCCTTATTTATATACCAGGAGTACAATCTGTCATTATGGCCAGTGTGTGCAATTTTTTTTTCATTCCCAGTCCACAGGTCACCATAAAGGTGAAGCTTTAAATGTAGTGATATGTCAAAACCCACACTGCCCTCCAGAAAGGTAATACTTGAACTTGACACTTCAGGAATAACTAGACTCCTTTTTGGTGTCTAATATATAAACTGTTATTTCCACTAACTGGTTTTATTTAACTGATTTTATTTTACTTACAACATGAGAAGGTATGGATTGAAAAAGCATTAAAAAGTTGTCCTTTTTTTTAATTAAAGAGGAAGAGAGTGTCACTTGAATGTCTTTTTTTTGTTGGCGATTTTGTAATGGATTTGATTTTATTGTTTCATCTGCTTTTCAAAAGGTAATAGAAAGTGTCAGATATTTATTCAGGAGATTCAGTTGTATTCTTTCCTCCCATTTCGTCCACTAGGTTTTGTTTTTACTTTTTTACTCTCCCCTAAATATTATGTGCAACTTGCTGCTTAAGTAAGATAAAACAAAATAATAAATGGACATAACTTTTTTGTTCAAAAGAATGTGTCTGGAAAGGTTTCTTATGAATATTTGAGTAACATTGTTGACTGCACTGACAGGTGTACCATGAAATTGGTACACATTTGTCAACCAGTCAGCCATAAATAGAGTAACAAGTTGGGGCCGATGTCCAATGGAGGCCACTGCTGAACACTAGAGACTTTTTTGCATGTTTATTAAAAAAAAAAAGACGAGCCGATCAGATGTCTAGTGAATCTGCACAGCAATGATTCACAAAACCACCGGTGCCAGGGAGTCGTGCGACTCATAATCTCCACTTTTCTTAAAAGAAAAAAAAAACTGCGCTGTTTTCGCGGTAAATTTCGACTCTTTCCTAACTGAGCAACCCTTCAGACCAGGTCATGGTATAGCATGCTTCCTGGCTACACCGCTTCCTGTGGTTCTCGCGTTGCATGCGCATGCACTGTTCCGGTAGACCGTGCTTGCAGAGCTTGTTGGTTGGCTAACAATGTGTCCGTCCTCAATCTGCTTTTGGTTGTCAGGTTCTCCAGCAAGCAGCCCGGAAAATGGTGCCTCGGGAATCAAACCATGGGCTGAAATGTCATCGTGCAGTTGAGGTTTGTCAGCACTGTTTTCACGTCGCTAGCATGCATGAATACTGTTTAGTAGCTGCGTTTATTTGACGACGTTTACATTGCTCATCTGTGGAAGAATTTTTCCAAGAAGTCGTAGCTTACTTTCTATGCTGTGTGCAATACATGAACGCTGCAACATCATAAATGGTCTGTCGCTGGCAACTGGAAATGATCACAGAAACGTAATCATTTCAACTCGATGACAATAGGAAATATTTACTGTGAAGTAACAAACCAGCAAATGAATAGCATTTTCGGTAGGTTGTTGTGGTTAGCTATATAGCAAACTTCGATATCTGTCACAGTAAAAAAAAAATACAGCTTCATTTCATTACAGGGCAAACAAAAATAATTAACATTCCCATAGCGCATCACAGAAGAGACGTTTGACAACCGACAACATTTTGCAGACAAGTTATTACTATTAGTTATAATTGCTTGCAGTCCAACCTTCATTGCTCTCATTTTGACTAACGTTAGCCTTGTTTGACCCTCGACTGAAACAAATGAAGGTGTAGAAATCCCATACTTTTAACTCTAGGCTATGGGTAGTTGTGTCCAATGTTAACAATAATGGCCACTGGACCTATAAAATTTTGGATCACGCCCTATATACGGGCGGTGTCCCTTTCGGTAAATCGAAACTTAAGGCGTACTGTAGGCTTGGGTGGGATGCAGTTGTTTTTCCTCTCATAAGCTGCGTTTCCTTTGTAAGAAGGAACTTGCAGATAAGGATAAGATCAGAAAAGGTTTTGATTTCGTCTGAGGTGGTATTGGAAGCCAGGTTGTTCGGACAGTTCGGCGAGGGCGGTTTATTTTTCACTATAGACGAAGAAATCAACCTCGCTTTGTCTGAACTCATGTATCTTATGACTGTTTGTCATTATGAACCGAATTATTTATTGGAAGCAAAAATTTACTTTAACGAGCAGCCAAACGTCCACTGCATCTTTCACTTAAATCAGAGTTAAATAACTTCTTGTAATGTAATTGTATGATTGCATTTTTTGGAAAATTTTCGACGACGTAAATTGCTTTCATAATTTGCATGAATCGTAACACCATGCCTGGGAGTGACAGTTTTTCCTTACCCGTACTCGATTTTCAGTATCTCTGTTTAACAGCATGGGCAGGGCACCAATAAATTAGATAAGACCATAGGACTGCATAACGGGTGAAATTGTGGGAGCACTCAGAAGATGTGGCTGCTTAGTGTGAATAATATTGATATAGGTTATATATGAAGTGAAGGAGCAATTATATAAAAAGTGGTGTTTTTTTTGTATTCTGACTGTAGGAGGCAGACATTGTACAGATGAACACAATTGAAAAGATGTTTGTAAAGATGCACTCAAACATGTCGTTTTCTCTTTTATTCTTTAGTTCTGGGCATATAAAGTCTGTCAGTATTTCCCTTTTGCTAAATAGAACTTTGTAAAAAAAGTTCTATTTAGAACTTCTAAGTTCTATTTAAAACATTGTAGCCAAAACATTAGCTCAAAAACAAATTTAATAATTGAGTAGAGCAGTCTGTTTTGTTTGTTAGATGCCATAGTATTAAGGTGCAATTGTGATACATACCAGAGGGATAGATAACCAGACAGCACTTGGTCTAAGCAAACATAATGCTTGTGGTTTTCTATAACAAGGTAGGCATGACCTTTATGACCCTTACATTTTCACAGTCCAGACTTTATGTCCCAGTAGGTGTGTTGTAGCCTAATGCAGTACAATGCACAGATAATTCTCACTCTGGATATCTTTTCCTAATCATTTTCTTAAAATACTGAAGTATTTTCTCATTAATATTCCTAGAGCATTGTATTAATAATCCATCGTAGGGCTTTGAGTGATGTCTGATTTCAATTTCTGAAAGCATTTCACGGTTCACCATCACTCAGTGTATGCAATGGTTAACTAGCAAGCCAAGTTCTATGTGATGCTGCCCACAGGATAATGTCACATTAGCGGCATAGTAATTCTGCACTGTGGTCAATTTTACATGAGTTACCTAACTAACATCTTGAAAAGCCTATTTTATTATTAATTCATAATGTAGATTGTGTTGAAATAAATTTATTTAAGAATAAACATAAACATCACCTTGCTAATATGAACTGGGTAAAAGGTTTGTTCACTGTTCTTTTCCTCTTCGTCTTAATTCCATCTTTGTGCATTGTGTCATTTTGTTTCATTAACTTTTTTTTTGTTTGTTTTGGTTTTTTTTTTTTTACAATTAGCGAACAAATGCAGTGGTAGTACCCTATGTTTTCTACAAAAATGTTTATAAGATTTTTCCCCTGCAGATTGACAGTGGTCTATAAATGACAGATTTCCCAACCCTCAAGTACTAAATCTCTGGATAAATGCATTCACGATGGGTAAGTGTTGCTTGTGGTGCCATTTTAAGTGGTTCTGTGGTGCTTTTCAACTTGAATTCCATTTTTTTTCCTGTAGCTGTATCTTATCTGTATTTCTTCCCTGTTTGTGGCCATTTTTATAACATTTTCTGCATCTCCCCAGTGATGTCACACAATACATTTTAACTATCCATCTGAAGTCAAAAGTGAAGTCAACTTGGCTTAGTCTCTGCATCACACCATAAAATTAATGAAGAAAAGACAGCAATGCAGAATGGTGAGATATACTACATAGCATTTCTAATAAAAAGCATTTTAAAGGTTAAATTTTCATTCAGATAAGCATTGCTGCTTTTTATGCTTTTTTAGCACTCTTTTTCTGGACGATGTTTGTGTACAAGTTTTGAAAGAGGACAATGAAACAAAATGATTTGGCCATGCAAAACCAGCAGTTTGTTGCTGGATGCAATTCCAAGCACATTTCATCTCTCAAAATAGAGTGTGTTATCCCTGACCTTGGCACAAGCAAAAGTATTTTATTTTTATTAACTAGTTAACTAGCTAGCAAAGTTGCTGGCAAGTTTGCCACTGGACTGTCTTTTTTACAAATCAGCTTATAAATGTTCCTGTTACTGTGGAGTTGTATTTCTAAATCTAGCGATGAAGCAAAAAGAAAGTTAAATAATTATAATCTTATGTAGCTACCTAAATTATGCTTCATAGATTTAACTGTATGGTCTGACTGGCTAGCTTTGTTTTTTGTGTGTTTACAGTTCAGAATTGTCCAGTGAACTCTAAAGTTCTTGAGATCTAGCTAGTCAGATTTTTTCAGTGTTTATTGTTAACAAAGACTGTTGGCTAGCTTGCAAAATTAAGACTTGGTACACTCAATAATTTGACTAGTTACTAGTTAGCTGTTTAAATAAATATCAACTGGGCTGTCAACTGGGCTTTCAAAGCAAAGAAAAATTAAGGTCATCCTTCCAGAGACACATTTTGAGGGTGAGGTCCTCTGTATGGTCTCCACAAAGCTTGTGTTCAGGGTTATACTCTGGTACTAGTTGTCCTTATTTGTTGGACTAGTTGGACAAGTATGTATTTACATTTGTTTCCTGTCCTCTGGGATGTATTTGCATCTACTTGTTAAAGGTGGTGAAATGCCTCTTTACTGTCTCTATTCTCCACTCTTTCTAGATTTCACTTTCTTTGGTATAATAATTTGCTACATGAGAGAGCCCCAAACATTCCCTGTCCTCTTGTGCCAAACTAGCACACAGGTTGTCTGTTCCTCTTCCCAGATTTTTTGGCTAGCTGTGTGCTATCAAGCAACTGAAGTGATTTTCTTTGTTTGTGGTAGTGAGACATCATGTGACCTCATAACATGGCTGACAGAAAAATAGCAATCTGTAACCAGTGTATGGGAATCCTGAAAACTGTGGGGCTCCACAGCCCCTTTAAGCAGAAGTTTTTCCTTCACAGAACCTTGTTCTTCAGTGGCTCTTACTATGCCTGTGATGTGGGGCTATCAATACGTTAAACTTCATATTCAAATTCAAACATACTGCCTGTTCTTACGACTGTAATATGCTTAAATCTTGGGGTTTTGTACTGTTTAGAACAGATTCCCTCAAAAGAGAACTTTCACTTCACTTTCACTGTTTAATACTTGTTTTGTGTTTTTCTTCTAAAGCTGAAGAACATGGCATTCAGTCAATTGAAAAATGGACAGAATCTGATGTCAGCTCCTGGTTGAAGTCCATAGGAGTGAAGGAGAATTACATTCGGAAGATTCATGAGGAGGAAGTCGATGGGCAAGTTCTCCTAGGACTAACAGAGGACTATCTAAAAAAAGACATTGGAATGAAATCAGGGCCAGCTCACTTGATAATCCAAAAAAGAAATGATCTTATTCAGTCTTCACACCCTCACAAGCCTCAAAAAGGCTCGAGTAATAAGCAACATGGTAGCAAGCAGGAAGGAACAGACACTGATGCCGGAACAAAGCAAGTCCCTCCTGATGCAGGCACACAGTCACATCTGGGACAGTCAGCAAGTGTATTATCCACAAAGAGAGACTGCAAACCGCGACCCCTTGGCAAAAAGGGTATTGACTTCACATACTTAAAGCACAGTGTGCTGCAGCCAGAATCTGGTGTTTCTGATCTTATCTCACCATGTCACGAGTACAAATCTTTTGCCACAGCTGCTACATTAGATCGTGTAAGGCTCCAGGCAAAGTTTACCAGAGAGGTTTTCAAATTTGGCTCTGCATGCATGAATATTCGTTCAAACGGTACAATACATTTTGGTGTAATGGACAGTAAAGGTAACACTGGCTATGTGCATGGTGAGATAGTAGGTGTTCCTGTGAAAGAGAAAGACATGTACACTGATGCATTTGATCATATGAAAAGGAGTTTTCGTGACTCCGACATTGAACAGGTTCGGCTCTGCATACGTGAGCCAGAGTTCATAAAGGTTGTAGACAGCACAGAGGAATGCTATGTGGTAGAAGTTGACATTGTGCCTGAAATCAGCACAGTGAGAAACAGAGTTTACCCTGTCCGTCTGCCAAACTTTAAAGAAGCATCAAATAAGCTTGAGTTTGAAAAGGAAACAATCTATCACAGAAATGGCCCTAACTCAGAACCAGTTAATGATCTGAATGATTTCTACCAACGTGTGAAAGACAGAGATGCCAAAAGACAGGAGGCTGAACAGTCATTCAGTGCACCAGATATCCCTGAAGATCTCGGGAGGAAATTGAAGATGCTGGTAACTGATGGCAAAAAAATCATCGACAAAGAGAAGTGGTACATTCTTGTCACAAACAAATTTGAAAGTGAGCACTTGAGTTGCATTGACTTCTTGCTGAACATGAAGATATTCTGTGTCTTCGACTTTGACCCTGATTCTAAAATATCTGGATTCTGCAGTAAATACCTTGATCACCATGAAGCAAACCTACATTTTTTGCAGAGCTACAGAATTCCAAGTGAGATGAACATCAGTGCATTTGAGAGCCACTTGCATTTGTTTGAACATGCAAGTTGGATTTTTTGCAATGGACGAAATGATTACCGTGGAAATGAAACTCCTTGTGATGAAATGACCTGGATCAAAACTAAGAAGACTCTTCTTAAGGAAGCAGTTTCAGTAATCTGTAAGCAAATCCTACCACAGGGCACCTTTTTGGTGATTTTTCTCCTCACTTCACCAGTGGACCTGCCTATGGTTCACACTTTCTATGAGTTCTATGCTGAGATGCAAGGCCATGAAGACATCATTTGCATTTCAGAAACGGAAGAAATTCACAGCAAGTGGACAGGCCTCGCTCAAGTATCTTGCAGCTTGGAGACTGTGAACTGTAGGAGTGTTGCAGGGTTGAAACTGAACCACGTGAATGCAACAATACAGAGCATTCTGCCACTTGCCACTATGGCTTCAAAGCATTTACCTGTCTCCAGAAAAGCTTTGTGTCTGCTTGAAACTATCGAAGAAGAAAGGATGTCCTCCTTAGAGATCCTGTGTGCTGACCAGTGTGACAACACTGGTGATGACCCTGAGGCTGAAAAAGAAAGAGAAAATGTTGAAAAGCAGTTTTACCATGGAGGAAAGGTGAGCTGGATGAACTTTTGGCTTGCAGAAAAGAAAATTGTTGGGGAGCTGATCCAGAGAGACACATTTAAGGATATTTCCAAACTTCTCAGTGAAACTCCAAAGTGGAGCGTGGACCAAATACCTGTCAACATTATCAATATATACCACCATCCAGGCAGTGGTGGGAGCACAGTGGCACGACAGGTACTTTGGAGCAATAGAAAAGACCTGAGATGTGCAGTTGTAAAGCCATCATTCTCTGTAGCTACTGTTGCAGAACATGCTGTTAAACTGCGAGAGTATGAAGAAAATGACCCACATAAATGCCTTCCAGTACTCCTGCTGGTTGAAGACTGTGAGAAAGAGTACCTGGATGACCTGAGATACGAACTGGAAGTGGCCATGAAAACGAAGAAAATCAATCAAGGGACATTGTGTTTTGTTCTGCTGAGCTGCAGACAGTCACGCGATCCAGAAAAAATGTGCAAGGTATCACCTTTACAGAACTTCTCCGTCACTCATAAACTGTCAGCAGACGAGAAAAAACAGTTCACACAGAAACTGATTGAGCTGAAAAAACAGTACCTGCCTGAGCACATCTTGACATTTGTGCTGATGAGTGAAGAATTTGATAGGGCATATATTATCAAATTTGTGAGAGATTTGCTAAACGGCATTAACCACTCTTCTGTCGCCACTCGCCTCATCCTATATGTGGCATTACTGAACACACATGTGCAGAACTCCTATCTCTCCCAGTCTCATTGTGAGACACTCTTGCAGCTGACCATTCACATGAAAAAAACTGAGTTGGTGACCACTGAGAGAAAATCCAGTGAAAGATTCAGAAGACACTTGTTTGAATCATCCTTAAGCGAGCAGGCTAAACTGCTTTTCATACATCTGAGAAATGAGAAGACAAACATCCAGTTTATACGCATGATTCATCCCTTAGTTGCTGAAGAAGTTCTCCGCCAGCTGTTAGGCAGCCACCAGCAGCAGAGCAAGGTAGCCACAGATCTTCTTCAGGAAGATGTGCTCTTTGAAAACAGTTTTGGAAAAGGAGAATATCACAAATTTCTGCGGGATCTTTGTATGAAGCGCAACAAGATCAGCAGAGGTGACAAGTCTGACAGTTCCTTTTCCCCTCTCATCGAACACGTGCTGAAGACAGAAACCAAAGAGAAGGCAATAGAGATTCTGAAAGAAGGATACACACGTTTTGGAGATGATGCCTTCTTTGCTCAGCAACTTTCACGTTTGCATTACACATATGAAATGTTTGAGGAAGCCAAATACTGGGCAGAGGTAGCAGAAAAGAAGATGCCGAACAACTCCTACATCTTAGATACAAAAGGCCAGGTTTACCGGAGATGGTTCAATGCCAAATGCAAATTGCTTGAAAAAGTGGTTGTAACACCTGAAAACACAGTGGATGCAATTGCAACAGCAATAGAAGCAATGGAGTGCTTCAGAGCTTGTGAGGCCACAGCCAACTCCGACCAAGAATCTCTGAACAATTCAGGCTATTTCTCAGAAGTTGACTCCATTTTTGATGTTTTGAAGCTCCTTTTTCAAGTATTTCCTGAAGGAGACAAAGGACACTCAGAATGTCTGCAGTACCTGGTTACTGGTTATATTCCAGAGGAGGTGAAAAAACCCTGGGCACCTTTTCACAGTACACTGAAGTGCATTCACAAGAACATGTGTGAAGCTCTTGAAAGGATCTCTGAAGATCTGACCCACTTCCAGACTGCTGTCACTGCAGAGGATGAATCTCTCAGCTCTGAAATGAAATTAAACAATCCAATGAAGTGGTTAGCAAAAAGATCATCCTGCTATGGTACACTTTTCAGAGAGGCACCATTCCATACATTTAAGCAGAGTCAGTTGTTGAAGCGCATGAACATTTTCAGCCTCGGTGGGGGTAACATGACTACAATCTTTTCCCTCTTGTCTGAAAAGAAATCAGCACCACTGGAACAGATCATTGCTGCATATTCTGGGAACAAGAGGAAACTTGATCAAACAGAACTGGCCATCTACATAGCATCCCAGATTGCTTTGGGTTGCCTTTCACCAACCTCCTCCAAACTTGAAAAACTTGAGGAACTTAGGGAGCTTTGCCAGCAGTTTAGAAAAGAGAGAGGCAGATACGTGCCTAATGCTCTTTTCTTGCAAACACTGCTTTTCTGGCCAGATGTTGATGACAACAAGCATGACAGAGATGCCAACTATGAGGTTGTCATGTCAGCTGTTGATGCTCTCAAAAAAAGTTACAGTATCAAAATGAAAAGCGTGCCTCAAAAAGAAAAGAGAATTTTCACTCATTTCTTCCTTGGCAATGGAAATGGACTGAGCAAGATTGTGCACAAGAGCAAGATGGAAAAGCTCACCAAGCTGCTCACAATGTCAGAAAGGAGAATGAAGTGGCTCAGTGGAGATGTGTGGAAAATGCATGAGATTGCAGTGCTGTTGAGGCGTGTTCAAGGCTGGACAGAAGATGGAAAAGTCTATATCCAGGGCTCCGGAGGCAAACCATTTATGATACATGCTTTGAACTCAGATTCAGTCCCTTATGGTAATGAGAATGTTGAATTCTACTTGGGATTCACATTTCAAGGGCCAGTAGCTAACGGCATCACAGTCAGCAAGAGCAGCTAGGTACATAAGACAGGATGAGGTTCAGTGAACACACCCCACCACCCAAATGTGACTTAACCCATTAAGACCGGATGCACCGTATAAGTCATTCTCCCTTTAAGACCGGCTGCGACATCGGAGTCTTTCTACCTTTAAAGCCGGATGCGACGTGTACGACTTTCATAAGATGTCATCGTTTTCAAGACACGTGGCCGATGAAATGTATAGTGATTCACTGACATACACATGGGGACCGCAAAATGCATTATGGGAAATGTTGTTTGTTTTGGTTTTTAGCGCTATTAGCTTCCGGAAAAGTTTTTGAAGTTTCACGCAGCGAAATGGCCGATGATCTGAGTGAGGGGAGCGATATTGAAGCTGATTACAGCATTATTTTGGATGAGTACGACAATGACACTAATGCTGCTGACCCAATTGACAAGGCTCAGTGGATGTTTTATGACAAGTTTATGATGAGCTGTACACATTGAGCGCTTTGGCAAGCATGTTCGTCGACATTTTCAGTGACATTATTATGCTGACACGAACTGTGTACACTGAACAAACTGTAATGTGATTTAGTTAAAGTTAATGCACTACCACTTCATTTTTTGGAAAATATGTTTGGAAAAAACACAATTGTTAACTTTCTCCTATTCAGTTCAATGTTTTTTGTTTATTGATTTTTAAAAAAAAATATTGGTGAACATTAGGGCAAAGGAAGCACTTGACAATGAAAGCCACAGGTCTAAGCTTTCAGGTGCTTTTTATTTCATGTCTCTACCTGCTCCAGAGGCTGAGAAATAAAGATTTTAGTAAACGTTGACAATTCTGTCAACTTTTTCAGAAAACCCTCAGGTTTTAGGAGGTGGTTTTCAGAAAAGGTTTAGGTTTTAGAAAGCTTTTTTAATAGGCGGCCTAGGTCTTAATGGGTTAAGATGTTCAATGTAGTAACTTTTGTGTTGTGAGACCAATTGTAAAAATGTGTCTCACTACTTCTGAAAAGGAATGCTTTTTGGATTCATTCCTAATGA
The DNA here is from genome assembly GCF_013368585.1 of Megalops cyprinoides. Classification (NCBI taxonomy): domain Eukaryota; kingdom Metazoa; phylum Chordata; class Actinopteri; order Elopiformes; family Megalopidae; genus Megalops; species Megalops cyprinoides. Next base: position 17,707,650 of record NC_050583.1, on the reverse strand, counting down.
CTTCAGATTTATAAAAATGTTTTTGAATATTGGATGTTACCGTTTGTTTGCATGTCAGCGGTTTACTATTTTTTGTAAATATTTGGCTATGAAATTACATTAGTAGCTACGATTTGTTTTATAATATTTTATTTTATAATATTACTGACATTTACCTACTTACTGACTCAATCTATGCCACAGTGCAGATGGTTTGAAAATTGAATATGATGTATACATCTATTATATCTGTTTTAAATATACTGATATTTTAGCAAAAGCTACATTTTTGTATTCCCATTATCTGAATTGATGAAATGTGTTGTAGCATGCATTTACACTTTGATGTATCAATGGATCAATAGATAAAGTTGTGAGGTCTAAATTGGAAAAATTTGTTGTGAGGTTTGACTGTAAAAATGTTAATGTCTTGATACAGCATCTGAATAATAATTACTTTGTGCCTTTACAAACCTTGCAAGACTGAGTTTTTATTGCAAATACAGCATTACAGTGTGCATGAATGTGGTACTGAGGTAGTTTTGGCTGCTGTTGTAATTCTGTATCATCCAATAGTGTCTGAACACTATTGCTAGCTTTAACTGCTAGCTTAAGAGAATTTTAATATAATAAATTCACATCCAGTAAGATGCACGTCACACAAGAGACACCATTTCTTGCTTTATTGCCATGTATTGCAATGTTTGGTACAAGGCTTGAACAAGAAATTAATCTGTGCTGGCCTCTGCTTTAATGCTGTCCAGGCTTTATGGGCAGAAGTCTAATTTGAAATGCAATTCACTTGATTCAGTTTGATGCTGGTTTAAGCATTCATGCATTCAACAGAAGGCCACTGTCAGATTACAATAATTGCAAATAGTGCAAAAAAAATCAGATGGTGCATTCACTTCCTCTTTGCATAAAAATAATGAGAGACAGAGCCAAGACACCACTCACAAAATGACTACCGTTTCTGTAGGTTCAATTGCAAAAGAAGATGGTCTTTGTGGCCTCATTGTACTTTTATGAAGTACAGTTAGGCCACCAAGAAGAAGATCAAGCAGATGAATTGCATGACTGCACTGCAGCGCTTTTCGTTGATTACACATAAGTAGCACATTGAAGTACAATCACTTAGTTTAGAGTGTTTTTAAACACTGAAAACATTTTGCTTATCAAGAAATTGAGTAGTAGCAGTTTTCCCGAACCGGAAGGACCCTGCTTTCTACAATCTGCATGACGATGCACAGCACCATTGCCTGAAGGCCACCGCAAAGATCTCTTCACAGTCGGTCGCACCCCTAAGGTGAATACTCGTCATTCTCAAGTCTGTTTGTCACTTGTCAGTCACGGTGTTCTGCAGGTAAGTTATGAAGCACCTAAGATACCTGAAGGAGCGATTAGGTGAAGCTGTGTTTTTAACATTTTGTGGATATGAGGGTACAGTATAACAGAGTCCTCTGATATTTTGCTTATGTCTCTGCTACCCTATATTGTGTGATAATGCGTTCACAGCTAAAAGCTTCTCTGATGTGTTTGTACACTGGGCATCACTGTGTCAGCTTAATCCTGTTTTATCTGACTCCACAAAGGGGCTTTAAGCGAATTTCACACTTTCAACTCTTTAGTTAGATGATCCAAGAACAAAAAAAGTGGAAGTGGTACTTTAGGACAGAGAGATCCAGTGGTCATTGCTGAGTTAATCACAAGCTGGTTTGATACCCGGACCATATACCCATATACTGTATGCTATGCTCATACACATATGCCTGTATGCTATGCGTGGCAGTGTTGCACAGTGGTAAGGAGCAGGGCTTGTAACCAGACGTTTGCTGGTTTGATTCCCTGTGGAGGCACTGCTGCTGTACCTTTACTTCACCCACAGTTGCCTCAGTAAATATCTAGCTGTATAAATTGTAGCATTACAAGACATTGAGGCAGTCATTCCTGGTTTTGACACCAGTGTAAATAGTCTCTTTCTATAGATTGCTGTACTGAAATTCTGTCCATTTTCTCATCCCCTGATCATTAAACTACAGTAATAGCTTGTTACACTGGCTATCACAAGACCAAAGGGTAAGGTATGTAGGTCATTACTGTCCAGTTAAACATTACATTAACTACAAAGAAACAGAAGCCCTACAGCCCAGGTTAGAACAAGTCCATGCCATTCACCCTCAGAGGTTTAACAAATCATGCTTTGTTTCTTTAGGGGATAGGGGTAGACAGGTGGGCCTGGGTCTCCTCATTGCATCACTTAGTACCCTGCACCCTGTGAAGAGTGTCAGGTGCACGCGAGTTGCCTGGATGATTTCAGTGGAATACGTCCTACTCTCCAGTTAGTACACACTTTGGCTCCCAATTGGCTCAGATGGAAAAAGCACTTGTGTGCTTCAAGTACAAGCTGAATCAAACTGGCTGTGCCATTTATAAACAATGACAAGCAGCACACCTTGCTGGAACAAATTAGCTTAGTTCCTACTCCTCTCTGCATAATTCGTGACTACTAAAATGTGTTGCAAAAAAGCATGAAATATGCCAAAAAAGCATTCCACTGTAGTGCATTGTGGGACTTGTAGTATGAAAAAGTCACATTGGCATACAGGGCCCTGCACTCCCTCATGAGTGCATAGATTGTTGCATTGAGGTGAGCTTAATGTATGTACATGTGGCGACAAAACAGAAAAGGGAAACCTCTGCAAAAAACAGCATTACAATATGTTCATTTTGGAGTTGGAGTCACAAAAGCCCTTCTCTCTTAAGCAGTGTTTAGTCTGTAATGAATCAAGGGCATTGTGAATGAGTGTGCAGGCACTACATTTTATGAATAGCTTCTAATGGGTAAATAAGTTGCTTCATGGAATTCTTAGATACGTGCTTGTCCTCTGCCTTTTCTGTACTGCATCATACCAGCATCATTGCAACCCTGTTCAACAACATTGCTGGGGATCAAATTATACTGCTTCAGAGGTAAACATCTTGGCTAAGCAGTTAGCTAAACTCCTTTCGCCTGTTAAAATAAATACCAGCATATTCATACACACAAATATACTGGTTCAGAGGTAAACGTCTTGGCTATGCAGTTTGGCTGTCCTTTCACCTGTTAAAATAAATACCTAATTATGAATCCACATTCTTATATACCAACGACAAAAAATTTGCTCCTTTTTCCCATCTCCTTGAATTTGCTGCCTTCTGAGAATGATACATTTGTTCTCTATTCTGTGGCTACAGTCCTAAGCACCGCCTGTACTTTAAGTTGCTGTACACATCCTAATACTAGGACTAAATATACAGGTTCCTGATGGACTTTAATTAAGTGGGTATAGAGATGGCATTTTGCTTATTGTACCATACACACAGAAAATCAACAACATGTACTCAGGCAGGTTTGTGGTAAGAGTGTTGTCCTAAAGGTCTTGTTTGTAGAAATGTCACCAGATACATGCCACACAATGCACACTATCTTCTTACTGTGTATCACAGCGATTGGCACAAGCATGCCCGTAACCAGCTATGAGGTCACCGAGGTCCGGACCTAGGTAATTTTTTAGAGCTAAAAATAAAATTTGAAGCTAAATATAACTGGATAAAAAAGTCAGTGGTTGAGAATTTCTCCTCCGAGACCTCACTATTTTTCAAACCCTGGTTACGGCCATGGGCACAAGGCGTCACAAAGGAATTCATTAATGCACCTTTGCATTTCTACTGTTCATGGTTTTGGGAGGCTGAATTCTCTTTCGATATATATATAGTTCATTCGGTTCCATCTGATCCTGGCTTATGCATTTCTGTATTCAAAAGGAGGCTAGTGTCTGACAGTGGACCAAACCAGAATAACTGTAAACAGAGAACATGTAAGGAAACTGGGAAGTGAATTCACTTCATGTCTGCACAGAGATAATCACAGAGAACCGTGATATCATCTACAATGATTAAGGACTGCATACTTTTTTTTGTTCCTGTCTGAAAAGGTATGGTAACTTAATGTGCTTCAGTACACAAAAGAAGCAGGCATTTATCTATTTCCCCTAACCCAGCGACGGGCATGGTTGTAACAACTGAAATAAGAAAATAAGAAATGAAGATGAATTTCATGAGAAATGAATTTCTAAGAAGGATTTAATTTCATTATTTAATTTATATAGCTGTAAATGAACTATCAACCTCTTTTAGTTCAGCAGGTTACCCCTCACTAATTCAGCAAGTTAACTATTCTGGTTGACCCATAAAAATGAGTATTTTTGGTTTAGATGATTCTGAGCAATATTTTAAAAAAATAAAATTATCAACAACAATGGTGACAAGCACATTTCTCTATTGAAACAAGAGGTTGCATTTGAGATCAGCAAGAAAGTTACTAAGCCCCTGTCAGCCACCACTTGAAACTAAGTAGATCAATTGCATGACTACACTACAGCATGGCTTTTTACTGATATTACACAAGTAGCATATTGAACGCTGGGTTAGTGACTGTATTATTTTTTCAACTGAAATTGCTTAGAATCAACTGGTGTAGGGAGTGTTTTAAGTTTTAAAAGTAACACGCTCAATAAGCAGCTGGTGGCAGTATTGATTTTGGCAACAGGGGGGAGCTACAAAGGTTTAACCATGAGGAGCAGGCCTGAAATGTAACATCAGTGTGGAATTTTAGTATCACCTTTTGTGGAAGTACCATTTCTTTTTTACTGTATGTAGGCCATACAACGTGTGTGTGTGTGTGTGTTTGGAGGCATTCCGGATCATAAATTATCCAGTCATATATTTCCCAAGATGCGAGTTCATTTTTTCTGGAGTTTTTTTTTTATCTTTAAGGATTTTATTATACTACGCTAAGAGAAAACGGTAAGCTGCAGTGATCCTATCTTTATGGAATGTTTATTGCTAAATTTTGTTACCACACTTACAATATGCGAGTCTATGATGCCACGTGTGTGAGCACCACATGTGTGATTATAGCTAGTGAAGTATTATGACAGTGTGACTGAAGACCTCCAGGCCAACCAGGAGGGTCTGAATATTAAACTTAGGCACAAGCCCAACTGCAGCTGCTGGAGCTCCACAGCGCCAATGCAGTTCTGACTGCAGACCACTGCCATCTGGAGGATGGGTCAGAATGACTTCAAAGGAAGGACCAGAATGAGACCTTGTTGAAGTACATAGCACACTAACTCAATTCAGTACTTTACTGACATATTCTCCCCCTGACAAAGAGGTCAATAGATATATGCAATCATTATTCATTTCTGCAGCACAGCACAAACACACCGCCATGTTCCAACACATACTCATAGACTGACTCATATCCCCATGTCTCCTTCTCTTCCTTGTCCCATCACCATCACCCTGTCTGCTGCAGAGACTACCAATCACAGGGCTTGGCCAGGCAGCTGTTGGCTGCATGGGAATGACTGTGCTGGTATGTGCCTATCAGCAGTGCCTGAGTCCTGCAGTGTTTCGAGGAGGGACCACTAGGGGGCAGCACCAGAGGGCACTGCTACACAGCCACCTCTCCTAGGTCCTTGCACTGAACATCGCCAAAGCAAACCAAAGACCCCAGGGTTTTCAGTTTTGGGAAACAAAACTATTCAACATGCCATATATGTCCCTCTAGTAATTAATTTTTGTAATGTTTTTAAGCGTAGAGACTGTCAGGAATTTATTTGGTTTGGAATTTAGGTTATATTTGGGTTAGTAAGAAATTTAGTAAGAACAGTGTACAGGGTCAAAGCCTGACCTGCCTTGTTCTAGTGAAACCTGGGCTCTGAGAAATTGAATGGTTCCACACGTGAGATCAAACAATCAGAACATGTTTTGTCTTATTTCCTGCAATTGACTGGTGCCAACATACAGTTGGTATTGGTATACTACTGCACAGACTTACATGGTCCACACACCCTTGGACATATTACTGCTGCCATTGAGGCCAGTGCAATGTATCAACACATGCATCAATCAGCTGCATGTTTTCCATGCAGTTTATTCAACAGTGAGTCCAATCAACACAAGACCCAAAATGCATAAATGAATAAGATACTGTGTGGTCACAGATGTACTGCAAAAGCCAAGGTATATAACGTAGTTACATAAACAAGAAAAAATTATGTTTGCTAAAACAGGCAAATGAATCAGTGGCTTAAAGTGGTCAAAAACCTTTAGACAGAGATCTAATGTGTGCAAGTCAATTGTTCATACTGTAACTCCACCTCTCTTAAAAATTCCAGTTTATGCTTTTAAAATAATTTTTTTCCTTCTGGCAAGGGATTTTGTACACTAAATTGGTTGGTTACACTCAAATATTCAAAGCGCTGGGTAGTTTATCTAATGGGAATTTATTCATACAGGCCAGTCAATTGGTGCTGTCACAGTCTAAATGTTTGGTGCTGAGGGGACTCTGCCAGCATGAGTCAACAACTGATATCCGCTGACTCTACTGTTCATGTTTTTCACTTGCCTTCCGGCTCCAATTTTGTATAGAAGTGGGTACTTGTAATATGATCCTGTGGTTACACAACAGAGTGAAGTTCACTTCAGATGTAAAGCAGTGGAGATGAGCTGTGTCTTTTGGAGAACTGTGAAAATTACAATCTTGGCAATGAAGTATGCTGTGTTCTTGTACCCCCCCCCCCCCCCCCCCCCGCCCTGCCTTTCTTCTGTCTCTGCCTGGGCTACCATTTATGTCCCTTCCTGTTATTTATATATTTATCTTATTTACAGATTCCCTTCTACAGGGCAATATAAGTATGTTACAGCAGCTTCAGAAGTAGGCTCTATGTATTGCTGAGCACAAGAGAAAAGTCATAACCTTTTAAGCATTTAAAAGGAAAGAATGGGAAGTAGATTGTTAGTGGATAACAGCCAGACTACATAGTCATCAGAGTTATCCTCTTCATAACATGTGAATGGACTCAGGGGCAATGGTGACAGGGATGGTTTCTGACTGTTTTGCACGGTCATGGTTAGCTGTTCATTATACATCTTAATCAAAAGCACCCAGTACTTTGAACTGAGCTCTGTGAGAGTTAACCCAGTTAACCCTATTCAATCACCCCCCCTTCCACCTCCACCTGCCCAAAAAACGGATTGTTGTTTTTATTTCATATGAAAACTTCCTCTTCAGAATGTTGAGAGGAATGCATTTCTGCTGTTAGTCATTGTTTTGGTGATTGTTCTTGTTGCTATGAACAGTCAGGTCTCCATTTTCATTGTTTCTAAATGAATAAGGTAATTGACGTATAGAGTCATTGAATTGTGCCTTTCCATAAACTGTATGTCGTCACTTATACACAGTTTACCGCAGTCAACAGAATGTTTAGATGTGACTTGAATTGACTTGTTGCTTTCTGCCACTACCCTGTTCTTAGTAATTCGATGAAGTCTCAAACAGCATGTAGCCTGCTAGAGTTTGCCCTCTATTTATAGACATTGGTCAGAGTTGACCACAAATTTAAATGAAATCCTGAATGAAACTGTATGAAAAAGGTGTTAAACACCACTGAAATACATTATGCTGACACATGAGTAACATAACACTGACTACGGGCCCCGTAAATACCAAAACAGTAGCTGCCCTCAGTAATCTCTATGTCAACACATCAGTTGCCCACTACAATACTCCATACTGACACAACAGTCACCCACTATAACACTCCATACTGACACATCAGTCACCCCCTGTAATACACCATACTGACAAATACAAAAAAAAACAACAGTCGAAAGACGGGTTTGTACAGTAGTAAGTCAAGCTATTTTTGTTTGTTCCCGTTTTTTCGTTTCAGATGTTTCCCTCCCTCCGCTAAAATGTGTGCAGAACATGCTGCACAGCACATGGGAAACTCCAGAAATAGCTGAGATTGTTTTTAAAATGTGCAGAACAGCACCATTTCAATCATCCCAGACAGAGTGAAATTACCGCTATTAATAGAAAGGAATGTGTCAAAAAGATTGTGTGTTTTATGAGTCCTTAACGTGCTTAAGGCACTATGCGCAAGTCAATATTTCAGAGGGAAAATTGTTACAGATAGGACACGCAGCATATCAGTGTTTTTTTATATGCACTAATTTTATGTATAACAAAAGCTATGCAGAACACAATCAAAAAGTGGGGTAATGCAACTATCTTTGCTCCTTTCTGTCAGTCTGGAATTTCTCAAAAGGACTGAAATTGGCTGTTGAGCTATTTTAATCAACCCATCCAAATTCTTTTATTAACAACAAATTCATTGCTGTAAAGGATTAAACACATTCACTACGTCAAAGTACGGGGAAGCTTCATGAGTTACTTCTCAGAATCTCCAGATTATTAGACAGATATGATTTCAGGGCCTTTCCCTGAAATCTACTTCCTGGTTGAGTTCAGCCATCTAATGTACAACATATTTAACTCACATACTGTATATCTGGTCTCATCAGTGAAAAGAGATTGGAGAAAAGGTGACCTTTTATACTGTGGCTCTAATTCATCTTCTGAATCTGATGTGTGTTTACAGTGCATTTTTTTACTTTGTCCAGATTGTTTTTTTCATGATTTGATTCAACATTTTGTTTTACTTCCAATCCAAGTATCCTGTAAGATTTGTATTTAATGTTTATGTTTATTGAAAATACAGTGAATACAATAAATACAACAAAAATATAGCAGTAACAGTGATACAAGGGTCCATACAGAAATAAGTTAGGTGGCAAAATGGTAACCAACTAGTATATTTTCACCACTGTGTTAGCACCCTGGCTAGCTCTCCTTCCAGGAAACAGTCAATATAAATTATCAACAATGCCCTTGTACAAATACTAGGTAATGTTAGTGAGAGGTGAGGAGAGAGCACATAGCTATGACCTGGAACTGTCCCAATTTAAGAACAAGACCCAACCAAAACAGAGGCTAGGCCCACTGACAATGAAGCACCAATAAGAGCAACTCTTACCACATGAGTTCTCTTTAGCGGCAATCCATCCTCCAGCTTAGCACCCATGCTTTTGATTGATTAAAGACATTTTTCTGACTGTACTGACTGTCTGGCATTACATGCAAGAATATATATGTACATATATGTATGTAATAATAATATATAACATGGTAATGTATATATATATATCTATATGTATATATATGTGTATATATATATATATATATATATATATATATATATATATATATATATATATATATACGTTGTATTGCATATTATTCGTGGTTATGGTCATGGTCACCTATTGATAGCAGTATGTAATGCGTCATATACATTGTATTGTATATTGTTCGTGGTTATGGTCACGGTCACCTATTGATAGCAGTATGTAATGCGTCATATACATTGTATTGTATATTGTTCGAGGTTATGGTCATGGTCACTTATTGATAGCAGTATGTAATGCGTCATATACATTGTATTGTATATTGTTTGAGGTTATGGTCATGGTCACCTATTGATAGCAGTATGTAATGCGTCATGTGACACTCCTAGCCTCCGCTCCTATGGCTGCACACTAATGAATGCATGTTTCCTGGTGGCAGGCTGTCCCTCCCACGGCAGTGTAGCATAGTGGTTGAGGAGCAGGACTCGTAACCGAAAGGTTGCCGGTTCGATCCCCGCTGGGACACTGCTGCTGTACCCTTGAGCAAGGTACTTAACCCACAATTGCCTCAGTAAATATCCAGCTGTATAAATGGATAACATTTATAATAAAGAACTGAAACCTATGTAAGTCGCTTTGGATAAAAGCGCCTGCTAAATGAATAAATGTAAATGTAAATGTGTTCCTCCGGTTGTCCTGTTTCATACACTTTCAATGAGAGGGAAGGAAGGACGAACATAATGTCTCAGCCAAAAAACACAAATTCACAAAAATGACCGATGTCATGTCCCTGCTGAGTCCTCTTCCTTCTCCTGAGATGCAGTCTGGGGAGAGGCGGGCGACAGGTCACAGTCAGCACAAGACCTGAGCCAATGTCGTAATGAGCCTAATTACTGAATGAATAACAAGAACATACCCAGACACCCTAATGAAGGTAGTGGCATTATCCATTCTAAACTGCCATTATGCACTCTAAACATTTTAAACTGGAGTACTGGGTGTGCTGAATCGAGGCTCATATAGCTTAATTTCCTCCGTTTTTTCTAACAGCCTTCTTCTCATGCTGTTCCTCCTGGTCAAAAAATATCTGCTTGAATATCAACAGGCCACACAAATACAATGCCAAATCACTATTCTTAAACCTTTTCAGTCTGTTTAAAATCCACAAACTTACTGATTTTTTCTAAATCACAAGGGGAGAAAGACTAAACGATGATTGCGGAGAAGACCATTAATCAAAATACTGAAAATGCCTCCTACGGGCCAGGAGGGCAGAGTAGATTTTAGTTGCTGAGTGATTATGGTATAAAAGATACAGGCTACAGAAGGCAGGCGGGGGGCTTACCTTTTGCTGGAGGTGGTGTAGAGCTTTTGAGTTAGCCAGGATGGTGTTCAGAGACTGGCTGACTGGTTCAAAGACTGTATTTGTCAAGTTCTTCACTGACCTCAGCCATTTAGCTCAGCAAGGAGGATGTGAGACTAGTTTTGATGCATGTCCAAAGAATGCACTATCACCATCTTAACCATTTACAGTAGGCCCTTGATTGACATACTGCCATTACTTAATCAATCATTGACTGTTATCCTCCCCAGGGCTTGTCAGTAAACCATTTGAATGGAATTCAGAGGCTACTGAACTCCAAAGGCTGTCCATCTCTCTCCTCTCCTCTGTCAGAGCTCTCTCTGATTCACATGACGGCATCTGGGGAAAAAGGCAGAAAAACACCCGAGGAGTACCTACCCAACCAGTAGTCACCCGGCACACATACACACAGAAACACATGCACACACACACATAAACATATATTATGACTTTTTTAATTTACTGTGAAATAAAAAAAAAAACTCCCTGGTCAATTAATGATTAATGATTAATTCATATACATAGCCAACAAAAGAAATATCAGTATTTGTTCGGGAAATACTTTACGTCAGCACAAGAACCATAAAAACAATGTGGGCTGGACTGGCAAGTTTGATGTTGCAAGTGAAAGAGGCTGGCGCTTGTAGACAGTTTATAGTCAGCTGTCTCGCTGTTGAAAGAGACCTTATGCATTTGCCCCGCCGTCGGGACTGCTTTGTTTTTCTTCTTTTGTGGAGTCGTGTGGGGCAGCTCCCTCGCTCACACACTACAGGGAAGAACATTGCACGCCCAGCTGTGTGCACCGACTTGTGTCACCTGCCCTGATTCCGCAGTGGCAGACCTGCTTGTCTGAATCACACGTCTGGTTACATTTGTAGAGGTAAGTCTCATCCTGTTCTTGTAATACAACTAACATTTTTCAGTTGCATTACAGCTCTAAGGAAACAAAAGAAGCTATATATCTGAATGTCAATTCGTAGTTTTGTTTACCTGTATGATAATAGATCACTTGAATGAATTCTGATTCTATTACATCTTTGGTTTTTATATTGTTTATATTGTTTATATTGTTTTATATTGTTTTAAACAATATTGTTTTAAACAATTATTATTTTTAATCTGTGTGATTGCAAATTATGATAAAAAAAACAATCCACAGAGAAATACAATACTTTTGTTTTCATTTTTATGATTGATTTCATGGATTACTGCATAGGTTGGTTGCAAACAGTGAATAGGTATAAGTGTTGATGGAATTCCTGCTTTTGTTGGCTGAGATACGCCCCAGATATTTTCCCGGATCCTTTGAATATCTTTTTCATCTTTTCTTGTAAGCATGTTGGATTTTGGGTAATTGCCCATGAGCTGTATGTTTTGTGAAACTTTGATTGATTTGCTCGTGGCAACATGTTTGTAATATCTGTGTTAGACCAGCATACTCAGGCTATTTTTTGTGTTTTGAGGATTATTCTTTAACCTTTCTTTGTTCAGGCAGTTACTCATTAACTCATTCTTTACATACTTTGTTCAAATGAAGGTCTCTCACAAATTAGCTCACGGAAAACTGTTTTTTCCATTTCCCCAGATGTATGCAGTGTAGAAACCTCATCAAGCAACGTGTCAGATTACAATTTCTTGCTTTGTAATAAAAATACTACATGGGCTGTTGCCTTTGATGAATTTTAACGGGGGTCATTATGCTCATGAAATACAAGCTCTGTGTCCACTTAGTAGTGTGCTGTGAGTGTGTTGTATTGTGATTCCGGCCATGGTGTCACACACTATGTACCTCAGTATTATGGTGTATTTGAAAATAATTCACGATTAGTCCTGCCACATGATTTGGCAGCTTACAATGATGTACAAGGAAACTCTTAAATGCCTATGGTGCATGAAAGGACCCAGACAAATGATACAGTGTACATCCACTGACCCTCTGATAGAAGGATAATTTGTTTGATGGTCACCGTTTATGAACAGCTACAAATTGCCTTGTCACAGCCACACCTGGCAGAGATTATATTACAGTATATATTAAGCCATGTTCCAGTTATACGCTTTCTGATTGGAATAATTATACATTGATCCTAATTTTTTTAACTATGCCTAAATCCTGAGTAATGTAGCTCAAGAATGGACTAACGGGCACATCTGAAAGAAACCTGCAAACTCAAAAATACCTGCCCTGTTTCTTCAATTTCAGTCTTTGTTTTTCTTTTTTCTTATGGAGAAATCCCATCACTTTGACAGATTTTGAATGTCAGAGGCCCATGGTGTTTGCCTGAGAAAGATAGGCTGTACATATTTGTTTGTCTTTATTGATGTAAATACAATTATGTATTTTGTTTGACAGTTGAATCAGGTGGCCCTGTGCTTTTATTACCCTGGATTTGTCAGCGCCTCTGCAAACATAACCATATTGCTCTGTTAATGAAGAGCGTTGTATACTGTGTACTTCTCACGGATATTGAATTAGGGTTCTACAACAAATAAACAGGGCCATATAGTATAGTATAGAGTGACTGGAGAGAGAAAATTCGTGGACAGAACAAAGAGAGGTGAGAGGATGTTTGTCTTTGTTGCTGGTTTCCAGGGGGAAATGTACACAGCCTGGAATGGCAGGCTCCGTGCGTGCGTGAGAGGGCGGGCCCAGGGCAGGCATAGTGCCGGGAAACAGGGGTCTGGTCTTTCAGGTTTTCTCAGCAGCTGCCTGCACGGTGTTTGACATTGTTATCAGTGCATCAGCAGATTGTTGCAAGGAAGGTGTCGACGTCACACACGCTGCCTCCCAGCCTGTAAGAAAGCGTGAAAGTGTGCCATGGGTCACCACCCACAGGTGTGTCCCGCCTGAGACGCACCAGCGCTAGTGAGCCAGTATTTCTGAGCGTTGCTGTGCTGTGCAGGTGGCTGCGATGGCCGAGTGCGTGGCGGACGGGCCCGACCTGAAGGAGATGGAGGAGGAGGAGCTGTGGGACCTGATCAATAACAACCGGCACCGCGTGTCGCTGGAGGCGCGGCCCTGCCTGCTCATCCCCTACCTGCGCCAGGCCCGCGTCCTCACCGAGATGGACGAGGAGGAGATCATGAACTGCATGAAGTTCCCCAACCGCTGCATGAGGACAAGTGAGAGAGGGACGGGAAAGAAGGAGAGCTGGGGTGATAAGTATAGAGAGGAGGAGAGATTAAAAGGATCATTGAAGGATGCCAGGAATTTATTAGTGGATAATGCTAGAGAATGGCTAGAAACATAATATTTGTTCCAGTGAGATGTACATGTAAAATAATTACTGTAAAGGTAAACTAGTAATACTTTTACAGGGAGCATGCTGTGGGTGATTTTGAAGTGACATGCAGGAAGTATCATGACTGTTGATATGTTCTATAAAGCTCCCTCAGGAAGTCTCCCAGCATTGTGCCTGGCTGCCCCCAGGGGAGAGCAGAGCACTGTAATACACTGAGCTGTCGGTGTGTCTTTCTACCAGGCTACATGCTGGACATCCTGAGAACTCAGGGGCGGAACGGAGCCATGGCCCTCCTGGAGAGCCTGATGATCCACTACCCCAAACTGTACACCCAGATTACAGGTCGGAAGCCCAGCACGGAAGCCTCAGGCTTCAGCGGTGAGTCGCCTTTAGGTCCTGTGGATCGACACTCTCACGTGTAGCTCATAAACAGTGAAGCAGTGTCTCTCCCAATGGTCCCTGTTCTAACCGGGTCCTGCCACCCCCTGTCCACCGCAGGGCTGATCAAGAACGCGGAGTTGACGGAGTACCTGGTGCGCGCGGTGACCGGGATGCAGCAGGAGCTGCAGGAGGCGCGGCGGGAGGCAGCGGACATGGGGGCCCGGTGTGCGGCGCTGGAGGCGGAGCTGAGCCAGGCCCTGCCCCAGAGCGAGGCCCTGCGGCAGCTGAGGGCAGAGCACAGCCGGCTGCGCAGGCACATGGCCGGCCTGCACCGCGACTTGCTGAAGCTGAAGGACGAGAAGTGCGACTTGCACATGCGCTACACCGCCTCCGTCGAGGAGAACTCCGTGGTGAACATCCGCTGTCGGGACCTTCAGCTGCAGGTCAGGGGGGGACGTCCTTCCCTTCCCTTCCCTTCCCTTCCTTTCCCGGGCTTCTGTCCTCAGGCCTGTGACATAACTCTCTCATCCCCGTGGTGACAGTGAGGGTCACTCTTCTGCTCCGTCTCTGATTGGCAGATGTACCAGCTGCAGTTTGAGCTGCGCAAGTCCCAGAAAGAGACGGACTTCCAGAGGCAGCGCTCTGTCAGGTGCGCCTCCCCCAGCGACACGCAGCAGCTGCGAGAAGAGGTGTCCGCGCTGCGCAGAAAGCTGCTGCAGGCGGAGAAATTTACTCCGGTGAGAGGACACTGCACTGCACACACTCCCTTACACACTATCAAATACCCCCTCAAATCCCATACGCATACTGAAACATCCCCTGTCAGCGTACACTCCCGGTACACTCGGTCCATCACATATATATCCCGTATATAATCTTTTACACGATCAAACATTCATACAGTGGACACATTCACACTTCTTGTCATTCCTGCAGCACAAACAACCTCACACAGCAATCTCATGATATGTAGTGTGGCCTAATTTTATGGTTCAGACTTGAGTCCTACTTGTGTCCTTATCTGAATAAACAGAATCAAAAATGTGCTTGTTTGTGCAGACTTTATGTGGTCCCTCTCACAGTCGTGAAGAGCTCTTGGTAAATGTAAAGAGACAGTCGTGATCGGACAGGTTGGTTGAGTCTCTGTCCCTCCCTCAGGCACGGGAGGACATCCTCACACAGGACCTGGAGGAGGCCCGGGACGGCCGCACGGAGCTGTTGGAGCAGATATGCTCCCTGAGGGAGGAGAGTGAGCAACTGGCCAGGGAGAGGGGGCAGGTAATGGCAGTGTGACCTATCCAGCTCTTGCTCTGGGACCCTCTGTTTCTTCTTACTTGACTAGTTTCTCACACAAAACGGGCGAGGTTGTGCGTGCGTGTGTGTGTTTGCATGTGCATGCATTAGCACGTTTCTTCTCGTCCCTTCTTTTCCTCTGCTCTTTCCACCACATGTGCCAGAGTCCGTCTTCCATGGCTCTCTAATTACGTCTGTCTATCTGTCTGTGTGTGTAGCTCTTGGAGGAGAAGGAGTGTCTGGCACTTCAGGTGCAGAAGCTATCTCTGGACTGTGAGATGTACCAGCAGAAGAGCGCAGTAATACAGAGTCAGCTGGGGGAGCTGCAGGCGGAGAGAGACCAGGTCTGTCAGGCCTCCCGCCTGTGTACATGCAAAGGTGCATCTCTGTGGGTATCCTTCTTTGTGGAATGAGCTCCTCTCTCGCACACCTCTGCGTCAGGCATACCTGCTGAGGGACGAGGCCCAGACCCAGATCACCCGCACACTGGCAGAGAAGGACACCCTGCGGAGGCAGGTGGTGGAGCTACAGGAGAAGGTCTTCACCCTCAGAGCATGGAACGCCCAGAGAGGGGAGCAGGAGAAACAGGGGGTGAGTCAGACCATTTGCCAGCAAAAATATCTGTCATTGTGTTTATACGATTTGCTGTACACAAAATTAAGGACAGTGATTATGGCATATAACGTGAGGTATATTTGTACAGGACAGGAAGTACAGCTGGGAGTCCTGCAGTGACTGCCCCCTGCCCAGCCCCAGCCCGCGACCCAAACTCCGGCGAATGTTTGCCATTAGTCCCGAACACAAGAGAAGCACAAGCACGGAGGTCAGCCTGTAATTCAAACTGGATCGTCTGTCTATGAATGATGAATGAACAGTTCCTTATGAATGCCTGTCAGCCACAGGGATCATGGGAAATTCCGTCTGTCTGTCAAGCCTGTTGTTTTAGTGCTTGTTACCAGCCGTTTTAGTTACCAGCGGTACTCTGTTTTCCGTGACTGCAGGGAGGTGAAGACAGCTCTAGTAGCATCCGCTCTAAACACGCAGAGCCGCCTTGCTCCGACTCCTTGCGCAGGAGGGAGGATGAGCTGCATTGTCACTCTGAGAGGTGAGGCTGGGCTGCACGCCAAAAAGCAGAACAAGGACCAATGACAAGCAAGGGTTACAGGGTGTAGCAGGTTATTGGGTTACATGACATGAGGGCTGCAGCATTCTAAACAGAGCAAGGCGTCGTTTATAACAGGAATTTAACAAGACAAACAGTAAATGTATGTGTTATACGAGCACATATCTATAAGCTGTGTTTTTCCCCTTCTTATTCTGCTCCACAGCCCTGATATGACAGAGTGGGACTCCCTGGCATCCCTCATAGACATAGAGAATGATTTCGACACTGTTTCTGAAGGTAAAAAGTCTCACTGTGCTCACATTTCTGGTTTTCTTCACCTGGTGTGGGATTAGAGGTCTGATTTCTTCTCACTGTGTGAGTGTTGTATGTGTGCGTCCTTATGTTTGTATGTGCACAGTATGTGTGTGTGTGTGTGTGTGTATGTGTGTGTGTGTGTGTGTGTGTGCTTGTGTGTGTGTGTGTGTGTGTGTGTGTGTGTGTGTGTGTGAGTGTGAATACAGACATGTAACTTGGTGTGTGTGTGTGCGTGTGTGTGTTTGTCGGAGAAACAAGCTGACTTTTACGACTGTGTGTATGTAACAGGGGATGATGAGGTGATACTTCCAGTGACACCCCCTTCTCTTCCCTGTAACAACAGCCCCAGTGATGGGTAAGAGACTCTGCTGGATCTGATCATTTTCTTCATTTATGTCTTTACTAACTTTACCCAGCTCATTCACTGATGAGTATAATAACTGTATTACGTTAATAACCCCCTCCATGCCCTCTGTGTGTGTTTAGGGCTGCCACCCCTCCTTTTCTCGTCCGTTTAAGGCCCAAGGCCCTGCGCATCAGCAACCGAGTCATGACCATCTCCTTCCATGGAGAGGCGCTACTAAAGCAACTGCAGGTGGTGGGTGGGAACAAGACAGGAGTGTTCGTTCACAGGGTCACGGAGGGGTCGGCTGCACAGCTCGTGGGCATCAGTCCGGGGGCACAGATCATGGAGGTGAGGGAGACGACATCTATGGCTGTCTGACTGGACTGATGCAGACATGGTGACAATCACCCTGTTCACACTTTAATGTGGTGCCCTCCCTTTTTCATGTAACCACTAAAACTGAAAAAGCCTCGATCCCAACCTGCTGCAGGTGCTGTACGAGCAGGAGCGGCGGTCGCTGCGCATGGTGCTGGAGGACTCCACCCTGGAGGAGGTGCTGTGGGCCCTGGGCCAGGTTCAAGGGTTCTGCCATCTCTCGCTGCGGCCCAACCAGGATGGTGAGGAGCATGGGGTCACACGGTCATGCTAGACTCTGCAGGATGGGCGGCAGGGTAGTGTAGGTAGTGTAGTGTTAGAGGCAGGACTTGCAACTGAAAGGCTGCCGGTTTGATTCCCCATTGGGGTGCTGCTGCTGTATCTTTGAGCAAGGTACTTAACCTCAGTAAATATCCAGCTGCATTAATGGATAATAAAACTGTAGCCTATGGAAGTTGCTCTGGATAAGAGCGTCTACTAAGTGCCAATTATATAGTATACTCTGAATATTTTTTACAGCCTAGCTGTGTGTTCTGTCAGCCTTCGGCGTTTGGGGCAGGGACAGTGTAGGGGTGGGGCAGTGGAGGTACTGGAAAATGACCAAACTACATTAAGCATAGGAATGAGTAACAGTTGATGTAGGATCAGAGTTCATGTGTCTTGTGCTTTGATTTTGGTGGATTTCACTGGTAATGAGGTATTACAGAGGTGATTTCAATACATGGCATGTGGTGTTTTTTCTGCAGCAGTGCTTTTCTATATCTCATCAGATATTTACTGCAGCTGGGGGAGGAATGAACCTGTTTTATGAGTTTGTCGTACATACAGGCCACATATGTCAGAGAGCGAATGTGTGAAGCACATTAACTAGTGAATTATGGGTGTTAAAACGGGAAGAATGTGTCTGTGTATTACTCCACTCAGTGTATGTGTTACCCCATTACCTGTGCATGCTACCTCACCCCAAAATTTAGCACCCAAAATATGAACTCCCGTACGGCTCACATTAGCCTTTGCAAAATTTAAACCCATATCAGCATTAGGTATTTAAGAGTAAGTCGAATCTCACAAGAAATATAGGTACTCAGCCAAATCTCAAATCAAATCCTGAATTTGGAGCATCTTTGATATGTAACCTCAATCTCACCTTCTGTGTCCATGTAACCTCAGTCACTGTGTATATGTAATCTGACTGTGTGTGCATGTTACGTCAGTGTGTGTGTGTGTGTGTGTGTGTGTGTGTGTGTGTGTGTGTGTGTGTGTGTGTAAAATCTCATTCTCTGTGTGCATGTAGTCTCAGTCTCAGAGTGCAATTTATCTCACTGTGTCTGTATGGGTGGCAATCTCACTCTGTGTGTGTGTATGTAATCTCACTCTCAGTATGTGTGTATGTAATCTCACTCTCAGTATGTGTGTGCTCTCACTCTCCCAGGCTATGAGAAGCTGATGCTCCAGCTCCAGAGTGGGGAGGTCACGTCTGGGGACTCCTTCTACGTGCGTGTCAACATGTCCCTGTCGGCTGCGTGCTCCGGAGCTCTGACAGTGACGTGCAATGATATCCTGCACGTGACCAACACGACGCATGGCTCTGACGGCTCCTGGAAGGCTAGCCACGTCCACCCCTGCCAGCTGAAGGATCTGAAGAGTGGTACCCTGCCCAACTACTACAGGTATGCGTAATGCTTCTCCACCTCCCTCTAAAGGGTCAGTGTAGTGGTCAGTATGGGTTCCGCATTGCTCAATGCTGAAAGCACTGACAGCATTTAAATGATAGATACATCTTATTCTTGCAGAGCACAACGCCTACTAATCAGAGCCATTGAGGACATGGCATTCCCACAAAGACCACTCAAGAAGGTAAGTAATACAGGATGCGCTCAGTGCTACAGCCACTGTAGGTTGCTGTGAGGAATGGTAGTCAGCGCCTTGTTATGATCGGTGTAGGGGCAATCCTCAAACCTGACTCTGAGACCAGACTCTGGTATTGCACCCTTCAACTAATTTACCATTATCTCTTAATTCTGAGTGAAAACTTAATATGAAGCACAAAATGGCAAAGTTATGAGACTATGGCAAAGTTATGGCAAAAGGCATCAGCCTAATATTTCAACTGCAATGGTGATGTTGCAGTAAAGTGATCCACCTGAAAGATCTCATGTAAAGGCACTCAAACCAGTTCACACTGTGGCAGAAGGAGTTGGTGATATACGTTGAGCTCTCCCCTCTCCTCCTGTCAGGCCCAGGAGAATCAGAAGACAGTGCGCATTGTCAGCACGGGACGCCAAGGACGCAACCCTCTGTGGGTGAGCGTGGAGGGAGACAATACAGGAGAGGACAAGGAATCAAGTAAGTCACTGGGGGGGACTTCGTTGCCCTGGCTGTTCAGTTTCTTCTTGTCTAGCATAGCATTGTCTGCCTAGCTACAGAAAGTGTAAACAAACTAATTGTAATAAATGCTTGTATTATATATGGCTGCTCTCCACTTTTCTGGTCCTTTGAGTGCCCTTTTCCCCAGTGCATATTTACAAGCCTGCTCGAAATCCACAGGCAGTTTGTAGGTACTTGCAGGAGCAAATATAATCGTTAGCAAGATTTTAGAAATAATATTTTAATAATGGCCATTAAAAGAGCTAAATAAGGATAAAATCTAAGGTACTAGGCTTTCATGAGTTACCTTTTTTTCAAGTGTGGATTAATATTTTAATATTTTCCAACTGTTCCACACATAATTGTACTAGAATTGATAGGATTGATATCCTAACCAAAGTGTACAGATTAATTCTAGAGAAGAGATAACCTTAACCCAATAAGCACTATCAGAGTGGACACTTAATCAGTTGACAACTTTTATTGCAGGGAGCAGTGCTGAGCCTAAAAGCTGTGTTACCCTTATGCCATACACTCTGGTCACACCATACCACCCACCAACTCCTCGCCCAGTCCTCCTCCTTCCCACAATCCTCGGCCGCATCATGAATAATAGATTGGGAGAACTATCGGGCTTCCAGCTGTGTGAGCCAGGTAGGAAGTGTACTTTTGTGTCACCATTTATTTTATATATAAATGGAACACTTTAAAACTGAGATTTGTGTTTTTTCCATCGCACCTTGCCATTTTATATGTAGTAAAGTACTAAAGGCCTCCTGGTGAACTTGAATCACGCAACCTGATGCCTCCTGGTGGGCAATATAGGGACAGCAGATGGCAATGGGAAAAAAAATGATGATGGACTGTGACTTCTCACTCACATTTACAGTGGCTTGGTCATCCCGCTGCCCATTTCACTCTGTATGTTTTTCACCTCTCTCCTTCCTCCCCTTCCCTCTCCAGAGCTGCTGAATGCCAGTGAGCATGCGGTGCGGACGCATAAGGCAGAGATCCTGGAGGAATGTGGACAGGGCAGCCACCGCTGCTACACATTACAGAGTGTGGAGAAAGTGATGAAGCAGGTATGCTTTAAAGCACGAAATAGCCACCCACATACCAGGACATTTATTTAAATGATCACGTGGTTTGCCCTATAACCCGGAAGGGACAACTGAAAGAGATACATCAGCTTGATGCAGGTCCCGCTGAAGGGAGAGTGTAACCCCAAGATTCTCTCTTAAATAGTCTTTAGCCCTGCATCACCAAAGCTGAAAGACTGCTGCTTTTTCCAATAAAGCTCCCTTATACATTCTCCTCACAGGGCTCCCACTGTGTTCTCCCCCTTGGCCCAGACTGTGTGCGACGTCTGCACAAAGCAGAGATCTTTCCCATCATAATCTTCATCGCTTCATCTGAGCGCAATGTGCGCAGACTCAGGTACATGCTGACACCGGGCCATAAGATGCTCAGCATAGATATGGTGGATTTGCTCTTTGTGTGTACACTATGAGTGACTATAAGCAGTTTCTCGTGTGAAATAAGGGCTCTTACATTTGCTGATGGTGATTATGTGGGTTCTAACAGGCTCTTGGCAATATTACAGATAATTGAGTTTATTAATTGAGACACTGCAAACTAAACCATAATCTGGGTAACAGATGTGAAACAAAATCAAATACAAACAATCTGTAACAAGCAACTGCCGGAGAGATGATGTATTGGAATCTTACTCACGCTGACGACCATCCGCATCTCTCTCTTGTCTTTGCGCGTTGGTGTGCATGCAGGCACAAGCTGCAGCGCGAGGGCTGGACGGAGGAGCAGCTGCTGGAGTGTTCCCGCAGCGAGGAGCCGCTTTTGGACAAACTGCCCTGCCTGTACCGCAGGCTTCCCCCTGACAGCTGGAACGGTACCACCGCTCTGCTGGGAATGCTGCGCTCCACCATCCTGGAGGAACAGAACAAAATTGTGTGGGTCGAACCTGACCTGTGGTGAAGGGCAAGGATGGGCAAGTTATTAAGGATTTTATCCTTAAGTAGAATTTTCGCCTGGTCGATTACGACTTACATAAACTCCAATATGCCTCATGAAAATTCAAGTGAAGAACTACTATGTTGTTTATGCAAGCCTGTAGAGACAACATTGCTGGCATATAATATGCTCCATCAGCATACTGTTACTGTACGTTTGAATATTTACCACAAGATTTATTTCCAAAGTACTGGATGCAGTTTTGCAACTGTTTGGAATTTAAGCATTGTAATTCAGATTACTGAAAAGGTTAACTCACATGAAGATGCATTAAATAGCACAGCGGTCGCAACAGCAAGGACACTGTGGTAATGCAGTCTTAGTTTTGATACAGAATATGTGTAAGAGTAGGTGTAAAATGTAAATCTACACATCATTCATAGCCAGTCATCCCAGGAATGAGGATGTGAAGCAGCATGTGGGTATTCCCCAGACTCACGCTTGAGTATACCCCACACAGACAACCTCCCATTCCTTCTGCCCACACTCTGTGATTCAAATCTTTCCAAGACGTCGTAAACCAAAAACTATGCGAACCACCAGAGAGTGTAAAGGGATACCACATTTTTAATGAGTGTTTATGCACCTGTGTCATGGAAAACATGAACCATGTGACTAGTTGTTATGGAGGACGTAAAAATAAAAACGACCTTTCCACTGTAGGATAGAGTACCTCAGTGTAAACACTTAAAAAATGTAAAATGGCAGCACAGCTTGGGTTGGCTGATTCGTAAATGCTAAACCTCGTAAATGTGAGGGACAATCTTGTTTGCTTTATGCTATGATATTACAAAAGGTACAACAAATTGTTGATATTTATAGTAGTAGCTGTACAGCTACTAAGGCATTGGATAATTGGTATTTGTCTGTAAATATTGGCCCCACTTGATTCTTCAGTCTTAACTTATTTTGAGGACACGGAGGCATGTATGTGCACCGTCATTGTTTTAACTGTGATCTTATGCAAGGATTTGCATGCAATACTAATACAAATAGTACTACAATACTAATACTAATGCATTACTAATACTAATACTAATGCATTTTTTGCATTACCATCTTGCCCAACCCTACTCTCATGTACGTCAAACTCCTGTATATTAACTTTCTTTCCTGTGTATTTTAATTTTTCTGAACTGTATATAGTGTACACAATATGATACTGTGTATAGAAATGAAAAGATTTGTGTTTGATTGTGTTTGATTTTTTTTTTTTTTTTTCCTAAATAAATTATATTACAATTGAATTGTCTGTTTTAAACTGATCTGCCAATAGACTGCTTACTTCATACACGTGACTGAACAATTCCGGGGGGAAAAAATTCTGTCATCTAAACTAAACCACCAAGTTCCTTTTTTCTGGTATGACATTCCATTTGTATGGGGTTGTAGCCACTAGCCAGTTTGCTCTTCCAAAGATATAAGGGGGAAATGGAGGCAAAATAAGAGCAGTTAGCTAGTCACAGCATTGGTTTTGTACATACGTACATTACTGTTAACAGTTACTAAGAGGCATTCATCCCCTCCCTCCTAAGTTTGACAAATCGGCCCACTGACCCAGCACACTTGACCTTCATTCTTCCAGTTGTTAAAGGAAACGAATTGCATCCCGGAAGCTACTGGGTTGGGTCAAATGATGAAAGCAGCAGCGGGTTGACGTAGAAAATGATAAATATGTGCGTTCCCGGCACTGAAAAAAACCGCAGCAGACCACAAACTCCGTTAGCTGACTAATTCTATTGGTAGACTCCAATTTAAAACATTGTGCGTCTCAATAGAGATGGACGAGCGGCACCGGAGATAGTTGCGAGGGTGCACACGGTGAGAGCAGCTTATCCTCTTAGCTTTTCCTGTATGCGATCATGCACTGTCAAATTAGCTAGTTAGCTGTTTGGCTAGCGGGCTACTTGTTCCAATGTGTATGGGTGATCGCAAGCCGTTTTTTAGCCCTGCTTTGCCTGTTTTTCGATAACTGTCAAGTAAATCAACAAGATGTCATATGAACTACCACCTACCTTCTTAAATGTCTTTTTTCAGGGTTTGGAAATTCGAGGGAACGTTGACGCAATAGGAAGTCCAGCAGGTGATGCCAGCTAGCTAGCTAACCATAGTAGTTAGCTGAATAAAAAATATCAGCTATCTCTTATGCGGGTGGTCTTACAGTCAGAGAAGCGTATAACGTTACAGTAAGTTTTAAAATATCTCCTTTGCTCAGTGAAGAGGGAAGTGCATATTTTCTTAAATATAAGTGTAAAATATTGTGCTGGGCAAAGTCATTTTAGTATAGTTAAATTGGACAGAACCGTTACATTAATAATCCAACAACATTTTTTGTTCGTGGGATTGTAGGGAAAAAATAGGATAGAATCTAGAACTGGTGCTCAGCGGCTGATTAGCAACGCAGCAGATTTTTGTCACTCGTTCTGTGGGTTTTTTAACGGTTTTGTTCAGTACGTCACATTGGTCTAAGATGCCAAACAAGTCCAGTTTCAAGATTATTATCTAAGCATTATCACTCATACCTGGCCTTACATTGACTTTGGGAGGTAAAAATAATTGGCTTGAACTGTGGAGGGAGAAATACAGCATTTTCATCTACAGTCCAGTTTGCAACATGCTCAGTATATTAGAGGAGGTGTGTCACTGGGAAACGGATAGTTGGCTAGGTTACGTGATCAGGGTGGCGCAGTCCGACTCAGATTGGGTTTAGCCAGCAGTTGTTTAGGTTTTCAGTGCAGGACAGAGAAGACAGGCAGCAGTTCCTCCACCTTGAATAATCTGGACTTCTGCATTATTTTAAACAGTGTAGGGACAATTAATTATTCCTGAAGACAGAGATCCGTTGTTATTTTTTGTTGTGCTTTTATGTCATTTCTGTTGAAGTTTGTCTTATTTATGCTATGATTCACACTATGGCCCAGAGCAGTCCTAGAAAAGTTACCGACTACTACATGGATTCCACAATATTAACATTACCATACTGTGGCAGTCCTGTCCATCACAGTTAACCATCCTTCTTTTGACTATAGAAAATTATGTCATGCCATGCACATTTTTTCTATCTGGCTCTATTCTATTCAGCTGTTGCAGTTTTGAGACACTTTCCTGTTCAGACTTACAGCTGAAAAAGTGCAAAGGTTTTTTTTTTCTTTTTTTAAAAGAAATTTGATTTTCCACAATGCAACAAGCAATCAACATGCAAATCTTACAGGGGGGTTCTTCAGGAATGTAATACTGGATTGTAGTTACTGTTGTACAAGGTCCAACATGAGTGGTGGTAAGTGGATCTGAAGGGTCTTGAGGAATCTGCTCTCTCCAAAACCTGTTCTCATACTTCAGAATACAGAGAGCATTGTTAAGTTCCTTTTAAAAAGAGGAAGCCGTGGCTCTCTTAGTTACCGTGGAGGAGGGAATTGCAGCTTCGATTTGAGGACAAGCAGTGATACTTCTGCAAGAAGAGTCAAAATTCATCACAGACGTTCCTCATCTAAAGAGATGGAACGATTGACTGAAAGATAAAGATAATATATATAGTACAAGGAAGCTGGGCCAAAGGGAAGTTTTCAGGGTTGTGTATGTGTGTTGGGACATTAACTCTGTCTGCGTCTGTGTTTATATGTGATGCTTAGGAATGTTGGTGATGAACTGAATATATAGCACCTTTCATGGATCTCAAAGCATTTTAAGGATGGGGGTCCTCTTCTGAACCACCATTACATTACATTACGTTGCATTACGTTACATTACATTCATTTAGCAGATGCTCTTATTCAGAGCAACTTCCAGCACAAAAGAACAGAGGTGTAGCCTTTCACATTGAATGAGCAACAGTGTCAGACCAGGCTAACAACACTTCCAGACTTGTGAGTTTGAGCATAACACTGTTCAAGTCCTACCACATATTGACTATTGCAACCTGACTAGACAATCTAGAAAATAAGGGAAGCCAAATACACACACTGCCAAACAGCGCACTCATTACATTACGAAAATCCAACACACACACACGATACTGCACATAAAATAAACAGCAAGTAATACAAGTGTTTAGTGTTATTGTTTATGATAACCACCATAGATAAGCTGTACCCTCCTTTGTGATGCAAAGGATCTGTTTTGAAGCACAGTGCTCACCATGCACCAACTGAGGTGGCCAGGGAGGATCGAAAATAACACAGAGAATGATAGAGTGGCCACATTAAGAGTTACCAGTACACCCGGGAACCCCCTATTATTTGTAATGAGTAACATGGAATCTTTATTGACCACAGTAGTGACTCATCTAAAAAGGTGGTCAGCAGCATGGTGCTTAAACTATTTTTTCTTTGGGGTTAGATTTTTTTTTTATTTTATCTTTTCAGTGTGTTGGCAGGCAGACCAAACATTTCTACTTCTTATTGATGAAACAATGTACAAATAAATAGTAGGGTATGCATATGCATATAAAGAAGACAGAAACATTCTTAAAAGATGCCTAGCTGGTATTTATCACATTAGTAAAGCATCATGATTACCTTCTGTTTTTACCTCATCGTGTGTTGTATATGATCTGTTTTCAAATGGTAGACACTTATTAAACAATTAATACTTCTGAAAAAATCATTTCAGTTAGGAAATTAAACAAAGGGATTTACAACATATTAACAAGGGAAAATTTGATTATTATACTTACAGCAACAGTGCCCTGTATACGTAGAATTACATAATGTTGGAGTTCCAATTTTGTTTGTTATTCATTCGGACCACTGGCTGAGTTTCCCTGGTTTTCAGCCTAGTCTTTCCTTCACCACGTTTGGACTTTGATGTTTTCTTTTTATGGTATAGAGGAAGAAGACTGCCCCCTACTGGGCCACTTTCAGTCACAAGCTGGTTTTCCTCAGAGGTGTCCCATCCAAGGAGTAAATAAACCTAGCCCCATTTAGCTTCTGCCATTATGCAGGTCATGATTGGTATGGTTGTAGCTTGGATGCCATGTGTTACCACCTACCATTAACAGTTTCAGGGTGTTGTGTGGTCATGCTGCATGTTGAATTCATGTTGAATTAGACATCTTAAAACCACATAGATACACATACTCGTCATTGTTGCACATATAAACCACTTATCTAGTGCTTGCACATTACATACACATATTGAGCAGAATTTTGCATGTGCTAGATACAAAGATGCAGTGTAGGAGTGAAATTGTGAGTACACACACACTTTGATGCTCCCAAACATGTTTTAATAAACCATACATTGCACAATATGCGCTGGCCTTTCACTGTGCTCAGCCATTGCATACCATACTAATTTCAGTTCACACAATCAACACACTAGCTCAATGGGTTAAGCATGAAGAGTAACACTTCAGTACCCACACTTAGTCAAAGTGATGCAGTGGAAAACAGATGAAGAGTCTGACCATGTCTCTGTGTCTCTCACAGAGAATGGAGGCAGCTTCCATGGGCTTACGGCTTCTGCAAAGCACCTCTTCAAAAACCTCTGACCTGCCAACTTTCGTTAGTAGGTCAGTGGGGTCAAGGGGTGTGCTGGATGGTGAGATTTCCTTCTCCAAGAACAATGTGTGTGTGCACCCTATTGAGACATTGCCCGGCCTAGCTGAGCACCATCCAGGTACAGACACTTTCTTTTACTTTGTAATATTGGGTGTCTGTCTCTTTTCCTTTCCTTTGTGTGCTTGTACCCCACCCGAACCCAACAGACACACGCACACATATATTATATACAGAGACAAAATAATGTGAACACCAAACAATGTATGAATATTTATTGATTTATAAGGAGTTGTGTTGCCTTTTGCCTTAAGAACTGCTTCAGTCCTTCTTGGAATGCTGTTCTACAAGTTTTTAACTGTTTCCAACGGGATATTGGACAGTTCTTCAAGGAGGGACGCCTCCAGTTCTTTTAGAGTTGAAAGAGGTATAAAACTACTCTTGCACTCTACATTCCAGAACTTGCTGTACAGGTTCAGTGCTGTTCAGATATGGTGATTGGGGAGGCCATGGAAGGAGTTTGACGTCATCCTGGTGTTGATGAAACCACTCTTGAACCTGTTTAGTAGTGTGTATGTGGCCGTTAGTGTCTTGGAACATGGGAACATCTTGAGGAAACAATGTTCACACCAAAGGTTGCACCTGGTCACATATTCCTTGGCCATAACTCTACCATGCAGCATAATAACTGGACCCAATGACTCAGATGAGACGGCTGGCCATACCACAACAGATCCATCATCATATTTAACATTAGGAGCAGGGAATGTGGGTTGAAGGTTTACTTTGGCTTTCTGCGAACATAAATCTGTCCAAATGTAGGAAAAATAATAAAGGATGACTCATCAGACCATATTACTTTCTTCCAGTACTCAGAAATCCCAAGTTTTTTTTTAGGCTGTTGTTTTGTGTTTTGTTTTTAGCATCTACTGTGTATCCCTGTTGGTGTGCCTCGACTTGCGACCACTGTTTTTCATGCACTCTTTCCTGATACGAGTTTTCCTTAATTCGTGTATGCCATCATGATTTTTGACATTGTCCCCCTTCACAAATAAATAGTCTTGCTATTTCTGTGACTAATGCACCTGAAATTAGGTCACCAGCTATTTCACTTCATTTAAAAATCTGTTAGAGCTCTCATTTTGCTTGAGAAACTTGCTGATTTTAAAACATCTTTTATAGTGGAAACGTACTGGTTATTAGTTTTGACACACATGTGAAGCACATGTATAGACTCCTTATTAATCACAGTGTAGAGGATTCAAAGTATGAGTCCTTTTTAATTCGGTGTGTCCATTATTTTATCTCATGTATATATATTTGTATGTATGTATATGTATGTCTCAGTGTATCCTCTCCACCTTTCAGGGTATCTGTGTGTACACATGGAAAAGGATGAGGAGCTTGGCACAACGCTGATCCTGACCTGGGTGCCCAACTCCCACATCCAGCGGCAAGATGAAGAGGCTTTGCGCTATGTCACCCCTGAGAGCTCACCTGTGCACAGGAATCCTAACCACTGTGCTGACACTCAGACCCCACCAGCCCCTGAGGGCAGAGAGGAGGAGGAGGAGGAGGAGGAGGAGGGACAAGGCCAGGAGGGAGAATGCACAGAGATACAGCCGGAGGAAGGAAATGAGGGATCTGTTGATCTTTATGATGGCATAGTGATTCATGAACGTACTCTAGGCTCCAACTTGGGCACCGTCCCCTCTTATGTCTGCCTGTCATCCAACAGCGAAGCCCTTGTTGAGAGCTCTGGGTCAGTCCTCCTGGATGACAACAACAGGTGAGAGATGGGGGCACAGAAAGGGTAACACGGAAATGGATAGGGTGATGGTAGTGATTGTGGAGGAGGAGGGTTTAAGTAATGTTAATGATAGAATGGTTATTTGCTGCTGGGTTGGAAGGCAGCCAGCAGGGGGAGCCTGAGCCAACTGCTGCTTCAGTTCTCTCTGGTAATGTGACCCCTTTGTCATTATTTTCCTTTCTTTGCTCAATTAGATACAACAATGCAGAGGAAACCACACGTGTGTAGCCAAACTGAGGAATACTGAGTAGGTCTGGGAGACAGATCGAAATATTTCCTGTATAACTAAATAAGAAAAAATATTCTTTAAAGAATTATGTTCTATTAATTTCATACTGTATATTTAAACTGATTTTGCAGTTTAGGATATAAGGAAAATTTCAATACATTCTGTGTTTTTCAGTGTAGTCTTGCAATTACTGAACACTGTTACTACATATGCTTATGCCTTAAAGATTTACTTGCTGTATATCCAGCTAATAAGCTCCATAAATGCAATTTTACAAAGCAATGTCTCAGATAATATTATCCAGAAAAAAAAGACCAACAGTACAAGAAATCAAAATATACAAATGCAACAATAAGACTTAATGGGTTAGGCTCATGGTGTGCCATGCTATTGCTCCTTTAATCGCTATTGTTTGCATACTTTTGTTTCCAGAAAACAGAGAACAGACCATTTTGAGCAATGTTTTCAATGTAGAAAAAATACAGAATCAGTCAATCACCAATAAGTATTACATGGCTATAACATCTAACCTGTCAGCCATTCAAGTATTGGAGAGGTTATTTTCAAAAGAAAACAGTTCATTATCCAGTTAATCTCAGAATAATTGTGAAATTAAGATGTGCATTTCATGTTCATGTGATTCAAATCAAATTGGTACTAGTAAGCACGTCACCACTGTATGTGACATAAAAGGCTTCATTGAAATTCGAAGGTTTGAAATTCATTGAAATGATTGAAATTACAGGGTTTGTGGCAAGGGGCTCAGTGTATTAAACAAGCAGATATTCACCTGGATCATTTCTAGTAAATTTCTACAGTAATCATCAGCAAATGTCTCTCACTCAAAATACATTCATGTGTTTTTGAGACATTTTGGTGAAGGTTATGTTTCTGTTTGCTTCGTTTACCTTTTGCTAATAATTAAAAAATAAAATCAGTTCTTTTAACTGCACATTTTCATGGTAACTGTCATCGGGAATTACAAGGTGTTGATGCAGTCATTTTTCTTGTACAGCATGAGGAAGTGAAACTTAAATCAACAGCTTACCCATGCAGGAAATATTTAAGTTATTTAAGATAAGGTTACCAGTATAACTTATCCAGTATTAGTATCTTTTATACGGTACATCAGATATGAAGCCCTTGCTAACAAAGAATTTGTTTGAATTATTGCACAACTCTTTGTGGTAGCAGTAGGGGTAGTAAAGGTAGCTGCAGTAGCATTAATAATTTATTTATGTGCCCAGTGCAGTCATTAGGTTGTCTGCAATCCTTCCTGAGTGAATTCAACGTGTGCCTTCTGAAGCTTTCTAGTGTACAATGATAGACCTTGTTTGGAGCAGCTTGCTTATCCGTGAGCAAATTATACCCTACTTGCTGGTTGATACAGGCAAGCCTGTGTTTCAGTTCTACTGGTGGAACTACCTGATAGACGAGGCCAAGGACAAGGAGAGCTCCCTTCAGAGTGATAAGCACTATTGCTACACAGCCACAAATACTGAAACCCCCCCCCCCCACCGGTTCCCTCACTCAACGTGTAGTAGACTGTGAGAACTGATTCACCACAGATAAGTCACTGTTGTGTAAATGTGAGTGAGTAATACATAACCCCGTAAACATTCAGTCTGCCTGTCGAGGGGCAAGCTGAGGACAAGGAGCAGAATAACTGCCACTTTCCTGTTTTGTAAAAGCAGAAACAGGGGCTAACTGACAGAATACTGGTAGAGTGCGCTCTGCCAGTGATTTGATCTCCCTGTGTAGAAATAGGCTGACAAGTTAATCAGCTGATGGTAATGGTGGGTACCATTATTTCCTCACCTGAGTTAAGACTCCTTCCATTAAATGGCAAAACACAAGTTGATTCTGTCTAACTGATTTTAAATTTTTTGTCTGATGACATTTTATTTGTGCATGTACCAATTTCATTGATTCAGTACTTCACTGGTTAAATTCTTTTGAAATGAATTTCAGAAGTACTGTCGGTGAGGTTGGAATGAACTGGAAAGGACTGAACAGCACTGTCTGAATACCACCACCGTAATTAGGCATGCATTGATTGTTATGCATACAAAAGGTATTTGGAGGTTATAGCACACTCGTGACACTGGTCTGAAGAGCATCCGTGTCTGTAATTATTATGTGTTTCTGGCAAAATGTGTTCGCGTTTTAGTTTGCCTTTGTCGGAGACTAGTGAGAACAATGTCTGCTGTGCGTGTGTGTGTTGGCCACATGAGGGAAGCAGAGAGAGAAAGATAGGAGTGGATTGGTTGAGAAACAACATGGTGGGGCGGAGAGAGAGGGAGAGAGAGAAGGAGAGAGAAAGAACACGCATGTGGAAGGGAGCAGTGGGAACGTCTCTGTAGGAGCGTGTGTGTCTTAATGTGCATTGGAATGCATGCATGCATACGTTGGCTGCGCAAGTATGTGGTATTATCAGTTACTGTGCTCTGTTGGTGGATTGCCTGGAGTCAAGATAACGAAATGCACAATCAATATCCTCCTCTGCCTGTTGTTTCATGGTTCTTATTGACTTAGCCATTTTTTCGAAGACTCCCAGTGAATCAATTTCCACCAAAACACATTTTGGCTCCACCAGGGTCCAGAATCCCCACCAGTTGCCGGGAAACCACTTCAGTGATTTGTGCGTTGTCAGAGTCCATTAAAGACTGTGTCAGTCCTGCGCTTCAAGTTCAGCCAAGCCCCTGCTATTGGGGAGAGGGGGTTTTGTGGAACAACTGCATTCTGGCCACAAGACCGCTTCTCTCTCGACCCCTCTCTCGCTCCCTGTCTGCCTATCTCTGCCTGATTTTGTGTGTGTGTGTGTATGTGTGTGTATATCTGTCTCTTTCTTCCTCTCCCTCTCCCTTCCCCTCCTCCTCCTTCAGCCCGGTTTAACACCCTTTGATTTTTTTTTCTCCTCTGGCTTTTGAACCGGGCTGGATTTCAGTTCAGAGGATTAAAAGAATGAAGAATGTCTTGGGTAGCCAAACAGTTGGGGAGAATTTTTCTGTTTAATTGATGGTGGTAAGAGGTTGGAGCTGGAGACCTGTCACGTATAATCACTGAGATGCGTGTTTCAATTTGTGTGTGTGTGTGTGTGTGTGTGTGTGTGTGTGTGTGTGTGTGTGTGTGTGTGTGTGTGTGTGTGTGTGTGTGTATGTGCATGTGCATGCATGCGTCAGCAATACCATTAATCTCAGCTTTGCCTTTATGACTGATGGGGTTTGTCCTCTATCATTTTTGTCAGTAATTTGTATACAGTATACTACAGGGCTCCAGACTAACTTTTTCCACTAGTAGCACTGGTGCTCCTTGTTGAAAATTTTAGAAGCACCAGCACAAAATTTAGGCGCACCACTTAAATCGACATGCAACGCAACACATTCATGTTTTTTCCATCTTAACTGTATTACTGATAAATGCTTTGGTAATAAATAGACAATTCACAGAAATAACTATGTGCTGTTTTATTTTAAAGGAATGTGAAGTAGTGCTTTTTAAAACATAAGTACCAAATAATAAATTTACAAATGTAAACACAGGGCTCCAGACTTAACTTTTCCACTGGTAGCACTGGTGCTACCAACTTTCTCAGTTGGTCACACCAGCACATGATTTGGTCACAATTTTTTTTTTTTTTTTTGGTACAGCATGGTATTAATCAATGGCCCTGCATGCTGATGAATAGTTGTCTTAATTTGCGTACCCTAGTTTTGCATTGATGTAAAGATTGACAGTGACTCCAGACTTGATATTTGCAAAATATTTTAATCTGAACATTAAGTTTCCCTCGTACCACAACCACTGGTACTGCGTTAGCCATTGTGGTTGAAAGTAGTACTTATTCTTCTTCACTGGCTGAGTCAGTCTCTCCCTGCCTGCACCTGCACTCTCATCATCAGTTGTGTCTGAGTCGGGACCTCTCGTTGGCTCTCCCTCTCCGCCAGCCTCCTCCTATGGCAAGCCGTTTTAACATTTAATCAAACCACACTCCTATCTGTAATTACATTTTAGATATCCATAATAGCATTTCTCCTAGTCAAAACTGTATCTCACTAGTCAGAATGGTAATTAAAGATATCCACAATAACATTCTTACTAGCAGAAATTGTATTTCAAGATATGTACAACTTTGATTGTACTAGTCAAAACTAAATTTAAGATATCTAAAAATCCTTTAAAAGTAGGCTATAAGTGACCGTTTTAACATTTAATAGCTAGACTTAGTGCTGGGTGGTATGACCAAAAAATTTCTGGCGGTTTCACAGTATATCAAGTGTTTTTTTTTTTTATTTATTTTTTATTTTTTGCATGACTGGGCCTTTGTATAGGTTTGTGGCTTATTCTACTGTCAGGTACATAGAATATAAAAACATTTTAATTTCATCATGTATATAATGAAGGCTTTGGTTACTATAGGGTTTGCTTGGCCCCACAAAATGATACAATATATGACGGAATCAGTATGCATGAAACAGTTGCAGAATGTAAACAGTTTTTATTGTGCAAACTGCAACGTAGTAAAAACAGATATGCCAACAATTTTAACATTGCATCCTTTTCAAAACAAAATATTTTAAGATAGTTATAAACACTATAAACTGACCTAAAATACTCAAAGTGTTTTAAGTATTCAGAGATATTTCTCAGACGTTCTACTGCACAAGTAAGAAACAAGCTTAATGTTAATTCACAATATGTTATCCTTCAAGCCAAGGTATTGAAGTATTAAAATGGCTGTTGATCAGTCACAATTCCCTTGGTTCTCCATTTATCAAATAAAACATTCCAACTCCGGTCTCACTTTCTTCATCCTCCATCTCTGTTTTCTGTTCTTTATCTACCGTAGCGACGGAGCTTCTCCCAGCTGTTAACAGACTGTTAGGCTACCTGGCTAGCTAACGAGCTGTACCCAGTATGCTGTTCGACGGTGTAATTTTGTAAACGTCTTACACAGTGGCGGCTGGTGAGCTGGAAACAGGGGAAGCGGAGACACTTCCTTTAAATCTATCATTACTTTCATCAATTAGCCTACTTAGAACAAATAGGCCTACTTCACAAAATAATCGACACCAATCGCGTAATTAGAATAAATTAATATTCTCGCGAAAAACACCGCAGATTGTCTGAAATTTGTGTGCTATTGCGAAAGCTACAGCATGATATTGTTTAATTGACAAGGATGGCATTTTGAATAGCCTAATTAAGTGGCAAGTAATCCCAAAGCTTTCTCTTAAATGTTTTACATTATATCTTTTTTGTGTTACAAAATTCAGATTACAAAACGGAGCTAAATTTAGTTCAATCGATTTAAATTACTGAGAATAAACTGTGAGGTTAGGGTTGAGTGCATTGAACAATAACGTTTAGAACACAAACCTCACAAAAGCTGTGATGTGTCATGAGCATTTAACGTAGCCTAATTTAAATCGATAAATGCCATCCTTGTTAATTAAACAATCTCACGTTGTAGCTTTGGCAAGCACACAAACTACAGACAATTTGCGTTTGAAGCCCGGCTGAATGCATGAAAAGTCAATGGCAGGAGGCGAATGGGCGGAGTTAATCGCCGCGAAACTGCGAGTGACGCGAAATGAGCGATCGCAACGGTTCGCTTGAGTTCAACCGTTCATTGAAAAAATGTTCAACTCAAGCGAAAATTTCGCCTGGCGAAAGCCTATCACCTTCAAGTAGGGCTAGAAGCCACGCCCCCTCTCTTCAGCAACTTGCTAGCAGCGTTGGCGATCAAACTGCTTGCTGTGACGTGGTGCGCAATTCAGCTTTGCGTTCGGTTAAAACGCAGATTGTCTGTATTTTGTGTGCTTGCGAAAGCTACAACGTGAGTTGCTTCAGCTATGCTACGGTATGGCGGTATATGAAAAATTCATACAGTACGGTAAATTAAAACCGGTATACCGCCCAGCACTGGCTAGACTGGATATCTATTGCAGATAGGCTATCCGTAATCCAGTACTTCCTTGTCAAAATGAACATTTGAGATATCCACAATGACATTCTTCCTATCCACAATTGTCGTACAGTCACACCGGTGTGATTAGCCGTTTAACGCATATGCTAAAACCGGTGCAATTAGAACACGAGGTTGGAAAAAATTCTAGCTAATTCTAGCTTTGAGGAAACAGCGATTTAACATTAAAATTATAACAAATGCGGCGGCGAAAACTATGAGAAGCTTAATAACGCTAATGAAAACATAACGAACCATGTAACTTAACGCGCGCTACATAGCATAAAATAGGTTACCTGCGAAAGGGTTAAAATAATCAGCTGTAGACTGCTTCATCTTTGGAACACGGTAACGGCTAAATGGATTGTTTCACGCGTTTCATCATCAGTGCGCGTGTGCATGCAGGGAAAGACCGACTGAGCTGGTGAAGAAGAAAAAGGAGGCCTACCACTTTCAACCACAATGGCTAACGCAGTACCCGTGCCGGAGGGCCACCAAAACAGCCTAATGATCATCATGCACTCGTACGAATGCGACCATGTGAAAATTTAACTCGCACACACTCAAAAAATGCGGGCATATTTGCATGTCGCACTGGTGCACCTAGTTATAAATTTAGTCGCACTGTCTCCAAAAATGGTCGTAAAATGCGACTAAATGGTCGCAGTCTGGAGCCCTGTTTAACTACAAAAGGAAGCTATTACAAATGTACTGTATGTATATGAATTATGTTTATCATTGAGGCCTAGGAAGAAGGGCTTCACCAATATGTTAGTCGTAATGTATTTGATCTTTTTTCCCAGATATTTTTTCACGTACATGGCAAAAACATGTTTCTCAGTAGAGCATAATTGAAAATGAATGGGGCTTTGTCTGCATTCATACTCTCCAAGTACAGCAATAGCAGGGAATATTGGGATGTTTAAAATTTCCATATTCACAACAGGTGTAAAAACAGAAAGTAAAAACAAAATAATGAGGATGCCGCACAGATTCTAGGTACCAGTGATGGTTACTTCGAAGCTCATCTTCTGAACATTCTTAATTTGTTCTTTTCCATAGTTTGTTTTCCACTGTAAGCGCTATTGCAGGCTCTTCCAAGTAACCGTTGCTCGTTCCTGGAAGCTGTGTACCTAACTTGTTTTCCGTATTGTGCTCATATGCGTACACCTACTGCATATGTAGTCCCCACAGTTCTTTCCTCTTGGTTTGTTTTATCTTATTCTTGAACTCACAGTCTCACAGATGATCGGTGAGGCTCTCGTGCCGCCCAAGCAGGGGAGCAGGCAGATTTGTTTCCATACCCTTTGAGGTTTTCGCCCTCGTGCCGTGAACCTCCGATGACCCGGTGTGGTGTGAAACGTAAGACTGCGAGCGGCGGCTCCTGTCATGCAAATCTCTCAATGGGGGCACGACACGCGGGGCTCACCTGAACCGCGGCTCACGGCTCATGTGCTGCCTCATTATGCGCTGCTTGAGTTCATTAACTTTCGTTGTGCTTTCTCAAACTGGAACAATGATTCATCCCCCCACGCTTTTCCCCAGCTTAGATCTGACTGTGTCCGTGTTTTGTTGTGGCTGAGATTATATTTGGTGTCAGAGACCGCGGTTACTCTGTTAGCCGGTTGTTCTCCGCCCCTCCCGGCAAATACCATCGGTGCACTCGTCTGGTAGCTGTGTGAGGCACTATTGTGTTGGAGGTCAAGGAAAGTCAGGAGCAGACAATGACCGGGTCAGAGCATATACAAGAGCGTCTGGCATCACAGCGAACGTGGTGAGCGGAGAGCAGGGAGAGTGTGTACCGCAGGAATGTAGGAGAATGAAGACGGATAGCTAATGGGTTCGCTGGTGTCAGATGGACAGCACTGAGGTACTGCTGTTGTACAGTTAGTTCATTAACAGAAGACAAAGAGTGGCCCGACTGTGGTTTCAACATAGGACAGCTCTCTGCTACTGGACCATATAAACCCCCACCCTCATGTGGCCTTGGGCCAGGAGCTTTCTTCCCTTCTTCCCAGTCCTGTGTGACACCACCCCTGGGGTTGGGGTACAATAGTGCATTAAGAAACGCGGTCCTACAACAGGCATGAATTATGCCAGTGCTGAGATCTACATGGAAAGAAGCTATAATTAAATTATGGATATTTATAGTTCCCATGTTTTTTTCCCCTTTTATGCTGTCATTCAGTCGAAAATTCATGGTGGTAGGTCCGCACTTTCTCTTGAACGAAAATATGGGTTGGATCCACAGACATACAAATAAACCAAATGTAATGTGTCCCTTACCAGAATCAACAATTTATTGTTTTCACATTTTTATCTTGCCCCTTTAGGCTGAACTGATTGTGGTGCTACCTGTAATCAAGTAAAAAAAAATGCAGTGTGTTGGCATCATGATCATCATGGTCCAAGCAGGGATCTTAACAATGCTCCTTGTGACTGCACAGCTGACCTCCTGACAAGTCACCATTAACACAGCAAGCTAAAGACTTGGGCTGTACTCTTCTTATGTCCCTGCAGGCTGATGTCACTTCCTGTAGTGGAGTCAAAGGCTCTTCTGAGGTCAGCCACTTCATCAGGAACGTCTTATCTGAGGGAGGCAGGAAGTGATGACAACAAAAACAAATATTCTTTGAAATATAAAAGATCAGACAGAAACATGATCCACTGAAATTTACATAAGTTGAAAGTCAGCTGAATGACTTTGCTTTGTTGTCCCTCCTTGCTTTGACTTGATTTCAAGGTTGTGTTTTTTGGCTCACATAAGATGTACCTGTTGCCCCAGAAAATGTAGTGAATCAGGGTGACACGTGTCTTGCCGGCACTTGTGGTATTGCAGGTACTTCATGCGGGGATCTTATTGCGTTTGCTGCTCAGTGCAGGATATGTCCACGAACAAAGAGAAATGTAACACAAGAGCGTGTTTGGCTGGATTTCCTCCACAGCGGAACAGTACATTCTGATAGGTGGGCTGAAAGCTCCAGTCGCTTTGTGTTTAATCTGATACCAGCAGAGGGAGAGGGAGGCTGAGAGCTGCCTGGTGAAGGGGATGCCCTCCTCATATTACTGCAGGCTCCTCGCAGATATACTCCAGGATATGCATGGAAAGGCTAGCAGGCACAGTTGGATGTCAGGAAGAATTAGGCGGCGTGCAATTTGATTTGCGTCTGCCGGGCTTCCTTCACGGCGGAGGAGAGGAGTGAGAGGGTTAGCAAGGAGACAGTTCCTTTACAGAGCCCAGTGAGCCATTTAATTGATTCCCACTCCATATCAGACTGGAGAGATTGACTCAACTATTACGTCAATAGATGTATTAAAGTACAGAGTGTGGGGCATAGAGGCATATTTTTAATTAAATTTACACTACCGCTAATCCTTTTGCATTAGTCATTTTGATTACGGTCCTTCTCACAGGAGGAAGGCACATGTCTGTGTGTGGAGGACTGCAGCCTTTCTGTGTTCTTTATTTCTTAAAAACTGGTACTGCCTTGCCTTCCTTTGTCTGAATGTGACCTACACTGAATCTGTATATCTGTTTGTTATCAAAACTATTGTAGCATGTTTTGGGTTGAGAGGAATTGAGTGACCTTCAGTTCCACTTAGGTTTAAGAGACGCGGTGTGTGACTGCGCGCTGTGTTCTCCTTGCAGGGAATTCTGTGATGAGTCCCTGACCCGTTCAGCTAGCCCCGCCCCCAGGCTTGTCAGTGATGCTCCTTCTGAAAACTGCCAATCACAGGTAGCACAGGGGGAGGAGCAACAGAAGTTGGAGGTTGGAGTGTTCCAGGTGGACCTGGGTCATATGAGATTACTACGTCTCTTCTTCAGGTCAGACTCCTCCCACCCTGCTCTTACTACACTGATTCACGTTCCTATTTAAAGATTTTGTTGCATTTTCCCCATTGTCATGGTTTTAATTGGAGGTATTTCCTTACCAATTACTTGCCTGTAATTACAGTGTTTCTTCATGGGAAAGGAGAGGAGTGTTTCCCTGATTGAGGGTTGTAGGTAAAGCATAGCTGTAATGAGAGAGCATGATTTATGTTATGCTGTAGAATGAGCCCATCTGTTTATCGGGCCGTGTTGGAACATTGATACCTGATAGAAATCTCCCTGATTTCCCTGTGTTGTAGTGATGAGGAGTGCAGCAGTGGCCAGCTGGTTATCGCCAGCAGAGACAATCAGTTCAAGATCCTGCACTTCCACCACGCAGGCTTAGACAAGCTGGCCGAGGTCTTCCAGCAATGGAAGTGCTGCCAAGAGACACGTCTCAAAGACCAGGTGAGACACGGCACAGCTGTGTTTACACACAAAAAAAAATGAAATCAAGGATCAAATTCGTGGCTTGAACTCCACGTGTGCTCGGGTCGATTGTCCAAATTGTGCGACGCTAGATCGGGGCTCATCGGTGCTGGTCAGTTGCCCCTACAAACCTTCACCGGGAATCATGGACACAAACACCCACACGCTCAAAGAGCACCTGACCTCTGCGCACACAGTAGAGCCCCTCGCAGTCATGTGCTTCACCTGCTCTCACAGAAGCGATCGCGGTCCCAGCACTGAGCCTGGACAGAACTGAACCGAAGAGCGGGAACGCCGTAGCATTCCCCTGCTCTCCTCCAGAGGTCTGTTACGAACGTAGCGTTAGGCAGGGAGAGGCCGGACAGCTCGGTCAGTGCTGGCCTGGCCGCCGGTGACCCGCATCGGAGAGGCCCGGGAAGGCAATGGGAGAGATGGCAGGATGTGCACTCATTCACTCCACAACAGCGCAGGCTTCCAGACTCCTCCGACCGCAGGCGGGGCGGGGCCCCCACTGCGGTTTCATATCATGCCGAGCTGGGCTGTTTGTGCCAGAAGACATCAGCATGGAAAGCAGATGCCTTTTGGATGTCATCTTTACAGAGTACGCCAGGGCTGTGGTATTTATCTTTCTACCATCATCCCTGCTTTTATTTATAAACTAAAATATGTCTGAATAATGCCACATGTGTCTTAAATAATGATGATAATATTACTTCACCCGTGATACTTTATGGGTCACGGTTATAAAAACACCATAGGCATTTCATACATTTATTTATTCATCTGTGTATTTATGTTTGTTGTTGAGAGACAGGCTGAAGTGCTGCAATATTAAACCTTGAAAACAAATAAAAGCAGTAAAGAAAGAATTAGATTAAACTGCCACTGAGGTGATATGTTGGTGTGTGAATTTGTCAGTCTGTGTGGGTGTGGGGGAGCGTGAGTGTGAGTGGTGGGGGGGTGGGAGGGGGGTTGAGCTCTTATTCTCTTGCCTGACTGTCTATCTCTTAGATTATTCCTATATCCCTCCTGCATTCAGAATTCAATAAGGAAAAAAATGAGTGTCAGGAAATTATGCTTCTAATCAGTCCTTTGCAAGGAGGGCTTTTATTAAAGCGCTGCTCTTTGAGCTGGAGTCTGGAAAGCTGATAATGGCCAATACTGCTCACACCACCACAGGCTATATCATATTAAACCCCTGAACCCTGAGCTGAATTTTTTCACTCTCACGCCTTGTGCATCACGCTGCCTGTCTAGCCCTCGCACTGTCTGGCCCAGTGTGGCTCCTCCGCTGGCTGGGAGAATGCACAGCCTGGTGCAGTGCGACCGAGCCCGGGCTTTGTGTCTGTCCCTCACGTCTGGCTCCCTGCCAGGTGTCAGACGGGCGGTCCTGCGTGGAGTTCTCTGTCCTCCGGCCCACCCCGCCCTCTGTGGAGACCCACCCCGAGGAGCGTCTGTACGGCCAGCTGGACTCGGCCACCTGGTCGAGGCACCTGAGCCACAGCGGGCAGGTGGAGGAGCAGTACGCTCTGCGCAAGGTGAGCGAGACTCACACGTAGATACAGAGAAGGCTTTTGCTGCAAATGCAGTGCTGAGACCAAGCAAACCTGGAGTCTGCAGGGGCAGCATGCTAACTACACCGGCCATGCTTTGTGTATCCACCCAAGCACAAACACACACGGTGCTCACATTGTCTACATATTCTTTTTGCACCAACAGTGCTGCACATATGTGTATGAGGGGGGGGGGGATGGCACGTGCACATGTACAGACACAGAGCCACACATGGATTGAAAGGGGAGAGTTGCCGTGGTCTGGAATGTTCCCTGTCCCTTCCAGGCTATCTTTTTTGGGGGGATCGACCCAGCCATCAGGGGCCAGGTGTGGCCGTTTCTGCTGCGCTACTACAGCTGGGACTCCACCTCGGAGGAGCGCGAGGCCTTGAGGCTGCAGAAACACAGCCAGTACCAGGAGATCCAGCAGAGGAGGTGAGCAGTGGGAGTCCTAATCACGCTCCACAGAGCTTTATCTCCAGCACAGGAGCAGTGGGAGCTCAGATGAGCCTTGCCTTTTTTTTTTCTTTTTTGCTTAGGGACATATACAAAAGGTGGAGAGAGAAGTATTTAAGAAGACTTGATTAAGGGTAGAAAAAAATCCCATTCCAGATATCTTCAGAGCAGTTTTCAGCAGTCCTTTTTCCACAAATGTCGGTAGTCATGAAATACGCAAAGTTCCAAGAGCAAAATGAGCTTTTAAAGCCTCTCTTTGCCGTTGTGCCGCCTCCTCCCAGAATCCAGTGAGCTTCATTCTGGCCACCTCGCCCATTTCCTTCACTGTCAGCAGACAAGTGGGTTTCACAGTCCAACTCCAGAAGTCCAGAATTGTAGAGACATTATACCAAGTCATTATTCCAAATCTACCGAGTATTGGCACATATTTATGTGCATTGTTCTAGTTTGTTTGCTCATGTTAAGATCAGAGGGAAAAGAATACTTTTTATAGAGGGTTACTGATATTAGTTAATAGTACATTGGATTAAACCAAATGTACGTAATGAAAAAAAGTAACTCATGTAAGAGTACTAGCACAGGCCAGGTCCAGTGATATTTGACACTGCTGAATTTTGAATGAATGTTGATCATACTAGGGCTCCTTGATTTGCCACTAGAGAGTTTATTAGTTTGTTTTTATTATTAAGGGGTTAAAGCTGGGTGTCTTGATGATAGGTTCTTTTTTTGCTGAGAGTTTTCCCCAAGGGGTTGAGGGCTCCTTTGTGTGGAGCCCAGGGAATAGACCGCACACACAATCTGAGGGGATCAACAGTTGCGTGGAGTTGCATCAGGTTGGGTGTTTTTTCCTCCTGGCTCCTGCGGTTGTTAGGGGAGAGAGGTATAACTGTGTTAATTAAATCATCCCTCTCGTTGGTCGCAGGCCCCTTGACACCTCCAGTCTAACACCTCCATCAGACCTAGGTCCAGGAGTGTTGGCCTCCCTTTGACCTCCACTGTTACAATGAGGCCCTCCATTTGAAACGGCTTGTTTAATTTAATTTTTCCCCCCTCTCTTACCCTCCTCTCTTGACCTCTCGCCTCATTCTCACTCTCTCTCTCCCTCTCCCCTTCACCCTCCCCTCACTCTTTCCCCCTCTGCTGTCACCCTCTGTTCCTCCCGTCATTCCCTTAATTCACCTAACCCGCCCCCCCATCCTTTCTCTGCTTTCTTCCCCTCACCCTGTCCCCTCCCTCTCTCCCTCTTTCCCTTTCCTCTCCCTCTCACCCTGTCCTTTCTCCCTACCTCTCTCCATATCTTCCTGTCCCCTTTACTTTCTCCCACCTCACCCTGTCCCCTCCCTCTCCCGCTCCCTCTCTCCTCAGGTTGTCCATGACTCCTGATGAGCACAGCGAATTCTGGCGGAAGGTCCAGTTCACTGTAGATCGAGACGTGGTGAGGACCGACCGGAGCAACCTCTTCTTCAGGGGCGAGAACAACCCCAATGTGGAGAGCATGAGGTCAGCAGTCTCCTCCGTTCATCTGTCTGTTAGTCTGTTTGTCATGCCTTACAGAATAACCTCAGTCTGTCATTTTTTCCCTCATGTCCCGTAATCAAATTCAGTCAGTTCCTTTGCTTTAATGCTCCACATTAACCCCAGATCAGCTTTCCAAAGATACTGGTTTTCAATGCAGTCTCATAAATTGTACATCAGGTCAACCCCTAAAAGGTACAATTAAGTGCTTTAGTTTTTTTCCTATTCTTGATGCACTTAGTTTGGTTCTTAAAAGTGATAACATCTCTGCACAGGTGCATCCTGCTGAACTACGCGGTGTTCAACCCTGAGATGGGCTACTGTCAGGGCATGTCGGACCTGGTGGCCCCGCTGCTGACAGAGGTGCAGGATGAGAGCGATACCTTCTGGTGTTTCGTGGGGCTGATGGAGAACACCATTTTAATCAGCTCACCGCATGAGGAGGACATGGAGAAACAGCTGGTGAGGCCAGGCAACGGTTCTTTCACAAACAGACACTCAGGTGCATGGACACACACACACCCGCACACACATCCAGTGTTGTCCCCATGCTTTGGGTACATCCATGTTGGAGCTGCATCACGGATCAGAGAATCCTGTAATATTGAACCAAAGAGCGGAGCTGAGGGTTTTGGGGGCCTCTCCCGTTCTGTGCGCATCAGATGTACCTGCGGGAGATGCTCCGGCTCATGCTGCCCCGCTTCTACCAGCACCTGGCCCAGCTCGGCGAGGACGGCCTGCAGCTGCTCTTCTGCCACCGCTGGGTGCTGCTCTGTCTCAAGAGGGAGTTCCCTGACACAGAGGTCCTGCACATGTGGGAGGCCTGCTGGGCCCAGTACCAGGTAAACAAGCTCGCCCCCAGGTAAAGAAGCTGTACAGCAGGGACACGTGCTCTCCGCCAGGCGATCACTATCAGGCGACCATACTCAGTAACAGGTAAACCCGATCACTGCCAGATAAAGTAAACATGCTCTTTACCACGGAGGCATTCTCACTAACAAGTAAATTTGCCCTCTGATAGATAAACACAACTGCCTGTAGGAGCCATGAGCAGTTTAAGAATAGTGCGTGAATGTAAATTTTGAT
The DNA here is from genome assembly GCF_013368585.1 of Megalops cyprinoides. Taxonomy (NCBI): domain Eukaryota; kingdom Metazoa; phylum Chordata; class Actinopteri; order Elopiformes; family Megalopidae; genus Megalops; species Megalops cyprinoides. The sequence goes on along the minus strand of NC_050583.1, from coordinate 17,663,363 downwards.
AATGTTTCTAATATTGTGTTGTGGAGAATGTCATTGCTACTTTGTACATAGGTGTATTTTGGACATTGTAGAATAGGTGCTCCTGTGGAATGTGCCTGATGCTTAAGATCAATACATCAGTACTAAGAAAAATCAAGACAGCTTGTAGCACACGGAGCAATACTTTTTGACAGCAATGCAGTATAAATTTTAATTCACTCAATACTTCAGTAAAAACGTATTTGCGATACAGTCTCCTGGATTGTGTTCATGAGTTAAGAAGAGGTACTGCAAGTTAATGTGGCTGCATTTTTCTGAAGTATTGGTGTGCCACTTGACTACCATATAAACACACTTACTGCCAGGTAAATAGTCTCCCTATCAAGTAAACATGCTTTCTAACCCATCAGCACATGCATCACTACAAGATAAACACATTTGGCAATGGAGTAAACATTTTTTTGATTATGTTTAAATCGCCACACAACTAGGTTTAACACATTGTATAGATGCAGACCCTTTTCCTATGTTTTGTGCATGTTTAAGGTATATGAACAGTGTGTATTTGTCAAAATGTATAGCGTGTAGCTCTTTCCGTCTCAAAGACCGACTACTTCCACCTGTTCCTCTATGCGGCCATTATTGCGCTGCACGGGGATGAAGTCGTAGAGCGGGAGCTAGCGAGAGACGAGATGCTGCTGTACTTCAGCGACCTGGCCATGCGCATGAATGGGGACCTGGTGCTGCGAAAGGTGAGGCCGCAGTGACGAGGCGTTCAGGGGTAGAGAGTTACGTGTCATCAGTCGAGCGTGGTTCTGTCAGATCCACTCTCGGGTCTGCCTGCTCCACTCTGGTTTTAAAACGCTTTGCTTGTTCGTTTGTTTTGTTTTTTTCCCCCTCCTGTACATTGCTGTGGCATGACAATTGTGAAACGTGACAGCAACATCTGTGAGTGCTGTCTCGCAGTACAGCTGAAATTGTCATTTTAATTGTTATTGACTGAAGGTCTTGGCAGAGCTTATTTTGTTGTGTCCGCCTCACTTAGAGGCACATTTCAGCTGATTTCCTAATTAAAACCTGAGAGAAAGTTATTGATCGTGGCTGAGCCAGGCGGGCTCTGCCCTGTAGCTTCAGTTGGCCTTGTAATCTGATAAAGCACAAAGGTGTCCAGTTCAAGTGTCAACAATTTTTTTTTGTTCAACAGATCTGTTCATTTACTTTGTGGTTGGTGGTAATCAGAATCTGTAAACAGCAGCAAAAAGCTGTTATTCAGGGCTAGGTCTTTTTTAAAAATGACATCAGAAAAACACTACTGTTTTTTTCCCCATATCCTTCATTTTCTACCACTCCTTCACCCTTTTCTCTTTCTGATCTTCATTCCTCATTCCTTATTTCTCTGTCCCTGTCTCCTAGGCCCGCAGTCTGCTTTACCAGTTCCGTCTCCTTCCCAGAATCCCGTGCAGCCTCCACAATCTGTGTAACCTGTGTGACTCCGGCGTGTGGGACAGCAGCTTCAGTCCAACAGTGGAGTGTTCTGGAGAGCACCCAGACTGCGAGAGCTGCCATTTTGGAGGCACTGTCGCACCCCCTACCCCACCCTAACCCCAGCCCTCCCTGCCAAGTGAAGGCAAAGGTGGGGGGTCCAAGACACTGGACGTTTTCGTCATCCTTAAGCAGTCCAGGACACCAGGACAGACATGAAATGACCTAAAGGAAAGCAAAGACGGGCTGCAGCACTTTTGCTGCTGTAGTGAGAGAGTTCGGTAGATTTTTGCACTCCACACCTCCTTGTCCATGCAAACATTCTAGGGAGGGGTGTTTCATTTCTTACTTGTTGTAAATCAGCATTTTATCTTCTGCATATGTTTAATAATATAATATAAGGACTGCTGAACATGGCAGAGTGTGGCTTTAGTTTGGCTACGGCCACCTCTACCGCTAGAGAGGCCCCCGAATGAGAACTGCTGGACAGTCTCTACTGCTTGTTTTTCTCTTAAATATAGCAGGGATTCATGCATCAGGGACAGACAGCTGGCTGGAAAAAGCCAAGGGAGTGGAGAATAGTCTGGGCTTGGCTTTGGCAGCTGGATAGTGTGTGTGTGATTCAGCAACAGTGTTACACAAATGAATGAACAAAACCCCATATACAGAGTCACCTGTCTGAAAACTGTTGCCAGAATTGCTCTTTTCCATAATCATGGTCTCTTATAAGACTGATCCAACATTTATTATTTTTCGCTGGAATGTACTTTGTTTGTGTAGTCACATTGTGTTATGTATCTGATTACAGGCATTTTTATTTCTCACGGTATGAATAGAGAGCACTAATTATCTGTTTATCAAATATTTTGAGCCCAGGCACAATTCTGTACCCAACAAAACAAGGCTTGTTTTTCTGGTTGTTTTGTAATCAGATCACAGATTCCCGTCAAGGGCTCTCTTATTTACATTGTTTTTGCCTTGTGCGGCTTTTGCAGTTTGACAGTATTAGTTCTTATTAATGTAAACCAGGAAAAAGAGAAATGGTTCCGTCAAAACTGTTGGAACTATGTAGTGTACCACAAGGTTTGATCTTTGGGACCATAAGCTTTTACTGTTGTCAGTAAACTGTTTACCAATAGTGTCCCAAAATACAAATGTACACTTGCACGCTGTTGATAGTCTTACCACTGCTGATAAAGGCATATCTCAGGTTGTTGTTTATCTTCAGACTGATTCTGTTATTTTGCAATGGTGGTTTGCTGTTAATAAGTTCATGCAGAATAAAGCTAAATCCTCTGTATTATTTGGTAGGAGGAAGTGGATCCCGTCTGAGTTTACAACTTTATAATTCGAGACGAAGATAGCAGGGTTAAATATCTTTAAAATGTTAACTTTAAATGCAGCTGGATTCAGACCTAAACTACAGAAACAAAGTGAGAAACTGGAACAAACTTAAAATGTCCAAATACACAGATGAGTAGCTGTAGTCTATGTGTATACAGCCCTGTTTTGGATTCACCAATTGTACATTAGGCTCATCTCACCGAGACAATCCCTGCACTTATAGCAGTGTGAGGCAAATGCAATACTCCAATACACTCACGTACAGCCAACTGCTGTTTTTCATATTACAAGTGACACAGTGCTGCTCCACAGTGAAGTGGGCGCTCATTGGAGGATAGCTGCTACTCCACTGATATCATGTAAACAACTCGCACACAATTACAGGGTGCCTGAGACTGAAGGGATGAGGAAACCCTGACCAACCACCCACCCTTTTTCCTGGACATAACAAAGCCAATTTGTTACCCCGCTGTGGGCTCCCAGTCATTGCCGACAGATGATACAGCTAGTTTCAAGCCCTGGCTGTAGGGCTCAGCCTTTACAAGCGCCATTCCAACTGAGCCACTCGGGAACCTCTATTATTTCCATTACCCTGCTAGATGTGTTGCAGAGCATTCAGAACTCAAGTAGTTGAACCTTAACAGACAACTGCTATTGCTTCAGTTCCTGTACAAGTACATGTTGCTAAGTGCAGCCAAATACTTACAAGACCTGATAATCAAGTGTGACAGAGATTAATATATTAGATATATTATAGATTAATATTATAGATAATATATTATAGAATGAATCATATTTCTGTTTTAAAGTCCCCAGGGTTTGTAATGAATTTGGAAAAAAAGACACCAAGTGTCTTGCTGCCTTTTCAGAAAGTCTGCATCTAAAGTTGCATCTAAATATTTTAACAGTTATTTATTGTGCTTATGTTTGTTTTGTTTGTTGTTTTGATGTTTGTTAAATTGTCACTTTATTGATACCTCCTTGACAACATATTTTGCAAATCAAGAGATTTTATCCTGCAACTAAAATTCCTAAATAAAAAAGAATAAATAAGATCACCAGAATTATTTGTCATGATTATATGTGTTAATGTTTTCATTTGTTTTTCATCATATGTATATTTTTTTTTACCAAGGGCATATTTTCAGGACAATGTCATAAAACCGGGTTCCAAGGGCAAAAATCTGTACACAACTAAGGACAGAATAACCTTGTGCTAAATCAAACCGTTTTAATGAAAAAAAGTTTAAGAAAATTCAAAGCATCATCAAAGCATCAATCATTTTGCAGTATCGTTGCACAGAATGATATTAAATATACATATTTCATCATACTATCGTAACATAGGCACAACTTAATGTCCTATAACGCTGTCCAATAATGACATTTCTAATGACTTATAAGTATACTGTGGATGTTATAGCTGTATAATTAAGCTATAAATAAAGAAAGATACGATGACATATATAATTACTCTGTATTGAATTACAGTTCCAGACATGCATTCAGAATCACAATTTCCACATGATATTAATATTTAAAATGGAATCTTTTCAAGGGAAAAAACTGGATGGCTAAAACCCAGAATTATAGGAAATACAGCCAAGGTCATGTTTTGTGCATGCTGTGTTTCTTGTTGTTGAGTGAGTGTGATGCTGCTAGGTCACATTACAACCCCACTCAGCCTCACCATTGAATGTTTGGAACTTTAGAACAAGTAATTACAAACACAGAAGTGAAACTGCAACTGGCTGTGAAGCAGCTGCCAAGGTGAAGTCATTCTTTGCTAGCGGATCCTGTAGGTGTCAGCCCTCTTGAATTGGGCAGCAGGATATAGACTCCCTTTCATACGTACAATTATCTACGCGAATTTTGAACTGAACACAAGACGAGCGTTGTTGCTATGGATTTTTTGTGTTGTGTGAAGGAGGAGCCTTCACTCATCCTCAAAACCTCTTAATAGTCGTGTAAATGTGTCTAATAAGGATATTTGTCTTCTAATTTGCCACTCTTTGCCACCTGCTTCTTTCGTTTTTGGTTTCTGGTTGAGTCAGTGTGTGAAATAGTAACACAGAAGTCAGTGGTGGTGAAACCGTGAAACAGTGCTTAGCCTGTCTCGGGGGCACTATATGAAAATAAAATCTGACTAGTTCCTGGAACCTCAGAGAATGCACGTAAATGCAACATGGCCTCACTGTGTGCTGTAAAGGGAGATAGGTCCCACATGGGAATTTTGCATTTAATTACTTTTAATTAGAATTTAATTGGAATTTGCAATACAAAAAATCCAGGAGAATTGTTAAGGGTCTAATTTCTGTGCACATAGTCCACATGATGAGATGTGGCTACCTGCATCCTCCTGTGCTCAGGAACTGGGGAGAAGAAGCCAGCCCTTTCAAGCAGTGCCTCAGGGGGCATTTGAGTGCCCCTCCTAGGGTAAATATCTCCAAATTGCCGTTAAAACGTAACATTAGTAACTCAAAGCCCCTCTGTCTTAATGTGCCTGTCCTCACCTCTAACTCCCCAAATGACAACTATTACTGAACAGGCCCTTTTTACGTATTAAGTCACACGGCTGCTCAGTGGGATTACCTGGGACACACAGAATACAGGCTGACCTCTCTGTAAAAGGGGTAAGAGTGAGTAACACGCTGGGAAGGCTAAAATGCCCAGGGCTGTATTTAACTAGGATTAGGACACAGAGGGTACTTTACAGCTAAAATTAGGGTCTAACACCATTTGAGCTTCAATGGATGTGTGTGTGTATGTGTGCCTGTGTGTGTGCATCTGTGTGTGTGTGTGTGTGTGTGTGTGTGTGTGTGTGTTCACCAATCTTTCTGTATGTATTTCCGTGCTTGTGTGAGTGAGCGCATGTGCTCTGTAGACCCTTGTGCCTGTTGTGCAGCGGGTCAGAGCTCCCGCTGGTTCTCCCTGTGTGACTGTCTCAGTGGGACCAGCTGTGCAGTAGCATGGAAGAGCAGATCAGAGAGCATCAGTCTCTGGGGTTACCAGCAGACCAACAGTACATTCTCTTTAGATCACACTGAGGGAGCCATGGAGAAGTTCCATGTCCTAGTGTGTGTGTGTCAAAAACAGATTTTTACTATTTTCTTTAGGACTTGATGACTGAATTGCAAGTGGTTCTTTTATAATATTATTATAATATATTATAATAATTTTCATATAATAAAACACACACTGCTCATGAACACATGCTAAATTAACACATTACATACTCCTTGTCATTGTCTCCCAAACAAGATGCAGAAGACATTTATGTAGCCAAAGGAATTGAAAATTTATAATGAGATACCCTGCAGGGCTGTCACTTTGTTGTGAGGATTGCGATCTGGAGCGGGGGCAGTACTGATGCTCAGCCAGTTTTGGTCCCACCTTGTCTAGCTCTCCTGTGGAAGGAGCACCATGTGTCCTTGTCAGTGAAGTGCGTCTGGCTACACAAGAAGGCAGCTCTGTATGTGTGTGTTTATGTGTGTGTTTATGTCTGTGTGTGTGTGTGTGTGTGTGTGTGTGTGTGTGTGTGTTAGAGAATTTGAGTGGTTGATGTTCTTGGTGTGAATCTTGTAAGGGTTTGTCGATGTATGTTCCACGTTGTCGTCCTTTGTAGTCATGGAGATATTTGTGCTTATTGCGCTCCTTCTCCGGAATAGACATTCTGAGACAGAACTGGCAGCATACTTGCAGAGTGGTGAAGATGCTATCAGTGCCATCAGACAGATCATTCTGTTCCACAAAGCTGCGTCACACTAAACCACAAGTCACCAACAGAGCCTCAGTAACAGGCTTAAGAGATGCCCCTGTTGCCCTCTCTATGTGAACCCAACCTAAACATTTTTATAAGCATGTGAATTCTCTTTTAATAAGGAGAGCAGCTGTGTTTCCGCTGCCCGTCTGCAATTACTGTACATCCTATTAATGGTAGATTGATTTCTCATTTACCAGGCAAGATGAGTTTCAGGAAGAGAAAAATAAATGAATAAATGAATCAATGCAAAGCTAGCTGCTGTTTGGTGAAGAGGACTCTAAACGCAGTCATACCTTTGATAAATTATAATGTTCTGATTTTTTTAAAATAATGAAACCATGTAAAATGTTAATACTGCCAAAACTGCACAGAGCAATAACTTGTTTTTGTGAATAATTGTTTATTATGCCTCTTCAGCCTCTATGAACATCACAGCAGAAGTTTTTATGAAGGTGCGGTGTTACACTATGACACATATGGATGCATGTGTCCAAATTTGTTTTAGTGTGAAGGGGATGTTTTTAACCAGGTTGCCTTTGATGGAAGGGAAGCGTGGAGGAACGCAGTTTGTGGCAATAGTTGTTCCATGTCATTTCTGTCCTTGAGTGTTTTCCACCCATCCTTCTATTTTCTTTTTTTTTATATGCACTCTTTTTCTTGTCATTGCTATTCCCGTTCACCCACAAATGCCCTTTTTTATGATGCTTCGCCTGCTGACAGTGCAGGAGGATTACAAGGCTGTGATTTTAGCTCCCTCATCGGTAAGATACAGCACCTTATAATATACATCTGTCTTTATCAGGAGGATAGCAAGCTCAGCCTCCACCAGCACTTTATGAAGATAAAGAAGAATAGAGAAAAGACCCTTCACCATCTTTCTCCATGCCATGTTGTGTGTGTTTCTGTATGATTTTTATTGTATATTTGCATTTGCATGTGAATACATGCCCATATCAGTTTCTGTCTTTTAGTATTTAGTATTTCCACATTGAGTTTGTTTATTTGTATTATCGATGTTCTTATACACTTAAGTGATTTTGTGTTTTGGTGCCTGTGTGTGCGCGTGTGTGTGTCTGTATTACAGAATGCTTTGCGTGAGTGTGTGTGTGTGTGTGTATTACAAAATGCTTTGTGTGTGTATGTGTGTGTATTAGAGAATGCTTTGTGTGTGTGCGTGTGTGTGTGTGTGTGTGTGCCCGTGCGTGTGTTACAGAATGCTGTGTGTGTGTGTGTGTGTGTGTGTGTGCGCATGCGTGTGTGTGTGTGTGTGTGTGCGTACTTATGGGGCTTCCCTGGGTGAAGAGCAGTCCTCCTGTTTTTTCTTTTTTTTTCCGGATTAGAGCGATTTGTGTGAGGCTCATGCACTCCTGCCGTGAGATTGCATTGACCGCTATGTTATTGCCCTTTAATTATCAATTACTGGGCCAAGCGTCGGCAACAGGAGCAGGCGGAGGTGATAATGAATATAGAGGAGGCATTAGGATGGAGTCTGGGCTCTTGTCTGGAAGCTGGAGGAGCAGGAAGGTGATGTGTTAATGAAACTGCAGCCCAGACGAAAGGAGCCCACTGTCACGGCCTGTGTCCTGCAGCATGGGGATTTTTTTTTATCTTTTAAAACATGCCCTTCCCCCTCCATTGCTGTCAGTCCTAATCTGATCGATCTCCCTCCATTATGCTGTGCTGTTGCTGTAGAGCTTAAGAGACTGGTGCTTCAAGTGTTATGTAAGAATAACATGCATCTGTATTTCAAATATGTTGTGTTATTGTGTAAACAAAATGCGTATCTTGAACAATGGCACGTTTTTCTCAGTCAGAATTAGCCTATTGTGAAGGTTCCCATGCTGCTCACAGTATCCACATCCAAAAGGCATGCCTTTATTGCAATACAGATGAAGTACAGTTGAATTTGCTTCTCATTCCCTAATAGGTTACAACTGGGGATATCAAGTGCTTAGAAAGGAACAAAACAGCACAAATTAGTCAATGTCCCAGTTCTTTTCATAATTCTCTTTGCTCTAGGTTACAACCAGATGGATCTTCCTCAGGCAAGAGGAAGAGCTTCACCAACTTGTGCTGTTTTGCCTTTTCATGCATTTGATATATTTTCATTTGTAACCAAAACAATCATTCCCTAAACTTGGTCTTTACAGCAAAGGATATTTTCATTTTTGATGGAATGCAGGGGAAACCAATGTTTCTCTAAAGGACTTAATATATTAGTTTTGCATTTTTGCTGGTTCTGTAGTGAATCCTCAATGTTTACAATATCACCACCGCAGGGATAATTCTGAAGACACAGTGGTCACCAGTTTGCACTTTTGCATTTATTTTTTCCTCATTGTGTCCTATTGAGATGTTGATTTTCATTACTCGGATGAATTACTTAACAGAGTGTTTTAAGTTTGTGGAAATATCATTCGCACATTTTTTTTAAGTCCGTGCAAAATGTGCTGCTTAGGGGGACGTCACAACAATTACAGTTTTGGAAATCATAATTCTGCAAAGAAATGGAATTTATATTCCAACATGAATTAGTATGTTTTTGGTTGCAAATCCCCTGCAGGGAGTTTTTCTTTATGAAAGTAGGCCCATATTTGTTTGTTTTTCTCCTATTGAATCATGTGCTACTTTATCTGGGCATTTGAGTATATTTTAAGGAATACAGTTTCAGATGGAAGCATTCTGTAATATACACACATACACACACATTCTTCAAAGGCATGACTTGTATGATTCTGCTGTATTTAATTGCACTAATTTCACAGCCATGAGTATCCACGAAATTATTGGTGCTACCACTGGCTGAGGCCACTGTTAGCTGGAAATATACTGGCATGCACAGAGAGAGAGGAATTACAGAAAGTTATGATTGCATCTACATGAAAGTATTCTCTAAAAGACTGTTATTTTGAGTGTTCTGACCACTAAATCGGAATGGAAACCTGCTTTTTATGTTCTTTATTTCTACTTTAACATTTATTTACCATGTCTTTGTTGTTCTTTTCAAAGGAAAATAAAAAATGTAATAAAACATAACGATTGTCTGGGTGCTCTTTTGTTTTCAGTATGCTCAGTATGTCAGGCACTAGAAAGACATTTGATTGTGCTTCATTTTAGAGTATGCAAATATGCGCCTGCTGCTGCCATAGACAGTCAACCACATTTTCCATTTTGTGTGTTTTAAACACTGATCCATCTGACATTTATAAAATGACATTTGACATGGTTTTTCTGTCTCATTACGATCCCAGAGACATTTAACCAATCGATAAAACATAAAGCTGTGTGAAGGAAAATATGAGTCACATGCTGATGTGAGTCAGGCAGAATGTTTATTTATTTATTTATTTCAGTAAAACTCTGTTTCATGAAAAGGCTCTCAAATGGAAGACTTGTCTCATAGACGTTTTGCTTATTTATTCAACCAAAATCAATTGCATTCCTTTACTGTAAAAATTCATTTCAGGTTTTTGTTTTGTAAGTATATACAATATGTCTGGTGAACTCAGTCACGTTTAAAGGGTAGTTGACTGTAGCTGTGAAGAAGTACACTTTCTGCTGATTGTTGCAAATGCATAGGAAATGCATTTGGTAAAATGTTCTTAAGTGGAGCTTGCACATAGCAGGAGTAAATAAAGCAAGTGGGACTACATTGGTACCTGAAACTGCATACGTTTGATTAAAAATGGGTGTGCAATTGTCCAATATACAGGGAGTCTATTGCATATGTAATTACTATGCCAGTGAAATATGGAAAGACAACTGAAAAATGGCAGGGTCTTATTATTTTCAGGTTTATGATTCTCTGCATTAAATTTAAACTTGTGAAGTTCTCAAAGAAATTGAAGTATATATCGCTTAGATTACTGTAAATTGTTTTCTTGACAAATGTCATACTTTTTATTTAAAAGTTTTCAGAAACATTATTGTGCATAGCAGTAGACTGTTGAACAGTTCTGTCAGGTTCTGTCTTCCCCTAACAAGGGATTCTGAATAGCAGATAGCTACTTTTGCTTCAACCTGCATGATAACTTGCAATACACTTACCATACTTTAATTATACAAAACAAGACATTTTTGTTAAAATTCACTAGGAAACATGCAAACAAAGTTAGTAAGCTATGTAGATACTGCCCACAACATTTGTGAATGGGATATCTTGCTACCTTTCAATTTTCTTAGAGCTAGGTTGCTACAGCAAGATTTTTATAATATCAACACAAAACAATAATGGGTTTAAGCTTTCTTTCCCATTCTGACTGCATATTACCTGCTATTGCATAGTGACCGTATAAGAATGATACTGCATCATTGATAAAATTTTCTTGCTAGTCCACCTTCTAATTTCAATTTATCAGGCTAAATGTGAAGCTAATGTTAGTAGACAGTCACCAAGGCTTCGCACAAGCATAAAACTAGTTCACCACAGGCTAGTAAGCTGGGTCATTGAGCTTAGTGTATATTAGTCTGTCTTTTCTGCTACCTAATTTGAAGGAGTGCAATATATGAATATGCTCTCCTTTCCATTCTTGATCTCAGAGATTGAAAACCATTAGCAACAGAATACAACAGATGTAGCCAGTAATTGGTTGAAGCGACACCAATGCATATTATCTATCAGTCACATTTAAATTGTAAAGCTCCACATTGCTTTTGTTTAGCTACTGTAGGGAAGTGCTTTTGACAGTTCTCTAACGTTATGTAAATTCAACATGGATTTCAGTTCCAGGATGTTGTGATAGAATACATGTATGACAACTTGGTCATATTTCCACATATTGGTCATATTCTTGATGGTATCTTTAAATATGATCTCTTACCACTATGAAATGTACAGGAGGCGAACCTCATATGTTGTTCAATCTAAATTTGTTTCTCAATGTGGGTTTTAATAAATTGGCAGCTGAGCCAAACTGTCTTGAAGTGGTATTATCCTGACCTGATCTAATTTTATTAATGTAATTGAGCAGCATGGTCTGCATTGATTGTGCATTGGACATAGTATTCAGATGTGTCCAGTGAAAAGCAGTGGTTGATAACAATGACTGTTATACTACATTATGGAGTACCTTGAACTGAACTGGAGAGTAACTCCATGGGTGCATCTTATGCTGCGCTGGTCTTCAAGAAGTGTGAATGTAGATACTTATAAAAGTTGTTTCTGTGACGTTGCAAATTGAATATTGTATAGGGTTGTTGAGGTAAACAATTAAAACCTTTATACTGTCAGTTTTACTAGTTTGACCATGCTATATAAATGCTGTGGAAAGTGCTCTCACATGCAGACAGTTGGTGTACAAACTAACATTATGGTGGCTATGGTTTCCTGCTTTACAATGCTGGATTTGTGACTTGCTATACATAAGGCACATGTCACACTGGCATGTCACATGTTGTGTCAGCCTAACAAACAAGCAGAGGGGGCTTCTCAGCATGTCCCAGATAACTATAGATACAATAACTACTTCAAGGTCCATGCCTTTATGTCTGTATCTAAACCTGGACTGAGCCATTGTTGTTCGGCATATTGTTTGTGTATTAAACTGAAAATTTGTCAAGGACGTTTTGTAATTTCCCTAGACAGCTACCTCATCGACTGGCATTTTCAAATTCTGGCATTTTTAAAGCAGTTGCTTAAATATAGAATTACGTCTGCCCTTTGGTATGCAGGTTGGTTAAACATTCAGATTCCTCCTAATATGTTCTAACGTTAAAACAAAACAACTGTGCATATCAACATGATAGAAAAAGAGAATTGAGAAGACAATAGATCGTTTCGAAAGATAAATAGCTTTTTATGTTAAAGCTTGAGGTGTGCGGTGGAGCTGCCTTGCAGTTCTCTTTGTTTCAGCTCAAACACTCAACACTGTCGAAGCGACAGTTATGAAACAATCTCATCAAACGGATCAGTTTCTTGATGTCTCCAGTTTAGCCTCTCAATAAACCCGTAAATGGCTAATACATAAAACGAGAACTTTTAAGTACTTCACTGAGTCATAAAAAGTGACAGGTTAAATTTACCAGTGGTTTTACATGGCAGGGTGAGAGGATAATGAGATGTTGTATTTTTATACTCTTTAAATCCGCACTTGCCCTTATCTGGAGTTCAACTGCCAAGGTGAGAGTGATGAGACGACACGTGCCAGGGATCGGTCTGCTGGTAAAAAACCGTTCTGTAACATACGAACGAGTGTAATTGTCATTGTAGGTTGAACGTTAATAAGGAAGGTGGGTATTATGGTGAAACTGCTAATGTCAACGTTGCAAAGTGTCCGGTTTTAAATTGGTAGAAGGAGGCAAGATATTTCAGCGGCACCATGAGGGGTTAAAGAGGCGTCAGCGAGTCGCTTCCCCCCGGCGCGTGAGCTGTGTGTTAAGGATCGGGGAATGACGCAAATATCTGGCCTCCGCTGGGGCCGGCAGGTAAACAAACTAACGAGTGTGCGTGTGGCGACAGCGGCAGCACAAGGCGACGGAGCCACCGTGCGCACATGGCCAAGCAGGTGAGGTGCAGCGATTAGGCAAACTGCCATTTATGGCGAAATAACTTGGCCTGTGGTAATAAAATCCAAATACATGTATAATCCTTAAAGCCTCAACTGTCACACCCACATGGCTAAAAACAGAAATACTGAGAATATTTACCCTCCCGTACAGTGTCTCTCAGTCCCAGTGGACCTTGTGTAAAATACAGTGGGTTCAGTCCCAGCTTAGTACAATTAATCGGGTTTGATGCAGATTTTAACAGAAAACTGTTCTGTATTTCACATACATTGGCAGTTAATAGATGCAACTCCATTGTAAAAGACTTTATAAAAAGATGGAACACAGTTTGAAGTAAAATTAGTGTATACAGTTGGGTCAACCTGAACCTGGTGTCTAGCATTAGACAAACTGATGCAAATAACTTTCCACGGATGGTAAAATACTAAAAAAAAAAAAACTAGAGCTAAGCAATAATAAATATCTTTTTTGCTATTGTGCATGTAGCTGAAACAAAACAGTGATGTTTTGAATGTCAATGCCAAATTTGTCTAATGCAGTTATTCTAAATGAAGTCACAACTGCTGACATGCAACCCAGTGTTCTTTTCTGTCTTTTCTCAACAAATGCCTGGAGCTAAGGGGGCTGGGACTCATTAGTTGTAGTTCTGGAGAAATCAAAAATTTTAAAAATCCCCTGAGCAGTAATGGAGACACTGTCCTGTAGGAGACAGTGCCTCTCAGATGGGAATATGCTGAGGTCCTGACTCAATATTGGCATTAACAATCCCATTCCATTTATCACATGAAGTAGGGCATCCCCAATGACCTGGCCAAATTCCCAATCTTTCAATCTGGCCATCTAAATTCCCTTCAGTCTTGCTTGCCTGCACCACCCAGTGGGTGCCACACATTTGTGGTGGTTGAGGTAAGTCACCCCTCCAATACTGTAAAGCCATTTTGAATCCTTTAAATGGATTGCATGTGCTGTATAGATGCCATTCATTCATTCATTCATTCAGGAAGTCATCTGTGCACCCTGTATACATAGGCACTCTTTCCCCATCCTTGTTGCAGTTCTGCACTGACCACCCCATGCTCTGTATGAAAATGGCAAATAGAAGGTCCTACCCACTGCTTGGTCAAATCAACTTTACTTACGATTAGTGATTAAGTAAGAGGCTTGTGATGAATTACTCATTGCATAAATCCCTTTCCACATTCTTGATTATGCTGCAACTGGCCTTATGCAGGATAGTGACAAGCGAGGGTTTGATAACAAACATTCCACTGCTTATTTCCCATGCACAGAAAGGCTAATTTTGGAAGATCGAGGGCTTTTTATCGAGGTCTTGCTTTGTTTGTCTTTTTGGGATTTTTGAAGTGCTTATTTAGGAACAATAAATGGATCAAAGAAAGCACAATCCCAATCATTGAATCATTGAATCCCAATTCATTGCTGATGTCAGGTTCATGTATGCTCTTCTGCCTTTGGTACCATGCTGTAATTGAATTGTCTCACTGCGCCCCCCCCCCCCCCCCCCCCCCCCCTCTGCACAGTGGTCTGCTCTCGGTCTGGGGCCGCAGCGGGGAGGTCCCTTAGGGGAAGACGGACAGCGTGAAGCCTTACCGCGTGGAAACTGAGCAGGCTCTCACACAGTTGTTGCCAGACACAGGCAGTGAGAGTCGGTGCTGTTTTAGCTGGGACCGCTGCCAGTTCCGACCAGCTGTTGGGGCTTGACGAGGCAGCACCAAAGCCCCCCCCCCATCCGCCACCTCAGCCCACCCCTATTTCATCTCCCTCTCACTTCCTCTAGCACACCAGACAAATCACTTCCAAAAAACATGTTCTCTAGGATGCTGGACACGGCTCATGCCAGACAGTCTGCTGAGCCTGGCCGTGTCTCTGACAAAACACTCAATGCGGTAGTCGGCCTATTGTTTAAAAAAAAAAAAAAGCTAAACATAAATAAATCTGTATTTATGTGTCTTCCTGAATCGTGTCTCATTCCAAGAGGCTGCATTTAAAGAATTGTTCATTTTTTTTGCTGCAGTGAACTGTAAGTCAGGCATTCCTGCAACAGGGCATGTTACGGTACAATGGTGTTTTGGTTCACATGGTGATGCTTATCAGGTTTTGGACGCTCATCAAAGGAAGCCCTTTGGACGAAAAGGAAGGTCCTCAAAGCCATTTATTCATTTATTAGCTTTTATTGCTTGCATAGCCTGTGCTTTTTTTAGTTCCCCTATTGTGATTGCACATGCATTATTTTCAGTAGTACTGTGTAGTGTTTTCCTGTACAGCATGAATGTGCTTTTCCTGCACTGTCTCTGTTGTTGAGTTTGCTCTCTTGAAATGTCTGACCATGCACCCTCACTGGGCAACCGCACCAGTGGGCATTTTCTGCTGGGTATTAGCTGGTTATTAAAAATGGCTGCTTGCATCATGGCGAGTAGTGGTTTTACAGACCACCACTGCTGTTGTCAGTGTGAATTTCTTCCTGGTACGCGATCCCCTCTGCTTTGTTAGTTAACTGTAGCACCGGTTGGCCATTTCTACCTTACTAGGGCTGGAATTCTTCCGTGCTTGTGAACCAACCCGTGGACCTGCCCTGACGTCTCTTGCCTCCCACACTTTTGGTATGAAGACACAGTGTGAAAACTGCATCTATCATGAACAAATTGCAGCTGGCAGGTTGGGTTTAGGGGCTGTGTCGTAGTCTGTCTCCTCATCCTGGCTCTCACCTTCTCCGCCTCTCTCTCTCTCTGCTTCTTCCTCTCGCCATGCTCAGTCAGGTGCAGTAGAGCCTCTGTGCACACTGATAGTGTGATAAGGGAATCGGAAACCTTTCTGGGGGAATCTGCATTTGCTGCATTGTATTTTTCTCATTAACAAAGGGAAGAGAGTGTCATGCATTCACATTCCTGCCATGTGTCCATTTGATTTTTCACTTACCTCCCACGTGTATTTGCTTGTGACAATGCGATGATAAGAATTCATTTCCACTGCTGGAAAGGGGCTAAGAATAATGGAATAATGTCCACCTCAGCCTTCCCATCAATAAAGGGAGGATGGCTGCTCCCTAGAGGGTTTGTGACCCAAACATTCTGTGCGTCTCTGCGTGGGTGTGTATGTGTGTTTGAGCAGGCAAGTTTGGTTGGCAGTGAGCATAAAATTGTGGAGCAAGAAAGGGGATTAAGACACATTGTAACGGAAACAAATGTCTGTGGCAAGATTGTTTTGCAATGCTTTTTTAAAAGGGAAAATAAAGCACTAATTCCACTAATCTGGAGCATTTGTAACGCTTGCTTTGTTGGTGCTGACAGGCTGGCAGGGAGGGCTAACAGTGCCTATTTGTTGCAAGCCTCTTTCACACTTCAAGAATACTGGTTTAACGCTTGTACAGTTAGCAGCCAGACTCTTTGCTTGGATTTCTTTGGTGTTCATTAAATTTCCACAGATCTGCGTCAGCTTCATTATGCAGTAGCAGGACACACCCCATCTTTCTTCTAGAAACTAGAATGCCTTGTGAAGTTTTTAAAAGATTTTATTGTCTATAGCTACATGTGACTGATTTTGGCAAGAAGTGCACAAGGAAAATAAATACAGCTATCTCTTGTTGTCATAGTTCAATGTTCATTACTGATTGTGCAGGCAACTACACTAAACCAAAGATTACCCCTGGCCAAGCATTGAGTCTTAAATAGTTATCTTGTGAGTTAGATTGATTAAAAACTCACCTTTGTCAAATCAGAATCATTATGACAAGCTGTAAAAGGACAATGTGTCTGCCAACACAATCTAGCTGGCTAAGTATAGCTAATATCAATCTTGCGAGCCGTGTTTGATTTCAGAAACCATGAGATTACATCTGAATCCCATAAATCCAAAGCACCTTCCTGAGATAATCTGGCATGATGTGAGTCAGTGCAGTCTGAAACCTGGGAAAATGCTCTTTTATTGTCTGACTGGGACTGTGAACTGTCAATCTGGTTTCTGTGAGCTAGTGTGAAAGCCCCTAGAGAGCCGGCATGCTGGCAGACCTCCACTTCTGCCAGGCTCCATCACAAATGTGCATCCGAGGCCCGGCTGCGTCTTCATCCAGCCAGATGACACAGCCCTGTCACACGGGGGGCTGCACATGGTCTGGTGGTATCTCCCTTTGTCATCCTGTGTGGCTCCATAGTCAATTGTGCTCTTTGTATTCCCTCAATGAATCTGGCAATGGCCCTTTCTCTTGGCCTGACTAAAGCTCATGTACATTGTGTGTGCTTGGCAAGGAGAGGGTTAAGTCAGTATCTCCGACATTCAGAGCGAGGGGACAGTGGCAAAGCGATCTTGCCTTTGTTGGCCTTTTGTTCTGACAGTGTTGCCTTTTGCATGCAGGAGCTTTTTTGAAGCGTGAGGTGAAGTTATGTAGAAATTCTAACCAGGAAGAGATTTGTCCCTGAGATCAGGCTGAACCAGTCTGCCGCATTGCTGTCATATGTGCAGGTGCGATAGCGATAGTGTGCATGTTGATATTTAACATGTCAACATTTGTTCAAGAAGAGGCGGCTCTTGCTCTTGTTCGAAAGTAGCTGTAGCGTGGCACGATGCAGGAATGTTGGGGAATTCGTCTTCACGGCACAGTGGGCAAGGCACTGTTTTCCCATCTCTGTGTCAAACCATTGCAGTAACTGGCAGGTTGCGTTCACCCTCCCCCTCCATGTTTTTGCTGTGGGAGCGGCGTTCTTCTAAGGGAAACTCACTCATGTGAGAGGCAGCCTTGCCCCTGCGCTTGCTATAACGGAAGCCCACCCCCCCCCAGAAATTAGCCATTTTGCTCACACTGAATGACAGTTGTTCCTCCCGGAGTACCCTCCTCCCCGCACCTCTCACAGCCCCCCCCCGCCCCCACCCTCCCACCCCTCCTGCAACTCAGCCGCCTAGAGAATCAATCTGCAATCATTTGGGCCTTAAAATAGCACAGGCACACTCCACAATGGCTCTTTCACTTCCCTGGCAGGCGCTGAAGCATGCTCCACCCCAGGCCTGCCTACTCATCACAGCACACTATCAGGCATTAAAGACATCACTTTCCCCTCCTGGGTCAGACAATACCTTTCACGCTAATATGTTCCCCGCCTTAGCGTTAGTGTTTATGTCATTATTACGGCCAATTAGAGGAACGTGAAATCAGCAAGAGATTTATTGTCACGATTGTTGCAAATCAGGCATTTCTAGTGTTTTCCACAGAACATCAGTTCATCATTGGCTTTGGTTGTAGCTTAAGTAAGACAGGGACAGTGCAGTGCAATTCAGTCCAGTGTGGGTGTAGCACAGGAACTAGACAGAGTGTGCCCTCTGATTCTGTGACAGATTGGCCATGTTTGAGTGTGTTTGTTGTGTTCTACCCTGTAAATTGCTTCTGTAAACTGCTGGTATATTGCATTTCAGACATTGAGGTTACAACTGGAAATTATTATTTGTCTGCTCCACATACTTTTACCTGGCTTTTTTTTGTCTGTGGGATTAACACACTATAGACCACACCTGTTTATCTCATTGTACTTTTTCAGATATGTAACTATATTATTTTTTTATTCAAAAGGGAAAAGGACTATCATTTTCATTACCCAGTAAGCCTGATAACCGCATAATGTCACATTTTTGGGAAGAGAGCTCAGTCAATTTTTCAACTGAGGATGCTGTTACACCAAAATCCACCCTTAAAAAAGAGAAATGTCAACAACTGCTGTTGTTGTGAAAAAAAGGTCACATGGATTTATTGATGAGCTGTACCATTACCAGACTGATTGCTGGAGAATATTGATCTCTTTCCAATTGATCAAACAAAGGGATCTGTGAGATACTAACAGATATCAGCAACTTGGTTTGTAGGTACAGTGGGTTTGGAAAGGGTTTATTGACCTGTGTATGTGTGTGTATGTGTGTGCGTGGGGGTGGGTTTGGGGGGGGTGGGGGAGGTTACTGTCGGTCTTCCAGACCTCTGACCTTAACATGTCCTGATGGCTTCCCTAGGGACTGGGTTATTGTTGTTCCTGCGGAGGAACACACAGAGTATCTGCGAGTCTCCACTGTCATACCCAGCAAAGGTTTAGACTCTGATGTGCATTACTTGTGTGCTCAAAGGAGAAAAAATCTTTCTCCTGAAAAACATTTCCTCTGATAAAAAGGAAAAAGAGGAGGCTTCTGTATTAAAGATAAAATTTTACCACTCCTCAGATGTTACCTCTGCCACTGGGGGCTAGATAAATGGCTGTTCACAGTTAGAGCTTTGGTGGTAGGAAGAAATAATTGCTCAATTGTTCAATAAACCTTCCCTCAGAATGTAAGAACATAGGAGGTGAGATTGTGTCTTATGTGAACAATGACAATTGTTGTCTATTGAATTTTCATTGCAATTTTTTCCATCTAAGAAGAGAGCAGAATTGTGGGATTCAATCACAAAGGCATTTACAAAGCTGTCCTTTGTCAGATAGGCCATGCATTCTAACACATGCACATTCGTATATTCACAGACGTGCACTCACACACACACACAAACACACACACACACACACACACACACACACTCACTGTTTTTCCTGAATGCACCACAGTGTTGATGGCAGATTTAATTGTTCAGGCCAAAGGGCAGTGTACGCTCCACACCTCAGAGACAATAAGTGCTGGTGTTACCAGGCAGCACAATGTGTTAATGGGGAAGGGCGAAAGCTGCAACTCTGTTGTTTCCGCCCTGCAAATCACATTGTCTGGTCCCGGCCATCACGCAGCGACAATTTCCTAATCCATCACCATCAGCCCTCATTCTCTTCACCCTCCATCTTCTGTCTCTGCCCATCCAATTTATTCCCTCCTCATTTTTCTCCTTTTTTCTGATGTTTGTCTCTCTCCAGCTCTCTCTTCCTCTCTCTCTCTCTCTCTCTCTCTCTCTCTCTCTCTCTCTCTCTCGCTCTCTCTCTCTCTCTCTCTCTCTCGCTCTCTCTCTCTCTCTCTCTCTCTCTCTCTCTCTCTCTCTCTCTCTCTCGCTCTTTCTCTCTCTCTCTCTCTCTCTCTCTCTCTCTCTCTCTCTCTCTCTCTCTCTTTACGTTCTACCTGCTCAGGAAATCTGCGAATATAGCTATGAGTGCCATGTAATTAGGGCAGATAATGGCTTGTGTCTCTGCTAGACAGGGAGAATGTGTGTGCATGCTGTGGTAATTAAAATCCAAAGCAACAACAAACAAATAAGTACCGTCTGTCCTCCCCCGCCCCCCACTGCCCCTCCCAGCTCCCTCAGCCCCCCAGCGTCAGCTCTACAAATGATCCTTGGTGCAGCGGCGAGCTCTGCACGGGGGAGCCGGCAGCAGTTCGGGCAGAGAGGCGACACGACGCCAGGCCCGTTTGCCGCGGTAACACGGTGAGATCTGCATGAGTGACACACTGTGTACGGTGTCCCCCCACGCAGCTCAGCGCGTCGTCTACACCCACTGTCCCCAGGCTCCCATTGCCTCTCATTAACCCTGTCACGTATAAGGCGTATAAATTAAGTGTTTCCGATAATGATGCATCTCTGCACGTGTGTAGTTCTGGCTCAGGAAAACAAAGCACGGCTCTCTGTAGACCTTGTTTTTTTTTTTTTCTTCTAACAGTGATGTGGATCGAAGCCTAGGGACAAGTCCCTGATACGGCAATGCAGAGTCATGCAGATTTGGATCTGGGGGTGAAGGTGACCATGAGGAGGAAAAGGGGTAGACCCTGTGGGTTGACAGTCCTGCTTTCATCTGAAAAGCAATTGTTCATTTCTTCCACGCTTGGCGCTGTGAGATAAATCTCCCATGTCTCTGCAGGGAGACAGACCTCTATCTTATGAAAAAGGAGACTTCACTTGTTTTGGTAAATGTGCAGCTGATGCACGGGGTTCCTGGAATTAGATGAAATGTATCATGTTTTTCCTCTTCGGCGTTGGTTGTGTTGGGAGGAGCGTGAAGCTGGAGCCTCAGACGAGCATGCCTGCTGCTGTGTGTAATCAGACTCCAATGTGATCCTCTGGCTCAGCTCACAGTAAAATCGTGCTAAAACATGTGTCGGGGTAATGGTTTTAATATGCTCATAAATTGAAATCAGGCGATCTTTAGTGTAGATGTCAAATAAAACAGAAAGAAAAGGAGTGCTGAGCTTAGTGTGCAATGTTCTAAGCATCTGTCGATAGCACAATACAGTCTATCTTTAACCAAATTGAATCTGCCTGCCTCCGTGAGCTGTTTATGGAGTTACGCAAGTGACATTTAATTTGTATATTTTTAGCAATTGTGTTACAAGATCACATGCTGTTAAAATAAAGCTGGGGCTAAGTTCAGGGTTGTGTGTGTGTATTTTAGGTACATGGTGTAATTGTATTTGTATAGCAATTTCTATGTGCAGCACAGCATCTATGCATGTGTGATGTTAACGTGTATGCACGTGCCTGTCTGTATGTGCATGTTTGTATATGTGTGTGTGTGTGTGTGTGTGTGTGTGTGTGTGTGTGTGTGTGTGCGTGCATGTGTGTGTGTGTGCAGCACGCAAGTGGAATGTTAAATGTGTGCGTTGGTGAGGAATACAGGGCTGCTGTTAACCTGTGTCTCCGGCTCATTAGGACCATCTCTGTGTTGCCATGGTCGTCTATTAGGGAAGTGAGATAAAAGTGTGATTTGCATGTGAAAGCAGGAGCTGATGGTCTCCCGCATGTCGCTGGGAGGGAGGAGATCCCTGCGCACTTTAGTGGAGAGAGAAGCTAATAGGACGGTGAAATACAGGGCACACACCGCTGTCAGATATGTGGATTCGGCTCTGTAATGACTTCTAAACATTATTTAATGGACAGGGAAGGTGGCCAAAGTACAAGAGGAATGTGTAATAATTTCCTAATAGTGTCCTGGAGGGCCCAGGTTATCCAAAGGAGGTTATGTATAGACTATGGACATTACAGTTTGCGCACTTGAAAACCACTGAACTAAATCCACCTTAATTGTATTTCCTGGGCTTCAGCATGAGTATGTTCACCAATCAGTTTCAAAAGGAAGACTAGTAAATAGGAGGAAATATATTCATTTCCTCTTTTTAAAAGTCTCTGCCACTCTTAATCTGAGAGGCAAGTTGTATCACTCTGTGTAATGTGGGGTACATCCTTCTATGGCAGAATGTTGGATTTGCATTACGCAGGCTTTGGCAGCTGGTTCTGTTTCCTGTGGTCCCAAGTTTAATTAGCAGCCTTTTTGTGACCCCAGAGAGGCAGTGAGAGAGAAAAGAACAGGAGGGAGAGAGAGAGAGAGAGACAGAGACAGAGACAGAGAGAGAGAGACGGAGAGAGAGAGAGACGGAGAAAGAGCTCACAGTACAACCAAAACAAAAGTACTTTGTGGCTACATAAAATGGAAACTACTTCCAGTTGGGGAGAGGAAACTGTGGAAGAAAAGGCACAGGTCTCTGCTGGTGTCATGTGTTATTTTTAATGGCAGATGCATGCTGTGTTAATGGCTTTATGTTTGTAGTATGGCTTTACTGGGTTGTGGGATAAGTGATTCCCTCCCTTCTCTTTCTCAATCTTTCATTTCTTGGTGGGAAGCAGACAGACATACAGTGTAACAGTCCTGCACTGCCCCAGATTAATAGTCCTGTTTGACCTAGTCTAACAGCACTCCGTCCCAGTTTTGCACTCTCAATGTCTAATACCCTGTACATTCTCTTGAACTTAACGCAGAATAATACGTTAGGAGACAGCAGATTGTTGTAGGTGTGAAAGCAAAGGTAATTAGCATATGGCTTTTGCCAGGCTGTGCCGGCTTCTTTAATGCTTCTTGAAAGGCATGAAGGGACCCACAAACGATTACTTCCCCCACTAGCTGGCTCAGCATTTGATTACTTTCTCATTGTGGAGCAATACAGTAAATGATGTCAAGGACGAAAGAACCATCATTACATGTTCCAGTGTACCAATAACAATAATTGAGTTGTCTTTTTATCAGAAGTTATACCAACTGCCTAGTATCTTGTCAAAGCATGACCAAATGAAAAAATGCAGAAATAAAGCATGGAGACCTATATTTAGCTAGCATGATATTTGCTTTGTTTTCATTAATTGATTGACTCTTCCTAATACAACTAGAAGTAACGGCTAGCTAGCCAGCTAGCTAACACCGCAATAATTAACTGTGAGGTAAAATCTGTTAGGCAGAGAAAGCTGGCTAGGTAGCTATTATGAAATAAAAATTGACTACATTAATCAACAGCAAAAGTGAAATAGCTAGCTAGACAGACCTAGATAGCGAACAAGAAAACAGTTGCCTCTGGCATGATAACCCATTTATTTAAAAAGTAGTGAGTGTGCAAAGCATGTGCTGTAAACTGACGCTAAACTTCACTTTATTCGTTGCTTTTTAATTGATCTGGAAAGTAACGTTAGCCACTTAGCAAGCTAGCAATGCTATTGAAAGGGATTTTGAAACGGCTGTGTGCTCACAGATCAAGTTCAAGGCCAGGAGCAATTTCAAAGACTGATGAAAGGACTTCAGCTACCAGCAGTATTAGTGCTACTGCTTTCTGGATTGCTGCATTTTTTTTATGCAAGTAGCCTCCATTTTCCTCAGGAGTAAAGAAAGAGTCGCTTCATTCACTTGTAATTAAGAACACTGTAAACAGAGGGACTACACAGAATCCAGCTAAAATGGTTTTAGCTGATCATGCATTGGTCCCAGTCATCTCATATGGGATCTAGTGAGGAAGCAGCTTAACAGTCCTTCACTGTCCCAGCCAAACAGTTCTGTCTAACCCAGTTCCAGTTAACAGTCCTACACTATCCCAGCCCAAAGATACTGTTTGCTTGCATGGTCCACAACTTAGTCATGAATTCACAATAAGCAGTCATTGAACAGGACCTGAGGCATTCTGAAATTCTCATAAAACAGTGTGGGCTGAACTCTGCATTCAGTAAGTCATTTTTTATTGATCAAAATAATCTCATTAAGAGTCTTGGCATCTGCAAATTTCGTAGATCCTTTCCTATCTGGCACAACAATCATCTCCTAACAGGCTCTAAACCTTTTGTTTTTCCCTCTTGGTCAGATAAAAATGTTCATACTATGAATGATATCTTCAGCTCAGATGGTTTATGCTCTTTTCAGGACCGTTGCAACTCTTAAACTCTCCCGGTACATCCTATTTCTTATACCTTAGGTTACACTCTGCACTTAGGGTGTATGGTGTTCCCTGGGATACCCACTTAGATAATCATCCCCTGCTTGAACATCTACAGAAATTTACATCAACCCAGGGTTTGGTTTCTTATTTGTACAATTTATTTACTATGCTTAAAGATCCTGTCATAGGTTCTGTCTCAGTCTAGTGCAGGGAGCTTGGTGCACTTGGTGTTGAACTTGGTGGGAGACTTTTTGGAATAATATTTTCATTTCATCAAAATGTCTGGCTCATCGGTTAATACACTTCAAGTTTGCTCACAGGGTCCACATAACACCATGCAGAGCTTACTTGATGAAACTGTCCAATGACAAAATCTGTAATAAATGCAGTATAGGCTCTATTGGGGATTACATGCATACTGTATGTTTTGGGAATGCCCACTCATCATGAGGTTTTGGAATTATGTAGTAAAAGTACCTTCTAAATTTTTAATATCCCTTCATACCCAGGTTTACTTTTATTAGCAGATTACTCTGATACAATGCTCAGTTTACAGCAGAAAAGGGTATTAATGGCGGCATTGACCGCCTCCAAAAAGACCATTTTGAAAGGTTGGTTTGAACCAAATATTCACTTGTCATCTGTTTGGAATTCCTACCTCTTAGATATTTTAATTTTGGAGCGTGCTACAACCAGATTTCATAAGGCAACATCTCGAACAATCAATACCTGGTCAACTCTATAGCATATATATAGTTATATATAGGTTTTTTTAAAGATTTAATGAACTAATTATTTTTGTATGTCAATCTAAGCCATGTGTAATGTGTAAAACTGATAACTTGCTGTATGTTAGTTGTATGTGGCCCCCTCCTTTTTTCCATTCCCAAAGCATTGCTGTTGTTTGTTCGTCTTTGTTCAAAATTGAATCGGTAAAAAGTAATTAACAAAAAAAAGAGTCTTGGCATCTTACAGGCATCTCTGATTTTCCTTGGCTTTTAACATCTTGCGCTACGTGTACAAACACGTGCTGTGGTGAAAAAGATACCACATATACCTTGTGAACCTTTATCTCAGCAATGCGCGTGCTGAGTTAATAACCTGCTTTGTACTACCCACCAGTTCATGTTACACCAAGCTGTCTCATGCAGGCAGTATCCGCTCCCTCGTCTGAGCATGTGGTCATTGGTCTGCCAGAAAAGAGCAGAGAGTAAACAGTAAGTCCTGCACCATATGAAAGATCTGCATTGAACAGATGAGAGTCCACTGTGTGTGTGTGTGTGTGTGTGTGTGTGTGTGTGAGAGAGAGAGAGAGAGAGAGAGCGAGAGAGAGAGAGACAGAGAGAGAGAGAGAGAGAGAAGGAGAAAGTCTGCTCTGAGGATGTGAGAAAGGAGGTCTCCTGGCACCATGGGCACGTGTTAGATTATTATCACACGCAACCCCCCTCCCCCTCATTCGCCTGGTCACACAGGAGGAAGGAAACAGTGCGAGCATGCCGATCAAAATATATCAACAATCTACATCTACCCCCTGCTGCTAAGGATGCTGCTTCTTCCATTAGCAGCGGGACCCAGATATTAGATAAGCCACAGCTGGGACCCCCCCCCCCCCCCCCCCAAAGAATGCCACGCCTCCAGGCCAGAATGAAGGCAGATCTTGTGGATGGCCATCTGTGGTGGCAGGGCATGTTGTTCCGAAGGCCCTAGTACATGCATGCTTAGTGCACTGAGATCCCTTCAGGAGAATCCACAACTCCTTTCTCCATTGAGGACAGTTGTCACTCGCTGCTGTTCTGAAATGTAGACAAGAGCAGGGCCCTGAACACATCCTCAGACACATAGACAGATATTTGCATGCATGTGCTTTCTCACTTATCTCAGGCATTACTTATTTGTACTTTTTCATTGTACTCCAGTATCTGACAAAAAAAACGTGTCCAGTATAAATGCAAGATATCCTGCTTCTCACCGCATTGGCTGTGGTTCCCTTTCTAATCTTTATGGTGTCTTTATGGATTTGTCTTGTTTTATGAGCAAATAAAACCAGCCTTTAGAGATTAACCCTCTCTTCAGGAAAGAGAAATAAATAACAATCCAACTCTGTGCCAAGAAATTATACATTTTAAATGGCTATTAACTGAGCAAGAGATGAATGTGTAATTTAGAAATTGGACCTTGGTTTCAGGGCTTTATGTTTTGATGTAACCCTGTGTGTGACTAACTTCTGTTGTTGGTTTGTAATGCTTTGAAAAAGTGAATATCCCCACACTGTCATCCTCAGGCTATGGTTAGCATTACCAGCCACTAGCCAAGGAGGGTGTGAAGGGAGGAAAGATACCTTGTTTTCAGAGTGTCAAGTCAAGGGCTAGGAGAATCAGAGTTTCTGTGGGGCTGTTAAAGTGTAGTTTTGTGGAACTCTTTGCACAGTTGCTTGTGATGTGACATCATCCTGCATCCAAGGTCTGTGGGAAGCATAGCCAAAAGGCTCTTTCTGTAAACAGTGCTTTGTGTGATACTCAACCTCTGAATGTTTCACATTGCCTGGATGAACCTTTCAAGTTTCAATCAACTGTTGTGTAACTACCACACAGGCGTTTAAAGACTGCCTTATGAATCTTGTATCTTAGCTGCTGCTCCCACTGGTAGAATTAATGACTCCCTCCGAAGCATAAATATAAAAGGCCCATTTTATCAAGGATGAAAAGGTCTTGCTCTCTTAACTGCCTTATTCTCATTCTGATAACCTCAGAGAGGAACTCTGATGTAAGCCTTAAAATCTCCAGATCTGCCTTGTTGCTTTGGTGTCGAGATTAATTACTGGAGGGCAGAGTGGCAGCAGTGAGGTTTTTCAGTTTAGGGGCACAGGGTGACATCATGAGGTATGGCAATGCTTGGAGCATGGGCAGGTGAAGGAGAGGTAACAATGGCTGCATTGCTACTGCTTGCATCATACCTGACTCAGTACAATCCATTAGCAGCCCTCCTCCTCCTCCACCTGATGCATCTCTTAAAAATAGCAGCCAGAGCCCTCAGGCTGGGCCACCGCAATCTGGCAGGCAGCAGACCACAGAACGCACCGAGCACCTTGACGTTTAACCTAATACCAGTAGTGTCAGAGGGAGTTACAGCAATCTAGCCCGACATTTATTGCACTCCCTAATCCTCACATGACAGCAGCATTCTCGTGACAGTTAACGTGTGGTTAAGCATTTACCTTTTTGTTGGCGGTTGTTTTGACATACAAGGAATGAGAAAATGCTGAGCTAATGGGAAGTGCAATTGGCTTAACCACCGGCCAGCCCCCTCCCCCCCCCCCCCCCCCCTTTCTGGCTCCACCTCCATGACAAGGTCCTCCTTTTTTTCCCAGTGTTCTTGAGCCTTGTGTAAACTTTCTTCTCCCCCTCTGTACATCTGCGCTCCAGCAGCAATGGGAAATCCTTCACAATCCATAATTCATGCTTGAGTGCAGCTCCTCCCTCCCCCATTCCATCACGTCGAGTGGAAATCTGTCTGTTGGAGCTGGAGGTAGGGGGACTGAATGCAGACAGGAACCCTCATGGAAAAAACATTCATGCTGCCATGCTTTTACACACAGGCATATTTATATTTTACACAGCTCCCCTATCCAAACACATAGACACACACACATTCACACACATATGCAAGTTGCCTGTGTACATACTTGCATGCACACACATAATCTTTCAAGCAGACACATACAAATACTCAGGCAGACACACTGCGCACACACACGGACATGGGAGCCATGGTCCTGGGTTGAGTCCACGTGTCTGAGCTGTCCTCCAGTTTCCGGTGTCTTTGAAAGGCCTCAGATTTATGTGACAGATCTCAGCATGCGATGCAAACACACACTGTCTCTCTCTTGCCAAATCAGGCTTGGGTTACACTTTTAGTCCTCATGGATTTGCACAAGGACCTAAGTCATGAATCCGCAGACAGCCCTGAACTGGCCCCTAGCTGGCTCTCCTGCTGCCTTTTGCATGAAAAGACCGCACTGAAAGATGTTTATGCGTCTGTGTGTGAGCGTGTGAAGAGACAATCAGCCAATAATGACAGTCCACTTAAGAGTGCTGCCTATTTCTCAAAGCAGCTTCAATGAACTTGACCAAAGTATAGACTGCCTGTCGTAAGTATGTGTGAGCAGGGTGTCCGTATGTCATTTAACGTGATTACAGATTAATGGTGGGGGCGGAGGGGTCAAAAATGGATCAAAGGCATCAATTGGTTTAATGATGTTTTGGGTTCCGACTCCTTTTTAGTAGTGCAATGAAATGGAACACCAGTAGCAACTGTCTGTTTCTTTGTTTGAAAAGGGGGGGGAGTTATTTATAGGCTCTTTACAGACTAGGGGGAAATGTCTGGAGAATAGGACCCATGGAGTGACAGTCTGACAGACTGGGGCTGTTTGCATTGAGAGGACAGTTTATTCAGCTCTCACTCACAAAGTCCTCTTTCTCTGCTGTCTATTCTAGGGTGAGTAATGTATGACTATGAACATGCCAAATATCAGTAGTCTAGCTCATCGTCATGCAGATGAAAGAAAACAAAAATGTGAGGATCGGACACTTGACTACCGGTGGGTGTTCCATGGCAAAATCTTCAAGGTCCTGTTGGATATGATTTGTGAGAACACTCTATGACAAATATTAATTATAACTCAGCATTTAATATCCGCTCTTAAACTCTAAAGTCTATCTGCACTATACCCTGTACTATATACTATTAAACTAAACCATGGAAAATCACCTTTAATGGTCTATTTTTTAATTATCATTCCAGAGCATTCATTCTTTATATAATATATACTGAATGATATGAATGGAAAATAAATAGTGCACAATGCTAAAAAATATGTATCAATCTGTACAGAATCTGAAACAATCATGACTGGTATCCTCATAAAAAAGATGTAGAATCTAGGAAGTACATGATGTTCAGGTGATCATTGCTATATTGCAGGGTTACTTTATGCAATGCAGTTTCAACAGCCAAGAATGGAGGAGTGCATTCACTGAAGAGTTTTGTACTAAAAAATGATGTAGTTTTATACATGTATAATAATGGGAATGCACAGCTAAATTTATATTTATGTAATTTAGATTTTTTGATTCCATACCTCAGGAGAAAACATGCCACAATTAAGTGTTTAAATCTACTCCATGCTTTAATTAGATTTTCATCATATTTCATAATGTAGCATAGAGAATCCTCTTTATTGTACTTAATTATCAGGACTGTTTAAATGCATCTCTGCCTTCACTAACTCTTCTAGTAATTCTGCAATTCTACTAATTCAAAAAATTGACAATGTGATTTAAGATAATTGCAATCCACTGTAACTCATTAAAATTGTGCCAGTATTTAAGCAATAAATGCCATGTAAAAATATTTCTTCTTCCATATTAATTTCATGGTAGGCAAAAATGTAAATACAATAATATATTCCAAGACAAGCACTTCAAAAGGCAATTCTGCAGCTGTCACTTAAAAGCAATACAGAAGAAATAGGTCCCTATCAGAAGTATTGTTACTGTGTGTACACAAGCCTGTATGAATGCAAATAAACCATGCCACCTTGAAACTGAGGACCAACAACTGTGCATAAATGCAGATTGAAATCATCTATTATCAAGTAATTTTGAATACAAATCTCGTAATGCTAGATTGTCTCATTGACACTAGTCACCTGTCAAACATCAGGGCTTTGTTCAGAAAAACTGGAATGCAAACATCTTTGCTTGGGCAATAGGACTGTATTTCTAATGTGGACCATGATGCAACGTGTCGCAGTTGTGTTTGTTACAAGTTGTTTATAGCCCAGAGCCAGAGGTGGTGGAGAGCGTCTCATGAGCTGTGGACTTCATCTCCCATAATCCCCTCTGAATTGTAAATACACTCCTATTGGTAGAATAAATTCAGCTTGTCTGTGCATATTTTCACTTGACAGCAAATTCAGTTTTATAACCTCAGAATAACACCTTCCCACAAAGCAACTTGAACTCAAACTCTTCCTGACTCCTCAGCCTGGTTGGGATTCTGATTGTAGGTTGTTGCACTCAAAGCTGCGGGTCTCAGCGCACTGAAAAGCACCAACACTGCTTCCGTGCCATGAATGGAATATAGCTCCTGCCTGCACAACTAGAGGGAATTAAAATTCAATTAAAATAGGCTAATCAGCTCTCCCACAACATGCAGCTGAGAGGAGAAAGACAACAGTGCCAGGTACTCCAGTCAAGGGCCTTGGTCCTTTTACAAAAAGGACCACACCCTATTTGCATGATACAGGGGGGATGGCTTACAGAAGGGGGAAAAAAGACTGTAAACTTCCTATGCTGGAGTTTCCATGGAGCTGAACACTTGCACCACTGCAAGCCTTGTCGTCAATGGGGTAGATAAATGGGCAGTTTCATTTAGGGGAAAGACGGCCATCACATTCCCACCGACCATTACCACACCCCTCTATTCTGACAAATATTTGCGGTGGACACGCAGGACTTACAGACAATAAATCAGTGTCTGTACACACAGAGGTCCTTCCCTGCAAGAGCATGCAGTGTACGACACAGGTACTGAGGAAAAGATTGTGCCCTCTATATTTCTTTTTATTTATGCATTTATATATTTATAAATGGCATACAAGGGCTCAATACAGTATTGACAGGTTTGCCGTGGCAACCTACAGAATTCCACTGCCTCCCTGCGAGCCTGGCAGTCTCAGTATCGACCCCCTCTCCCCCATCCCCCCACTCCAGCTCCTGGAAAGCTGTGACGTGGAGCCGCGCAGCAGCACAGAGCCGCACACAGGAAGCTCCTCCACACAGGCCAGGCACACTCCACAATGACAATGGCACAGGGAGAGGGATTCCAGAGAGATGATCCATTGCTGCATCTAATAAGAACCGCAATCCGTCAATGGCAATAGAACAGTCCTCAGTTTAATCTGTATTAAGGTAACTATATTAACCCATGCAGTACATTATTATTACTGGAGTTATGTTATGTGGGTGGGTTTTTTGCCTTTGTTTTTTCTTGTGTTCTTTTTTTTTTATTGAGTGGATTTGAACATATTTTAATCACAGTGATTGCAGCGACATGGCCGCCAGTTTTGCAGGTGGACATCTGAAACGGACCTGAGGTCATGTGTTATGAGGCAAAAGAATGGCTCACTGAGTACATTTCCAGAAATGAGCACAATGACTGGCTCCTGATCATCGTGTTGGCTAATCACCCTTAGCCATTTCTGACTGCACTGCATCAGCCAGTTAGATGGCACTGTTTAATAACCCCCTGCTGAGCTGTGTCAGAATGCCCGTAGGCCCCTCTTAACATTTCTGCAAGACCCTGATTTCCCAATTCCCTCCTCTCCCTCTCACCACGGAGGACCAAAACAGACCTTTGGATGATGATGTGCTCACGCAGCAGTGTGGTGTAGTGCTAAGGGAACAGTATTGGTGGGCCTGGAGGTTGGAGGTTTGAATTACAGGTGGGATACTGGTGTCATGCTCTTGAGCACTGTATCCTAATGCCTCTGTTGGAGCCTTTGGAAACAGTTATAGTTCAAGACCCCCAGGTGCATCTGTGAAACCCGTAGCTATTCCAGCAAAAGGAATACGCCTGACCCTGAGTCTACCTGCTCAGTCTGCCAGAGTAGCTGTTTATGATGCGCTGACTGTATGCACCAAGACAGAAAATGTGTAGAGTGTATTTTGTTAGGTGGTTACCACTGAAACATGACTTCTGCACGTTTTAGTCACTAATTATTTCCATGCATTGAGTCCCTCGCGTTAGAATAGGTGCTAATCATAATTGTGATTATCAACCTACAATACAATACACTAACGTTCTGCCAGTACAAAAAGCCATAGCAACGACAGGACTGGTTTAAATGTCAGGTGTGAAGAGACTAATACAGTGTAATTAGTGTAATTAGCCGGCAAGAGAATTGCCAAGATTTGCACGAGGTCTGTAGTGGGGGCGCGTGCGTCATCGTCGGACTTGAGAAAAATGGTGAAAATTGTACGCGATGAATCGTGAAGTATTGCCTTCCCTTCTTAAATAAGCAAGAGCACTGCTTGCATTTGACATAGATGGTGTTCGGGCATTTAGCCAACTAAATATAGCTCAGAGGCAGTGGTGAGTACCTCTGAAGGGTATTTTTCTTCCGCTTCCCGTCCTGGGGAAGCAACATAAAATGGGCTACATCTAATAGCACACATTCAGAGCTTGCATACGTTCTGTTTTCGATGCGTTTTTTTCCCTCCATCATCATTTGCAAAACTGCTGTATTGAATTACACTAAACAATATTATTCAAATGTATTGTTGATTTTGTTATTCATATCTGCACTAGTAACCAAATTGCTGAAAAATAAAATCGCTTAATGTTCTTTAAGAATACAGCCTAGAGCGCGACCTCGCCACCAGCTAGTCTAGGATATGACTAAGGCGTTTCAGGCCGCAGTGTATCCCCTGAAGACCCCGTAATACCCCTTACATATGGCTTTATAGTGGTTCAAGCCATTCATTTCCGACCGAAGATAATTGCCACGGGAGAAACATTGATTATGTATACATAAAAAGAATACTACATAAACTACATTGATCAGTGGAGTCGATCAGTCTTCTCAAATCATTTTATCAGACACTGTCCGCGCAGGTTTATGCAGAGTAAATGTTATAGCATTTGTCTGAAAACCCAGTTTACGACCGACAGAAATGGCTCTGTTTCATGTGGTGCATTCAGTTGTATCTGGGAAGGTGGGATACCTGACAATGAGGTTGAGCTGATCAAGGCTGTTAATACTATTTTCATAACTTTTAATTCAATACAGGAAACACTTGTTATACAAATGCAAATGAAATCACAGTTCTGCAGCCAATATAAATGGATGGAAAATAATGCATCTCCCACATCAGCAACACAGAAGCAGGGCATGGCCAGGACAAGAACAAGAAAATATGACCTTACTAGCTTATTTATTTATTTACTTACTTATTTGGGGAAATAACCTGGAGAGGAATTGCTTTAGTCATTTTGTGACCATTTGACTATACTATATAAAAGCAAATACATGATACAAAAGGACAGGCCTTATCACACAGTCAATTTTTATGAAAGTACACTGCTCTGAGGTTGAATTTTTCAGCATGGAAAATGCTTGATGGGCAAGAAAAGCCACTTTAGGAAATACTGAAGTACTGTCAATACCTCCTGCTATGCTTTTTTGCCCTGGAAATATAGCTTGACTGACGTCCTTCCCAATTTTGTCCTTTGAACAATCTGATTTTGTTTTTTCTCCTATAGTATAGATGACATGAAATAAGTAACATATTAAAAGCTCAATGAGCTGAATGAATAATAGCTCACCACTCACTTCATATATAATTAATACTGCTTTTTCACCAGCAGTAAAGAAAAAAACTCAAAGAAATTAGAGCGAGCTATTCCTCTTAAATTCTCCTGTAGATATAGAGCTAGCGCACAATTGTAAAAAGAAAAAATGGCTCGTACACTCTCAACTTTTCTGAAACCAATATAGGGTGCTTATCGTTATTTACATTACTGGTAAGTGATTGTGATGAGGGGCATCGATAGAATGGTTAAGTCTCAGCCCTACAATCGAGTGTCCCTCACTCACAGACTCGGTCGCAGAATTAACGGATATATTGGTTTTACCTGTAGATGCATGGCAAAAATGCCAACAGAGTCGCAGTCAGTATGAACAATGCCTGTTTAATTCTAGATATTTAGCCTACCAGGAACTAATTCACTTTCTCAGACAGAAGTGATTATTCAGCTTTACCATGATGCGCATATATCCTCAATGGCCGAAATGCTGTAGAAGTTTCCAGAGGACTCTAAAATACCGATAATTCACTGACCTAATCACATAGTGTGTCTTTATGATAATTTTTTAAAAATTGGTCTCTGTTATACTTCCTCATATTCTTCCACTGCAACAAAAACTCATACATAAGTGCTGTTTAATCCGGAGTAATATTACCCGTATTAGTATCTTAAAGCTGTATTAAAACATAGTATACAAATTGATAAACATTATCTAAATAACACGTCGTCCTCTTCATTGTCGTCATTAACTTCGTCGATAAATGTAATGGAGGAAAACAATTTAGTTGAAGAAATTATGCCGTGAGCGAGAACACAAGTGCAGAGACTGTATGGCGGGGAGGTGTGTTAAAACGAGTTATGAGGGCAGCGGTTTCGAACAGAGAGGGACATGGTCGGGTCAGTGTAATCTCCCTGAGGAACATATTTTGAGTTCTGGGCAAAGTCATCTTTATTTTTACATGTACACATTTAAACTGCTACAGCCACAGCCACGACCGCGGTAGAGCGAACCGCTGTTTCGTCGAATCGTTTAGATAGTTTTGTCATTTGGCCCTAGCTAGTACTTCAATGTCAATTAAGGGGTCTGACGTTTAAAGGCATGTATTTGGTTTAAAACATATAGGCGCGTCCTCGTCTAACAGACTATGAGAAGTAGTTGAACGAAATTGCATATGAAGAGACGACCGTGTACTGCAACCTGCCGTTGCCAACGTGGTAAACTCGCAGTGCTTTATTATCTTTGCAGTTTATGAGAGAAGCCCTTAGTTTGTTCAGTCGCCTACTGTGAAAATGGACGCACGTGTAGCGCACCACCATACACCTGAGCACGTGTGGACATTTGCGCAGTAATGGACATAAACGTTCTTGCTTATGAAAAGCATTTAAGTGTCCATTTTAACAAGTCTGTTAATATGCAATGTGTTCCCTAAACCAAGTGACAATAGACACATACTACACGGTGGGCAATATGTTGCCAAGGAAATGTAAAACAATATATTGGTTTGTTGTGTGTGCTTTCATTAAAAGTGACTTACTTTCATTAGCACGAAACTACAGCTCTCGTTTGGGAAGAGGAGAGCTAAAATAAAGCTAAACCTCCTAAACGAATAGTAAAACACTGTATGTTGTCGTACTGTTTTTGCAGCTCATGAGATGTCGCTTTCGGGCAGAAAAAAACTTCGCCAATGTTTTATCTGCGACGAATTTTCTCCCCGACTACGGATGTAGGCTACGTAACATGGAAACGGACATTAACCACGTCAGCCTTCGTGTGTACGCATGTGAGGACCGAACTCGCCGTACATTTAAGGTGCACAAACGTGGGGTGTTAATTAATGGTTTGTCTGATATTTCGTCGCAGTTTTGTGTTCATTACCTTATATGGAAAGGCAGTCGTGCCTGCTTGCAATAGGCTGGAGATTGCCGCCTGTGAATTGCGTTCTGGTTTAACCCTTCTGGTGCTGAATTTTAGTGAACAAGCCGACGTTACGAGTTCTGTAGCCTACCTGGAGTATGATTTTTTTTTTAAGTCCTTGCGTTCTTGCCGTTCACGACGAGAACGACAAAGCGAAAAAATATGATGGGTGATTTAAATGTGAAAACCCGCCTCGTTAGCGAAGTAATTACTTCACTAATTGAGTGAAGCAGCTGCATCTCTCAACAAATTTACATTTCAGCTGACAGCCAGGCTACTCGTGTATGTCTGTGTGCTTGGAACAGTTCTATTTCATGGTCATTGCTACGAATGTTCGTAAAATTCGGTTTAATGTACACGATGCGTTTTGTAAATAATGCCTACAAGGTAAATGGCTGAACAGACCAAATATAACCATTCAATAAAGTGTGCTGTCACACACTGTGCTGTCACCATTGCAGTACGTCTTTGACATTGAGTGATAACGGCCAGCCTGTGCCCATCCGAATTCAGATGGTATGGATAACGCTGTATACAGGAAGAAATGTGACCGCGTTTAAAGACCGGAAGATACTGATGTTAACCAAATGTAATAAAATGGGATTGTGATGTACATTGAACTTCCATTATTACATGTAAAAATGGCTTTATCACACAAGCGTGCCAATTAAATAGTGCAGAAATTGGTTAAGGGACCCGCTGCAACAAATATGTCTCCTGCAACGGCATGCTTAGGCGCCACATTAAAGACGTCTTCCCTCCTGTACAGTCTGTTGAGGTATTACAGTTTTAACCGTTAAATTAGCATGTAGCCTATGATTTTACAAATGCAGTGTTAGCTTGTGGAAATCCGACAAGTAAACGAAATACAAATCCCACGCGTTATCGGCAGTCCAAACAGGCAAACGCTTCCACTTTCCGTACCAACTGCGAAGGTGTATCGGGTATATATCATTACGTATTTTTCATTCTCATCCATTTTCGTCTTAAAATGTATGAAATGTGTAGGAATTTGTAATTAATGCGCTATGAAATCGATTCGTCAAGCATTCTGTCTTGTGTGGCAATTGTCAAAACTGCTCGCCCGTGTTGAAGATGATAGCTACTGAATATAGCCCATGGTGTTAAAAATAGCTTAAGTATAGGCTACGTCTGAAAATATAAGATCGCTGGTTGTTACACTCGTCAAAAATACTAATGATTAGGCGTCTTACTCTCCAGCTGAGCTAGACTTTTCGGTTAGTTCTTATCTGCTGAAACCCAAAATTATCTTGCTTTACTACTCATCTTTATTGGACGACGAAGAAACATTCCAAATTCTGGATTCCAAGAGGAAAAAACACAATATTTGTCTATTTCTGGAAAAAAAAAACTGTTGTAACCGTCACTGTCTATGGTTATTGTGTCAAGTATTCCCATACTTAAAGATTATGCATTTAGACTGCACATTCTTTTTGGAGGCACATGGTCTTTCAAGTATATAAGGTTCTATGGAATCATTGGAATAAGGATTTAATTGTAGGCTATCTGCTTTAAATGTATCTTTATTAGAATGTGACCTATAGGTAGGTCATCAAAATTATGTCAGTGATTAAATATAAAACTGACATTATGAAATCAATCTCAAACACCACGACACTTAGGGTTTCTAAAGAAAATGTACACATGCTCCTCTTTAAATTAAGCACAAAAACAAGTAGGTTTATTAATAACGTACTTATAGGTAGGGCCTATCTTAAACCACATATTTGATAAATGTGCGTGTGTATCCTCATAGAGATGCATCTAAAATTCGGTTTGTATCCTCGCTATTTTGAAACGTGATTTTCAGTGCTCCCTCTTGCCGTAAAATCCAGCGCTGCATCCAAAAGCTCTAGAATAAAACAGCATAGTAGCCCCTAAACCTCCCCCTCTTCTTTCTGACGTCACCGCTCTAACTATTTGCATGAACTGTTTTCTGCAAGCCTCTCCTAGAGTGCATAGTGTACCTCCCTGCCTATGC
This sequence comes from Megalops cyprinoides, assembly GCF_013368585.1. Taxonomy (NCBI): domain Eukaryota; kingdom Metazoa; phylum Chordata; class Actinopteri; order Elopiformes; family Megalopidae; genus Megalops; species Megalops cyprinoides. The sequence continues at coordinate 17,625,863 of NC_050583.1, read as the reverse complement.
CAGCGAGTACCACAGAAAGTGAGTGGGGGAGCTGACGGGAGGGAAAGCATTTTGCTTCGAACGAAAGGAAAATTACCAGCCGGACGCATCGACTGACAGCCTTCGCAGGCTCTACGTTGCAAACCCTTGCACCGCAGCAAGAATGGAGCTGCCCGCCGCAGGAGAACACGTCTTTGCGGTGGAGAGCATCGAAAAGAAGCGGATTAGAAAGGTAGCTGGCTAGCTGGACAACTAAAACTCTCAGTTTGGGCAAACCCGTTTTAGGACTGTCGGTAGCAACAAATATTTATCTAGCCAGCTACGCTAAAAGAAGCGCCGTTTCAGTCTGCGCCAAAAGCCGCCGTTGAGGCGGTTAAATGTTTCTTTTAGCTAGCAAGATAGCTGGCTAGCTGCGAAGGTTCTGGGATGTTGTCGAACGTCATGAACTCAGTGTTTTCTCTCTTCTGTCTGCAGGGTAGAATACAATACCTGGTCAAGTGGAGGGGTTGGTCTCCTAAGTAAGTGTGCATTCAAATGTCAAACTTTATGTACATGTCAACCATCGACATCGTGCCGTTTCAGGTCTATAGCTACGTTAGTATCGAGTTCGACGCCGACTGCATTCTGCCGCGAAATTAGTTGAGGGTATTTTTTTTTTTGTAAATCTCATAAGCGTGTGTCTGCGCGCGCGCGCGAGTGAGTGTGGATCGATGTAGCTACGGATGCCATCACTAATTTATGCGAGGGAAGGGAGAATGTACGGCCACCTCCTGTTTCTTTTTCCATTTTGTTGACAGCATATGGACCCTCCTTAGTAGCTTGTATTTTCAAGCTGAGTATTTGTGGTGTCAGTATCGTAGCTACAGTGTTGCTATGTTTAGACCATGTGTTAAACACGAGTGTCTTTTATTTTATTTATTATTTTTAACACACGCAGGTTCAATGGAATGCGTTTTTCCATTTGCACGTTTGGAATGAGGCTTTATAACGCCTTTATATCACAACGGATAGTACTTTTCTGAGTGGCTATGCATATTTAAGATATATTGTATGTGTGTGTATATATATATATATATATATATATATGAATGTGGAAATAATATATGTGTAATCAATTTGTATATTCTGTTCAGGAATCACTAATACGGTTTTGGTCTTGATTCGTGAAGAATATTTAGGGTAAATCACACTGTCGGGACCTAGGCCTATGCATGATATTATTTTGAAAAGTAATTTTAAAGATGCACAAATACATCTTCCATACGCCTTAGCTTACTTGGTGTCCCGTAGTCAGGTCTGAAATGCATTTTAAATTAAACGTTTGTTTGCGTTTTGTTACTTAAAACAGTTACAATACATTACAGTAGTTATAATAGCCTACACGATAATAGTTATATAGGGTAGTCTGTAATCGCTTTATGTTGCCTCCTCTTCCTCCCTTCTTAATAGATACAACACGTGGGAACCAGAAGAAAACATCCTCGACCCGCGACTTCTTGTCGCTTTCCAAAACAGGTGAGCTAGCCTCGACTTGACGCGCTGACCTTATATAGGTAGTCAAGTAAAGTGGAGGGGGTGAGGCTACGGTGGATATTTTTTATTACTTATTTTTATCATTTTTTATTCTTGGAAGTTCCATGTTGTGTGTGTGTGTGTGTCGGGGGAGGGGGAGTTGTGTACAGTTCTGACCTCTGGTTGAATCCGATGAAGCAGATGCCACGTTTAGTCTAAATTTTAATAGGCAATAGACTTAAAGTCACGTTATAGCCTACACTTCTATACAACGTATGATACCTATACATGCATAACGGTACGATTTGATAAAAAAATGCAGTTTGTATGGGCAGATAGCGTAGGCTAGGCTAACGTTGATCTCAACTGAAAGAAAACGATTCAGAAAATTCTCAGCTGCTGTGATTGGGCCAGACTGAATTACATAGCTGAAATATTGATTTTCAGCGGAATATAAAACTGCGGATATACAATATAGCTAGCAAATGGACTTGCTATGTGACATACGGACTGTGTTGGCTTCCGTTTGTTGTTTCACGTTTTATTTGTAAGTTAGGCTACGTTCCACAAGAATCCATTAAGAATTTGGTGGCAGTTTTATTAGCCTATTATTATTTTTGCTCTTACTCGACATTATTTCCTGTTTGTCTCAGTGTGTTAAATTATGGAAACAGAAGGGAGAGGGGGGGAAGGAATCAGTTTTGTAATCAATATTTAAATGGACATCAAGCGCTCCCAGTACTCTCGTAACGGGCTTCATCAATAGCGGTGTGACCCTGGGGTAAACCAACCGCTACATTGTGTCACGCGGTCACAACTTGCTATTGCCATATCTTTTGTAAGAGAGGAGTGCGCGTTGTTGGCCTCATGGTGTGAACCAATACATGCTATGCTAGTGCTCTATGGAGCAGAAAGTTTGCTGTTGCTCAGTGTCATCACGAGTTTGGCCCTAGCCCCCCCCCCTCAAGAGCCGCAATAATGACATGCCATTCATGAACGATAATCGCTGACCGGGGCCCTTTATGTGTGCTTGCCGACATCTCAGTGTCTAAAGGGAGTTTTTATTTTAGCTAATGGCGTGGGTCTCTAGGGAATTTGATTGGTGTTAAGTGGGGAGCTATGGAAATATCCACGGCGGTCTCTCTGATTAGGACAGAGGTAGGACCAGGGCAAGGAGATGGGGGGGGGGGGGGGGGGGGTTGTGAGTGCATGGAAATTTCCCCAAGCCACAATTTGCTGCTTATCTGAGTACTGAAGTGGTTCATTAGTTCAGTGTTGTGAACCAACACTGATGAGGTGTAAAGCAAAGTGTAAGGTCTTTATAACTTACTGATTTTTTTTTTTATTTCGGTGTAGAGTTTTTCTCTACTGTTTATGTTTGTTGTAATGGAAGTAATGCTTTCACGTTGAATCACCACAAAAGAACAGCTACGAGATAATACTTTGCAAACTGATTTAGATGTGGAATTGTGGTGGTCAAGATTCATGTACAATCACGTGTGTAAACAGCGGAATGTTGCGTACAGCTTTTCAGTCCTCTGAACCAAGCTTAATTGTTACGGCATGGGAATTTGCTTTCGTTAAGAGGGTCACACTGAAGTGCATGTGGTTTTGTCTGAGCTTTGTCTACCCATCTCACTAAGAATCATGAGGAACAGCATTACATTAACATAATAAGAATTTTGTTGTGTATAGTAGATATAGACAGGCATTCCAACAGACACCAGCCTGTAAAAGTACAGCAGCAAAAACAATGCAAACTCTGCTTTAGGGCGATATGTTAGCTGGTAGCAGATGCACAATGTAGTACATATTGATAACTGTAACTGACAAAAAACTCACATACTGTATAAAAGTATTGAACAAATATTGAATTTCTCATAAATTGAATATTGGGCTGTTTGATTAAACAAACTTCTCTCCTGGATGCTGTATCCAAGTATGTCAGTTATTTGCTCATTTTTTCCAGATTGAGTGATCAGGTGTGCTGAGCCAACAGGCATGGAATTAGTTGTGCTCAACAATATTGGCACTGTGTGAGTTAATTACAGACTTTATGGATCCAACCACAAACAGTTTCTGTTTATTAGAATGTGTTTTGTATATTCGTTTGTGCTGAATAAATTTTAGTCTGACTAAACAGTAGTCCAGAACGTGTTATCCCAGGGCCTTTTAGTGTGAGAACAGTCTTAGGTTTTGAAGTGTAAGAGGGAAGTGGCTGTAAATTCCATGATTTTGTGTTCATTTTGAGTTTTTAAATTAAGTTTCTCTTTTCTGTCTGCGAAATCCATTAAAATTTTTTTGCAACTGAATTTAGAGAAAATAATAAAGACATTAACATCAAGCTCACAAGGACTTCGGAAATCTGTAGGTCATTAATTTGATTCTAGATGTATTGATCTTACTGGTGTGGTTTTGGGCTCTTTAGAATTGAGAACCAGTAATACAAAATATAGTTAATGTATTATATGTAATATAGTTAAGTGCATTATCTAGACTTATATTCGTCTAGATAATGGATAAAAGATATTTTTTTTAGTCTAAATGATCTGTGTATAACTCTGTGCTTGAACTGAAAGAAATAACTTAATTGAGGCCATGACAAAACAGATTTTTCAAGAATCAGACTCGGACCAAGACTACAAGTTAGTCACCTGAAGACAAAGGTTATGTCCAAATCATTCAGTTCTGTTCATAAGAGACTGTCTCATCAAAGAATGTTTGCAGATGTCTGTCACACAGTCCTAAGAATTTCTGTTCACCAAGATACAGTACTCTGCCTTCCTGCAGCTATGTCTGCACTGATGAATATTCATTAGCACTCGGCGTTTAGTTGTTACAAAGATTCTACGCATATCGGTAGTGATGACAACCAGATTCAAACAAACGATGGTTTCACAGCTTTTTAATATCTATGAGCACTTGCCTTCACAAGAACTCTTTAGAAAGAGATGAAACACAGTGTACACTACACAGAGCTGTATGTTTTTAGTGAATATAATTTTTGTTTAAATTACAGCTGACAGTCCAAATGGCTTTGTGATGTTACAGTTGACTAGTAGTGTTTTGTTTTATTGTTATTTTCAGGGAAAGGCAGGAACAGCTGCTGGGGTATCGCAAACGAGGGCCCAAACCTAAACACCTTTTACTCCAGGTAATTATCTTTACTGTTCTCATTTACTCATTATTAACTTATTAATTTGTTTATTAACAAAACCTTCTCACAAAGATCACATTACTGTGGTAACACAGCAGGTCCACATTAGGGGGTTTGCAAGATACACACTCCTAACTACGTGCCATTGTTAGGTCTGGGACATTTACATTCTTAACCAGGTTATTTGGGGAAATTTTGCATTGACACCAACTCTGAGCAGCGCATTCCTTTGTTGGGATGGGCTGCTTGTTCTATATAATATTACAGAATTTGACCTGGTGTTGCATTCTGCTTTTATGAGGAGAAATGGTCCTAGTTATTGGTAATTTCCCTTTTAGCTAATTGTAAAGTATTTTTCAGTTTAAATGGTGTGCTGCGAAATAAGTGAATTTTAGTGAACTTTTGTTGATTTTTTTTGGTTACTCAGAGACCCAACAGTAACGGTAAATGGTGTATTCTTTATGTGGGGAAAAATAAACAAATTGTGTAAACTACAACAATAAAAATATATTTTGTACTTTGTATGTAAAATTTCCTTGTCCAAGCAGGAAGAACAGTACTGGTATCCATTTTTAATCTGGGGTAACGTCTAGAGATCTACACCCCCAGCCGGAGTGCTTTTCATTAAGACAAATGGGTCTCCTTATCTGAGCAGAGTGTCGGTTCCTCTCAGGGATATGGGAGGTGTGATTCAGTGTCTGTCAGACACACATGTGGTATAAAATCAATGATGAGGCATGACACAGCCACTGGCATTCCTGTTAGCTAAGGTCATGGTAACAGAAACTTGGGTGACTCTGAAATGTCAGTATAATGGCCTAGAGGGTGGTCATGGAGGGGGGCAAGGAGGGGGGGAAGGAAACAGAAGAATGTGGGGAGCCTGTGAATAACGCACCCATTGGAAGCTTTCATCAACAGGACGTAATTTTTCCTGTGTCCTTCCCCTAACATAGCCAATGGCTCAAACTGCAGGGGACACAGATAAGAAGTGAATGAGGAAGATTATGAAGATATTTAAATAGCCATTTAATGATTCTTATACTTGTGTCATTTTACCCATTACAGAAATATGATGTAAATGAATTGGCTGTTTATTAAATTATTACTTCATAGCTAAGGCTAGTACACAAAATACAGCTTCAGCTGCAGTTTAGCTTGAATGATAACCATTACAAGTTTGCTGTAATTGGTGTTGAAACTCAAGTGCATGCATGCTGAAGTCATATATCAGCTTAGCTGCATATATCATATAGCATGTTAGTTGTTTTGGGGCTACAGTGAATCCTCTACATGTTGTTATTCAGTTTCTGGCAAGTCGAAACACTTTAGCCAGAATCTCATTCAGCATCAGGTCTCACAAGTATAAAGTACAAGAAGGGCTGGCAACATTCTAAGCGCAGTGACCATCCAACAGCTTTAATGTGCCAGTCTCTGCTTCAAGCAAGCTGTTTCCTGTAAAAACATAACAAGAAGTTACAACAGAGCCGTGGAAGAAGAAAGACAATGGCAATGATACTTAAGCACCAAGACAAAAACACATGTTGGACAGAAGGGAGGGATGAGCTATTGAGTTGTGGCAAAACACAAGTGTTTATTTTATGAATCAGCAAAGACATGGAATAACAAACAGTAGAGCACAGTAAGCGGAAAGAAATGGATTCCTGCCTAGTTCATTTTATTTGTTTTGTTATGTGCTTACTAATCTCTGAATCAGCTCGCAAGAAAATGGTATGCTTGGTAATACCTGTAGTAATAATTTCCATACCATAGTGGTGACACGTATTACGAATGCCCAGTTTCAGACCTTGTGTGGTATGTCTGCTCTTTATTTTGCAGCAACCACGTTACAGCTGTGGTGTGACAGGTACAGATTTTGATAGATTGATAAACTTTACGGTGAGTTCTTAGCGTAATAGGTGTGTGTTTCTGGTGATTTCAGGTCCCCTCTTTCGCCCGAAGATCCAGCATCCTCTCTGGGCTTCAGGACGCATCCTTGGATGAGGACAATCGACCTAAATCTGACCCAGTCCAGTTGCACCGATCCCAGACACAGCAGTACCAGCTCAACAGCAAGAAACACCACCAGTATCAGCCCAACTGCAAGGAGAGCCAGGTGGAACAGCAAGTGAACGGAAAGAAGAAATATTACTATCAGCTGAATAGCAAAAAGCACCATCACTATCAGCCAGACCCTAAGATGTATGACATACAGTATCAGAGGGCGAGAGAAGGGAAAGGTCAAGAGCCCACCAATCAGGGATGGAATCTGCCACCTGCTCTGCAACATAAATGGGTCTGTGATAAAGACTCTGGTTGCTTGAGCAAAGTGAAAGATCTCTCCATGGAACTGAAAAAGCTGCCAACTCACCTCAATGGTAGTGAACCGGCTGTCAGCTCAGACACCAAGGAATCTGTCCACCCCAATGGAGTCAGCAGTAAAATGAAGATTGTAAAGAACAAAAACAAAAATGGCCGGATTGTCATTGTTATGAGCAAATATATGGAGAATGGCATGCAGTCAGCAAAGATTAAGAATGGGGACTCTGACAAGGCCGATAAACCACAGCAGGCAAAACTGTCTGTAGACAACAGCACAGAGACCCTCACTGATACAATGAAGCTTGCAAAGAGACAAGTCCAGGAGGGTGGACCTGCAAAAGACAGTGAATGTGGCTTGCAGACTCCTGGTCCTGCACTAAATGGCAGACAGTTCTCTAAAGAGAATGGAGCCTTTCACAAGGCAGAGTCAACTGTAATGGAACAGAGCCAAATAGAAGAGGCTAGGCATCAGACGGAATTGTCAGAGGATCAACCCCTTCAGCTGACCACCAAACCCAACCTGACTCCCTGGCCCTTTGAGATGGGTGTCCTGTCCCGGGTGGATCAGAGAAGGAACCACCTGGCCCCAAATGGAGCCCCTCCCCTCAAGCGCAACCTCTCTGCACCAGAAGAGGACAGGAGGGACTGCAAAAAGTTCCTGAGCTCCAGAAGCATCAGCACCCCCAGCGGTTTTCCCTCCCTACCCCAGGACAGCCCCTTGGCACTCAGTGTCAACAGCTCACACCTTAGCAATGGGCAGGATTATGATTTTCTGGACTCCAATCCAGAGGAGCCCATTGACCTCAGCTGTGTAAAACCCAGGGTTTCACTGGCAAAGACCCAGAAACCTGCAGAGCAGAAAGAGTCTCTGGTGACACCAGAACAGACAGAGGAATCTCTTCCTTGTTTTAAGCCTTTTCTGGGGAACATTATAATCACTGACGTTACCGCCAACTGTCTCACTGTGACATTTAAGGAATATGTCACTGTTTAACAAGCTGACTCCGGAGGAAACGAAAACTACTGACTTCTGTGTGTTTGTCGTTGCAGTGTCAGATACAAAGGAGTGCCCGCATTGTTTGCGTTCAGCATTGTATAAATGAATTCAAATGAAATTCCTACTCTATGCTACACACTGTAATTGTATAAGTTTGGCTATTATTACATAGACAAATATGTTGAACTATAGTAGCCAGAGGTAGCCTGTTAGGCCTGATAACTATTGTTTGTAATTAGTCAATGTGATGCTGGGTGGGAGGTGCTGAGTGTCAGTGCATATTTCTGCTCAGAATAAAAAGCACTTACAGGTGTACATACTTTTTTTGTACATGGAATTTTGATATGGTATCCATTTACTTTAAATACTGTCAATACTTTACAATTCATGTTTTGAGATCATTCAGATCAAATGAGTGTAGATTATGCATATTGTATTGTGTCATTTCATCTTCTCTAAAAGGGGACAATACGATTATATTACATATATTCAGTATGTTTGTGTCTGAAATAGGCCAATACTGAAGTGATAGCTACACCACTGGGTGCCATTGTGTTTTGTCAGCAAATTTTTAATGTTTTTTTTTTTTCTTCATGATGTCAAGACCTCAGAAAGAGGTCCGTGAACCTGGTCAAATGTTTAATCCCCATAAATGAAGGACCTATGTTTCAAAGTGTAATTTGCACTATTCTGTTTAGGGTTGTGGAGTCTTACGTGAAATCAAACTGTTAGCGGAGGGTGATTATTAAAGTTGATTGTCCATCTCAAGTACATGATGATAGAGGGATCTGCACTGGCCAGACCCCATGTGTATCTGATCACTCCTGTAACAGTGTGGTATTTTCCCCAGATAGACCATCCCTCATCAGTTTTGTTTTGACATCAAATCATACATTTCTGATCATTTTAAGACTAAGCTATACCTGGGTATTCAACATGTATTCTTCTTTATTATATGAAAGGATGTGTAGGTTACTTTGTACAACACAGTCTTTACAGTCTTTAGTCTACAATCTAATACAATTTTTAAACTCATGTAATCAACTGAGGACAAGCTAATTTAGAGTCCTCCTTAAATGCAGGTGTGAATTTCCTTGAAGTCGTTCATTAAAACTGCTTGAATGTAACTTAACTGTCACAGTTGACTGTGTGACTCAGTCACAGCTTAATTTGGCTTGCCTTTAATTTTCAGACATTAGACGGTTTTAACTTTTTCTGATACACAGTGTTCTGTTAATTTCAGTATGAAAGCAACAAATGTTTTAAAAGAAATATTTCTTGTGAACAAAAGTAAAGGACAGACCCCTTTTTGCTTTGTCTTAATTTCCATCATAGCATGTGTAATTTAAAATGGCCTGTGGACAGTTCAACTTTTTAAATCCACTGTAAGTGACAAGGCATTTGTGAAATGCAGGGGCTCACTAGTTTTTAAACTGTTCTCTGTAACAATTTTGAACCAATTCATAACCAGCTTTTTTCTATACACAATTCAGAAGTGAGCTCTTGTGTTATTTGCCTCTCAGGCATCCAGTAAACACAGTTTGATTTGAGAAAATGTTATCATCTGGTTGTTGATATAATCTGAGTTGCCACTGATCCATTTCCCTTACATTGTTTTGTTTATTTACCCTTTCATCATTCGGCTGTTCAAACACAAGCAATGTAACAGTCGAAATGGGTGCACTTTGCTGCTTTGTTAACTTAACTGGATGGCTATGTTTTGCAATAATAAAAGATAAGCAACAAAAGAGTGGATTTTGTCATGTTGTGACAGTGAAGAGCATTCTGTTACAGAATGGAGTAGTCAGCATTGCACAATCCACCCCCCACCCCCCCAAACACACGCACACACTCCACCCCACCCCCCTCAATAGCTTAGGCAGATGAACTGTGGTCGTGCCTCACTCAATCTTGTAGAAACCGCATGACTAACTTTCACATTGAACACAAGCACCAGATTAAAAATAGATGCAGAACTAATCTCACTTCCTGTCCTACACAGATAGTCAGTGGCTTTACAATCTTAACATGGAGGGTCACTCACAACCTGTCCCTCCATAATAATAATCATCATAAACCAATGTTTACTTCTCCTGCATCATCCAGACATATTTGGCCTTTATTTTTCCTTTCTGTGTGTAGTCAAACTAAAATGAACCCAGAACTTAAAGGTTCCTTGCTTAGTCTGCTGTAAGAAGGTCATGTGTTTAAGCACTGAGCCTTTGACAAAGACAAGGTTTGCAACAAACCCTTGAAATTTTCAATAGCAATTAGTCTCATCTCATCTCACTGGTTTGCTCCGCTTCCCGTCAGATAAAAATGTGTAAAATGCTCGTTTCCTATAGAACAACGATTATTGCAGACTGGGTGTTTATTTAATTATGGCTCTTGAAAACATAACATGAAAAAAACCTAGGGAGTTGGTTAATGGGTTTGAAATCTTTTCTTCCCATTCCTAACTTTAAGGCTTATTTGCATACTGGAGAACGGAGTGTTCATACATCTGCAGGCCCACCATAGAGTTTAGGCCTCAAAAGCCAGAGCTTCTGTGCATATGGCCACATAAATAATACTGCCACAATGTATCACCGTGAACTTGTATGATTGCTGTCAAATCCAGAGGTATTCTAGTTCATCTAGTTTATACCGGGATGAGTGTTACAAGTTTCCAGAATAACTGTTTTGGAGTGAATAGGCCTTTATTCAAGGCAAATGTAAACTTCAGAGCCTGTTGCCCTGTCATATGACACATTTTCAGTTATATTCAATTTTAAGAATAAAGTGACATTTGTAGGAATTAATCAATCTAGGGCAGTTTTGTAGGTTTTAAGAAAATTAAACGTTTTAGTTACATACACACACAATGCATAGTGTTACATTTTATATAACAACTATCTATCTCAAAGCTTTTATAATGAAATTAATTGACCCACAGACATTCCAAAATGTAATTGTTACTTATTTAGAATTAGGTGTATGTCTTGGCTTTTTTGCAATTATACGGAATCTCCACGCTGGGTAGACGTTCGAACAACATCTTACACACATGGAAGCATGCACAGAATGTATCCACGACGTTTATCTTTTGGAACGGTTGTTCGGCCCAAGTATTCCTACTTGTATTGAAACCAGACGAAAGCGTTAACTGTAATAAATTCGTCAAAACTATTTGCCATGCACTCAACAGTCAGACTCACATAAAATATGACGTTTCAGCAATGGGGGGCATGCATGTCCAACAGGTAATTTAACATACAGCAGAGCTAAACCTGAGCAGGTGGCAGGTTGGCGATCGTCACTTGCTACAGCATTAATGTCAGTCGACATCGCAAACGTCTTGGATGCCATTGTCAGGTGTAATTTCGGTTGCACAGTGTTGGCATCAATTTTAGTTTGTTTCCAAACTGTTTTTCTTATTTTGTTTTAAATGTTTTGGTTTCATCTTAGGCCTATGTGTTTTAATTGTAGGCTATGCTGTCCTGTTGAATAAAATGTCTGATGTTACAGCCTAAGTTCCAATACCAAAATTGGGTATAAGAAGAAAGCATGCACGGACTATCGTTGTTCCGAAACAGTGTAATTTCGTCATTGCGGAAATCAAGTGTTCGTTTTCATTACTTTTAATGGACCATGTCTACATGATTGTGTGGATTTTGATTAGCGTTGAGATATGTCAGTCCAATAAAGAGGTGAAAAGCTTGCCTTTGACTTGGGCATTCATTTGTAAATATATATATATATATATATATTGACACATAAAAGTGTGAGGCTGTTGGTTTATTTCCTTCGTCTGTTTTCTTCCCTGTAATTAATTTATTTACACATGCATTTGGCTGTCCCGTGCGTTTTGTTTATTTTGAGAGAAAATGTGATTTAACAAGAGTTGCATACTTTACTCGTATAAGATCTTTCCTGAATATGGCACTTAACAAACAAACCGAAAAATACATGCGCTTGACTAAACAGCCCTCGGTCTTTTCTACGGCGAAATGGTTTCATTACACAATTAAAGAACACTGCAGTGGATGAAATCATATTGCAATATAGGATACAACAATTCCTCTGTGATTTAGATATTACTATCCGTCTGGTGGATGTAGAGGTGACGACTGTAAGTGGTTGCAGGTGTACTGTACCCCCAGTTTCTCACAGTTGACAGCATTTTGTTAACGTAAATCAGCGGCTCGGTAAAACCAGACATAGAGCACTCGCGTTATATATCATTATCAACTAACATGGCGGACTTTTCGCAAGAATAATGCCGTGAAGTTGCTGTCATTTCGAAAGTACCTATTGATGAGTCGGCTCAAAGTGCAGTGTACATACAGGCACAAGTTTCATTACACCTAAGAACCACAGCGTTTTATCTGCATCAACCATTTCCTATTTCGCACAGCTCATGAAATAGCTGCTTTCGATATGTTTTCAGCAGGAGGACGAAAGAAAATGGCTGTCTCTTTCAGCCTACTCGGCTTATTTGCGTGCGTGGTCTAAAGAATATCGCAAGGTATTGATAATATCCATCATACAGAGGACCAAATTTATCATCACTTGTCAATGTTATGAGGCGCTCATAAGCGATGTTGAATGTGGCTGTAAAAATGTTTTCTTCCTTCTTTCCTAATTTTTTGGCAAAAGTAGCTGAGATGAGAGGGAAATTATTAGCTTTAATTACAAAAAAATGTGATTTAATTTCAAATATCTGATGTAAGGTGCAAGCTGAAACTCGTTCATTCAACACAGCGCTTGTGCAAACATGACCCCGAAAAGGCACCCACATACAAAGTAGCCTATAGCCTATGATTCCAAAACAATAATATTTAGGATAAAATTTCAATATTTTTTATTACGTTCCTAAAATGTGTGCCCCCTAAATCCGCATGTTAAGTAACTTTGACTATTCATCATTTTATTTACAGTGATTCAACCCAGTCCCGGAACTTTGACCTTTGTTTTCAAATGAAATTAAGTTCTTTCTGCTTTTTAAAATAATATACACGTTTACATGTAAAATTAAGATCCTCTATGACTTCTAAATCCTGTAGGTGTAGACCATATTGTTGGCCGCAATGAATTGCATCCTAAATAACCTACAAACACTGAAAGGCCATCGTTCAGTCAAATCGCATGGTTTTTTTTTTTCTTTCTTGATTTTACAACAGTGCTGTTGTATTTAGTCCACATGAGTGTACGGTGCTAATGACAAAGCTACACGCACGTAGCTAATGCATTCATTTGCCTCCTGTCCTCCCGCAATAACTCATAGGAGGCTGTTGGGATATATGGTTCATTAAATGAGGAAATCCGATGGGCTTTTAATTGCGAGCGAGGAGCGTTCTTCATTAAAACGACGAGATTATCCATTTCCATAATACTATAGGCTAATATTCGACTAACCCTTCCTATCTCAGAAAAGCGGACTGGAGTTATGTAGATAAGAAAATCAGTCCAATAAAATGAGGCTGTAGACTACAAGTGTGACGCTGAAAGAACAGTAAGATCTTTATGTGCTCTATAAGGAGAGACCTTGAGAATGTGATTATACGTTATTTATTTATTTATTTATTTCGTGACAAAGACACGGTCGGCAATGTCGGTCTTTCCCGTTTCTGCACATAGAACCTATAAGCTATTTCATTTCCATGATTTCATCTCAAGGCTTGCGTTGTGTTAATTGCACTGCTAATTGGCTTGTACCAAAATTAATCATCATCGTTGTTTGCGTAACCTGTCTCCTTTAAGTACGACTGTTGGCCTGAATGTATGGGTTTCTGTCTTATGTTGTACATGTTTATTTGAATTTAGATCCCTGCACGTGCGGACTTAAAAGATCTCTTCAGTAGTAGACAGGCGCTATGATTCAATACTGGAAGGCCATTAATCAACTCGACTGAGCCCAAGTCCACTTAGGAGATTTTACACGTGATGCTAGTAACAATCGGTAATCGTTTACAAATTTATCTAAATAAGCTGCATAAACAAAGGGCGCTGGATATTTCAAAAGCGTCTAAAAATTGAAGAGATAAGAACATCATGCTCTACTGTCGATGTTCTGTTTCGGGTGTTGAGTGGTTTCCTCCTTTGCTGTGTCTGATTCGGGCTTTGCACATTCTGCAGTTTTTCACTGGCGTACGCTGGGTAAAGGCGGTTGCCCAGATACGAGCGAACCAATAATCGTTTAACAGGTCGACTGTGCGCCCATATACGGCTGTAACCATTGCTGCACTGCAGACACGCCGAGACCAATCACTTACACCACCATAAAAGGAGTCCCGCAGCCTACTTTCCTCCCTGGCTCCGATGTACAATGCAATGCTGCCAATGAAGGTTAAAGTCGAGATGTGTAAACACAAATACAGGCTTCGCATTTAATAAATGAACAACCGTGTATAGGGATTAAATATGATTGCGTGCATACACTCAACGCTGTTATTCATTTGATGTTTAGCCGTCTTTCTTTTGTCTCAGGCTAACTATTATTTCCGACATGCATACAAAGAAGGCTACACTTCATGGTTCATGTTGAAAATACGGGTTTCGTGAAGGCTTCGCAGTGTCGTGTTCAAAATTCAATTCCGATTCGCCTCTTTGCGCCTGCACTGATGCACGACCTACCAGACGATTCTTTTGTCTCTGTCTCTCGCTCTCTCCTCTCGCTCTCTCTCTCTCTCTCTCTCTCTCTCTCTCTCTCTTTCTTCTCTCTCGCTCTTTCATAAACCAATTCCCGCTTACCTGCGGTTTGCTTGTATTTAGGTTCGTGTGCTGGTCGTGTAATAAGCAACCATTTCTGTTGTTTCATAGGGATATTTAGAACTTGAATTTCATGATTAAAATGTGTAATAAAGCCTTACCATAAAATGGTATGTGGTGAAATCTTAATTTGGGCGTAAAATTCAATGCATGTCCCAATGAACCAACCCCTGCCCCCACCGTCCGTCTTTCACAAACTTTCTCTATCGAAATGAATTTTTAAGGTACCAACATTGACCTGTATGCGTCGTTATTGTTAAATCTGTCCACGTGAAAATAATTCTGAAAAATGTGACCTTTTATCGACAAAGCAGCTCCGAAATAACACGCATCTACCATCACTACAGAGAGCGCTGTATGCATGCGAACGCTATTAAACGGTTTGATAGGTGCCCACGTGTCTTCAGTGACAGGATGCATTTCTCTCTTTGCTTACCTGTGTCGTGCGGTATCGTATTTTAATGCGAATGTGCCTATATGTTTAACGCTCTGTTGAACATTTGAAATGAACATTTCCAAAGAACATTTTCGGCTCCCCAGAAGGTGTGTAACATTTTTTTTGTTTAGGCAAGTCGTGCATGATTGAGAAACTGAATAATAGCAATGTAATAAACATCTCAATCGAGAATGCATGCATTTGGGTAATACGATGTAGTTGGTAGACGTATTTGAAGCAATCCGTAGGGTATAAGTTAAGTGTAGCTTCGACAGAAGTTGCAGACGACTAAATGTGTATTGTTACTGCTAGGAAACACCATTGCATTTAGCAAACGCCGATCACAGATTAGATTTAAACCATTCTTTATCAATAATATTTTTGGTAGTCTTTGCGAGTTTACCGTGAAAGTGAACTGAGATTGTTTCGTAGGCACTTGGTTTGATTTTGGCACAACATGCTGCTAAATGACAACAATGTAAGATAATTAACTGCGATTATTTTTTCTAAATTAAAACAAGGACAAATTGTCAACCCTCGCCCACGTACATTACGTTCCTCATCAGGGTGAATGCGGGTTTTTTGTTCAGCTGATGAATACAGGTGATGACATCTCAAGTCTTCAGGCTTCATGTTCAAGAAATTCCTCGATGATTTAAATCATTATGCACTTTAGACATTTGAAATTTCTCAAAGGAGAATGTAGTCACAAAAACTTCATGACAACGCCACGTGCATAAACCTTGTAAACACATAAATTATGTTTATCTGTGGGAGTCCATTGCTCTTTTTTGTTAAAATGTCCAATTTTTCCTAGCACAGTTCTAAATCTTTAGAATCAAGACGTTATTTTAGTCGGGAATTCCAGACCTTAATCGGGGTCCTGACAGAACACAGCGACTGGTAATTTTTATATTTTTGCCAGAATTTTTAAATCCTTACCGAGCGTCACAGAGGATTTAACCCTATTTTTCCACGGTAGGGCTTTGAATATTAGGCGAAAACGTGGGCCTATGAAATAAATATACGGCAGACAACGAGGAGTTAAATGAGAATCCTTTCAACTGCTTCGTTAAAAACATAAAATATAACGCTAAAAACTGTTGCACTCTTCAAAATGAGCCGGACGTCGAAATTCAGAACGAATGAAATTGTTCCATTTGTTTTAAGTTTTCTTTTTTCCCTTTTCCTTTTAACGTTTCTCTGTAAACTCATACTTTTTGTTATTTTGAAAAGTGAGTCTTTTAAAAGCGCATTGACCTACTGTATCCCTATGGCAAGGGATTCTTAAAAAGCACGTGGTGGCACATCACACTCTTTCAGCTTGTTTGATAAAACAGCAATAAGAAAACTTAAGATCCAATGAAACTTACAGCTAAAAAGGCGGAGTTGTTACTCTACTTTGGTCCTTATGTTTGATCCTTCATCTGAATTTAAAATATTTACCATAGAAACATTATATACACATTATATAGCCTATCAGGTTTTAGCTATGGCGTTGTTCGTTGGTGGATGTTTACATATTTAGCGATGCAGATCAGTACAATAACGATGACAACATGCATTTCAGCGCTTTACCTTGACCTGTTAAAAATGTGTTCCTTACTTTTGTTCATTATAGTCTCATCGCAATATTTTGTGTGGGTCTGTGTGTGTGCGCTTTTTTTTCATCCATTTCAATTTTAATTGTTATAGCTTTTAATCAATAATAACAATTATTATTGTCATTAGTACTATAAAATATAATATTATTATAATTGCTATTGTTAATAATAAAATAGATATTGCTGTTGTTTACTTTTATTATTTAACCCTTTCTCTCATTTCTTTGTAAATTGAAACCCATTGCCTCTATTTCACACAGAGTTAAATTAGACTATAGATATAAAATATATTTATATATTTTAATTCTTACCACATTCCGCCACTCTTACCACATTTCCTACCTCTCCGTTTGCTGTATTGTTAATACTACCACTACCAAAAATAATTTTAAAAATACTTGAATTTATGCCTTTTGACATGTTATCAGAATATCTTATAATGTCTTACACACATTACAAGCACGCTTGTCATAATAAAAATTAATAATAATAATAATGATAATATTAATAATAACAATAATAATAACAATAACAATTTCATTAGTGTTGTTGATAACAATAATCACACTAATATGTTTGCAATATTTCATAATTCGATAGTTTCATGGTTTGTCAGTCAATAATTATGTATTTTGTCATAACGGTAGTTTTGTTTGTGAGTGTATGTGTATGTGTGTGCGCATATAGTGTCAGTATGAAATATGAATTATTCTACATAATTACTTGAATCATAGAATTAAATTTTTAAATGCTCAGCAACCTAGAGCGATAAGTTAATTACTTAAGCAAAATGAGTGTCCACAAACCAACAATCATCATTTTGGATTTCTTGGATATCGTAATATGTCATATAGTGAGCTACCTATTTATGTAATGGACGGTTGTACTGTTAAATGGATTTCTATGTGTTTGAGAGGATTTATTTTCTGGTAACTTTCAGCCCCACGTCGCGGCCCTTAATGTGCAGCTATTTCAAATTTGTACATGTTAGCCTATAAAAAGGCTTTAAAATAATATGAAGGGATATACTGAAACAAAACGATGCTAATGGACAGTGAAGATTCGAGTTGTTTCGGCGGTTAAGAATCAACAAAACACGTAGATGCAGAATCAACAAGAAATGTATTATGGGGGTAACGCTTAAGCTGCACTGACATGACATGTGCATCTCATTTTTCCTGAAGACTGAGTTCAATCCGTTCAGTGAGAACCAAAGTAAGCCTGTAGACAAAAACTACAGGCCTGCGTGCCATTTCAAGTGATCAACGTGATTATATGAATAAGTACTACAGTGAATAGAATACAGTTCATTTTCATCTAGCTAATATTTTTTTAGAATTAATCTCTAGTTTGATTCTTGTCTGATTCTGTTGGGTTTGGGCTCCCAACAAATTAATGGATTCATGAAGACGTGATTATATGTTAAGAATATAGGCTACCTGAATAATCGAAGTCTGTTTAGAACTTATAGCCAGTCTACTGGTAAGGAAAATGCTACCCGGTATCGGGCAAGGACATCGAAACGTTTGGAGCATAATTTTGGTCGCATAACTGCAGCAGTTTCGAGCTGAATGGTTCGGATGCGCCAACCAACCAACTCTGCAACCAAGCTCTCCCTATGAAGACCTTCTTAGTGTCAACCCTATTTAACATGGTTATATGTGGGCTAGTATCGAGTCACGTAAGCATATGGTAGGCTACACATGTTTTTAAGGAATGAGGTGAACAATACATGGTACTGCCCTAAAATTGTAGAGAGCTGTGTCAACATGTGGACCACCGTTGAGTGCAATCTTTAATTTTCTTTATAGAGTATCTATGAGTCGTCGACCGAAGACTGCGGTCATCAACCACTGTTTAGCAATAAGTGACGTAAGAGACTTTGAGGTCAAACGGAATTTCCACAGCAGTTAAGTAATCACACTCAATTATCCTTAGATGTATTTAGTTCCGATATTTTGTGTTTTAAATTAAGGGTTTAATTTGATTTACAATATTTGTATATGAGTGTCTTATTTTATGAAGAAGTCTACCTTAAATGTGTAACTTAGAAAACTGGTGTGATTGCATTAAAGTATTCTTTCTTACAACGTAGGCTACTGTAATCTTTTGGTTTTGATTGAAGTAATGCTCAAATAGCATTAAATAGCATAAATAGCTCAAATAGCGTAATTAAATAATGTCTTAGAAGTTGGTCTTTGGTCAGTATAAATTGTCATCCGAATACTTTAGTTGAACATTAAGAAAACCATAACGCGGCAACGCCCTCATGCAACCGGTCATCTAGACCATCTCTCTTCGGTCAAACCGTACAAACACGAACCCAGCCACAATCACAATCACAGAATTTTAGCATTAGCGTCACTTCCTCGTAATGAAACGCTCCTCCTCCCAACTTAGCAACCCAGAACACGTAGCAACATCTGAACCAATAGACTTCTTCTAAACGGTTCCACCGACAGCGGTGCTTGGCAACACATTAAAAACGTGATGACGTCTTTGCTGGGTTATGAGTATTATGGGCTGTCTGGAATTCACCAGCTAGTGGAGAGAAAAATATCTAACGGTAGACTGAAGTAAACATGGAGCTGTCGGCTGTTGGAGAGAGAGTGTTCGCGGCCGAATCCATCATCAAACGGCGTATAAGAAGAGTATGTGAAAGCCGCAAATTAACTTTTGTTGCTGTCATAAATACATGTCGTTTACATATCAATATCTGGGCAGTGCTGCCTTGCTGACCAAATGTTTTTCCTTTACGTTTCTAATTGCACTTGCAGGGTCGAATGGAATACCTTGTGAAATGGAAGGGCTGGTCTCCGAAGTGAGTAACGTTTGTAAGCTAGCCAGTCACAAACAAGTCTCATCCCTGCTAGCTGGCGAGTTTCGTTTGATTACATTATATCTACAGCAAGCTAGCTTAGCATGCTTGCTAACTACCAGCGGTTTTAGCTAGCTAGCTAGCAATCGACGTAGGTGTCTAGCTAGCTAGCTAACTAACTGGCGACGCAGCTAGCCAGCCAGCTAGCTAGGACTCGCAACGTATGCGCAGCTAACTATCCGTGTACAATGAACTCAGCCTCACTGTGAGTTGAATTGTGAATGTGAAATGAATTGTCGCAAATTACAGAGTGTCAATGTGTTGTGGCTTCTGCTTAGATATAGCACCTGGGAACCGGAGGAAAATATCTTGGACTCCCGCCTCTTCGCCGCATTCGAAGAGAGGTAAGCAGCCAACCGCAGGCCTGTGCGATAGGGAAGAGGTAACAGTTAAATTAAATGTGGTTAGCTCGCTGTATGTATTCTCTGGCGTGCATTTTGCTTCGCCCTGCAGACATGCATGTGGAAAATGGATATCATGTGTTATTACAGAGAACGTGAGAGGGAGCTCTTTGGGCCTAAAAAGAGGGGACCTAAACCGAAGACTTTTCTTCTAAGGGTGGGTAGCGAACTGAATCCAGTGATTAATGTTTATGATCTGGCTAGCTACCTTGCTATGTCATAGGCAGCTGATAATGATGGCGGTGTGATCGACATGGGCTTTCCGTGTTGGTCAACGTGTCAGGCATGTGGCATATAAACAAACCTCCCAAGACTGTCTCCACCCACTTTTGCTTGAGGGACTATTCACTTTAACCACAAGGGGCTTTCACTATAACTTATTAGCTACATCTGTTCTAATGCAGTTTTTTATATAAAACATTTTTGGAGGAATGCCATTTATCTTATAATTTTGGTCAGTGTTTTCTACATTTTATTTGTAAAATATTGAAACCATAAATATAACCAATGATTAAAGTTATAATTAAAGATCATATTAGTCACTGTGCAGTAACTGTTTTAGTATTGAATGTTGTGTGAGTTTTAACAAAATATCAGAATGACTTTTTATGCACAATTCATAAAATGTTCATAAAAATAGGTTTGGGTATGTCCTGCTATTAGTCCATTCTTAAAATGCAGATGTAAGTGTTGAGATGTAGGTGTACAGTGTGCACTGATCAGTCATGTCCACGAAATGGATTTGGTCTCACATAGGTTGTAGGCTTGGTTTTGTTTCTAAGTGGATGGCAGTACAGGGCTTTTAATTTAGGATTCATTTAATCCTAATCTACACAGTATTCACAATATATTTTTCGCTCAACACATACATAGTTAACAATGTTAAGGTGTACATAAATTGTTTATCATCCATTTGTACAGCTTGATATTTAGTAAAGCAATCCAGGTCAAGTATGTTGCACAGGCTTACAACAGTGCAGCATCAGTGCCCAAACTGAACTGACAACCTTTAGGTTGTAAGAATTGCTCCTTAACCATTACACCACACTACTGTCAATTTATTTACACTATTTTTACATGAGTCAGTGGGCCTTTCATGGTCTATAGTAACCCTATCATAATAACCTTGCAACAGTGTATGTGCCTGGAATGGGAAAATGTATAATGACCACATCATGCAAGCAGAGTCTAAACTCCCTGGGTCTTTCGGGCAGGAAGTAGAGGTCTAGAAATCTTGCCCATGCATGGTGTTATTAAAAATTAAATAAAGTTAAAATTAATTTAAGAAATTACATTTAAAATTAAAGGTATTTCTGTGCCTGTTATCTAATGGGAATGGAAAATAGAAAATTGTGCTTCTAATACATAGGGAATTCTTTCATTTCCTCCATTTCTGTCTTACTGCCTCCATTTCTGTCTTACTGTCTTGTAAATTGTAAACCTCCGAACAGAGGTTTGACATTTTGGCTGTATTTACCTTGACCACCTTGCACCAATGCAAATTGGGGTGATACACAACAAATAATATGTAATATGTATTATATACCACTTCGTAAAGGATACACCAAGGTTAGAATTTGATTGCACTGAACTGAATTGAACTTTTCAGATGAAAATATTGAAGAATTGAAAGTTTTTCTGTTTACAATTTGGCTTTATTTGCTCCGTGGTGAGTTTATTTAATAACCTTTTTATTATCACTTGTATTGTAAGACTGTCCCTTTGTTATTGCTCCTGTAGGCTCAAGCCAAAGCTAAAGCCAAAACGTACGAATTCCGGAGTGAGGCGGCAAGGGGGATTCGGGTTTCATTCCCAAATCCAGAGCCTGTCATTACCCCAAGAGCTCGGGAGGGCTTACGGGCCATCGTACCCACCATCTTTCCTCCTAGCACTGTCAACAGGGGTGAGAGTGTGCGCATCAGACCTCTGGAGCCCGCTCGGGAGCACCGTCCCTCTGCCTTGCAAAGATCTCCTTCTGCTGCTGACGGATTAGTCTCTGCACCCAAGAAGAGGGGGCCAAAGCCAAAACTGCGCTTCAAAGACAACCTTAACAGTGCTCCGGCCCCAGAGCCTGCTAAGAGGAGGTCAGAAGAACAGATGACTTATGGCCCAGTCAAACTGGGGAAGCATGGCCCCTCTGAGGGCGAAAAGGCAGGCTCGGAGATGAGAGTAATTAAATTAGCCCGACGGCACCAGGAGGATCCCACATACGCCCCAAAACAGACACGGGCAATACCCAGTGGAAGTATGCACCACTATGGTTTAGACAGGAGTGCGCACACACACAGAGCAGCAGGCTTGGACATTCAGAGCTGCAGGACTAAGGAATGCTCGGGTGGCTTGTCCTCTCCACAGCCCAAACTAAAGCACTTGTCAAAAAATAGCCTATACCAGCCTGATGGTCCTCCACTGAGGGACCAGCCCTCTCTTGTTGCCAAAATCCCAGTGTCCAGGATTCTTGGAGAGCCGGATGAAGATTCCTGGAGCCCTTGTCTGAACAACGTGGAGAAGGTCGTGGTGACAGATGTGACCACAAACTTTTTAACAGTAACAATTAAAGAGAGCAGCACAGATCAAGGCTTTTTCAAAGATAAAAGATGATTCTTCTGAGTTCCTTACTTGTCTTTGTTTTTAAGACTTCCTAATCAAATTATTTTCTCTGAAAAAAACCCTTACTTTATAGTATCATTTAACATTTCAAAGTTTCTACATGTATAACTGTACAGAAAAATGAGATTATATATAAATTTGTGTGTATGTAAATGTTAGATATGTATTTATGTAAAGACCAAATGAAACAAAGTCATTAGACCATATATATGCCCTGCATAGATCTTTTGTGAAGGATTGCATGTCAAACATGTTGAGCTTTATGCTAAACTGTATGTGCACAAAAATGCAGATACTGTAAGATAATTTTTGTTCAAAAGAGAAGTACGAGTTGCCCAAATAAGTTTTTTGCAAGGTCTGGAAATACCCTTAATTCTTTAAATTGAAGGTAAAGCTTTGAGTGAGATTTTGCCGATCCAACACGAAACGTTTTGATTGATCTGTGTTATTCAATGCACAGTTGTGTAATTTTGCTGCACAATAATTTTCCAATTGGGGAAAATATCACATTATGGACAGTCCGTTAATTGGGAAAATTATCAATCATTCCCGAATGGATTAAGCATGGTAAACCATTTTTAAAGATGTTTTATTCATGATCTTCATATTCATCCGTTTTCTGTGTTATTTACTTATTTAGGACTCTTAGTATAACGTGCGAAATGATCCAGATACGATGAAAGGAATTTAGGTATTGCTTACTCAACGGCTGAGTATTATATGTATTGCTATGTAATAGTAAGGGTTTGTCAAGAAAAAACAGTATCAAGGGTACTCTACATCTTCCAGAGTTATATATTTTAATGAGTCTTTGTTAAATACCATCAAGCTCGTCTTTAGCAGACAAGATAGAGATAGCTGTTTTGTCTTCATCCTTGCCGCTTGATGAAATGTGCATTCGTGGTTCTTGAGTATTCAAATGCTTAAAAATCGGCGTCTGTATCGGTAATTGAACTGCTTGCATTGCGGCTCTGAAACCGCAGCTGGATGTAACATGTAATTTTGCTTATGAGCCACGTTGTAGTAACTATTTCTGCAAATATACTGTGGAGTTAATTCTCGTGTTTTGTCACATCTGTCTTTAAGGTCCACACAAGTCGGCTGTTTTATTTAAGACTGGAGTAATGCATAGATTGTGGCACAACTTTAATTATAAGATGTAAATTGATGCCGGCATTTTCGTCCCTAGACAGAGATCCACCACAGTATTCTGCCGGTGCGTTTCATTTTGTGTCAACGACGTGTGGATAAATAATACAGGAACATCTACTTGTCTTTATATCTGTTAAAATAATTCGAATTTAACTCCGGCACGAAGTTTTCTTGGCATCTGTCTCAGTTTCAGAGCGTGATTTATTTCCACCTTCTCGTTTATTCCCATAAAATTGTCTGACCGTACCATTTAGCAATGTACTTAAATATTGTCCCGCAGACCCGCTATCCTTCGAGCCGCTGTTAGAACAATTCTTAAATTGGCTGCGAAAAATCAATCCATCGTTACAGCGATTGAACCGTGTCGACGTTCCTTATAAAAGGGGCAACTTGGGTATTTGGTCAAGAGAGAGATTGTCAGAACGTGGAATGGTATGAATATTAGTCCGTGATGCAGGCATATCAGACAGCTTGTTCCGTACACGCTTTATTTGAATATCATTCGTAAGCATTGACACCAAATCTTGATAGACCCAATTTTTACAACTTCCCAGTATTTCTGTTAATACCTCTGTTTCTGGACAAGACGACAGAGAGGGAAACTGAAAATAATCGCCAAAAGGTCGCAAGCATAATTGGCACCTTATAGTATTTATTTGCTTGGTCGACACCTCTGTATTGAATGATTTATACTTAGATTGCACTTTGTCATTCTTAAACTATAGCTGCATATATGGATTACCATAGTAGTGTCTTACCTGGGATTCGAACATACAACCATGGTCATAACTAGGTTACTTAAAATTTGATTGCTGTCATATTATCCTAAATGTAAGAATAAATCCAAGCAATCTTTATGGAAACAGTTTGCAAATCCCAAAGTAGAGACGTAAAATCCAAGGTATTCACGTTACTTTTGCCGTCCGACCTGGGAAATAATGCTAGGCCATGAAGAAAAATAACTTATGGCTGTGGCATATATGTGTAGTAAGAATCCCCCCCCCCCCCCCCCCCCCCCCCAGTATTCCCCTCTAGATATGGTCTAATAAGACATATATACGTTTTATTCGTTTGTTGTTACGGAGAAACAGCTGTCAATAATGGTGTTTAATTGGTGCATTCCTGAGAGATTGCCCTTACTCTGATAACTTGCGGTGATCTGATCTGGTTCAGATGACCCACTGGGTAAACGGTCAAAAGACAGACCAATGGATCAATGATGGATAAATGTAATAGTTGCATTAGTTGGATGTGGTATGCCATCCAAGGGGAATTTGCTGTTGCAATAAGAAATTATTAAATGTAAGTGATAAAACCACTGACACATTACAGGCAGATGAGATAACTCAATGAATTCCACGTAGTTTTAAAAAAACGCACACATGGTTTTTAAATATCAGGGCGATTAAAGTTCGATAATATATAATAACACGATTTCAACAATGAAATCCATCAAGAGGTAAGATTCAGTGGGACGGAATCTTTATACCAGTAATATGCCAACGCCCTCATCCAGAGCGTCTCGATATACACAGCTTGCACTTTAAATTCACCGCCACTCATCAAAGAATTAAATATATGAAAGCATTAGCAGAGACGATTTCAATGAAGTATGAGTTTATTGAATGACCCAAGAACTGACAAAGTGTGTGCAAGCCGGGGGTTACTGTGCGTTGTTCTAGACAAGGAAGAACCTATTTCTGAAATTCGCTGCCAAGTGCACTCGAGGTTGGCGCTGTAGAGGAGCAGGAGCACAGCCTTCTCGCAGGTCCTCTACGTAATAGAGAGGCATGTGCAACTGTGGATTCAAAACCGTATCAAATAGTATTCAGCTCACGCTCGAGTTATTAGCTAACTGTAAATGACAATCGGGAAACAAGTCGGTGGAGTAAACACATACCCAAATATTATCCAGCAATCCATCCGGTAATTTAGTCATTTCCAAATTTCTACGTGAACTAAATCTATCTTTTACATGAGTTGGCAGCGATCTGTTATGTGTTAGAGTTAATTAGTATGCAATTGCACACCACATACTGTGGTATTCATTGTTTGTTTTTGTTTTTCTTTAACTCTCTTGGGTTCTGAATATTTGCTGTAATCTCCTTGGTGTCTCCTGGGAAAATTGAGAAATCCATAGCTGTCTGGTTAATTATTCTTCTCAAGTGGAACGGTACCTTAAATAGAAAACGAAGCCCGTTTTTACGGACCCCAGAACTTAGGTGGCCAGTTTATATTTTTTGTGTTGTGTGAGAAAGAAGGAGACAGTTTTTAAACAATGGGGTACTGCTGGTTTAGCCTACCTCCTACAAGATTCGAAGTTATTTAATCGTGTTGCAGACGCCTTTATTCGGGGCGACAACCGATGATTCACAAAATGTCGGTCTCATTGCTGGCATTGCCTTGATATTTGGCACATTTTGATTTTCTTTTGTGAAAAATAACACCAACGTTTTTTTAAAATCAACATTTCTTTAACTAGAGAGACCGTCCGTTCATCAGACTAGCCTATATTGTAGCCTACTGCGCCTCTTTTTAGCAAACAGCGAACAAGCCGCGTTTTTATATTTAATGACAACATGTATCGTATTTAGTTATAAAAACATATAATTTTGTTTAAGATACGGTAAAATATGGAACAGAATGTTAAACTGATATCAAATTCCATAATCCAGTCACGCGGTTCCTCTGGCAAGGCTTCTGAATAGGGTGCGTGAACTGCGAACTGCAAATTAGAATGTCTTAATTTCAAATTACGTTTATTTTGTGTCTATCGTGTTATATAGAGTAATGGTATTTCGAAAAAATACGGCGAATTCACTAATGGGCGAGTTTTCTCTAGCTAGCAAACTTTTCTGACTGAAATACAATGATCACGACCATTCATATTCTTCGTTATTTTGTATACCATCAGCTGTTACTGCCGACAGTAGCAGATGTCATGTTGGACCCCATTGTTATGTGTACATTCTAAGTGGATGTCTAATTATCTGATCTGACGCGTGTTTTAGATTGAAGTTTTACCTTCTGTGCAAACCATTAAATTATACTGTGCCCAGTGTGCGAATGAAATACACACTCGAATTAATGTTCCGCGAAGCTAATTAAGCGCTGCTGCTGCCGCTGGAGGGCTATACTGAGAACGAGAAGTTGCCGTCCTGTCCCTGACCGCTCTAGGGGCACAGCTGTGCTTTGCTCCCAAGATGAGTTACCTATCAATTCCATTTTTGTCAATAGGTCAATGTTTGAAAGGACAGCACTCCAAATTCCAACGTCGTCTCTAAATTGTATAGTGCCCCAACTCCCAATCCAACAGCTCACTTATCTGTTGTGATTAATGGACCAGGACATGTTTTGATGCTCACTTTCCGTTTACCACATTGTGTTAGTGCTATTCATAACCACCCAAGTCACTACCAGATGTGCCAGAAGTATCACCTCCGCGTGGAATTACCACACATGTGGCGAATAACATTGGGGAACATCCAGCGGTGGCGCTGTTTTCTTCGAATACCATCAAATAACATCACGTCCCCCCGTACTTGCTGGCAGACTTCACAGCTGATCATGCAACCCTGTCAGCTCAGAAAAAGGTTCCTTGTTGTACTTTCACATTTTGCTCATTTCAATGGCTTGATTATATCCCCAATCATATTATACCAATTTTATTTGCAGCCCATCTGATTATCTTTTATCTGTTTCAGATTATCTTTAGGGGGAAAAAAAACAGAAACCAAAGGAGACAATCTGTCAGTATACATTTTATTAGTTTATTTCTTTTTATAATGCAAGTGAATATGGGTTTTGCATGTTAAAAGTCAAATATTTTGCTTCCCTCCGTATCAGCACAATCTCCACCAGGGTCCAAACAGCAGTGAAACAAAGCACATGTAAGGTTCTATTTGTGCTCTACACTATTTTAAAGCATAAGCTGATGACGAGTAACATTAAAAACCTCAATAAATGGCTTGCAGAGGACCCGCTGATATCTGATAGCAGACATATTTATGAATAAGGAAGAGATGGAGAGAGGCTAGACACATTTCCATATATGTTATCTGCATTTCAACCAAAATGCCATCCACAACACGGGCAGCGCTTTGGGGACCTTCAGACCCTTCCTTTCAGCACCAGCTTCACATTGTGTGTTCACACTGTGGACAGAGAGCGTTTGGTATGTTCAGACCATGTGGGAGATATAATTATCCATGTCTTCCATTATCATATAATTTATTTGCTAGCTGAGGTACACAGCTCACACATTGCATAAGATACATTCATATCGCTACATTTACTGAGTTCAAGTTAATTTGAATGAACCTTGCTCAAAAGATTAATGGAAATGTTCCACCTAAGAATTGAGACTGCAAACTTTTGTTTTTAGGCCCAGCACCGTAACCACTACACCTACCATCATGCAGCATGGTTTCACAGTGACCTTTAAATTAAAATCATCAGGAGGTCAGACACATGGAAATGACATCATGCTGTGTGTATCCAGAGGGGTGGAAGAGATAGTGAAAGACCAGGTCAGATAGCAGGCAGGCAGAGGTAGGTGTTTCTGTGGTCAGAGAGGAGGGAGATAACTGGTGTGGCAGGCAGTAGCATGCCAAGATGGAAATTCTTGTGATCGGGTGGGGGGGGGAGTCACATCAGTGGGAGCAACGATGATGTGGTATTGCATGCGGGCGGAGGAGCAGGAGGAGGAGACCTGGTCACAGTGGAGGCTGCTTATACGGGGTGAACGTAGTTCCTGTCACAGTGAGGCAAGCAGTGGGGATTGAGCCAGTGCTCCAGGTTGGTCTCGCGGGCTCTCTGCTCCAGCTGCTGCATGTGCAGCATGTGCTCCTGCGCAGGCAGAGGAGGGGATACGGGGGCAGAGCAGAGGAAGCGTGCATTTTTAGAGGAGGCTGGTGAAGTGCGTAGGGGAGGGGCTTTCAGGACACCACAACTTACAGTGGAAGGAGGAGCACTTCCTGTAACATTCAGGGCTAATTATTTGCACATTTTATAAAATGTTAACACCAGATGTTACAACAAACAGTTTTTCTACGATACTGGACAACAGTCGTTTGGTAGTAAATTTAAGTCACCTATAAACCACCTCATATATGTATACTTGTGATGTTTTAAAATGAAGACAGGGAAAAAATATAGCAAAAATGTAGGACAAATAGGGATGGAATGATTAGGATAGAGAGCACAGGAAATAGGGAATGAGATGCTGCAGAGGTTAGCCATTTACATGACATTTATACAAACTGTTATTTCAATGACCAAACCATGGGTGTTAAACATATTGACACATTTAACTGAATATTTTGTGCCCTTTAATTTTAGGAGCCTACCCTCATTGGCTCATCTGGGTAGCCCGCTTTACTGGGTCGTTCCTGCCGTTTGCTTCGGAGAAGCTGTTTGGCTAATTTCTCTTTGATGATGGGTGAAGCATCTACCAACAGAGGGAGACTTTGTAAGGCTTACTAACTTTTCAGTTCACAGCCAAACTGCCCACTTTCACCTGTGTCATGCACTGAAGCTCTGGGCCACATTGCTGGAAAGTAACTATGAGGAATGATTGTGTTTAGAAAAGCATTAGGGAGGAAAACAAACTTTTGTGGAGAGCACTTATGGGAAAGAGGCAATTAAAACATAAAAATTAGATCCCTCCATAATCAAGCATTGCAATCATAATGCTTCCCATAAAGCACTTGTTTGAAGCTCAAAACAGCTGTTTGAAGTCTATAAATTAATTGAGGCTAATCTACTTTGCATTTTTGTGTATCAGCAGCTGCATCTGCTCATATGTCTGCAAAAAGACAAGCTTGCTTTTAGAAGGCATAGTTATACAAATAGTCCTGTTTAAACATGGCAAATAAAGAAATGAAATGGAAATTTTTCTGCATTTTGGAAGTACACTCTGTTCCATATACTGTTCCAAATAGTACAAGTGCACAGTCAGTCCCCCAGGGGTATAATCTGAAATGATTTAATCTTCACATAGAGAGAAAAAAATCCTTCTTTGAAAATGCTTCCGTAAACAAAGCTGGTGATTTGTAGACCCCTGTGTTTTTTCAGTTATGCTGAATAAAACAGAGGAAAACCTGCATTCATAACTGTCATCATCCACCTTTTTGCTTGCATTAATTGTGGGATTTAAAGCCGCGGCTCTGGTGCTTTTGTCTAGAGTTTTACAGATAGCTTCTTTAAGATACAAGCCTGGAGGACTGCCCCCCCCCCCCCCCTCCCTCCCTTAACAGAATTCATTCCATCTCAGAGCAGAATGCCATTAGAAGTTGTTTTTGGTTGGAGCAACAAAGTGCCCATTCATTCCCCCCTCTCCCCAGGGATCTGGGCTCCAGGAGCACGTGACCCAAAGGCCAACCTGTGAAGGGGGGAATGAAAATGAACCTGGCTCCGTCAACACTGCAAAGCACACAGCAACGTGGCAAGCAGCACTGAGGGTCCACTTTGAGGAGAGGGCTGTGTGTATTCACCACACTTTGTGCAGAATGCTCCGGTGTTTACACAGCCTTTAATGTACAGCACAGTTTTAAAATACCATTGTGGATGTTTACATGCGTCTGACTGAATACAGCACTGGAAGACAAAAAAGGACAGAAAACACATCACACGGTGCTGGAATTAAATTGTCTGTGCCATAAGTTCATTTTAAAATAAACTACATGTCAAGAGCAAAGAGCAGGAATGTGAATAATATTTCTATGTGCTCTGCCTAGATGTTGCATAGTAATTTGTTTGAAAGCAATATGTGCAAAGTTTGGAAATGCTCCTTATATCAAGAAGTGTATACTATATTCTTTGAATTAGAGAGTAAATATTTGTTCAAAGGATTTTTTTTTTCTTTACTCCTTTACCAGGGGGGTAGTCTGCTCCTCCTTAGCCCAAATTGTGTCCCATAACAGTAAAATGTATAAAGCATGACGGACTAACATGGAAATTGTAAATGCAATTTTTATTGCTGACATCTCTGAGATGTCAGAAATTTTGCAAGGCAAGCGTCGCGCATCAGCAGAGAGGATTAGGCGGTGCTGACAGAAAAGCCATGCAACATGCTTCTCGTATCCTACCTGTGACGACGGCCAGGAGGACCAGGCACAGAAAAAACGCCACAAACTTCTTCATTTTCGCTCCTGCACTCCTCTGCCCGCCGCTCGAGCACTGAAGCGTGATCTGGTGAAGGTGAGGGGTAAGTTCGGCTCCTACGTCATTCTACACTTAAATTTGACACACTGCTGTTAAAACATCTGGGTAACGTCTACACCACACCGCACAGCATTGCCACTCATCAGGTATGTATTTTCCAAAGCATGTCGGTGAAGAACTCCCAAGGACTGTTTTTGCTGCTGCAAGAGTAAAATTCTCGTGGCAATTGTGTGGGCAAACACTTTTTGCCACTCTATAACAATAAATAAAAAATAAAAATAATTTGTGTCTGTGCGGATACATGTTTGCTGTTTCTCTTTATATCGGATGTCAGTAACTAATGTCTTTTGGTAATGAACACACAGGCTTGAGAACAAGCCGTGTTAACACACTAATGTTGCATATTCAAGCACATGAGATAAAAAGAACGTACCTACTATTTCTGGAATTCTGTAAAATAAATACAGCTAAATATTTTGCAAAAGTGAAACTGTATATTTTGTAGATTTGAGAAGTTTACCACAGATCAAAACGCTTAAAAGGACTGTGCCGACCTAGCCGATAGATAAGTGTTCGGTGGAATCATGTGTTTCTTTCTTATCATTCGTCTAGATAATGATTTGTGTCAGTCCCACCACCATAAATACGTTTTAAAATGAGTGAGCTTTTATATCCTTTAGCTGGGAATTTGTGTCTAAGTGTTGTATGGAATAGTAACTGTAGGCATGCCCGGACAACAGTAACTTGGCGGGCGGCATCCCAGTTGTGCTACAAAATGTAGCATTTACATTTACATTTATTCATTTAGCAGACGCTTTTATCCAAAGCGACTTACATAGGTTACAGTTCTTTACAATGTTATCCATTCATACAGCTGGATATTTACTGAGGCAACTGTGGGTTAAGTACCTTGCCCAAGGGTACAGCAGCAGTGTCCCAGCGGGGATCGAACCGGCAACCTTTCGGTTACGAGTCCTGCTCCTTAACCACTATGCTACACTGCCGCATCTATAATATCCACTAGATGGTGCACCAGTCTAATTTTTCTGAGAAACCCATCGCTTTCGATGTTTCTGAATCGTTCCTTGTAACCGTTTATATATATATATATATATATATATATATATATATATATATATATATATATATATATATATATAGAGAGAGAGAGAGAGAGAGAGAGACAGACAGACTACAGCATTATTTCTTTTCTTTCTTATTTGGGTCTATACAGGTGTATTGTCACTCACACAACAATGCTGCATCAATTGTATTATCTCTTGGACTTTTCACTCAAGAATTCAGGGTTCGTTACAATACACTTAACAAATACTTAACTGCAAAAATTGCTAAGGTATCTTATTGATAACATAAAGAAAGGTGTTTGATAAGGATAAGGGGTGTTTTGGGATGGTCATGCATTTAATAAGTCTGTACAAGGTGAAAAAGGGTGTGTTCAGTTCAGCTGTACAGCATTACCTTTGCCCGGATTATGGAGTACTCTGCTGTGTCATTCTAGCGCACATTCACATGTACTTGTTTACAGATTCTAAAATTAACATGTGAGAAAGGGTGTACTCAATGGCTTCCAACTAGAATTTTAAGTAAAGAATTTATGCATTGTCCATCCCCAGCAAGTGGTAAAAGGATAAGAAATAAAAATGATACTGTTGAATCATTGAATGAATGACTGTTTTGTAGTGGTGTTAATTTTATTGTGTTCCTTTCTTTCAGCTACTTCATGGATGTTGGCATTTCACAGCCAAATTATTTAGGGGCTGAGCAATACAACCACAGCATCTAACTGTAACAACAGTTGCTATGAATGTATTCTTACATGTTTCAAATGTCTGAAATGGGGTGGGTTAGTGTTGTCCAGATTTTGCACCGTTTTGGTGTTGGTTCTACACTGTTAATCGTGATCACGGCATTGCATCAGAAATTGAGAAAGAATTTCCCTTGTTGTGGTTATGTGTATTGTTTCTGAATAAAATGATACAAATGAACACCTAACAAATGGTAAAGCCTTTATTTTTTTATTGAGTTTTTCAGGTTACCACAAATCAAACTGAACACATCACACTAATTGAAGCAGAACTTTGATATGAATAATGAGGTCAGCTTATGCTGGAATGTAACTGTCAGGAGGCATGCCCATCTCTTTCACAACTTTGTACAAGGTTACCACAAGGACATCAAACAGAAACAGGAAGATACATGAAGTGCCAGACTAAATAAACATCATCACTTGCCACAAATAAATTCCAATGCCTGCAGTATCACAAATGAGAGAGACCCAGTTTAAATATTGGGCTCTCATATGTTATAACACCAGCAGACCTTGCATACTATGGTCATGTTTTGTAATCACAGATGAGAGCCAGTGTGATGTAATTCTAGCCCAACTCACACTTCTTAGTTTTACAATTCATCCCAATTCCCTTCTTGCAACCACTTCAAAGTACAATGCAGAAACCATAGTACTACAGTGGATTCAGAGCTGAATGGCTTCTCCTGGCTGTGATATGTGACCTTAGAACAGCAGTCCAAAGGGAAGGGCCCAGAGCTCCAGTAACCCTTGACCCCAGCCAGACGACAGCAGGCAGAGCAAACCATTGTTTTGCAAGGCGCCACTGCTGTGCCATCACACAATGTGGAAGAGCATGATATCCGAGAGTGCTATTGCTGCCAGCATGCAGATATAAATGGTTTTACTTGAGGTTTTAAACATGCCCACACTCCCTATCATCATGTCATAACTGGGTTTGAGGGAAACCAGCTTATTTTGCCCCCAGACTGAAAATGTGAAGAGATCCACATTTCTGTTGGGCATGGAAAGGCATGGCAATCCTTCACTGCATGAGCCAAGGGTACACATGCTGAGTAGATGCCACTTTGCATTTACACTGTGATTCCTAAAATAACCCAAAATAAATTCAGTATACTTCACTTAACTAGAAACATATTCTTACTTCAAAGATCAACATCCAACATTCAGCTGCTACGCTACAGCGTCTTGTTTCCACCGAACTGTGTCCTGGTACGCTTGAATGTGGCCCGGCCATTAAGGCCGTTGCCATTTACAACCAGCTATAATAGTCTTGAAAGCGGGTGGCACCAGGTACAGTTGGATACCTAGTAATTCTTTTGGCCAGTGCATGGTTACGCTACGCTGGGCATGTTTCAAGAACCTTGTCATATGAAAAAAGGAGGAAACAGCCTGGCTCAACGGCAATAAAATAACTAGACCTGCCACAATAATAAATTATTTTTGGTATTGTGATCCAAAGAAAATACTGAATATGTGCGGGCAGATGGAGACATTACTTATTGTGTGGGACGAGGAGGTCACCACTTTTGTGGACATTTGAGCAGAGTGCTCCATCCATCTGACTTCCTTCCGTAGCTAACTGAACCCGAGATGATGTAACGGAAACACAGTCTGTTTTGTAGACGGACTCAGGTCCGCACCGGGGCTGTTGACCCATAGCTCAAAGTGGCAAGTGCTGGACAAAAAGCCATAGCTGTGTACCGGAAATCTACTTTTTGCATCTGAAACAGGGTCCGCTTCGCTCTTCTTTATATTTCATATCTGAAAACCTTTTACAATAAAACATGAATTGCAAACAAGAGTTCATCCAAAACCCAAAACCCAGAGAAACCTACAGCTCTCCACAACATCCCTGACAGGACAGTCGATGAGCACTGATAACTGATTCTCCAACCATGACATATTGTTGTGATTTAACATCGTATTTCAGCACAGAGCATCTCTCTTTTATCTCTAACCCGTTGTGTCCAAACTGTTTCAACCAAAACAAATTGGTTGTAGGTTAAAAATATGATGCTCTTTTCAGTTAACGATGAATGGAATCTAAATGCTACCAGTTTGGGATTCCAACAATTACAAAAACAGTGTGGAATATTCCAGTCACTGGAATAGTAAAATCAGTGGAATCCCAGTAAAGCAATGAATTGCCTTCAGTAAGCGATGGCTATTCAAAAGATTCATTCATTCCAGAGCCTCATGACAGCAATGACAAAATAGCTTTCAGGGACACACTGGCAACAGCATAAAACAGTCCCACTTTTGCCATTAAAACTGTGTTTTAAGCACGAAGCACAGAAGCAGAAGTGCCTGTTCATTCATAGGCTGTATATCAAACACTGATATTTGCAAGAGATTTTATCCTTCTTTTTCAGCAAGCAACTTGCTTTTAAATCACAGTTGTATTATATGAGTATACCTGAAACAAATATTATGTTACAGAGTTCACTCATAAAATGCATAACAAGCAGATCTACTGCTTAGATAAAACAGCAGATTCTTTTGGCTGTCAACAAGCATGAATAGACGCCATAATAAACCTGCATTAATGCCTGCAATTTACCAAAGGTGAGATTATGTCAGAACCACAGATTTCTCTGGCTGTATTACCTACTACTCAGTCACATTTATAAATGTGCATTTAAACATTACATTTACCATATACTGGAATAAACCCAAAACTCGATCCATCTGTTTTGCAACGACACCCTGATACCATATGTAAAATAATCAAAAGTTTTCATTGTTATAATATTTGATTAGCAGGTGGGTCAAATCTTTGACTCATTTGTGCCAGTGCTTCACCATAGCAATATAGTAGAAAGCGTACATAGAAAACAATCATCAGGTTACACTTTGTCCTCTCTCACTGTACTCTGTAACGAAACCTGCCAACGCAAACTCACTCTACCCCAAACCATTTCTGTTAAAAATAACTGTATAAAATAATGTATTATATCCACTGTATAGTTGTTCACTCAAGTGAAACAAAGTACAATCACGCTATGCACCAGACACTGGAAGCTGACAGAACACAGACACAGAACTCTAGCATAGATGGTGTGCAATCTAATAGCATACCTTTTAATGAATCATTTCATTTGGAAGAGAAAGTGCTGTTAATAAGACTGGGATAATGTAAGGGGCCGGGCAGGCCATTAGTTGGTCAGCTTGCACAGGGTGATGGTCGTGCCACTGGAGAAGATCCAGAAGGCGGGGTAGACGGCCTCGCTGAAGGGGGCCATGAAGGTGTGGATGGGGTAGGCCCGGTCAGCCACGTTGTAGAAGGTGGCGGTGCCCTCCTCGCAGTCGAGCAGGACCCCCACGCGGCTGGGGCTGGGGTTCGGCAGGATGGTCTCGCTGCTGGCGTGCCAGGCGGACAGCTTGACGTTGAACCACTCCACGCACCACGACTGGCTGTTGCGGCCCAGCCGGCTGGCGGGGCCTTTGCGGTCGATGCTGTTGTAGGCCAGGCCGATGCCACAGAAGTTGTTGCTGCTCATCTTCACCTCCCAGTAGTGGCGTCCGCGGGAGAAGCCCTTGGAGCACAGCACCTGCGAGCACACCGAGAAGCGGGCGGGGCCGTCCGGGTAGGAGCACGGCTCGTCGGAAACCGTCGTCCTCGTGAAATTCTCAGACAGGGCAATGCGCTTGTGGGCTGTCTTGGGATCCAGGGTAAGCACAGTGCCATCTGTAAAATGGACAGTCAATACAGGGATAACAACGACATTGTAGTCTGGAGTATGTTCATCGTGAGAAAATAGCTGAGGGACAAAGCACCCAAGGAGGCTGAGGGGGAAGGCACCTTTCCTTACAGTCTTAACACTGAGGAATAAGCTGGAACCAGAAGCAGTATCTCTTGGACAGATACCAGACTATCTCTTTGACAGAATCCATAAGACCTTTAGTTTTCAAATTTCTTTCACCAATATGGGAACATGAACTCACACTGAAGAAGGTCGCTTCTTTTTGCCGGAGAAAGGATACTTGGGGGCAAATCTTTTGGTCCTATAGAAAAAACAAAAACACTCAGGTACATTAATTTAGCACACAACTACTGACTCGACTTACTTTATCAAACTATGTCTGGTAAATATACTCAACAAATTTTGAGTATACACCCAGATATGTGTGTATAACCTGTAGGGTGTGCCTACTGATGTAAAAGCATGCTGGGGAAACTGCAGTGTCCACAGTGGCATAATCTATATCACAAGGTGTAGTGACGTTACCATTACTACATTATTGGCATTTAGCAGACACTCCTATCCAGAGCGACTTACATAGGTTACAATTTTTACATGTTATCCATTTATACAGCTGGATATTTACTGAGGCGATTCTGGATTAAGAACCTTGCCCAAGGGTATAGCAGCAGTGCCCCAGTGAGGAATCGAACCGGCAACTTTTCGGTCACAAGCACTGCTCCGTACAACTATGCTACACTGCCTATCTACTATTCTACACATACTACATGCCACACTCCCATCATACAGGGGAATGTGGAAAGACCAGAATGTGACTTCCAATCAGGCCATGAATCACTGGGTCTAAATGCACAGGCTGTGGGGTAGAGTCACTATTAAAACCACAATGGCCCTTTCAACTTGAAAATCTCAATAGAGGACCTCCTTAACAGCTATCACACTCTTCCAGGCATTAGCCAGATGGACAACCAAGCCCCAGTGGGAAGACAATGATTTTTCTATTGTCTCACTGATGTACATTTATTTTCCAAAGAGCCAACCCCTTTTAACTGCTTTTTAAAATCTTCCGTGACTGCCAATATTGCCATTCATGCCATAAAGAGAAATCCTATGAGCAGTTAGCTCAAGGTAGATCATTTGATTCATGGAAAAATGGGAATCCTAAAGCCCCTCCCCAAACAGGTACCACAGCTGACATCATGCTTTTTGTATGCTCTCCATGTCTGGGCCTTAGGTCACCTTACATCTCCACACAGGTGATTCTACATGTAGGAACCTGTAGGCTACATCAATAGTATACAATATCAGATGTCCAAGTACTTCTTTAGTAATGATTGAATACCACAATACTGTCCACAGCGTATTAGCAAAAAATTCTAGTGGTATCACATAAGTTTTTTTCATGAAAACATGTGATTTTGCAATAACATAATAATAACAATATTAGCAAACTTAATGGAGAAGTGAGGAGCAAAGGATAACTACCTGCCCTAAATATGTTTTCTACACAATCTTTTTTCTTTCGATCCATGCTTTCCAATCCATTTCCTTTGGAGAGGGTTAACAACAGAGAGTGTGTTACTGCCCTTGAGGAGAAAATTTACAAAATGCTGTTTAGTTCAGCGTTATCTTATCCAGCACAATAGTGACTGAGGTCAGTGTCTATTCATTCACTCAAATCATGAAGAGTAAGTAAAATGATGACTGAGGCTGACTCATTCACCAGGAAACATGGATGGATCAGATCATCAGTTTTTTAATAATATGTTTTATGCTACAAACAAAGTTCTTTATAAGAACTGGGCAAATTGTTAAGAATGCCGCGGGGCCTGATGAGAATCCAGGAAGAGTGCTCAGAGACTGCGCCCATCAGCTTGCGGAGGTGTTTACTGACATTTTCAACCTGTCCCTCTCCCAGGCTACTGTACCTGCCTGTCTGAAATCAGCCACAATCATACCAGTGCCCAAACAGACCAACATCAGCAGTCTGAAAGACTATAGACCAGTGGCACTCACACCCATCATAGCAAAGTGCTTTGAAAGACTGGTTTTGAAGCACATCAGATCCACCCTCACCCCCGCCCTGGACCAGCACCAGTATGCATACAGAGCAAACAGATCTACAGAGGACGCCATCGCCACTGCTCTCCACACAGCACTGACCCACCTCGAACAGAAGGGGACATATGTGAGGATGCTTTTTATAGACTACAGCTCCGCATTCAACACTATTGTCCCCAGCAGGTTGGTCACCAAACTCCTTGAGCTGGGTCTCAGTAAACCACTGTGCATGTGGATCAAGGACTTCCTGTCCAACCACCCACAGACAGTCAGACTTGGCCCCCACGTCTCCCCAAGCCTGACCCTCAGCACTGGCGCACCACAAGGCTGCGTGCTGAGTCCCCTCCTCTATTTTCTTTACACATATGACTGCATCCCCAAATATCCCTCAAACACAATCATTAAATTTGCAGACAACACAACAGTGGTGGCATTGATCTCAGACGGGGATGAGACAGCCTACAGAGATGAAGTCCTTGGACTGGCAGGATGGTGCACAGAGAATAACTTATCACTGAACATCAAAAAAACTAAAGAACTCATCATAGATTTCAGGAGACACCACGAAGACCTCTCTCCTCTAAACATCAAAGGAGAAGTGGTGGAGAGGGTCTCTAG
This sequence comes from Megalops cyprinoides, assembly GCF_013368585.1. Taxonomy (NCBI): domain Eukaryota; kingdom Metazoa; phylum Chordata; class Actinopteri; order Elopiformes; family Megalopidae; genus Megalops; species Megalops cyprinoides. The sequence continues at coordinate 17,586,690 of NC_050583.1, read as the reverse complement.
CTTCAAGTTTCTAGGAACCCACATCACAGAGGACCTCACATGGACAGTCAACTCTACTGCTCTGGTCAAGAAGGCTCAACAGCGGCTACACTTTTTAAGGACACTCAGGAAGATCAACTTGTCCACAGAGCTGCTTGTGTCCTTCTACCACTGCTCTGTTAAGAGTGTTTTTACAGCATGGTATGCCAACTGCACATCAACACAGCCCAGAAAATAATTGGACTCCCCCTGCCCTCACTGGAAGACACCTTCAGATCACGATGCCTCCGCAGAGCCAGCGGCATTCTGAGGGATGCAACTCACCCCTGCCATCACCTCTTCTCTCTGTTGCCATCTGGTAGGCACTACAGGGCCTTAAAGTCCCATACTTCCAGGCTCAAAAACAGCTTTTACCCCAGAGCCATTACTGAACTGAACTCCATAAAACACTGATAACACCCCACTGCTAACCCCCCCCCCCCCCCCACAACTGGAATAGTATTTCCATACAATCTGCATATAACATGCAATAATAGTTATAAGTGCAATAATACTGGTACAGTTGCAATTTTTTCCACAGTGCAATAATATTTCTTCATGGTGCAACAGCATAAGTACAATATAAGCTTTTGATATGCCACTTTTTTTTATTCTATTTTTTTTTTCCTATTGTGTGTTTGTGTGTGTGTACATGTGTAGAATGTACCGTCTCAGGGGCTGCACAGCAAATTTCGTTGTACAACAATGTGTCAATGACAATAAAGGCATTCTATTCTATTCTATTCTAAATTGGTTAAAGAAGGAAGGATGTCAACAGAAACAACCGAATGCTGAGGTGAATGACGGTGAGTTGAGTTCATACTGACACACAATTGAAATAAAGGTAAAAAAGTAAAAGCCAACATACCATGGCCACAGGATGCTTCTAGCAAGGAACCCCTTGGAATGTCATGCGGCAGTTTTTGAGCAGGCGCAGCTGAGTCTTTGAGAGTACTTTGGTTTTTCTTGGAGGGTTCTTAAAGAAAACAGAAGTGCATTTTAGTAAAGAGTCATCATGGCTCTTGTGATGGCTGTACTGATGACATTACAGTATCTATTTGCTCCACAGAAAGCCTGCTCATTTTACACAGCTCACATTTTGCACATCCATTTATAAAGGGTATAAACAGCAGTGCCCCATGTGGGGCACCTGCAACCAGCAACCTTTGGATTACAAGACTGATGTCATTTTGATGGATATATTTGGAGATAGAGTTTAGGTGAAACCCTTTTGGAGATATGTTTAGTTTTGGCTGCCAGTGTGTAAGCTCCATAATAGTATTCAATAGTATTGAATAGTCATCCCTTTCAAGCAGCTGAGAGGACTGGCTGTCAAAAGCAGCACGAACTTGGCCTGCCACCTGATACTGTCAAATTTCAGAATGATGTTGCTTTAATGCTGTCAACAGACACATTTGTACACAATGTGATGTAGCTGTGCTCATGTGGTTTGCTCTTTATTATGATATAACAAAGGCATGTTTTCCTTAATCTCTTGCCATAAAGCCTCACGTTGGTAAAAGTGAACAACCACCTACTGTATTTAAGAGCTTATCTTTAGCGAATGATTCAGAATAGCTATAGCACATTTGTCAGAGCACATTTGCCTTTAATAAAATATGTAAAACATGGTGTGACTAAATCAGTCATGAGTTTCTGTTTGTCTTTTTGTCTGTTTCTCTTTGTGTTAGACAGAAACTCTGTATATACTTACTTACTATATATACTTACTCAGGCATTACAAAGCTATTATATACACCTTTGGTTTATTTCCTAAGAGATGTGCTAAGTGTGCAATCAGGAAAACTGTGGATATCCTTGAAACAAATCTCTCTGGGGAAGCTTTTACTTCGATGATTTAGTATAGGGGTGAAGGTATCTTACTGTCTCCCTTTTCCTTTGTGCCAGGTTTCTTTGCTGAAACTGAGAGAAAGTGACAGTGTTAGTGAACTGGATGTGAATCTGTCCTCAGGAGCAGATAGACTACAACAGTGGAGCTCTCACTTTCCGTAAAGAGACAGTGTATACACCAAATCGGTCAGTGATACTTTCCTTTGCTTTGAAAAAGCAGCACTCGCCAACTAGACAGACTGGTATGTGTGCTTAGAAAAACATATTTGTGCGATTGGCTGAACTGAAAATATTCAGAAGCTGCTACAGCCCATCTTGCAATAATCCCTATTCAAGCTAATTCCATGAATTATACACATGAAGTGTATAATTTATGAACGATAACTTACTTTGTTGTGGCTTGTTCTTTGCGGCTGGCTTTGTTGCAGGAGGGGCTCCTGGATTTGGGCCAACTTGTACTTATTAAAGAAATACAAATGAAAACAAGTTATGAATGTATATATCCAAGCATCACTTTCTCATCCACAATGCAACTGAACTCAGCATACACAGTGCTGAGTTCAAAATGGTGCTGCTGATGTCAATTTGCAGAGCTACTTTCACCAAGACACCTGTTAAAATGGTACGCATGTTGTATGCATTTTACTTTTGAGTGTTCAAGTTTGTATTTTAAAAAATATACTAGTCTACACTTATATTACTATGTTCAATTTTAATTGCATCAAGCTGACAGCAACATTACAGCAAAGCTTATTGGAGTGGATATGGTCAATGTGTACACATTCATACTTATTTACCCATTTCAAAGGGATTTGGTAATAATGCAGGAACAATCTTGTCAGCTACAAGACAACAAAATAAGTAGTCAGTGCAGTGGTTCTCTGCATCAGCCCATATTTAACATTTATTGAAAGGCATTGTTCATGATCACAAACAATATCAAAGATGTCCCCAACACCTCATTAGAATTGTTCTGGAAGACATGAAAGAGCCAAAGGAGGACTATATCTGTGTTACTAAACCCTAGACCTGAAGGGCAACATTGTTGTTCTGTTTCAATCCAGCTACACACATTCATTCATGTAAATTTATTTAACCACTGTCTTGATTAAACCAATTTGGTTACAGTCCCTCGTTTTGAGATGTCTTGTCCTTTGGACACTCTAACCCTATGCAGCCCTCCAGGACCAGTGCTCAGTTGAGGCTATTCAGAGTAAAGACTAGATCAGTCTTTGATTCAATTTGTCACCCATCTCAGTAATAAAACTCACCAACGCTGAACATGCTGGTCCCAAATACTGCAGGGAATCAAATTGTCAGAACTACGCATGAAAAATAAAAGATTAACCACAACTAAATTCAAATCATCATAGTAGAATGGTGCATGTGATGTATATTTTCTCCTGCGTTTCTCCTGGATACAACCAAAAAAAAAGCCAGCAGTGAAACTTAAGCACACACATGCATTCTCGCAGAACCTGCTCTGTTCGGGACTGCAAATATGGATGCCCATGGAAAACGGTACACCCTCATAGAGAGAAAATGGTCTTTGTTCATTTTTGTGGTTTTTATGTTTTTATAAATGGAAACTGATCATTGCAGAAGAAAGAGAACATTCCCAGCTGCCAATAAAACTTGACTGCATTTGATGTCCAGCTACAACCTGAGCAACAGGTCAAATTGAAGCAAACCTGTTATTCCACGCGGCCATTTAGTGAGTCGCGCATATCCCTTAATATCCAATAGCCTGGGGGTTACTGGGGTTAACAAGTGCCATTATTGCATTATATTTTTCTCACCACACATGCACCCATATGGAAGGTACACTAACACCAACACCATATAATGACGAGACAGTTTATTTGTTAGTTAGTGTTAGTATGGGTTTGGAAATGGCATGGGGTGGGGCGTAGGAACCATGTACACTCACACACGCTCACGCACATACACACACACCTGGTTTGAGCAGTGGAATTCGATTATCTACAGGCTGCTTCAGTATGTTTCCCAGGTGTTCCTTCAGCGCAACGACAGATGCATGGTAGGATATCACACGCTTGGAATCAATGCTGAGTCGCGGAGTATAAGGGTCGAACGTCACAGCTGAAGGCAGGTCTTCAGTGGCCTAGAACCAGACACCAGTTTTAAAAGTTTAGTGGTTTTATTCCGCTGGCTGAACAGTTATGCACTGGTCAGAGGGACGAGTGAAAAAACATTCCCAGAAACCCACCTCAACAAATCCCTCGCAGAGCAGCTTCAGCAAAATCAACTGACCGAAACACTTCTACCTATGAGTCGTTTACCTTTGTAACACTGTGCTTTCTGAGCTCTCATTCAGAGCTGCTCAGTTTGCCATAACACTACATGGTCTTTCAAGAGAATATTCTAGAGCAGGGGTGTCCAAACCTCTCCTGGAGGGCCACTTGTCCTGCATGTTTTAGATCTCTCCCTGCTCCAACACAGCTGATTCAAATGATCAGTTTGTTATTCAGCAGCTTCAGGAACTCATAACGAGTTGATCATTTGAATCAGCTGTGTTGGAGCAGGGAGAGATCTAAAACATTGCAGGACAAGTGGCCCTCCAGGAGAGGTTTGGACACCCCTGTTCTAGAGCGTCACCTGCAGGAATGCAAGGGCCTGCGTCTGGGCCAGAAGGCTGTCGATCCGGTCTCTTGCGCCACTCATCTGCTCCACGTTTTGACCGAACTTCTTCATCAGGGAAAGAAGCTTGGACTGGGCACCTTCCTGCTCCTTATCTATGCTCTTCAAGGCCTCCTGCTCATCCTTGTCTAGAAGCTCCCGAATCTGCCTGTACTCCACCTCCAGAGTCCTCTTCCTATTGACAGCTGCTTCCTAGTGCAACGGAAAAACAACTGTCACAGCAAATCACAGAGGAAATACACATCTGATTACCCTCAAACTGTAAATATGGTGTAATATAAGGACAGAAAAAAGCTGAAAAAAAAAAGATTGAAGAGGCTGGTTTTGATGTTTCTAAATGCACATATCCAATACTCTTACCTTAACAGCAGAGAGGGTGGTTTTATTTCCTGCCTATGCTGTTGTATATATGTGACAGTTGATATGTTTTAAGGTAGAGTCAAACATACAAGTCTTATTATAAAAGGTAAATAATATTTAATTCTTACTGCAGGTAAGCTAACCAGTAGTTATCTACACTTGATCTACACTTTCACAAGAGAATGTAGATGACATGAGAGTTCAGTATTCTTTCTACTAAACTGCACAAAATTTAAACATGCTTTGCAACACAGGAAGAAGTTACAATCTGTTCTCCGTCCCAGAGTCACGGGAATAACTGAGTAAGACATTATCTGTGGTTTAGGACAAACTGCTTTTGAAATGGTTCTCAGAGTCCTATGAGACTGTGATGAAAAGAATCATGTTCAGTTAGTGTTCAGTAACATGCCTGGACCAGGGCCGGCACTATAGGGGTGCTTAGGGGTGCACCCCCAGACATATCTCAGTGCACCCCCAGCTGTCTCCTTTTATCCCAATGTCTACACAGTATTTATTACATTTTTGGTAAGATATGGCGTGTCCCCCCCAATGGACTGCAATTTTAACCCTCTGTATTTTCTTCAGGTGCCAAGCCTGGCCTGAACATACTGCACAACCATAGATATGAGACATAAGAAACAACAGGGTAGCTGCCTCAGAAAAACTGAATATGCTCTAGTTGTGAATTGTTAGAAAAGTGCTTACAAAGATTCACAAACAGTGATATATAATAATAGCAAGTGTTTTAAGTAGTAGCAGGACTTACAGAAAACTGTTATAAACAAATCCTTTTGCCAAACAGATACTTACTTTCAGCAAACACTGCTGTTCTTTCATTTGGGAAACAATCATGTGGGTCTTCTCTATCTTTGCATCCAGCAAAGACAATTTTTTCCTGAATTCAGACTACAAAACCAACACGTGGATTAGCGAATGAATCAGAGCCAATAAGTTCTCAATGAAAATGCAAGTTTTCCAAGATCATAGGAAAAATGTTATAACAAATAGTGAGAGAATGATAAACCTCTTTTTGAACCCGTTGCTCGTCTGGCGTGGAAAACATGCAGCCCTTGTGCGCTTGCTGCAGGCAGGCGCTGCAGATGCAGTGACCGTGCTGGACGCAGAAGAACTCCATCATTTTGTAGTGATCTGAACAGATGCGCTCGCGCAGATCTCCGAGCGGCTCGGTCAGCTGGTGCGCAGCAAAAACCGGGTTCTCCTGGTGAGGTCTCACGTGTTCCTCGCAGAAGGACGCCATGCAGGTGAGGCAGGTCTTGTATGCTTTCGCCTCCCTGCAAGTGTCGCACGTGATTGCCGGCGCCGTTGGCTTCTTCGTCTGAGGCACATCGCTGGAGCTGCCGTCTTTCTTGGACCTTGATACAAACTTCTCCACCACAGCGCTGAGCACGGTGTTCTTCTTCAGCTCGGGCTTGGTGTAGAAATGGGTTCTGCACTGTGGACAGTTGAATCCCAGCGCCACCTGTTCACTCTCTTGCCAAGTCAAATCGAGACAAGCTTGACAGAAATTATGACCGCACGGAGTGGTCACCGGACTATCGAAGGGGCTTAAGCATATACTGCAGGTCAGCTCTTCCTCCAGACCCAAAAGAGAGGGCATCTCGTCAGCCATGGTTAGACAGCTTTTGCAACGTCACTGCTCTCAAATAGAGGAGAAACGAAACTAAAGGAAGAAACGAAACCGAAAGTTACCACGAAGAAAATTAGCTCGGTAGCTAAACGACAAACTAGACAGCATAGCCGTAAACTAGCTGACAGTGAAAACAAGCTTCGAGTTGTAGTGAACTGTTTAACTATCAAGTTCGCACACTTGCCTTCTTTATAATCTTGCCAACAAAATATGCAGCCTACTAAAATGTTTATTCACGTTAGCATACACATTTGTTAGACTACCTGGATATTTGACTTAATAGCTTACAGACCCTTGTTTTTTTCCAGTAATTTGTCGCTGACATGTTATAACAAACTACAATCATATATTTTAAATAGGCAATATATGGTGGAGCATTCATAAAAATGATAGACCTACCGATGTTGGTGCAGAGAGTCTCACAAACCGAGTGGCGCAGAGCGTTTCGGTGACTGCTCCAGCTTCCTTACTACTAACGCACGACAGCTATGTGGCCAAAAAGGCGTTTGCGGGCTTTGCGCATGCAATGTCGCTTGCCAAGGAGACAACAGAGCAACTTCCTCGTCGTTGTACGGAGCGTTTATTTCATCTTTAAACCATCAGGACAGTTCGTCCTATTCAAGCCGCTTTCATCCGTTATACACCACATCAGAGAATCTGTGCTTGTCCGGTGTCAGCTGTGGTCCTATACACAGTATTATTTTTTCAGGCGCTCTTAATCAGTTGCTTTTACTCGGTTGTCTCAGATATTAATTTAATACTTGCCTGTATTTTAGGGTTTCAGGTTAACAGCTTTTCTACGCTAATTGGCGTCTTTATACGTGTAATAAAGACAAGATTGAAAATGTTTACAGAAAGACGCGTTAACTTAATCGCCGAACACAGGGTGCATAATGAAAACAGCACCTGGGCTGTGAAACACTTAAATAGAGGGCCTGTATAAAGATGTATTGATGGACAGGCACAGAACACTGACGAATGCAAGAAGCAGTGTGCAAGAGCTCTTTGATCATGTACCTTATTGGGCAGAAATCACGCTACCAAAGGGACTTTTTTTTTGGAGGGGGCCGCGGTGGGAGAGGGATTGTGTTGGTAATAACACACATTACATGTAATGTTGGCTAAATATGTACTTTTATTTATACTTACAGAATACACAATGAAGGATGTGTCTGGCCAACAGGCAAAATACCTGTTGGATTTTGGAGAGGTATTGTAGACATACTGCAGAGAAGCCTGTAGCAAGTTTATAGCCATTAATACAAATATGGACTACTGTGGCATTTAGTAAGCACCGAAGTCCAAAAATCATATTTTTTGACCACATAGTGTTGAGCACTGGCACTTCCTTTGTGCCATTGTTTATTGGCATCTGCTAGAGACACTGAACATAAATAACATAAATAACATACATAAAAACAACAGACACACACAACATATATAATAACTTCATATATACCTTCAAAGTGTTTTATGACACTTTAGGAGAAAATCAGAATAACCAAAGCAGTGTTCTTCCTGTGTTTGCTTTGGCTAGCTGGGGTGGTTACATAAAGCAGACTTTGTACAACAGCAAACAGAGTTCAGTTCATGGGCCGCTTCTGTTTCACTTGGCAACCACCACTCTTCAGATCAACAACGAACGTCACAACCTTCACCAGAGAAGATGAACCTTCTGATCAGTGTCTTAAACACAAGCTCAGGCTCACATGCAGCTAAATCACAAGGGGAAGCTCCCTGAAGCTCTTTGTTGAGTCATTTGCCTAGTACAGCCACGAGAACATGTGTGCCTGCTGCCAACATCCATGTATTCTCATGATTCTCCAGCTGGTGCTGTACCTGCAGACCCTCTGGTGACAAAGTGATCAAAAAAACGAATTCATGCTCTCTTTTGGGAGGCGAGGCATGTCTAGCTCTGGTTCTGTGACATGTGTAGTTAATTCTACCAAAGGACAACACCAGCCTTAGCCATACTTGGAACCTACACAATATAAATTGTATTTTTGTTTGACATGTATCTGTTCAGATTTTTAAAGGTTTTTTTTTTTTTTTTTGCATACCCGACATAGATATTCACCTCTAAAACTGACATAATACTATAACTCACAGATGTGGATTTAGTCATGTTTGACTAAATAAAGACCATGAATAACAATTTTAAACGTCATTTACACTAAACATCATGGAGAAAGGATACGTTATTTTGGTAACAAAACTTTTCAGATGGTCCAAACGTGAAAGGCACATAACAAACTGTCAGCTAAACTTTGAAAAATCTTCTATATTTCCCGTCTTGACAAGGTTTGATTAGCCTTCAGTTTGATTAGTCTTTTAAACTAGGGCACTAGATCACTTGATTTATGCAACTAACTAGTCAACTAAGAATACAAGCATTATGAACGTCTAACTCAGTTACACAGATATGGTGGTTACCATTTCTGTCAGACTGTACAATGTCACAACGGCCTGCTCCACAACAGTGTAGCACAGTTGGCGGCAGTGTAGCATAGTGGTAAGGAGCAGGAGTCATAATTGAACGGTTTCCGCTTCGATTCCCTGGTGGGGCACTGATGTTGTACCCTTAGGCAAAGTACTTAACCCGAAATTGCCTCCGTAAATATCCAGCTGTATAAATAGGTAACGTGGAAAAAAAGTAACCTATGTAGGTCGCCCTGGATAAGAACGTCTGCTAAATGCCAATAGTGTAGTGTATTAAAGATGTTTCACACGTCTGGTGATCAATATTTAAAAAATCAGGTGTGATTTTATCGAATGTAATGGTGAGATTTAACAAATGTAGTACTGTTTCGCTAGCTAGAAGTAACAAATTTGTTAGGATTAATTAAAATAATATTTTCCATTATTTACATTATACGATCTTCTTTACCGCCAAACCTGAATTAGTGATGAGTGAGACCAGCGGCCCTACGAGCATCTTCGCAAAACCCGACTCTATTGTCTTTATAGAACATGGTCATATGACCAACCCGTCAGCTGACCAGAATAAGCGGCGTTATTCCCTTCCAGCTCGGTAGTCGGCATTGCTTGCGTTGTGTTTTTCTCTGTGAGCTCAACAGTTTTGTCGGCATCTTGGTTTGCATTTCAAAGGGAACTTTTAAACAAATAATAATAATAATAATAATAATAAAAACCGACCATTATAAACAGTGTGTTTAAGAAAGCAAATTGGTCAGTCAGAGTTTCACGATCAGAATGCTGTTATGATGAGAGATCCTGTGGATAATATGCAGCTTGTTCTGAAGTTTTTTTTTAGTGAAAATAATTTTTAGAAGGCACCCAAAGATAACACCAGTTCTATTTTATTATTTTATATTTCGAAGTGAGTGTGTCAAAAAAATTCATTTGTGTCATTACGTTTTCAAAATATGGCATATATGGCATTTTAATGTCGTCATTAATATCATCATACAGCTCTTCAATTTGTCTGGCTTGTGAGTGCTGGCTTTACATTAGCTGAGAGAACATAAATGTAAGTAATGTCCTATTTAGACATCATCTTTGACATTGTAGACTTTGAAGAAAGTCTGATTTGCTGTGTTGATCCACAAAGACAGAATATAAAATGAATCAAAGGATCGAGCTCTAAATGCCGTTTGGCCTAATGAAGGCTGCCACTGGAATCGGCAGAAAGCTGCATGCAAGGTGTGTCAGAGGAAAAGTACTCTGTAACAACCTGCTGCAACCTCCATCTTTTATAAGCTTTGACAAAAAAGCTTAATACACAATATTCAAAAATCATTGTCCAAAGCTGTTGATTTAGTGCCCTCTGGTGTATATGTAATGATATTGTTATGATAAGCTGACAACATGTGAGCACTGCTCCACATTGTACTGTGTACCTCTGCATTGGCTATTTTATGGTGGTGTTACAAATAAAATGAAACACCTATGATGTATTTTGAATCTATCTTCTTTTGATAACGATAATGGCCAAAGCTATTCTGCAGAGAGAACACCACACCCCTAACCCTATGGGCCTGGGCTCCTGTAACCTTCCAGAGCAATACTACAATGCTGAGGGCCCACTCCTCTCCACAGAACTGGATCAGAACTGTATCTCATGTACAGCTCTGATACACAGATACTATGGAATCCATATAAATGACTAGTATGTATGAAATCTGTATTAATGAAATCTTGCAATTTCAGAGAGTTTAAAATTCATTAGAGCCAGAATGAAGCAGTTATTAAGTGACTGGCAGATTTAGAGCAGTTGATGGAAACAGGTTCCCATCACTGAGACGCCACAATGTATTGCATTGTTTCCATTGCCATTCTCATAGATCTGTCATTGACATAGTCATGGTGGTCTGGCCTGTGGCATTATCCTCTGAAGCCCTGGGTCATTGCGCAAAACATGGGGTGAGCATTGGCAAGAGACTGGCTGGAACTGGCTGGGGGTGTCTTTTTAAAGTATGTTGATTATGAATGTAAAATTTTAATTAATTTAGAAAAAGAAATAAACAGGGCAGTCGTTTACATTAATTTTCCACGCATTTCCACAACAACAAATGTTTGTTCGTATTCATTCCAAATTCCAAATGTTTGAAAAAAGTTTTTGTTGACTTACATAGGTCCACAGAATCCATCATAGTTTAGCTTGTTTGCTAGGTTTAGAGTACAGTTAGCTTCCAACAGTTACTCTTTGTCATTATTGGTACTCTTCATGAGCATAGGCTTCCTCTGAGCAAAACAACTGCCAGATTTTGATTCAAACCCAACAGGCATGTAAGGAGGGAAGCAACTTTCTACGATTTATACAATTTTAGCAATGATAAGAAAATCATTTTATTTATTCATTTATGTGGTTGGTTGGTGGATGTGATGATTCCCTGTTAAAATTAAATGGTTGGAATCACATGTAGTTTAGGGAAAAATACAGAGAAAAACGCACTTTTCGTTAATTGCTCTCAAATGTTATGGCATATTAGGCACAGGCACATAACTCTAAATTGAGAAAAAGTGAAATAAAAAGCTATGTATCCTAGGTTACTACATTTATGGTGCTTTCTGAGTCGCTCGTGGGCTCTCCAGCTCTCATCTCCACCCCTCCCTTCCTCATCCAGTGGTCCTTTCCGCTCGCTAAGTGATGCTGGTGATGTCACGCTCTGTTTTCGAGCGGAGCGGCGGAGGACAGTGATGGCGCCCGCCGCGCGGGTCCTGGAGTCCCTTTAAGATCTGCCTGTGACACCAAACAAGGATGGAAGGGAATGCCGTTCCCGACCAAGAGCAGCTACTGCTATTTTTAAAGAAACTCAAAGAAGTATTCGATGTTTGTGACGATGATGCGGACGGCTACATTAGTGTTGAGCATTTCGTGGATCTTGGTTTGCAGTTCGGGCAAGGAGAAGAGGTAAGATTGAGTAGATTGAGTAGATGTTTTCTTTATAAAAGGGGTTTGAGCAGAATGAGTGAATTTAACCTGAACTTCTTAATTGCTCGTAAATAACAGAGCTGTTGGTTTACAATGACATTAAGTCATTTACAAGCATGTAGCCTACCTAAAAACGCAATTCGAAGGTGAATTCGTTCTATATGTGGCAAACAGGTAGCCTATAGTAATCAAATACGATGGCTAGCTAATTAGTTTTTCATATTTGGCAGAAATGTTTTTCCAAGGACTCCCTCAAGTTAATTATATTAATTTGATGCCACTGTCGCTTCCCAAACAAATGGTCGACTCCTTCGTTTTCGATCATTTAAAGAGAAGCACACATAAGTGCCTCTTTCGAGGTCACTAACGCTGTATGTATGTAATAATAAATAAACTATTTTGGAAATGTCGCTTACACATTGTGTAGACCGTTTTTCGACGTATATTTATAAAGTATCCTCGATAAAGTGACACTTTTACTGTTTTTCAGGTTTTCCAGTATTTCAGCTGGTGATTTTAAAAATAAAGACTGGCAAGATTTTTGCAGTTGTTTGGGGTATAAACTGCAGATTCGTTCCTGTGAATACAAACATGTTGTGTGAAAAATATAACAATTCATCGTCTACATTTCTGTCGAGATAAAGACATTTGACGTTTGTCCCATGTCATGTCCCATGTAGGAACCTCTTGAAATGTTCGTGGTTAGCAGAATAAATAGCTCGTGTGAAATACGTGAAACTGAAGAGTCATACTCTGTTTCAGTAACACAACAAGATATCGTTTTTATTCATATAAAACATTACCTAAAGTACAGTTTAAGTCAGCATGCAGAGACACTGATGGGGGGAGCGCATTGTATGTGTGTTTTGTGGAATGTCCCCGTGGGCCCCCTCCTGCTCAGGGATTTGTAGCGATGGAAAGTAGCGGAGTGTTGTGGCGACAGATTGGCGTTCTGCTGAGTTCTCATAATGAATTTATCAGGTGGTGTCTGTGCTGTCTCCAGCTGTCCTGTAAAGTGCCCTGGCCCCAGAGTATCAGGCTTTTCCGCTTCATTGTGGCTTTCTCTGTAGGTAGCATCCGCAGTGGTCTCTCCAGCTGAGACAATTTATGAAACACTGGCAGGTGGTAGTCTTTCACAGGTTCGTTAGCAAGCTTACTGGTCTTAAACCGTTAAGCTCAACAATTACGCTTCTCCTTTCCTAGACCTTGATCTGTTTAGCAGTCCCATTGAGTCCGGCAGTAAGAAGCTCTACCTAGGGCGAATCATACACATTAAAGTCTAATTGGGCCATGTTTGTTTGTCCTTGTGTTTTTAAGTCTATTGCTTTGGACTTCTTTCAAGGAGCCCCCTGATCCAGCATTGTAATGCATTTGTGATGTTTTGTTTTGAAAGGGGGATGCGCTGCCGAAAAGAAATTTTGGAGAAAATAGACAGAGATGTGTTACCCACTAAGCAGCATCTGTATAATCCAATTCTGTGGTTTTCAAATTCTTCAGTTATTGTGTAGGTAAGGCCCCACTTGGGGGGCCATTTGGTTTGTGTGTTTTCACTGGCCCATCACCAGATCTCATGCTGAAATTCCATGTGCTGGCAGACTTCTTTTGCTGTCAAGAGCGCCTCAGAGTTAGACAGGGTCATGATATGCCGGGGGTAAATCACAACACACAACCAAACAAGCCCCACGAAGACACAGAGACTGTCCTTGCCTGCGGCTGTGAGGCCTGGTTTGTTGGGGATAGGTAATCACAAGCTGTTCGCAATCATGCAGAATAGTGATTATTAATCACTGAATTTAAAGAACCCATCCAAACATGACATGCTCTGGGTTTCATTTGCACCATTTGGACTGGAGCTAAGCTGAACTCATAGGCACAGCTGCATTGTCCCGCTTCTGGCCCCCAGCTCTGTGATCATGCTTCTGGTTCCTGCATGCTGCATGCTTCCTGCACTAAACACCTGCTAACAAGCAGTTAGGCAGCCGCAGTGAGATGGTTTGTCTGGTGTTTCAGGGGGGTGTGTGTGTGTGTGTGTGTGTGTGTGGGGGGGGGGGGGGGGGGGTTGAATACTGCTTGACACTGGAGCACATATTTTGATGAGGGGTGATGGAGGATTGACAGCTAATGTGATATGCCTGTTTTAGCAGTAATGTGATTTCAGTCTGTCGTGGCATCTGTTGTGCCACGTATCCGTTATACCTCAGCCAGAGATGTTAATCCAAGACACCAACCATCATTCCAGTGGGCGCTATTTAATCAGTGTTGCCATTAACGGGTCTCATCAACTGATGCTACATCTGCTTGCTCATAATTTCAGTGAATGCAAGCTTTAATCACTTATGAGAGGGAGTGTTGTAATGCTGAATGGCCTGTCATGGTGTTGGTCCGTCAGATCAGTTTATGCCTGGAGAGGATCAGTATCAGTATGTTGGATTCAGGGTACGACCAGATTTGACAGGACACAGTAATCCGGACTGACAGAAGCAATCGTCCTGATTGCGCATGTTAGATTTAATCATGTTTTTCCTTGTTTTGTTGAGATTTAACAGCCTCTGTCTGTTTTTCCTCTGAACCATTTCAAAATAGCTCTTTATTGGAATGTTATAAGGTATGATTATTCCCCATCCTTCAGTGTCCTGCCAGAACTGTGAGTTCTGCAGTCATTAAAGACTGGAGAACGGCTCTGGTGCAAGTTCAGAGTTGCCTCTCCCCCTCTTCCTGCTGCCAGCTCTAAAAATAACTGTATTGAGGCTCACACCTCCCATGTAGCCATGGTGACCACCGCTTAACAAACCTGCAGAGTGATGGGACCGCTGGGTGTTGTAGGCTTGTCTCTTCAATAAACACAGCCAATGAGGCGGCACGCTGTATCTGGAGAGGTGTTAACGGCTGACACTCCTTGCGTCAACACAAATGATGGACCATGTCTACAACCATTTCATGGGTCAGTTAGGGCTGTTTGAAGATCACACACACAAATTACACACAATGGGTTACTACACTTTTCTGTTGAGAGACTGGCAGCCATTACAGAACACATAAGGAGATACAAGGAGATTCAAAGTCTATGTGGAGTATCAATATCTGTATTTTGAGTTCCATATTCAAATTTCACTCTGTTGTATAAACTGTTCATCTATCAGTTTTGAGGGCTGATCTCACATTCATTGTTATGCTTTGTAATAATAATGAACACACAAAAAATCCCCAGAAAGAAATCTCCCAGATAATGACTGTTGTTTGCTGATTGCAAATGTCCACACAGCTTTCCAATCTGCAGATGTAATGTGCTTTCTGAAACCCTTGTGATGAAGAAGACCTCTGTAGGAAAGGAAAAGTACAGTAAAAGATATGTGCTCACATTTATTACAATATTTATCACAATATTAGGTTTATACTTGGCATGACTGAAGCTGAAGGCTCATCTGCAGCAATTGACAGTAGAACGATAAGGCAATGCGCAGCACAACCATTCATTTTTTATAATGAAAAGTATTGATTTACCCGTAGATAAATTTGGCCTTGAGAGGTTCTGTAACTGTGAAACGTGATATGAATGCTTGTGTGAAGCCTTCCTCTGGACTCCTAAGTGGATGATGTGCATGCAGAGGGGGTAATATGGCAGTGAGAATAGGCTGGAGATGAAAGCGGTGCAGGCTGGTGGGCTGACTGATCCCCCCAGGTGGAGGCATGCTTCCTCACTGTGGTTGGGACTGTGAAGGGCCTGTGCTCTATCCTCCCAGTGATGGAGGGAAAATGAGAAAAGGAGGGAGACAGAAAAAAACTGAGAGAGAAATAAAGACCTCCCCTTGCTGTTCTCCCATGGTTGACCTATGCAGTCTTAATGGTAATTAGCTCTGGTAATTGATTGCCACTTGCTCTTTGTATGGACAATTAAGGCTTTTAAGAGGCTCTCGGTACATATGTAATTTAGTCTGGTAATTAATTGCAGCGCCCGAGGCTCTTTATCATTGGAAATGAGTTACAATGGCCTTTCTGGGGTGGTGCTAATCAAAACTTGCCATGTTTCCAGGCTCTCAGTAAGAGATCATACTGGAGACATCATTCCTCTATAAGTGGAATACCTGGGGACAACTGATTCCAGCTGGATCCCATAGGCCAAATCGTCTAATCGTCTTTTCTCTCAGTTTTATAATCTCTTGTTGGATAAGTCTGTTCTGACTTTTTAAAGCCCTTGGAGGGATTGGCTGAGAAAACATCCATGTCTTAATTATTTCTGTTATGATTTATTTGTGTAGCAGATGTTTTGGTCAGACTGAGTTTATGTTGATTTAGCTCCGCTAACCTATGCCCAGAGGGTCTGAATAGACACAGTGGTGGAAACAGTTCCAGTTCAGAATAATTGGTTTTCTCTGCTTAATTTTTGTGTAAGTATTTCATAGTGTGCATTTTTAAAGATTATCCACATCATCAATTTTGGCTGTTGTGCAGTGTTGTGACCTACTAAAATTTAGATGCTTGAATGTTTTTTATGCATTTGACTTAATATCCAGAATGAAGTCTTGAGAAGTGTTGGTGTACACCACACATGCACTCGCCCACTTGTCGAGAATATGGTGAAGAATGACTCATCTAACCATATCACTTTTTTTTCCACATCTCTGTAGACCAGTGGCTATGGTTTTTGCACGCACCACTGAACTCTCAAATGTGCATTCATCTTTGTAATGAGGGGTTTATGCACTGCAATCCTACTATATATATACATACATATATATATATATATATATATATATATATATATATATATATATATATATATCAGTATCAGTATATCATTTCTATAATATAGTGTATTTTTGTGTCATTTGTCAGATAATTAACACAGGATACTGTATGTTATATACTGCTATGTTCATTAATGAGTTACTGCTCTTCTTTGATAAAAAACATGCTTGAATCTAATGGGGGAGAAAATCGTGTGCTTGTTCCTAATTAGGACTATTAGAAGAGTGAGGATAATGGTAATTTGATGATACAACAACACTGATTCCCAGTTTGTTAAGTGCATCTCTCCCTCAAACAGGAAAAATATGTGATAAATGTAGCTGAAAGTGTACTATGGATGTAGTGAAATTTTAATGAGAATATAAACATTTTGAGTATTTGATTAAAATGTACAATATTAATATTAATATTAATATCACTTTACAACCATTTATTGATAGCATTTATAAAATCAGTTGAAAAGCAGTCATACTTAAATTCAGTAAATCAACATGTCTGGTGGGTGGAAACTACCCCTGACATCTGTGTAAGAGCTTTCTTGGAAACTCCAGGCTCTTGACACCCATGGTGGATGCACTCAGGTGCCCAGTGCTGGTATCCAGGAGACAGATCAGAAGATTCTGCAGTGCAGTAGAGTACATGAGCTGTGGATGAGGACTTTGCCTCCGAGTTTACAGTCTCTTGGTGCTGGTTGTTAATAGCTTGTTTACCTGTGGTGCTCTGCTGTATCTCGCCACACTCCTGGAGCATCAGAACTGATGAGACTTGTGGGAGTAAACTAGTTTGGTTGTTTTGGCAGTCTGAGTGCATGTTCCTACTGCTGCATTAAATCTGTGTGACGTTTATGTAAGATTCAATTCAGATTAAGTCTTCCAAAATCAGATTATTTTTAGTACAGAACAATTAGATGGCCAACATTTTACACAGGATCAGAGATGGACATCCCGGCTTCAGAAAGTAAAAGTCCTGCCACGTGTTTGTTCTAACCATCCACAAAACAAGGTGATTTCACTAATTAGCTCCTTTACCTGGCTGAAGAGTTGTGTTAATTAAATTCAGCTGGTGTAATGAATGGCTAGAACAAATATGTGGCAGGGCCTTTACTTTCTGAAGCCGGGGTGTCCACCTCTGCATAGGATTACTATTTTCAAAACAATGTAAATGTCAATCACTGAAATACCTGTGGATTGTGACACTGAAAGTGGCAAGGGTTGATGTAATTAACAAACCGGGCCTCCGGGGTCTGGCAGGTTGGGAAGTGTGAGGAGCGGGGTTAGTCTGGCAGTGACTGATATGAATGTGACGCTGGGAGGAGAGCTAGTGACGTCTGAGGCACGCCGGGCCTCACTAAGCTGCTTGAAGCCTCACAGGGGCGGGGCTGACACCTGACACCTGACTCCTCCCTTCCCCACACACTGCCACTGCTGGCACTGACGCGAATTGAGTATATCACAGGCGGACCGGGGGGGGGGGGGGGGGGCTGCTCTTACTGTTGCACGTGAGCATACTGTACCTCCCCGGCACTAAGTGCGAATACTCGAACCGCAAGGTGTCCCTGAGGGCGGCCTTGGGAAGGGCAGTGAGGAGGACTCGCACGGGCAGGATAAAGCTCTCTCCCTCGCTCCGCAGCTCCTCCTCCCTCCTGCCCTCTGTGTTCCCATCAGCTCTGAACTGCTGCTGTCGTCAGCAGCTTTTACCCCGACCTGGTTATCGTGCTGAAAGCGTGAATATGAGTCCTGTGGGGTCAGTTGGGGAAGTTAATTCAGCGCCATGAAAGTGTTTGAGTATGTGATTACATGTGAAGCCTTAAGGGTGGCTTTGCTCAGTGCCCTGACCTTCAGATTAGCCTCTGTACACTACTGACTTTTTTGAAGTTTTTTTTTCAGGATCAGACATGCAAAGAACATGTCTCTGGTAGAAAATAACATGATTATTAGACAGAAGACTCAAACATTGCACAGAAGTATTCCATTAACAGACATCTTCAGTGTGTGTGTGAGTGATTTTCTCTATATGCATGAATGCATATGCATGTGTGTGTATCTGGGTGCATGTGTCTATGTGTATGTGCATATTCTTGCTTATGCATACACGATTGAGTGTGTGTGTGGACATTTGTTTCTATATTGGATCCACCAGCGCATCACAGGCACTGCCAGACCGGCGTAACTCATGCTGGAAGGCAGAAGGAGCTGAAACGTGCCGTGCGGCCGCTTTCCCCACGCGTGAGCAGGAGTAGCTCGCCCTGCGTGGCAGGTGTTCCAGCCAACGCGTCACATGCCGCCCTCACATGCAGAAGCCACCTGTCATGGCTGGGCAGGCCTCGTCACTGTCTGGGTGGCAGTGCTAACTTGCTTCAAAATTGAAAATCATACTTACAGTTTGGACCCCCTCCCTCCCACCCTACCCAGAGCTTTTCTCTTGTAATTTGTATTTGTTTTCCCCTATCCCCATTAGAACCCTGAATAAGGATCAGCCCCCTCCCTCTCCAAGCGCTCTGTCTCTGATAGGACACAGCTGTCAGGTTTTGGATTTGGCAGGTGGAGCGTCCCTGGGTTTTTTGGTGGCAGCTGTAATAAGGCTTGCCACCCCTCCCTCCCCATGTGAAAAGTGGTTCTAAATCCAGAGGCTTTGATCACAGCTCCCCCCTCTCACCCCTGCGGAGGTTCTCGCTAACATTCACAATGACGCCACTACCTTTAACAGCACAGCTGTAGCACGCAAAGATTGCTATTTTTACCATGCTTTACTGTGGGTTGGTGAATCACACCAGTCAATTTTTTTCAGAGGAAGAAAAAAATTGAAGAAAGCTTTGCCCCGACCATTCCAGCCATGTTCCATCATATAGAGAAGCAGAGTTGTTTTCAATGGGCGTCTTGCAGAGGGCTTTGAGCAGTGATTGAGCTGTACTTCCTGATGTGAATAGGGTGACATCGTTTCTGCCAAGCTTGTTGGATGTACTGAGGCTGTGTGAATCCTCCTCTTGACACTCACATTGCAGGGGGTGGGACTTTCAACCACAGTTCGCTTTCTTGGATGCAAACCTACACTTTGTTCGTGCATACCATTTGGCAATCCTTCGTGCAGTTTTGTATTCTCAGATACATTTACCTCACCGTTTATCCAGAACTTGCATGAAAAGCTGTCTGGGCCTCGTTTCGAACCGCCAGTGCTACTTGTTTTCATTCCGTTAATACTCCACAGGCACAGAGCACTTGGCACATGATGATAAATCATAACGGTGCAGCCTCTTCCTTTTGTCCTGTTTCCTTTTCCTCCTTAGTTTTTTCCTTGTCTGCTTCCATCCTTGAAGACTTTCTGCTTATGTTTTCTCATGTGCATAGCTGCGTTTTGCAACACTGTTATTGTTTTTGTTCCTTTTCCCACCCCAGAGCTCATTTAAACCATACATCAAGCCCATTTTATGTTAAACTCATTAAAACTTAGTAACCTCAATTCATCTGTGTGTCCTCACAGTGTTGCACTGAAGGGTAATCAGAGAAAGACTAAGGCTACCAACACAGCAAGCGCCATTGAAGTTGAATTGGACCTCTTTTCAAGAGGGATGCACCAGTCTCTTCCGCCAGCAAGGCTGTGGTGAAGAACAGGTGAACGTGACCAGACGGTTGGTCGAAGATTGGCAAGAGCTCTGAGGAGCATACACACAGTGTGATGAAAGGCGGTGGCTCTGAATCAGTTTCCTCAGCTTGCTGATGGGTCTTTAAGGGAGGCTTGCCCTGGGTGATCCTCCCTTTATTAATACTGTATGCCTCTGTAATGAAAACCCCTTCAGAGGCATTCAGAGAGTACTGAGTCACACCTGGATGCGACAGAGCGGAGTTGCCCTTTGAAGTCTGCGTTGCTGAAATGCTCAGGCCTCTGTGATATTGCTTCTGTGATTGATGTTCTTTTAGGTGGAGGGGGTAAACCAGTTATATATATATAACAATAATATAACCGCATCCCGATAGCGAGATGCTATCATGATGATTATACATGGAGACAGGTAACAGTAAATGGTGTATGCAGGCCTGTTTAGTACATGTTTGAATTGCACAGTCTGAAAAGTTGCTTTTTGCATTTGAATTTGGCTAAATATGCTACCCAAACCTGCTTGTGTAGGTTTTTTATTAGGGCAGCCTGGGACATTCAGTCTGTCCTATTTTTACACACCATTCCTCTTTGAGATTAAAAACTTTCTGTCTGGCTTCCACCGTCCCGTGGCCCACACACACCTGGCTTTCACAACCTCTGGATTTACATGTTTTCCTCCCAATGTAGGGCTGGACCAGCAGTGGATCTGGAAATGAAGAGCAGAAATGACAAGATAATCTTTATAGTTGATTATTTGAACTGAACAGTCTGATGGCCTTATTTTTATTTTTCCAGATGCGTGACCCATTTCGCTGGTGGTAACAGGCAGTCAGGGCATTTTTACCCGGATTGTGTTTTGACGGGTCTTGGGCTTAGACTGCGGCACAAGGCGGTCACATCTGTCAGTCACTGCTCTGACAGCTGGGACGGGTCAAACATCATCCTCAGCCTGGTGTCTGGCTAAAGAAGCAGGCGCCGATGGCAAAGTAATGGAGGACGTTGCATGCGTTGGCTTTTAAATCCATGAACGCACCTAGCAAGAGCAATATAGTTTCATGGAATGCTATTGGTGGCGACATAAATTCAAGGAATAAATTCAGTGTGTAGTGTGTCATAGTAGCAGCCTCAAAATATGGCAACAGAGATAAAGATGTGCTCTTGGTAGTTCTCTCTCTATCACAAACACATTCACAAACACAAAACTCATTATATGGTTATTGTTATTATTATATGAGGAGCCCTTATTCCTGCACGCCCCACGTAGCTCCCCATTTCTTGCAGCACAGGCCTAATCATATGTCTAGGAATGAGGGGATTCCAGAAAGGCCTTTCTCCAGCGTGTCCCAGGAGCCGTGAACCTTCTAAACCGTCTAAAATGTGTTGCATTATTTAGGATGATGGCAGAAAATGGCTTTTTTCTTGCGATTTACTGATCCGTACTGCTTTGGAGCAGCTCTGTCAGGGAGTGGGGGGTTTCCTCTCTAGACTGGGGAGTCAAAGGTGTGTTCAGGTGAGCCTCATGTCTCTCTGTCCCTTCCTTCAGGTTTTGTTGTGGGATGCTGCAACCCCTGGGTCCTTACTTGATTTTCTGCACGCATGCTGCAGATTGCACTGCAGTTCCTAACAGCTAAGATCTGTGGTTGTGAGCATGAGTACTGCCTGTGGTGTAGGGACAGGCAGCATTTCTGATGTGCTGAGACAGCAGGAGCTGACCTTACACAGAGCCCGTCATTTCCCATCAGGCCGAATGCTTGTTGGGGTTGATGTTGATCAGAAACCCACAGCAACACGTTAACTGATCCGTCATGTCTGTAATTATCTCAGACAGCTGCTTCTGAATACAGTGACCGAGCGTCTCATCCGATGAGAAGTGTGGAAGAGATGTTTGCAATCACCCAGCCCATCCCAATGTGTTTGATATGGTGTTCCATAAATCTGTCAGCGTAAATTTCCCAGCTTCACTCTGAAGGTTTAACTAGAACTAAGCCTGAACAGGGAGGATGTGAATAAGTGGGTCTTTCTCATGCTGGACGTCTCTTCCAGGTGAAGAAGTTGGCTAGATACCTGGACCCCAACGCTCAGGGCCGTATCAACTTCAAAGACTTCTGCCATGGAGTGTTCGCAATCAAAGGTAGGAACATGAAAAGAGCTTGTGGCCAAAAAGAACGTTCAGAATTGTATTTTTAAATTCCCCGTTTCATGGGATTAAATATCTTTTTTTCGATTTCAGTTTGACATTCACTGACATTTGACATTCATTCATTCAAGGGAAACACTCTCAAATCCAAACACTCATAATACGAATGTCAAGGCTAACTATGACTCCGTTGGCGGTATTACTGTTTCTTATTTATTTTCTTGAACATTGCAGCATCCTTGTGAAGGTTTTGCATTAGAGCTAGCAAGAACCCTTATTACATGTTACAAGAGTGCTGCTTTTTCCTTTACAGACTCTCCATAGATTACATTGGCAGATGCTCTTATCACGAGCAATGTACAAGGCAAAGACACATAAGTGCATATAATAAGGCCGCATGAACCAAGTACCGTCTCCTGTAACTCAGTGTTCTGACACGATGAAGTGCCATTGTGGTAGCTTACACAGACTGTTTGACATTGCCTCAGCTGCCTTGATTTGCAGAAAGACCACATATACACATGTGAAGAGCATGCCTTTGTGTGCGCTGTGTGTGTGTGTGTGTGTGTGTGTATGCATGTGCATGTGTATGCTTGTGCCTGGGCGGATGTGTGTGTATATGTGTGTGTGTGTGTGTGTGTGTGTGTGTATTTAAATAGGTGCATGTGTCCATGTGTATGTGTGCATATGTGTTAATGTGTATGTGTATAGCTGTATGTATAAGGCATGAAATCTAGTTAATGATTTAAACAACAAACAATAAAAGTAAAGGGTGCAGACAAACTGAGGATGCATACCTTAAGAAATGATTGCTCTACACAGCCAGCGGAGAGCTAATTGTAAAAGGCCAACTAATGGGTGTTTCTGCGTTTGCTGACCCGTAATGGCACATTCAGTTCAGAATTACCAGGAGGATCAACTTGTGTGTGTGTGCATGTGTGTTTGTTTGTGCATCTATGTATTCATGTACATGTGTATTTATTTTCAGGGATGTGTGGATGTGCCCGTAGAGATAGTGGAGGTATAAATAGAAGCACACTGTAGCAGTGCTTTGCCTGCAGGGTCTATGCAAGGTCCTCTGCTTGGTTACCATGCTGTTACCATGGTTTTACTAATACACCAAAAAAATCACAATTATGTAGTGTGCTGTTGGTATGTGGTAGAATATGAACACATGGGTAGGCGTTATTGACAGAGTGGGCCTTGCTTTGCCACTTACTTGTAGTTGAAGAACAGCTGTGAATTCATGATTGTATTTGTTAAGGATTAAAAGATGTTGCTGCAGCATTTTGATTTACAATACATTGTGGCACTCAGCTTATTTCCCCAACTTTTTTGAGTCCACTTAGGATTAGCTCTGTGAAATCACATCTTAATTTAATGAGGGCAGTGTAGAAAACAGGTCAATGAATCTGCTAATCTACCCGCAGTTATGAGAGAACTGAAGAGCCCTTCCTATTTAGACAAAACTTTGTATTCCTGTACAGTGGTGGTGTTGAGGATTCATCCCCAGGTGTTTCCCTCATACTGGAGGTGGTAAACATTTAAAGACCTGTCACCAATGCCACTGACCAATGCCAATGTGTGCTTTGCTTGTAGCAATTTACATGTGCAGTTAAGGTTAATCTTTGCATTCCAAATACACTGCTTGAAGAAATGCATGTGGTTGTAGGGAGTATTTTCAGTATTTACAGTGCCCAGCTCAGCTTTTGCAATCCCATGCTGGCCATGAAACTTAGGTACTTAATCACACGGTTTGCTTTTTTTCATGTTGAAATCAATAATACAGCTCTGCTGCTTTACCCCTGGCTGTAAATTTACTCTCAGAAACTGTGTGAGTGAGCAAAACAAGCCATTCTTGCATTATGTGAGTTTTCAAACATTTGCTTTTAATAATCTCTTGCTGGGCTATTAAAACCTCCCTGTAAGAAATTATTGCGTCCCTCCCCCGTGCATTTGTGTGAGAATTCAATACTCGTCAGAATGAATAATGGAGAGAACAGCTCTTTGGTAGGAGATTGATTAGCTGGCTTTGAGGGCCTGAGTTTAAAGGTTTGCAGAATATAGTAAAAGTGTACAGAGCTGGAGCAGTGAGGCC